>NC_083323.1:76485692-77085692 GCF_963455315.2 Globicephala melas
AAAGTAAAAAGCAGTACTACCAAGTAGCAGTATTACAAAAGAGTTAATGATAAATTCCCAATAATTTGCCGTATTTCTTATGTGAGCTTGGGGGTGGGAGGCTGCTACAGACTGAATTCTGTTCCCTCAAAATTTATATGTTTAAGTCCAGTTCACTATATTTGGAGATAGGACCTTGAGTGAGGCAATTAAGGTTAAATGAGGTCATAAGGGTGGGGCCTTAATCCAACAGGATTAGTGTCCTTATAAGAGAGACAACCAGGTGTATACACACACAGGAAAGACCATCTGAGGAGACACAGAGAAGGTAGCTGTGTGCAAGCCAATGAGAGAGACCTCAGGAGAAACCAAACACATTGATCTCAGACTTCCAGACTCTAGACCTGCAGAAATTTATTGTTTAAGCCACCCAAGCTGTGGTTATTTTGTTAGGGCAGCCCTGCAGACTAACACAGAGATTATGGGTAGGAAGAGAAATAATTACAAATAATTACAAATAATTTGGGGTTGTTGGGTTTTTACCCCCCCTCTCTCCTTTGCTGGCATAGAAAAAAACTGAATCCTGGAAAACCAACCTTGAACTACCTAAATTAAAAGGAGAGAATTAAGGGATCTCCGTGGCAGTCCAGTAGTTAAGATCCCACACTTCCACTGCAGGGGGCGCTGGTTTCATCTCTGGTCGGGGAACTAAGATCCCACATGCCACTTGCTGCAGCCAAAAAAAACCCAGAACAAAACAGAAAAGACCTTTTTCCTGACTGCAGCCTCTACTTTTAGATACAATGTATTCTTAGACCTTCTGAAGATATATTTTAATGGAGATAACCAGAGACAGGATTTCCATGGTCTATCATTTAATTTTTTCTTGGAAAAATTAACTCTTTTGCCCCCAAATTTGCACCCTGCCTTCTTATCTCCCCTCACCTGTGACAGCCATGGCATTTACCTAACAAATTCCAGCTACGGCTGAACTTAAGAACCTCTCTGCACAGGAGTAGCCAAAGTTTTGGGGGAAAAAACACACAAGCCAACAAAATGAGTTTACACATTGCACATATCCACAGTGCATGACAATTCTACTTCATTTTGTTGAAATTTTATTTATATTGAAGTAATTTAATTTTTCCATTCTTCTCCCCTCCCACCACCCCAACCCATACACATGCTCCCCCTACTCAGGCTGCTTATATTTCAGAGGGAAAAAAATTGCACTACCTATCATCCTCCCGTCACCAAATCTATAAGACAGAGCCTTGTAAATGAAGTCTGTATTTATAGTATCAAATCTCTACATTTAAAATCCTGCTCCCAGGAATCCCCTGGTGGTCCAGTGGTTAGGACTAAGTGCTTTGACTGCTATGGGTCCGGGTTCGATGCCTGGTCAGGGAACTAAGATTCTGCAAGCCGCGCAGCGCAGTCAAAAAACAAAAAAGAGAGAGAGAGAGAGAGAGAGAGAATCCTACTCCCTTTCCCTGTATTCCCAGTATCAACCTGTCTCTAACTGGATTAAGTCAGTTACACATACACAGGCACACACACACATGCACATACGCCAGGATTACTGGTACTCAAAAAACACAACAAATAACCTCACTGGGCCCTACATTATTCAGCTCTCTACTCCCCCCCCCCACACCAGTGACAGTCTTTTAACTTGGTTAAAAATCACAAATATAACAAATCAGATGTTAAATGCTTAAGACCTTTAAAGGTAAAAACAAATATGATTTTTTTAAAAGTAATTTGTGGGACTTCCCTGGTGGTCCAGTGGGTAAGACTCCAACAGGCTCCCAATGCAGGGGGCGGGGGTTCAATCCCTGATTGGGGAACTAGATCCCACATGCATGCCACAGCTAAGAAGTCTACATGCCACAACTAAGACCTGGCACAGCCAAAATTAAATACATATTAAAAAAAAAAATAAAGGTGGGACTTCCCTGGTGGCACAGTAGTTAAGAATCCGCCTACCAATGCAGGGGACAAAGGTTCAATCCCTGGTCTGGGAACATCCCACATGCCATGGAGCAACTAAGCCCACGCGCCACAACTACTGAACCTGTGTTCTAGAGCCCATGAGCCAACACTACTAAAGCCTATGTGCCTAGAGCCACCCTCCACAACAAAAGAAGCCACTGCAATGAGAAGCCCCGTGCACCGCAACAAAGAGTAGGCCCCACTCGCCACAACTAGAGAAAGCCCACACGCAGCAACAAAGACCCAATGCAGCCAAAAATAAATAAAATAAAATAAAGTAATTTGTGATTCCATAAAATAAAAAAATATACTGAAAAATTATTAAAGAAGCTAAAATGCTACATTACAAAATATTCACTTAATGCAAAAGAAAACAGTGAGGGACAAAAAGATATGAGACAGAAAATAAAAAGTACAAACAGGAGATGTAAATCCAACTATATCATAATAACATTAAAAGTGAGTGGATTGGGCTTCCCTGGTGGAGCAGTGGTTGAGAGTCCGCCTGCCGAGGCAGGGGACGCGGGTTCGTGCCCCGGTCCGGGAAGATCCCACGTGCCGTGGAGCGGCTGGGCCCGTGAGCCATGGCCACTGAGCCTGCGCGTCCAGAACCTGTGCTCCGTAACGGGAGAGACCGCAACAGTGAGAGGCCCGCGTACCGCAAAAACAAAAACAAAAAAAAAAAAGTGAGTGGATTAAACAATCCAAATGACAATGTCAGACTATATTTTTTAAAAATGGCTAGCTAACTATATGCTGTCTCCAATAGGCATACCTTTGAGTCAAAGATAAAAACAGATTGGAAATAAAAGGATAAAAAAAGAGGGACTTCCCTGGTGTTCCAGCAGTTAAGACTCTGCACTCCTAATGCAGGGGACTCAGGTGTGGTCAGAGAACTAGATCTCACGTGCCACAACTAAAAGATCCCGCATGTTGCAACTAAAGATCCCACATGCCACAACAAAGATCCCTTGAGCTGCAACCAACACCCGGCACAGCCAAATAAATAAATAAATAAATTTTAAAAAAGGATTAAAAAAACGATATTAGGCATACAATAGTCACAATAAAGGGAGAATGACTATACTAATTTTCAGAAAAAATACACTAAAACAATGTTACTAAAGAGGGACTTTTTATAACCATAAAAGGGTCAGTCCACCAAGCAAGATATAACAACTATAAATATATATGCACTTAAGAGAGCATTAAGGGCTTCCTTGGTGGTGCAGTGGTTAAGAATATGCCTGCCAATGTAAGGGACACAGGTTCAAGCCCTGGTCCGGGAAGATCTCACATGCCTCGGAGCGACTGGGCCCGTGCACCACAACTACTGAGCCTGTGACCCACAACTACTGAAGCCCACACACCTAGAGCTGGTGCTCCACAACAGGAGAGGCCACCACAATGAGAAGCCCGCGCGCAGCTGCGAAGACCCAACGCAGCCAAAAGTAAAATAAATAAATAAAATTAAATTTAAAAAAAGAGAGAGCATTAAAATACAAGAAGTAGGGACCTTCCCTGGTGGTGCAGTAGTTAAGAATCCACCTGCCAATGCAGGAACACGGGTTCGAGCCCTGATCTGGGAAGATCCCAAATGCTGCAAAGCAACTAAGCCCATGTGCCACAACTACTAAGCCTGCGCTCCAGAGCTCGTGAGCCACAACTACTGAAGCCCACACACCTAGAATCCATGCTCTGCAACGAGAAGCCACCACAATGAGAAGGCCGCTCACCATAACGAAGAGCAGCCCCCGCTCTCTGCAACTAGAGAAAGCCCATGCAGCAACGAAGACCCAATGCAGCCAAAAATATTTTAAAAATGAATAAATTTATATAAAAAAATACAAGAAGCAAAACACAAAGTGAAAAATAGGCAATTCACCAAGAGTCAAAGACTTCAATTCCCCACTTTCAATAGTGAACAGAATTGGCGGGGGGGGGGGCGGTAAAAAAAAAATCTACAAGGAAATAGGAGTTTTCAACATATTATATACACCCACATTTCTAGTTTCCAGTGCAGATTAAAAAAAAAAAAAATCAAAAAACTGGAGTACTTTAGGTTGCAGGTTAGTGCACAATTGTCCATTGGCTGCTTTGTAGTTTTAAGGTTCTCTCCTCTCTGGCATTTACTATGGTTTGGATCCAATAGTTCATGTACTCTTGTCAAGTGGCAAAAGGGTCAGCAAGCAGCCCAGTGACAGGTGTATGTGCCAGCAAGCTATGAAAGCACAGGACTCTTATATTCTGTTGTGGGGAATCTTCCTAACTGTGAATAGGTATAGGCAAATTAGCAAACTGTAAATAATGATCCTTGATATAGCCACACAAAATTTGGCTCTACTAACCCACCCATCTGGCTGTAGGCTTTATGGTTTGGAGAACAAGCAATACTAATATGTTGATGCTGATGAACTGTGGTGGCCCTCACTGGGAAGGGAGGCAAGCAGCCCGGGTGTGTTGACATTGATAAAGTGCTATGGTCTACACTGGGGGGATTTAGAGTCATAATTAATATACTCCTATTCCAAAGAGAGAGTCCATAGAGGCTTCCTGTGTGTCATCACAAAAACAGTCTTTTAAAATTTTTAATTAAAAAAAACCCCTAAAGTCTATCTTTAGGTCTGACAGTCTCTGGATTGAAATCTTATATATATTATTACTATTACTTCCTATGAGAAAAGTGGGAAGAAAGCAAGTCACTAAAATCCATGGCATAGGAAGTTGTAAATAGCAAGTTGTAAACTGTGAAATTAAGATGAATTAGTGAAGCTGGAAAAAAAGGGAAGTGAATGGCTGCAGTAGACTATAAATGTAACAATGCATGTGGATTTTCACATAAAATCTTCATAAAGATCTTACTAACGTTAAGAAAAGGCTTGTGTTTTTTTTATTTTAAAATATTCTATATCCATACAATGCAAATATGGTTTAACTGGAAAGCCTCCTTTATTTGACGTCAGCCTTATTACAGAAAATTACAAACCAAAAAATAACCTAAAAATCATACGTTTGAAGAATAATCATATTAATATCTATCTTCAACACAAATGCACAAGTACTTACAACCACCAAGAGAAAAAACTCTACTGAAATGGACCTATTATATTATGGTTTGCCATGGCCAGGCTTACTTTAGGCCAAAGTAGTAAGAAACAGAACATGAAAGGGCAAATTAAGCCACATCAAGAATTTTTTTATATGCAAGGGTAACCATTAATTTATCAAAGAAACTGGAACATTATTATAGTGAAAGACAATGCTATTAAAAGCCAAAAGTGATAGGCTTTTAAAAAGACTGTCTTGGGGGCTTCCCTGGTGGCGCAGTGGTTGAGAGTCCGCCTGCTGATGCAGGGGACACGGGTTCGGGCCCCGGTCTGGGAAGATCCCACATGCTGCGGAGCGGCTGGGCCCGTGAGCCATGGCCATGGCCGCTGAGCCTGTGCTCCACAACAGGAGAGGCCGCAACAGTGAGAGGCCTGCGTACCGCAAAAAAAAAAAAAAAAACTGTCTCAGGGCAAAGCAAAAGATGCATATCTAGGGATTTCCCTGGCAGAACAGTGGTTAAGACTCTGGGTGTCCACTGCAGGGGCCACGGGTTCCATCCCTGGTCAGGGAACTAGTATGCAGCGTGGCATGGCCCGGAAATTTAAAAAAAAAAAAAAAAAAAAAGATGCATATCTAGACAGTTGTCTAGCAGGCTTCGATAAATGTTTGTCAAATGAATAAACGTTATCTATAACTGCTGAACACCAAGTTAAACAGAAGTCCTTATTTAAACCTGCAAATGGGAAAAAGTCTCCACCCCTCCCTTCACATCTGTGTCAACCATAAACATTACATGATTTCATCTGTAAGCATTTCAGTACCTCAAAAATACAAGATTTCTTAAAAAGTATAGTACTCTTCTCATACCTGAAAAAAACATATATCTCTTCTGGTATTTTAAATTGGAACCTTCCCTTATGTCTTTAGTTCCACTTCTAATGTGTTTATTTGGAGAGTCCACTGATGTGAATAAATTGAGGAAAAACCAGTATTTTTCATTGCAAAACTCATCTCCAATGGAAAAAGCTACAGATTCTTCTTTAAAATCAACAAAACCACAAATACCAACACGTAAGTGGTAAAACCCACTTCTGAGGAATTCCTAAAGTATCAAGATTTACTCAACCTATTCCAGCTCTGACTTTTTGTGTCCTTAGTCCTAAGAGAAATAAGGCTTTTATCAGTCCTTGAATTAGGTTTTCAAGAATAGACTACCCTAAATTCTACCTTTATAACACAACTTATAAATAGTAACAGCTAACACTTGAAAATTTATGTCAAGAACTGTTTTGAATAAATACATTTAATGGTCACAACAAATGCACGAAGCCAAGCAGTCCTAAGCAGGAGCGCCGCGGCTGGCAGGGCCACTATCCCAGCTGTTAGGTCGGCTCTCTACACTGCTGCAGATAGAAAGGAGACAAGACTGAATGGATTCCTATGTAGTTTTTTACCCACTCAAACAGCAAAACCAACTTCAGTGTCCCTAGTCCCACTAGGTAATACCAAGGCGGATGAGAACTGTAAACCGCAGTCATTTCACAGCCTGCACTTATACCCCAAGGGAAGGGAGGCTGTCAAGTCTTGAGTGCAAGTGGAACTAGGGAGAAAGAGAAACCACACTGTGGCATTTCTCAGGAGGCTGCCAGGAGGACCTGTGGGGTGTCCTGCCAAAGTGTGGGTCAGACTGAGATTAAGCTAAGCTTTGCCTGTGAAACTTTTAAAGGAAAAGAAAGGTCATCAGAGCCCCATGGTGAAGTTGTTCACCTACATGTCTACTCTCCAATCTTTCAGGTACCTAGCTCCAAATTCGATACAGAAGCACAGGCCAACACAATCAGATACGCTACTTAATTATACTTCCTCTTAGGTAACACTGGGTAAGAGTGACTAGACAGTGACTCTCAGCAGGATGACCAGGCCACAACCAGGTTCCCCATATGTCCCAGATGCCATCAAGGTTCACCAGTCAGAGCAACATGGCTTTCTCCTGGGAGAAGGGAGAAGCGGGAATAAATCGCTCTCATTTTCCTGATTGATTAATCTCGGTACAGCATGAGGTGTTGGCACTCATCATGATGGGCAGCAGGCAATTCAGAGCAATGCGATGATCACTGGGGCTAGAAAGTTTACACTAGTTTGTTGTGTCTTATATAGTAGAGGTCAGACAAATTGCAGACCACCTTTTCTAGGTGTATTATTCCCTAAAGTGGGAACTAAAGATCACAGAGCACACACAAGAAGAAGTCAGTTATCCTTCCTTGGAGTTCTGCCAAGCAACTCATTTGGACCCTCTAGGTTCCCACCTCAAGGAAACATGACCCATTAGAGGGGCAGTGGTCTCAAGTATCTGGAAATCCCTGACAACTGCCTCAAGTAGAGATGATTAATATTTGGTAGGCAAGTATAAGCTACTTAACAATACTCTATTGGGGTACAAACTGCATTAGGAAAAAGGCATCACTTATTACAATAGGAATGAGGCAATTCTGTGCCTCTTGAGGTAGACAAACCCCCTGAGTAGAAGTGAACAGTTCCCATAAAGTATGCTGAAATGCCTCTGAAGAGAAATCTGATAAAAATCTTCTCCTCCCTGTTAGTTACCACTGTCATAACAGGCGCATTACAGTGTTTGCTCTGGTAGTCCCAGGTTGTTGACAGGATTCCAAGAACTACAACAGAGGCATTTTGTTGTCATGGGGTTAAGATTCAGATTCTATAAAACTGGAGGTTAAGATTAATGATGCAAAGAGACCTCAAGTACCAGAAGAAACATATAGGACAAAATATACCTTCTTGTCAGCAGGGTCAAGTAAAGGATGACAGATCCAGCAAGCAGTTAAATTCAGAGCCATAACTACAGTCTAAAAAATGTACACAAGAGGGTTCTAATCAGGAAACCATGAGAAATCATGACTAATAGGATGAGGTATTCGGGCCTTTGCCCAAGGACACAGCTCCAAGGACATCCACTCCCAAAGTCAGCAGCTGCTGAGTTTCTAAGTGTCCCTAGATTAAGATCTTCCATTGGCCTGTAGTTATACTGAAGATGATGGCAACAGTCTGGAGTAAATTAGATTAATGGTTTCCGAGCGCCCCCTACCCCCATGATCAGTACTGTCTTCCTTCCCCACCAGCATAGGGGAGCCATTCAAGTTCTGCTGGATGAGAAGGAATGCCCACCATTCAGCTGTAAATAATCCCGTGCTCTAAGCCACGCTAGCCACAACACTTTGCCCAATGACATGATCATATAGAAGGAAAATGTAAAAACTGATAGAAATTGTAGCAGTGAATCTTTAGGAGCATAATGAAAGAGTGACCTACTGAAGATGAATTTCTGTCATCCAATAAACATCCTTCAACTACTTCAACTAAAGTAACATGTAGCAAGAAACTGAATGCAGAAGCAGATATAAGAATCCAACTATTAACCAGACATTAAAGAGATTTGCAAAAATACAAATCAATGCCACTCTTTTCACTAGTGTTTTGTGTTGTTTTGGAAAACATTTATATTAACATGTAAGGATTTACTGCGGTTTTTTAAATTATTATTCATTTATTTATTTTTGGCTGCGTTGGGTCTTTGTTGCTGAGCGCAGGTTTTCTCTAGTTGCGGCGAGTGCAGGGTACTCTTCATTGCAGTGCACAGGCTTCTCATTGTGGTGGCTTCTCTTGTTGCGGAACACGGGCTCTACGCATGCGGGCTTCAGTAGTTGTGGCACATGGGCTCAGTAGTTGTGGCTCGCGGGCTCTAGAGTGCCCGCTCAGTAGTTGTGGTACATGGGCTTAGTTGCTCCACAGCATGTGGGATCTTCCTGGACCAGGGCTCGAACCCGTGGTTCCTGCATTGGCAGGCGGATTCTTAACCACTGCGCCAACCAGGGAAGTCCTACTGTTATTTTTAAATAAAATAGTTTTTAAAAATTCCTGTTTCAGTCTTTAATGCAGTAAATGTTGATGTAACCTACATAAACAAATGTTCTTTAGGGTCTTTAAGAATTTTTACTGTATATAATTGCTTCCTGAGACCATGTGTTCCTGCAGTCTCCAGCTGCAGAGAAAGCATGTCCATGCAGCTCTCAATGGAGGGAGAATCTGGAAGCACACACCTGACTTCTATGGACTTTGCCTATGCACATCTTCTTCCTGTTGGTCCTATATTGTATCCTTTGTGGTCATAAACTTTAGCCACAAGAATACAAAAAGAGAGAATACTAAACTCAGGAATAAGGACATTACTACCAACCTTACATGTAAAAAGAGACACTATGAACAACTGTATGCCAGTATATTCAGATCATTTGGATGAAAAGGACAAACCCCTGTGATACTGTAATTTATAAAAAGAAATACATTATTAGGTCTTCATCCCCATTTCTGGCACAAAGCTCCTAAAACCCTCGGATTTTCCTTAGTGAGAGTGATAAAGGTGTCTTGTTATGTCACTGAGGTGACTTTCTGACTGCACCTAAGGATGGAGGCTGGGTGCCAGGAGAACCAACCAGATGATTTTGTAACACAGCAGGACCCTATGGGGCCTTCCTGCGACAGGCCTTCCCCCATATCCTCTGCTTTAGCTCCTCTCTGAAGTACCTAGATAATAGTATTTGATGCAAATTTCCTGAGTTGTTGGACAAACTACATGATGATCATAAGCACGTATCCCCAGGCCTTCTGGAACGAGGGACTGATAAGGTTAACCCCTGTGACCCCACCCTGCTGCCTCACCATCAGCCAATCAGAGAATTGTGCGCAAGCTGATCACATACCCTGAGAGCCCCGCCCCAATCACCTGGCCTTTAAAAATGCTTTGCTGAAACCCTTCAGGGAGCTCAAGACTTTTCAGGGCATGAGCCTCCTCATCTCCTTGCATGGCCTTGCAATAAACCTTTCTCTGCTGCAAACTCTGACAGCTCCAGGAGGGGAGAGGAGCTGGAGGTTGAATCAATCATCAATGGCCAGTGATTTAATCAATCATGACTGTGTAAAGAGGTCTCCATAAAAACCCCAAAGTACAGGGTTGGGGAGCTTCAGGGTTGATGAACACATGATCTGGGGAGAAGTGGCATGGAAGCTCCACATCCCTTTCTCCCATGTACTTCACCCTACACATCTCTTCCATCTGGTTGATGATTCCTATTGTTAAAAAAAAAAAAAAAAAAAAACAGGCCCTAGGTTGGAGCCACTTGCCCCCAGGACAAAAAACTAAGATTTAACTGCAGTTTCAAAATCTCCCAGGACTTAAATTTCTGGAATTTCCTTGTCAGAACTAGTGAGGTAACCTTGCCTGAAACAATACTTTCTTTTCTTTTGCTAATAACCTCCTTCTCTGGCCCCGGTTTCTATAAAAGGCTTCCATTCTGTACAGCTCCTCGAGCTCCAATTTACTCTCAATTCATGAATTGTTGAAAAAAGCCAATTAGTTCCTCAAATTCACTCAGTTGAGTACTGTGTAACAGTATCCTTTAATATCCTTTGCAATAAACCAGTAATCTAGTAAGTAAAATGTTGCTCTGAGTTCTGTAAGCCTCTCTAGCAAATTAATTGAACAGAGGGGGGGTGTCTTAGAACCTCTTACCAATCAATCAGAAATACAGGCATCAACCTGGGCTTGAGACTGGTGTCTGAAGTTCAAGGAGAGGGTTGGGGACAGACTCTGGGAGGGCTCACACCAAGGAGTACTTCCCAGAACTTCTGCTGCCAGTATCCTTTTCCCCACGATGAAACAGCGCCACCCCCAGCCTCTGCAGGACACCCTCCAATACTAGCAGACATTGAGGAGCTGCCAGGGTTCCTGTTGAATTTCCTGAACACAGTGGACCAGCCAGTGGCCGTGGGGTCCAGAGTGGAGAGGGGATTAAGAGCGCTACTTAAAGGAGCTCCAGAGACGGGCGCGAGCCGCGGCGATCAGCGAGGACCCCAGAAACGGGCATGAGACGCTAAGGCTGCTGCTGCTGCTGCTGCCACCAAGAAGCCTGTGTACGAGCACAGGTCACTATCCCTACCTCCCCTCCCGGGAGCCTGTGCAGCCCACCACTGCCAGGGTCCCGGGATCCAGGAACAACTTCCCTGGGAGAATGCACAGGGCACCTCAGGCTGGAGCAACGTCCCGCTGGCCTCTGCTGCCTCTACAGCCGCAGACTCGCCCCGCATCCTAACTCCTCCCTCCTCCTGGGCTGAGTGCGCCAGAGCCCCCGAATCAGCTGCTCCTTCAACCCTGTCCTGTCTGAGCGAAGAACAGACACCCTCCGGCGAACTACACGCAGAGGCGGGACCAAATCCAAAGCTGAACCCCCGGGAGCTGTGTGAACAAAGAAGAAAAAGGGAAATTTCTCCCAGCAGCCTCAGGAGCAGCGGATTAAATATCCACAGTCAACTCGATGTACCTGCATCTGTGGAATACCTGAATAGACAACGAATCATCCCAATTTGAGGAGGTGGACTTTGAGAGCAAGATTTATTATTTTTTCCCCTTTTCCTCTTTTTGTGATGTGAGCCGTGTGGATGAAAGGCTCTTGGTGCTGCAGCCAGGAGTCAGTGCTGTGCCTCTGAGGTGGGAGAGCCAACTTCAGGACACTGGTCCACAAGAGACCTCCCAACTCCACATAATATCAAACAGAAAAAATCTTCCAGAGATCTCCATCTCAACACCAGCACCCAGCTTCACTCAATGACCAGCAAGCTACAGTGCTGGACACCCTATGCCAAACAACTAGCAAAACAGGAACACAACCCCACCCATTAGCAGAGAGGCTGCCTAAAATCATAATAAGTCCACAGACACCCCAAAACACACCAACAGACGTGGAATTGCTCACCAGAAAGACAAGATCCAGCCTCATCCACCAGAACACAGGCACTAGTCCCCTCCACCAGGAAGCCTACACAACCCACTGAACAAACCTTAGCCACTGGAGACAGACACAAAAACCAATGGGAACCACGAACCTTCAGCCTGCAGAAAGGAGACCCCAAACACAGTAAGAAAAGCAAAATGAGAAGACAGAAAAACACACAACAGATGAAGGAGCAAGGTAAAAACCCACCAGACCTAACAAATGAAGAGGAAATAGGCAGTCTACCTGAAAAAGAATTCAGAATAATGGTAGTAAAGATGATCCAAAATCTTGGAAATAGAATAGACAAAATGAAAGAAACATTTAACAAGGACCTAGAAGAACTAAAGATGAAACAAGCAATGATGAACACCACAATAAATGAAATTAAAAATACTCTAGATGGGATCAATAGCAGAATAACTGAGGCAGAAGAACGGATAAGTGACCTGGAAGATAAAATAGTGGAAAGAACTACCGCAGAGCAGAATAAAGAAAAAAGAATGAAAAGAACTAAGGACTGTCTCAGAGACCTCTGGGACTACATTAAACGCACCAACATTCGAATTAAAGGGGTTCCAGAAGAAGAAGAGAAAAAGAAAGGGACTGAGAAAATATTTGAAGAGATTATAGTTGAAAACTTCCCTAATATGGGAAAGGAAAGAGTTAATCAAGTTAATCCAAGGAGAAACACGCCAAGACACATATTAATCAAACTGTCAAAAATTATATACAAAGAAAACATATTAAAGGCAGCAAGGGAAAAACAACAAATAACACACAAGGGAATCCCCATAAGGTTAACAGCTGATCTCTCAGCAGAAACTCTGCAAGCCAGAAGGGACTGGCAGGACATATTTAAAGTGATGAAGGAGAAAAACCTACAACCAAGATTACTCTACCAAGCAAGGATCTCATTTAGAGTTGATGGAGAAATTAAAACCTTTACAGACAAGCAAAAGCTGAGAGAGTTCAGCACCACCAAACCAGCTTTACAACAAATGCAAAAGGAACTTCTCTAGGCAAGAAACACAAGAGGAGGAAAAGACCTACAATAAATAACCCAAAACAATTAAGAAAATGGGAATAGGAACATACATATCGATAATTACCTTACATATAAATGGATTAAATGTTCCCACCAAAAGACACAGACTGGCTGAAAGGATACAAAAACAAGACCCATATATATGCTGCCTACAAGAGACCCACTTCAGACCTAGGGACACATATAGACTGAAAGTGAGGGGATGGAAAAAGATATTCCATTCAAATGGAAATCAGAAGAAAGCTGGAGTAGCAATTCTCATATCAGACAAAATAGACTTTAAAAAAAAGGCTATTACAAGAGACAAAGAAGGACACTACATAATGATCAAGGGATCGATCCAAGGAGAAGATATAACAATTGTAAATATTTATGCACCCAACATAGGAGCACCTCAATACATAAGGCAAATACTAACAGCCATAAAAGGGGAAATCGACAGTAACACATTCATAGTAGGAGACTTTAACACCCCACTTTCACGAATGGACACATCATCCAAAATGAAAATAAATAAGGAAACACAAGCTTTAAATGATACATTAAACAATATAGACTTAATTGGTATTTATAGGACATTCCACCCAAAAACAGAATACACATTTTTCTCAAGTGCTCATGGAACATTCTCCAGGATAGATCATATCTTGGATCACAAATCAAGCCTTGGTAAGTTTAAGAAAATTGAAATTGTATCAAGTATCTTTTCCGACTACAACGCTATGAGACTAGATATCAATTACAGGAAAAGATCTGTAAAAAATACAAACACATAGAGGCTAAACAATACACTACTTAATAACGAAGTGAGCACTGAAGAAATCAAAGAGGAAATCAAAAAATACCTAGAAACAAATGACAATGGAGACACGATGACCCAAAACCTATGGGATGCAGCAAAAGCATTTCTAAGAGGAAAGTTTATAGCAATACAATCCTACCTTAAGAAACAGGAAACATCTCTAATAAACAACCTAACCTTGCACCTAAAGCAATTAGAGAAGAACAAAAAAACCCCAAAGTTAGCAGAAGGAAAGAAATCATAAAAATCAGAGCAGAAATAAATGAAAAAGAAATGAGGGAAACGATAGCAAAGATCAATAAAACTAAAAGCTGGTTCTTTGAGAAGATAAACAAAATGGATAAACCATTAGCCAGACTCATCAAGAAAAAAAGTGAGAAGACTCAAATCAGTAAAATTAGAAATGAAAAAGAAGAAGTAACAAGTGACACTGCAGAAATACAAAAAATCATGAGAGATTACTACAAGCAACTCTATGCCAATAAAATGGACAACCTGGAAGAAATGGACAAATTCTTAGAAATGCACAACCTGCCAAGACTGAATCAGGAAGAAATAGAAAATATGAACAGACCAAGCACAAGCACTGAAATTGAAATCTTCCAACAAACAAAAGCCCAGGACCAGATGGCTTCACAGGCAAATTCTGTCAAACATTTAGAGAAGCGCTAACACCTATCCTTCTCAAACTCTTCCAAAATACAGCAGAGGGAGAAACACTCCCAAACTCATTCTACGAGGCCACCATCACCCTGATACCAAAACCAGACAAGGATGTCACAAAGAAAGAAAACTACAGGCCAATATCACTGATAAACATAGATGCAAAAATCCTCAACAAAATACTACCAAACAGAATCCAACAGCACATTAAAAGGATCATACACCATGACTGAGTGGGGTTTATTCCAGGAATGCAAGGATTCTTCAATATACGCAAATCAATCAAGGTGATACACCATATTAACAAATTGAAGGAGAAAAACCATATGATCATCTCAATAGATGCAGAAAAAGCTTTCAACAAAATTCAACACCCATTTATGATAAAAACCCTGCAGAAAGTAGGCATAGAGGGAACTTCCCTCAACATAATAAAGGCCATATATGACAAACCCACAGCCAATATCGTCCTCAATGCTGAAAAACTGAAACCATTTCCACTAAGATCAGGAACAAGACAAGGTTGCCCACTCTCACCACTCTTATTCAACATAGTTTTGGAAGTTTTAGCCACAGCAATCAGAGAAGAAAAGGAAATAAAAGGAATCCAAATTGGAAAAGAAGACGTAAAGCTGTCACTGTTTGCAGATGACATGATACTATACATAGAGAATCCTAAAGATGCTACCAGAAAACTACTAGAGCTAATCAATGAATTTGGTAAAGTTGCAGGATACAAAATTAATGCACAGAAATCTCTGGCATTCTTATACACTAATGATGAAAAATCTGAAAGTGAAATCAAGAAAACACTCCCATTTACCATTGCAACAAAAAGAATAAAATATCTAGGAATAAACCTACCTAAGGAGACAAAAGACCTGTATGCAGAAAATTATAAGACAGTGATGAAAGAAATTAAAGATGATACAAATAGATGGAGAGATATACCATGTTATTGGATTAGAAGAATCAATATTGTGAAAATGACTCTACTACCCAAAGCAATCTACAGATTCAATGCAATCCCTATCAAACTACCACTGGCATTTTTCACAGAACTAGAACAAAAAATTTCACAATTCGTATGGAAACACAAAAGACCCTGAATTGTCAAAGCAATCTTGAGAACGAAAAACAGAGCTGGAGGAATCAGGCTCCCTGACTTCAGACTATACTACAAAGCTACAGTAATCAAGACAGTATGGTACTGGCACAAAAACAGAAATACAGATCAATGGAACAGGATAGAAAGCCCAGAGACAAACCCACGAACATATGGTCACCTTATCTTTGATAAAGGAGGCAGGAATGTACAGTGGAGAAAGGACAGCCTCTTCAATAAGTGGTGCTGGGAAAACTGGATAGGTACATGTAAAAGTATGAGATTAGAACATTCCATAACACCATACACAAAAATAAACTCAAAATGGATTAAAGACTAAATGTAAGGCCAGAAACTATCAAACTCTTAAGAGGAAAACATAGGCAGAACACTCTATGACATAAATCACAGCAAGATCCTTTTTGACCCACCTCCTAGAGAAATGGAAATAAAAACAAAATAAACAAATGGGACCTAATGAAACTTCAAAGCTTTTGCACAGCAAAGGAAACCATAAACAAGACCAAATGACAACCCTCAGAATGGGAGAAAATATTTGCAAATGAAGCAACTGACAACGGATTAATCTCCAAAATTAAAAGTAGCTCATGCAGCTCAACAAAAAAACAAACAACTCAATCCAAAATTGGGCAGAAGACCTAAACAGACATTTCTCCAAAGAAGATATACAGTTTGCCAACAAACACATGAAAGAATGCTCAACATCATTAATCACTAGAGTAATGCAAATCAAAACTACAATGAGATATCATCTCACACCAGTCAAAATGGCCATCATCAAAAAATCTAGAAACAATAAATGCTGGAGAGGGTGTTGAGAAAAGGGAACACTCTTGCACTGCTGTTGGGAATGTGAATTGGTACAGCCACTATGGAGAACAGTATGGAGGTTCCTTAAAAACTACAAACAGAATTACCATATGACCCAGCAATCCCACTACTGGGCATATACCCTGAGAAAACCATAATTCAAAAAGAGTCATGTATCAAAATGTTCATTGCAGCTCTATTTACAATAGCCAGGAGATGGAAGCAACCTAAGTGTCCATCATCGGATGAATGGAAATAGAAGATGTGGCACATATATACAATGGAATATTACTCAGCCATAAAAAGAAACGAAATTGAGTTATTTGTAGTGAGGTGGATGAACCTACAATCTGTCATACAGAGTGAAGTAAGTCAGAAAGAGAAAGACAAATACCGTATGCTAACACATATATATGGTATCTAAGAAAATAAAAAACGTCATTAAGAACCTAGGGGTAAGATGGGAATAAAGACACAGACCTACTAGAAAATGGACTTGAGGATATGGGGAGGGGTAAGGGTAAGCTGTGACAAAGTGAGAGAGTGGCAGGGACATATATACACTACCAAACGTAAAACGGATAGCTAGTGGGAAGCAGCCGCATAGCACAGGGAGATCAGCTTGGTGCTTTGTGACCACCTAGAGGGGTGGGATAGGGAGGGTGGGAGGGAGGGAGACGCAAGAGGGAAGAGATATGGGAACATATGTATATGTATAACTGATTCACTTTGTTATAAAGCAGAAACTAACACACCATTGTAAAGCAATTTTACTCCTATAAAGATGTAAAGAAAAAAAAAAAAAGGAGAGGGTTGGTCCTGGGAACCTCCAATCTGTACCCAGTCAGAAGCACAGGTGACAGTATAGGCTTGTGCATGTGAAGTGGGGGGTGAGGCAACTTGTGGGACTGAGGCTTCAACCTGTGGAATCTGCTGGCATTTCTGGGTAGATAGTGTCAGAACTGAGTTTGTAACAGGTAAGAGCCAAATCTAACTACATGTTGGATCTGGTTCTTTTACTTTATTTAACCTTTGCTTTCCACTGCTTTTTTTCACTAAAAGGATAATGTCTATACATAATGGCCTGTCTCAGGGAACCCTACCCCTGAATGTTAAGTGTCCAGACCCTGTCCACCTGTGGATGGCTGCAAGAAAGAAGAAATTAACACATCCCCTCCCTGAGGCTTGCCATTCCAGGGGATATTTGCAAAACTTATGGCCTTTTTACTTCACTTCCTCATCTCCCCGTCTCTGTTCTATGAACGAAACTGGCATCCAAATCCCAACAAGATGGTTTTTTTGAGACACTAGTCTGCCATCTTTTCCATCTGCCGGCTTTCGGAATTAAGTCATATTCCTTCCCTCAACACCTCGTCTCCCAATTTACTGGCCTGTCGTGCAGCAAGTAGAGGGAGTTTGCACTTGGTAACAAGTTGAATTGTAGGACACCCAACTGATGTCCCCAGAGAACTGCTTGTTGGTAGTACGGTGGGGATCCCCCCACACAAACACACACACTGGAATTGGGTGCAGAGAATCCCAAAAGACACACTGACCAAAAATGACTCAAGAAGATACAGGAAATCAGAACAGACCCATAAAGAAATTGAATTAGTAACCAAAAAACAACCCAAAAAGAAATGGTTAGGCCCAGATGGCTTTCTGGTGATTCATGCCAAAAATTTAAACATTTAAAACCCACTCTACAAACTCTTCTAAAACATAAAAGAGGGAATACTTCCCAAATCAATTTTGAGGCCAATACTAAAATCAGAAAATAAATAAATACATAAAATCACAATAAAACTACAGACCATGGGCTTCCCTTGTGGCACAGTGGTTGAGAGTCCACCTGCAGATGCAGGGGACATGGGTTCGTGCCCCAGTCCGGGAGGATCCCACATGCCCCGTAGCGGCTGGGCCTTTGAGCCATGGCTGCTGAGCCTGCGAGTCCAGAGCCTGTGCTCCGCGGTGGGAGAAGCCACAGCAGTGAGAGGCCCGCATACCGCAAAAAAAAAAAGAAAAGAAAAAAAGAACTACCGAACAATCTGTTATGAATATAGATGCAAAAATCTTCAACAAAATCCTAGCGAACCAAATATAACAGCATATAAAAGTAAGTATATGCCATGACCAACTGGTACTTTCCCAGAAATGCAAGATTGATTTTTTTATTTTTTATGTTGAACCAATGTCATATAACACATCAACAGAATAAAGGACACAAACAACATGATCATCTCAAGCACATGTAGAAAAAGCATCTACTACGACTGAAATTAAATGCATCCTAAAATCCAACACCCTTTCAGATAAAAACACTAAAACTAGAAACAAAGGGGAACTTCCTCAACTGGGTAAAAGACATCTACAAAAAAGCCACAGCTTTAAAGCCTGTTTTTCCCTTTACAAGATCCGGAACAAGACAAGGATATCTGCTCTTGCCACTTCCATTCAACATTGTAGGAAGGGTTCTAGCCATGGCACTTGGCAAAAAGAAAAAAAATAAAAGACATCCAGATTGGAAATTAAGAAATAAAACTACCTCTACTTACAGATGGCATCATCTTGTATATAGGAAGTTGTAAGGAATCCAACTAATAAAAAACTAGAACTAGTTTGACTAGGTTGCCTAGTACAAGCTCAATATACAAAAACCAAATTTATTTCTATACAACAATCTAGAAAACAAGTCCATTTACAGTAACAGCAAAAAGAAAGAAATACTTTGGAATAAATTTAACGAAAAGTGAAAATTGTACACTCTGAATATTTCAAAACATTGCCAAAAGAAATTAAAGACCTAAATAAATGGAAACACATCCCACATTCATAGACTGGAAGATTTGATACTCTCAAGGTGGCACTACTCCTCAAATTGGTCTACAGATTCATTACAACCCTTACCAAAGTCCCAGATGTCTTCTTTGCAGAAATTGAGAACCTGACCCTAAAATTGATTTTGAGAAAAAGTATAAAGTTGAAGGACTCACACTTACCAATTTCAAAACTTTAAACTACAAAGCTAGAGTAAACTGCTACAGGCTCTTTGGTGGGGCCTTATGCCAACGGGTATTTCCCAGAACTGCTACTGCCAACGTCCTTGTCCCCGTGAGCCACAGCAACCCCCCCCAACATCTGCAGGAGAACCTCCACTACCAGCAGATCTTAAAATAGTAATTGCAAATTAATAAGAAGAGCTACCACTGAGCAAGGCCGCACATCACACTGGGAGGCTTTTTAGCTTTTTTGCGCTCTCTCTAATGGTACTGATGATCTTGCAAGGCTTCCTTCCTTGTACCTTGAACCTCTGTGGTTTCCAGTGATGCTGCTGCCCATCTGAAAGGACCTGATGAGAAGGGGAAGAGCCAGCAGTCACACCATCGGGACACTCAGGCAAAATATGGAGATACTCACATGGCAAAAAACTACAGCCTCCTTCCAACAGCTATGTGAGTGAGCCATCTTGGAAGCAAATCCCTGAGCCTCAGTTAGGCCTTCAAAAACTGTATGCAGCTCCTGCCAATATCTTGACAGCAGCCTCATGAAAAGCCCTGAGCCAGAACCACTCAGCTAAGCCATTCCCTGATTCCTGACCCACAGTAGTAACTATATGAGATAATAACTATTTGCTGTTTTAAGCCACTAATATTTGGGGTAATTATGCAACAACTAATTATAATAACTAATACCAATGGCTAAAAAAAAACCCCAAAACTAGAGTAAACAAAGTCATGTGGGACTGAACTAGGATAGACAATGATCAATGGAATAGAATCCAAAAACAAACCCTCATATATATGATCACTAGGAAGAAACTAGAATCCAGAATATATAAAGAACTTTTACACCTCAATAATATAAAAACAACTTGAATTTAAAGTTAACAGAGGTTTTGAATAGACAGGTTTTCCAAAGATATACAAATAGGCAATATGCACAAAAAGATGCTCAACATCATTAATAAAATCACAGGATGCCACTTAATGCTCACTATGATAGCTACAATCAAAAAGACAAGTGTTAATAAGGATGTGGACAAACTGGAACTCCTATGCATTGCTGTTACTACTGAGAATGTATATGGTTCATCAAAAACAGTCTGGCAATTTCTCAAAAGGTCAAAAATAGTTACCATATGATATGACAGAAAAATTCAACTCCTAGATATATACATACACGAATTGAAAATGTATGCCCATACAAACACTTGTACATGAATGCTCACAGTAACATTATTCAGAGTAGCCAAAAAGTGGAAACAATCCAAATGTGTTAACTGATGAAAGGAAAACAAAATGTGGCATAACCATACAATGGAATTATTACTTGCTAATAAAAAGGAATGAAATACATACATGCTTATCATGAATCAATCTTGAAAACATCATGCTAGGTGAGAAAAGAGTCATAAAAGATCACACATGACATCATCTATAAGAAGTGTTCAGAATACACAAATCTAGAGACAAACTAGATTAACGGTTGCCTGGAAATGCGTGGGTTGGGGGAGAATGGAGAGTATAGAGAATATATGGAGAGTATCATGAGTAGAGATTCTTTTGGGGGGCAAGAATATGTTCTAAAAGTGATTGTGGTAATGCTTGCACACTATGTGAATATATGCAAAACCACTGTACACTGTAAGTGAATAAACTGAATTATATGAATATGATATATGAATTATATCTGTAAACTACAGTTTAAAAAAACAAAACATTTCCCAGTTGTTAGCACAGACATGGGCACATGACACGATAAGCACTAATATAATTATAGACCTGGCAGAGCAACCAGACCAAAGACATGCTCTGTGCAAGTTGAAGCTGACTGGCTATATACCTGGAGATGTTAGGGCTACCCAATGAAGGGGGAACTGTGCCTGAGAATGAAGTCAATGCCAAAGAAGACAGCAGAACTTCAAGACAGTGTCTCAAGTCTTTAAAACTTGCTTTCAGATTCAAATGTTGGATCCAGCCAAACCTGAAAGTCAAGCCACATGAACTTTTTTTTTTTAAACACCTTTATTGGAGTACAATTGCTTTACAATGGTGTATTAGTTTCTGCTTTATAACAAAGTGAATCAGCTATACGTATACATATATCCCCATATCTCTTCCCTCTTGGTGTCTCCCTCCCATCCTCCCTATCCCACCCCTCTAGGTAGTCACAAAGCACTTCCCTGATCTCCCTGTGCTATGCGGCTGCTTCCCACTAGCTATCTATTTTACATTTGGTAGTGTATATAAAGTCAATTGTTACTCTCTCACTTCGTCCCAGCTTACCCTTCCCCCTCCCTGTGTCATCAAGTCCATTCTCTATGTCTGCGTCTTTATTCCTGTCCTGCCCTTAGGTTCTTCAGTAACATTTTTTTTTTTAGATTCCATATACATGTGTTAGCATACTCTGACTTATTTCACTCTGTATGAGACTCCAGGTCCATCCACCTCACTACAAATAACTCAATTTCATGTCTTTTTATGGCTGAGTAATATTCCATTGTATATATGTGCCACATCTTCCTTATTCATTCCTCTGTCGATGGACACTTAGGTTGCTTCCATGTCCTGGCTATCGTAAATAGCGCTGCAATGAACATTGTTGTACATGACTCTTTTTGAATTATGGTTTTCTCAGGGTAAACGCCCAGTAGTGGGATTGCTGGGTGGGATGGCAGTTCTATTTTTAGTTTTTTAAGGAACCTCCATACTGTTCTCCATAGTGGCTGTATCAATTTACATTCCCACCAACAGTGCAAGAGGGTTCCCTTTTCTCCACACCCTCTCCAGCATTTATTGTTTGTAGACTTTTTGATGGCCATTCTGACTGGTGTGAGGTGATACCTCATTGTAAGTATCACCTACATTTGCATTTCTCTAATGATTAGTGATGTTGAGCATCCTTTCTTGTGTTTGTTGGCAATCTGTATATCTTCTCACATGAACTCTTAAGTTATGTGATCCAATAAATTCTCTTTGGGGGCTTAAAAAAGTTTGCGTATGATTTTTTGTTTCTTGAAACCTAAGCGGACAATATAATTTCTTTAACCACAATTTTAACTACAGGTTAAGATTTTATTTACAAATGAAGTCTTGTAATTTAACACATCTCAAGAAAATCTTAGTGACTGTCATTAATCTCTGCAATCACTTGAGACATTTACCTCAACAGGCTAGGCTCTAACACTGCCCTTCAATTTACAAGCACACTTAGGATATCAAGCATAGACACACTACATAGCTGTTTGTCAACAAAGCACTTAGAATTCTTCAAAGGTCCACAAGATTACATTTCTTTTTTTAAGATTGTACCTTTAGGGCTTCCCTGGTGGCGCAGTGGTTAAGAATCCTCCTGCCAATGCAGGGGACACGGCTTCGAGCCCCGGTCCAGGAAGATCCCACATGCCGCGGAGCAACTGAGTCGTGCACCACAACTACTGAGCATGCGCTCTAGAGCCCGCGAGCCACAACTACTGAGCCCGCATGCTATAACTACTGAAGTCCACGAGCCTAGAGCCTGTGCTCTGCGACAAGAGAAGCCAGCGCAATGAGAAGCCATAGCCGCAACTAGAGAAAGCCTGCGCAAAGCAACAAAGACCCAACACAGCCAAAAATTAATTAATTAATTAATTAAAAAAATACGGCTGCAGGTAAAAAACAGAGTTGTGTCTGGTACTTCCTTACAAAAACAGAACCTCCAACATCATCTACAGTCAAGGGTTTAATCAACACAAACTCGATAAATTGATTTAGCACTTAAATGAGCAAACTGAATCTCCTGTAAGACACTGTTAATTTTCTTAGGCCATAAAATATATTTCTTCTCATGACAACAGTTAAGATTTATTAAGCACCTACCATTTACCAGGAGCTCTTCCAAGTGTGTTCTATCTACCAAACTCATTAACTTATCACAACAATCCTGCGAGCTAGGTACTATGGTTACCCCCATTTCACAGAAGATGAGAAAACTGAGGCAGAGAAGTTAAATAATTCTCCCAAGGTTGCAGAGATGGCAAGTGGTAGAGCCAAAATCTGACGCTCAGCAGTCTGACTGCAGGGACCATGGTCTTAATCATTACAGATTTCCTAACACTACTTGGAGTTTACAGGATGGAAACCCTGAAATGACCTCTTTGGCTTTATAGGTTTATATTTCAGGGAATGGTTCTCCCAGAGTTCTGCTCTGTGCTGCCTTCCTCCAACCCCATGTGCCACATATGATGAATTTAAAAAATAAAATAAACAAACCATGTAGAGAATAATGTTAAGTAGACCTCTTCCTCAGTAACTTAGACCACAGTCACCTCACCATCATCTTCTATTGCTTTTCTTGCAAAGATGAACAGCTGAATTCTCCATGCTATGCCAACCATATTTCTCAAGCTTTGACGTCAAATCCACAGCATCCTATAGTTTAATATTTAACCAATGCTGATTCAACTTAATAATTTTGTTCCACAACAGATAAATTAGACTACTTAGAGGAGACACGCTTACCTTTAAATATGATATTACTCATTCATTACTGTATATGTTCCCATTTCCTTCCAAACGTGTCAGTATCACTCCACAGTGTTTACTTCTTTGGTCCTAGGAACAGCAAGAAACACTTTATAACTGATAATAATTTAATATAAAACTTAAATATATAATATATAACTTAATACGAAAATTATAGTTGAATTTTATTTATATAAAGTTCACATTAAGTTTGTAATAAAAATACGCACTAATCTGTTTACTTGATACGACATTGCTGTGCAAACTGTTCCTTAAGGTTGCACCAAAAGCAAACTAAGTTTACTGAATTCTTATTAAGAAGGCAAAGTAACAGAAACAAACTGGGTCTGCCTTAAAATACCGTTCACTTTTTAAGTGATAATTCACGTGCGCTCCTCCTGGGCCACTATTATTTTATCACGCTAAACAACACTTTAACTTAATTCTTTATTGGATTAGTAAACAAGAAGCCAACTATACAGTAAAAAAAAAATAAGTAAAACCTTAACTCATGCATAATAATACTAAAACTTAACTGTGGTTTACAGCTAACGCATTAATCAGAAAAATCCCCAAACAAGCTCTGCGACCCGCCTATTTAAATGCACCCAAGCTCATCCCCATCACTTGCTGTTCTCTTTATTTTGATTACAGGCACTAGAAGTATTACAAATTGTTTTCAGTGAAACGATTCTCCGGAAGCTTGCTGAACTCAGGATCCTAAGGTCATCTGCTTAAGGAATTCGCGTCCCTCGAGAACATCTAAAATCTGTACGCATTTGTGCATTTAAAAATGCCTCGAGGGACTAACTATTGCAGAGGAACAGAAAACGTCTCCGGCACAAGCGCGTTCGCGGGCCACTTGGAGATGCAAGCGAAGCAATTCTGTTTCGGGAGGTTCTGCATAATGGGGGTGGGGAGGAAGAAAACACTAGAAAAATAAATGCAAAACAAAGATCTTTTTTTCAAGCCAGCGACAGGAAATCAATAACAACATAAGCCACTCTCACATCCAGCCTAACCAATTGCCTTGGAATTTAACAAAATGCGTCCTCGCAGTCTGCACCCGCGACCTCTACGGTGAAGAGTAAGGCGATCCACAGAAAACACACGGCGAGGCGCCGCCCTCTGGGTCAGGCTCTGAGTCCGCGGCTCCTCCGGACCGGCCCCGCGCCGTGGGAGGGCAACAAGCCGAGCCCAGCGGGCCCGCCCAGCTCTGGGCGGCGGCCAGCGGGGCGCGTTCACCGTGGGCCCGAGGCCCGAGCCCCCGGAGCCCCTGCAGCCGCCACTCTGTCCCCGCCACAGAACAAAAGCGCTCACCGCCGCACGCCCAGCCCCGCCCGCAGACGCCTGGACTCCCGGTGCCCCCAGCCCAGCCAAGACCAGAGAAGATGTGCGAGTGCCGGCCGGGAACCAAGCCCCCCCACCCCCAACTCACCAACGAGCACACAACCCAGCCAGGGCGAGCGGAGGAAAACGCAGCGCCTGGCGGCCCCAGAGTTTAAGTCAACTCGGGTCCGCCTCCAGGGGCGGGTCGAGTTGGAGGCCCGGCTCCCGGAACAGTACAACCCCTCCCCGGGCGCAACGGCAGCTGCGAGACCCGGTCCCCGGCGCCGGGGTCCTAGTGCCGATCGGATGAAGTAGCGTCCGGGGCCAGCCCCGCCCCCCAGTCATCTCCCAAACTTGCAAAGCTAGTTCACGTATCTGAGGAAGAAAACTCCAGCAGTGGCTCTCCGCCTTTAACTTGCATCAGATTCTTTCGAAGGATTTGTTAAAAAGGGACTGAAGAGCACCACCTGCAAAATTGCCAATTCAGTAAGTCTAACTCCGGGCTGAAAATTTCTAACAAGGGGGAGCATCCATTAACGCAGAGAAACCTCCTAAAAGAAAAGGAAATAGACTTTTTTTGCTGGGGGATTTCTACAGGAGAAAGTTGTGAAAATTAATAAAGGGAAACCTCACCAAAATAGAGTTGGGAGGCCAGAAGGGGGAGCTCTCATGCAGTACAGTACCACTCCCAGTCAATTACAGAAGGAATTGTCAATTACAGGCCCCAAAGAGCAAGATGTACATTGCAGTTCATACAAGAAACAGACTACCCCAGCAACTCAGCCAATGAGAAACTGTCATCACCCTCACTTTTCACCATGCACTTTCCTTCATAAGAACCCCCCCCAAATTCCTCCATTTTCTCTATAAAGTAACTTTCCTTTGTTTGTTGGACTTGCCTATAGCTTTTGCTATAGTTTGCTTGACCCAAATTGCAATTCGGTCACCAAGTGCAAAGTGATACTGCTTGCCCCATGACAGGCCAATAAATCGAAAGACCAGGTGTTGGGGTAAGGAATAGCGACTTTATTCAGAAAGACAGCAGTCGGAGAAGATGGCAGACCGTCCCAAAGAAACATCTTACCGGAGCTAGAATTCAAGCTTCTTTTAATACTAAAGGGGGAGGGGGTGTGGTTGGTTGTTGCAGACTTCTTGGTGCAGGCCAGACCCTGGAGGGGATGTGAGCATCCTTTCTTCTTGTATCTGTCCACAAAGGTCTGATCACCATGTTCCTGTAAACCTCCAACAAGACAAATGTTATGCTTTGTTCTGCAACTGTTTATCTCTATGTAAATGAAAAGTCTTAAACCT
Source organism: Globicephala melas (assembly GCF_963455315.2). Lineage (NCBI taxonomy): Eukaryota > Metazoa > Chordata > Mammalia > Artiodactyla > Delphinidae > Globicephala > Globicephala melas. The sequence continues at coordinate 76,512,148 of NC_083323.1, forward strand.
TTAAAGGTCAAACCCAGAAGGCAGAGCCTTGAGAATGGCTATCAAGTACATTTCAGACTCTAGGCAACATTTTTTTGGACAAAGGTGTAGAACCAGCATGACTAAGCACAGGCAATGTGGCAACAGAGCGCAAAGGTTAGAGCTAAAGGTATCAGGTTTGTTCTTCTCTGTTACAATTCCTCTGCTATTCCCGAAAAAAACCATTTTTGCTGGTAAAATAACTTTTATTTTTAAAGTCAACAAAGTAAACAAGGGAATCCAATCTGAGTGAATAAGAATGAGAAAGGGCAGAGTTGGTTAGTTCTTGTAATATGTAGGGCGGGGTAGTCCTTTGCCCTCTTGAGGTGGAGATCATGGCTCTGCACTCACTAGACATACAACTTTGGGGAAATCACTTAACCTGTCTCTGCTCAGTTTTCTCATCTGTAAATTGAAAATAACACTAACACTTACCTCATAGGATCGTTGAGATAGTTACATGAACTAATACATAACTAAAAGCAGCTCCCAGAACATGGGGTGGTGTCCTTGGCTCAGATATGGGGTTTTTCAGAGCCTAAGCCACACAGGTCAGCAAACAGAAGTGAATGCAAGAAACAGGGAGTTTTGTTGCAAGAAAGTCTGACATGAACCCCACTCCTATATAGCCTAAGGATGGCTTAATGCCCAGCAAGATTTAATGCCCGGGAAGCTACAACTCATTCTGAAATGAAGCGGCTGATCTCTCTGCTGTGTATCCTTGCCCCTGTTTGTGCTGACTTTCTCCTGTCTCCTTTAGATGAATAAAGCTTGTCTGATTTTCCAAAAGTGTGGTCTTTCCACCACTCCTAAAGTACAACTGACATTTGTCAATATAGCAGGCCTGAAGGGTCACCAGCAAGGGGACTTGCAAGGGGAGGACACAATCTCTAGAACCTGAAAGTTGTTTAATCAGGGGCTGGACTTTAAGTTGCCTTCTCTTTAAGGTATTTATAATTCAGTATGCTAAACAAAGAAACTTGTTATCCAACTGGTCCGGCTGGGGAAAGATTCCCCAAAAGATTAGATTGTTCTATGCTATGTCCCCTATCATAAATTACAGATCCTCTCTCTGTGTTTCACAATATTCAAAAGAAAGTCTCTCTTTAGTCAAATTACTTTGGCTATAGATGCTATCTCAATCTTTCAAGAGCATAATACTTAGCCTCAAGGCTTGTTAACTCCTAAACTTATAAAACATGTTTTAGAAAATTGCATGACATCATTAGCATGTCTATAGTAAGAAATTTGTACGAAAGATGCCTAGTATTCATTTAAGAGGTAAATGAGGTCATTGGTTTTCTTTTTCTTTTCTTGGTTGTCCCCTATATTCTGTTTCTCCTTCCTGCTAGGTACAAGGTCACTTAACTGGAGAGTACATTCCCCAAGCCTCCCTTGCAGCTAAGTATTGCCACATTTCAGTTCTTACAATGACATATGAGCAAAAATGTTGTATGCAACTTTTGCCTGAAGGAATGTCTTACCCTGAAATTCCTCTTTCTCTACTTGTTTATATTGGAATATAGATATGGCAGTAACCTGATTTCAACCTTAGAAAGGAAAACTATTCCTGAAGGCAGGAATTCTTTTTTTTTTTCTGGTGATTTAAATCTCTTTGGCAGTTTGGTGGAGCCCATAGACCCCTTCTTAGAATAATGTTTTAGAATGCTTAAAATAAAACATATAAGATTACAAAGGAAATTAATTCAGTATGAAAGTTATAAAAATATTTTTAAAACAAATGTGTGATATGATAATATGTGTTTCTTTATTAACAAAATAAATAAGATCTAGTAGCAGATCTAATAACAACTGTGATTTTGGAAGTGATGGACATAAATGACATTTCAAGATTATCTGCATAATATAAGAATACCTTACCTGTGATTTTTATGGTGAAAAATTTATTGTTAATACAGCTATATTTCTGTGTCTTTGTTGCCAACATTTATAATTGAAGGAAATGGTACACTTCAAAAAAATGTTAGTGAAAATAGAGTTAATTGTTTTGCCATCCAAATTCATGGTATTCTTGAATTCTATCCATGGATATGGTAGGCATAAGTTTGGCCCCTGTGACCTTCACCTCCGGGTGTTACTCCATGGTTATGTTACTTACATACAAAAGGGACTTTGCAGATATAACTAAGATCACTAATCAGCTGACCTTAAAATAGGCAATTTAGCCTGAATTATCTAGGTCTTGGTGGGCCCAGCATAATCATATGAACCTTAAAACCCAGAAGATGAAGACAGGAGAAGAAGCCAGAGAGATGTGGCACAGGGGATAGTCTGAGAACGAAAGCATGAGAAGAGCTCAACTGTCGCTGGCTTAAATATAGAGAGGGCCACATGGAAAAGCATGAGAAGGAAATAAATTATGCCAACAACCTGAATGAGCTTGAAAATGAAACTCTGTGAGATAATAAGGAGGTGTTGTTCAAGCAACTCAGTTTGTAGTAATTTGTTGTGTCGGCAACAGAAAACCAGTATAATGGACTCCAAGTTATAACCTCTGCCCAAGGGAATGTTTAAGGAACAAAACAGAAGTAAACCGGGTCCTGAAAGTTCTGTAAAGAAGAGCTCTCCACCAGCAGGGACCACCTAGACTATTACTGAGAGAGAAGTAAAGTTCTATCTTTTATAAGTTGATTAAAGCTCTGGTTATGAAACAGTACTCGTTTATGTGAAGTGTAGAATGAGGAAAGATCCAGACCAAGTCTTGAAAATCTCCAATGTTTAATGGCAAGGGAGGAAGATACGCCTTAAAGAGACATGGGAATAGCCAGAAAGACAGAAGAAAAACTAGGAGAACGATATCACAGAGGCAGAGAAAGAGAGCCGTTCATGTGAGTAGAAAACCTTCAGTCCTGTTAAAGATCAGGTAAGAATAAACTGGAAAATACCCTTTGGATTTGACAAGAAGGGGAATGATTGGAGACCGGAACCTGGAAATGCAGGTACAGAAAGGACAATGAAAACAATCCTGAAGAAGAACAGTTAAAAAGGACTTTCACAACCTGATCTAAAGATGTACTATATAATAATCAAGAAGTGTGATATTGGTGTAAGGATAAACCACTAATTCCCCCTAATGCATGTGTACTTTAGTACTTTTCTCCATGCTCATTTAACCATATATTAATATACGTATAGAGAGATCTTACTCACCATTTTATCAAATAGAATATTGTTCACACTTCTCTGATTCTTACTTTATTCAACAAGCCATAGCAGTCCCTCCAGGTTACAGTAATAGCTCTAAGTCATTTTTAATAATTACCTAAAATTCATCATTACCTAACGAAACTCGCTTCATTTCCAATTTTTGCTGCTTGTGAACAATCGATAAGTATTGGAAGGATTCCCAGGAGGAAAATTGCTAGGCTGAACTGTAATTTCAACATAACAGATATTGCCAGATTACATCCTTTTAAGGCTATAACTATTTTCAGTAATGCCAATAAAGTTATTCTTTCTCTATCATTGACAATGGGCATTAGCTTCTCAATCTAGGTAAAGTGATCTCATTGTTGTGATTATTTGAACAGTCGAAAAGATCTGGTGCGTTGAATTACCAACTAGAAAACAAAATTCAAGGTCAATTTGGAAAACAAAGAACAAAAAGTGAGAAGGTAGCCACAGGGTTCAGCAATCAAAAAGGAAAATAGCTCAGCAATTCAGGTGCTAAAAGCTTTGAGTTTTGGGGACTGATGCTGCTAATCAGTCATTCTTTGTTGAAGCTACTATTCTTTTCAGATTCATGGTTAAGGGGGATGAATTCAACTGGCTTTTAAAGACTGCCCAGTTGTGTCAGGTCTGTTCATTCTCAGTAGGACATCCAAGGTGATACTGAAGGTTGTGAGAGACTGAAGGACCTGAGTGGTCCTCTGATGTCCTTGTTTCCACAGCGGTTCCTCCTCACCCTTTCTTGCACATGACCATAGCCGTTACCTATCTCCCCCCATTCCTCTTGACCAAACAATGGCTACCAATCCACAAGAATTATTCCTCTCTTTCCCAAGGAACCCTCTTCGGCCATCTATTCCCCAAATTGGCCACACTTCAATGGACCCCTCCTGCTAAAATGCCATCCTTTCACAGGTTAGACTGCTCATACCCAGCCTTCTCCAATAAATTCCAATCAGGACTGAACCCTCTGCTGCTCAGCCCCCAGCCACATCAAGGAGAATAGAACATGCCCGAGACCCCTTTTCATGTCCCCTCAAGTTGCAAGGACTGGTTGCTTCAGTGAGCCCTGCTCCTGACCTGCTCTCTGTGTTGAAGAGCCACCTAAACGTTTATTCTTTTTATTGTCTGTGGTGCAAGCCTCTTGATTTGTTTTCACTATTCCGGGTTCTCCCAGATGAACTGGGCTCATAGTTCCAAGACGCTTTCCTGGCCCACTTATTCTTATCTGCTCTTGTCATTTGAAAGTGGGATTAAAGTTGTGGGGGTGAATAGCACTAAATGTTGGAAGCTCTCGCAGGATCTTACCAAGGACACTTTAGGTCTTCAGTGGTTATTCTCGGGAACTTGGGATATGAATAAGATAATTCATTTGCTTGCCACCTTAGACACAAATGGTTGAAAGATTCCAAAAATTCAATCACCTGCATTTTCAAATGGGCATTGTTAGTAAGACAGTAGTAAGGAAGCGAATGGGGTTAAACCTGATTATATCATATCTTGCAGAAGTAGAATACCAGGCAATAAGAGAAATTGTAACATGCACTGGACAAGTTTATTTCAGAACCCCTCTGTGTTGTTTGCTGATGATTGGGGGAAAGGTAAACTATGGTTTCCTAGGTCTTCCTGTGGAATCAAAGAATATGTCTCAGAAATTAATGATTTCAAAAGGAACAAAGAATGTAGGAACAAACGACTATTATCAAGAAAGAGAAGCAACCATAGCAAAGATAATAAATCAGTCATAAAGACTCCCAGTTCTGTTTCAAAGGTAAAGATCAGCCTGAAGCACATTCTTGAGCTGTTTTTCAGGATCCAAACCCCCTGGAGCACTCAACCACCAGACTAAGTGGAGCCTAAGAATTGATGATGCTGACCTTTGCTGACCCTCTTGAGTTCACTCAATTAGGTGCCTGGATTTTGTCAACCTAGAGTAACCTCTGCCTCATTTTAATGCTAAAATCTCCGCCCTAAGGGTGGGTATTGCCACCACGTTTTGAACAGCAACGTCTGCCTATGGTCGCACTGGCAAGGGCATCTAGAACTTCACCTCTACTTAGAAGATTGCACTCATCCTTTCCTGAATGTGCATGTGCCCTTAGCTTAAAATTCCCTGATCTTGCTGTTCAGAGAGACAGTGCTTTGAGAGCTATCTATCTCCCTGACTCCTTACTTGTCACACGTAATAAATGCTTCTGCTTTGATCAAAAGTACTTGGCACGTTCGTTGACTATGCACCCCAACCGATTGACCCATTGAGTCCGGCAACGGCATGAAGAGCCCTCTAAAAGAAAACTCTAAAGTTCCTGCCATTAATGATGCCTCAGGAAAGGCTAATAACAATGTGGAGGATCTAAAATCCAACCTTAAAATCTCTTCTCCCTCTCCTGATCCAACCCTAGATTGACTTTCCTCCTTGACCCCTGTACCTTACCTTCCTCCTCCTCCTTATTCTGTTCATCCTCTTCTTCCTGTACCTTCCCTAGATCCTCTTCCCTTTTCTCCACTGCTCCTTCTTAAACATACCCCTTTCACTAAGCAGTGTCCCTTCATAATGTCTTATAACATAGGTAAAAGTGATGACCAAGCTTGCTGGCCTTATACCTTTAAACTTTGGTCAAGGAGTTCCCTGGCACTCCAGTGGTTGACTCCCTGCTTGCACTGCAGGGGACGCAGTTTGGATCCCTTGCCAGGGAACTAAGATCCCACAGGCCACAAGGTGTGGCCAAAAACAAAATTTTTTTAAAATAAATAAATACATAGACTTTGGTCAAGATCAGGTTTGCATATTGTAGTTAAGAACTTTATAAATCCTCCTAAGGAAAGAGGGAAATTTATTGAAGAATTTACAGTCATCTTAGAAATTTATAGTATGGAATCTCTGATCTCTACCAGTTAGTTCATCTCTTTATGAGACACAGAGACGGGGAAACGCTAATATTGGGTTGGCCAAAAAGTTTGGCCAATATACTGTGTATGTCTTTCGTTATGCTCTCTAGATAGAAAGTCTTGAAGAATTGACTCCCTCCACCTGCTGACAGTATTAGCAAATGAGGGACATAACTTTTCAAAGGATAAACTCCAATTTTCAGACCAAAGTGCATTATTTTGGTCATGACATCGTCATACAAAATGGAAAGTCTCTTTCCCTTGTGAGAGTGGAAGTTCTTCATAACTTTACCTGGCTAATAACCAAAGCATAATTTAGAAGAGTTCTTGACTCATGGGATATTGTAGACATTGGATTCCTAACTTTCTGTACTGGCTGCCCCTTTGTATGATCTTAACTAGTTGACACACCTGAATCCTTGCCCTGAATAGATTCACTACTCTTGGACTCCATAAGTATCATAAATATTTCTTTCTATTTGTATAAAAAAATCAGGACAAACTCTAGGAGTCTTAACAACAGCATATGGGAATCAGAGACCCATTGATTATATCCCCTCATTTTGACCCCATAGCAAAAGCCCATCTACCTTGTTTGGGTACAATGGCAGCAGCTGGTTACTTAGCCTTAGTAGCTGCATTTAACCTCATGGACCCTGGTGCTGTTCAGACCTTACTTTTGATGAAAATACATAGCATTTTTCTGCCTCTAGTTTGACTTCTGAAAAAATCATCTCCTCTCCCCCTGCACATATTTCATCCATTGCAGGAATACTCTAGACCCCACCACTGTTCTGCCTCATTCAATGGAAGGCAAACCTCATAACTGTCATAGGCTTATTTGGGAACTTACCTGCCTGACTCTGACTTCTTAGAAACTCCTTTAAATGTCCATAATTAAAGCCATCTGTGGATGGGAACTAGTTGAGTACCAAAGAAGGAGGCAATCAAGCTAGACATGCTGACACAACCCACTCAGATTTGCTTGGATCCAACCCTCTTCCAGAGGCCAAATCTGCACAAGAGTTTGACAGTCCTTTGCTAATGTGATGTGATACATAAATCATTAAAAGTTACATGTTTAGGGAGTTCCCTGGTGGCTTAGTGGTTAGGACCCCGGGCTTGTACTGGTGGGGCCTGTGTTCAATCCCTGGTCAGGGGACATCCCATAAGTCACTCAGCATGACTAAAAAAAAAAAAGAAAGAAAGAAAGAAAAAGAAAACTTACATTTTTTGAAATAAATAATGTTTGTTTTCTTCACTATAAATTCATTAAATAGAACAGAGAAGATAACTGTTTTTGCTATTAGAAGACCCCAAATTTCAAAATAAAAGAATTCTGAATGCTATGGTGTGTTTTTTCCTCCAAGTTTTCAGTTTCAGACTAAAGTAGACAGGATCATAAACAATACAAGTAGTATGATGTCTTTGTAGTATGTCAGCATAGCTAAATACAAACTAACTTTCCCAGAATTTCTTTTCCTGCATGATTCTGAGTTACAGTTGGCCACAGGAGAAGTATGAGCATTTTTTGGAAGGCCTAAGTGAAGCAGCTCTCATTTTTTTCACACTGAAAGTCAGTATAGGGTGTCAGGCATTGTCATAATGAGCACATATTGTCACTGATCTGCTAACACACCTTCTGGGGGTACAGTGGTACCAATCCATAGTTCCCCAAGCACACCCCATATCTCCTCATTCAGCTTTTCCTAGTCCTGGGTCAAATGCATGGGTAGTTCCATGGTGAAGGGCACCAACTTCTCCTGTAGTTCACTCAACATCATGGTTTATCCTTGTGGTTTCTAGTTTATCCTTATGGATTCTAGTTCTTGCTCGTCCTTACTTTACATCCAGCCTCCCTTATTACCAGCCTGGATGACTTTAGGCCCTACACAGTAGAGAGCCAATAGCCTTGCATAGACTTCTCAATCAGCTATCATAATTGTCTAAGGTCTAATGCCTATAATAAATTTCTTATTCAATTATTCATGGTGTTTCTGCTTCTCTCATCAAACGCTGCTTGATACAAGAAGTCAGTACACTTATGAAAAAAGCATCTTCTAAGGAGGAACATAAAATTATATTTGCTGTATTCATTGTTTGCTATGTGCCAGACATTTCGCTAAGTGTGCCTTATCTCTTTTGATCTTTACTACAACACTGTTTTCCAGGTGAACAAATTGAGCTCAAAGAGATTAATAAATTTGCCCAAAGCATGCTACTAGAATACGAAAAACTGGGCAATTGAGAGTTTCTACTCATAACTGCTGGGTCATCCTACCTCCCCGAAGACCATAAACTTTGCACAGCAATAAAGTCTTTGGGCAGAATGGTGATTTTTTTTACCCTGTAAGTATTTTGACTATTCATTTTTGTTTTCTGAAACAGAATAAAGGAAACCTCATTTAAAATGGAATTAAGAGGCCAGAATGGGGAGGCCTCATGCACTACCACTTGTCATCAGTTACAACCCAACAGGAAGCATCAATTACAGACCTCAACAGGAAGATTTCTTTTGCCCAGCAACAAGCCCGACCAATAGGAAAAGCTGGGTCACCCTGACTCTCACTTTCCTCCAATGGACTTCTGGTCAAAACCACGCCTCCTGGGACTTCCCTGGTGGTCCAGTGGTAAAGAATCCACTTTACAATGCAGGGGACACAGGTTCAGTCCCTGGTCAGGGAACTAAGATCCCACATGCCGCGGGGCAACTAAGCCCACGCACCACAACCACTGAGCTCTTGCGCCTCAGCTAGAGCCTGCGAGCTGCAAACTACAGAGCCCATGCGCCCTGGAACCCATGTGCCACAATTAGAGAGAAGCCCGCACACCACAATGAAGAGTCCACACTCCACAACAAAAGATCCCTCAAAGCCTCAGTGAAGATCCTGTGTACCGCAACTCAGACCCGATGCAGCGAAAAATAAGTTAAATAAATAAATAATAAATCTTAAAAAAAAAATGCCTCCCAACTTCCTCTTCTTTCTCTAGAAAGTAACTTTCCCCTCCTTTGCTAATTGGGCTTGTCTAGGTTTTTTGTTACAGCTTTCTTTTCTCTAATTGCAACCCCTCTGCTATTCCTGAATAAACTCATTATACTGGTAAAATAACTGGTTGTTTTATTTTGCAGGACATCAGTTTGAAAGGGATCAGAATATGCCACCTCCAAATATGCCACATTGACAGAAGGATTATTTTGAGCTGAGGCATTAAGAATCACTTCCACACACACCCCCACCCCAAGAGGGAGGGAACTGTCAATTTGCATAAACAAATTCTTGCTGAAATAGCCCTTATGTACCATTAGTTTCACTTCCCTACCATTTTTGTCCCTTGAAGCCCAAAACCCCTTTCTTTTGTTGAAAGGGCATATAAGCTTTTCTTCTTTGAGTTGCACTTCTTTTCTGTGAACTCCTATGCACATTAAAAAAACAAACAAAAAAAGAGTGACTTTTCGACTGTTAATCTGTCTTTTGTTAGTTTAATTAGCACACCTCCAGGCAATAAACCTAAGAGGGTAGGGTTTTTCCTCTCACTGTCTAAGTTAAAATGGATTGTTTTCCAAATAGACCATCTGAAGAAGTTGCTTTGCTTAACAACACAGTACAGAAATGTTGTCTTCCTAGTTAGAACTTGCAAGAGACCTACTGTCTATGTAATTCAATCACAGTTTAAAGTGTTAACTTGACCTCCTTTACAAAACACAACTATCAAATACTCATTATGTGAGGTATAATTCTTAGGTATGGGGAGGAACACAAACTACAAGTTTTTGTAAAACCCACAAGAGGCCAACCTATTGCATCACACATCTTAAAAGAAGAGTCAGGGCATGCTGAAATATGCTGTGTTTTGTTTGTACCAACATTTTCCTCATTATAAAAAATAATAAATGCTCGTTAGACAATGAGGAAAATCCTGAAAAATAAAATAAAGTATTATTAATAACCTATTACTCAAAGATAATCATTAATATACTGGTTGATGGAATAAAATTCATGTTTTAAGACAGGATAAGAAAATTTAAGCAGAACATATTCCCTACCTGCCTTGGACCCCTGCTAATGTGCAACGTGCATCTGCGTTATACATTAACCAGACCTCCTCAAAGGTGGGAATGTCTACTCAACCATAAAGATCGTTTTTTTTTTCCTTCTCTGACTCCAGAAACATATCTCCTTAGAAGATAACATTGTTTTCCTAATGCTGTGAGGAGTCATGGTGACCTATTGTACTCTTGGTACCTGTAGATCTAGACTATGTATCCTTGGTGACCTTTATGTAAAATGTCAGTGTGTCATTTTGATAGCCAATACTTTGTGTCCAAAATGTATATAATTGTGACTTCTACTTCTAACAAGTGGAACCGTCCTCAGAGTTTTCTGAAAGACCGTCTGTCTCCTGGGTTATAATCTTCAGTTTGGCTTGAATAAAATTCTCTATTTCTCCCATAGAGAAATTCATTAATTTTTCTTCAATGAGATGTTTTTGCTCTTATGCTTTCTTTTCTATGCATAGTTTTTGTTTTCTTTAAAAAATAGTTTTAGGGAATTCCCTGGCCGCCCAGTGGTTAGGACTCTGCGCTTTCACTGCCAAGAGCCCAGGTTCAGTTCCTGGTTGGGGAACTAAGATCCCACAAGCCACGTGGTATGGCCACACAAAAAAAATAGTTTTACATGTTATAATATAATCTTCAAAATCATAATTTTAATGATGGAATCTTTTTCCAAGGAATAGAGGTACCATAGTTTGCTAAATCATTTCTCTAGTGGTGAACACAGTTCATGGATCATTTTGCTTTCTTTGCTTTTACTTAGACATAATAACATTTTTTTAAGTCAGAATTTCTTAAAAATGCAAAAGTAATGCAAAAATGTTATGAAAATTCAATTTCCAACTTCCATCCTCAGAAATAATTGCTGTCCAGTTTCTTCTGTCCATATTGTTCCAGGGCCTTTTCTGTGAACATACAATTATATCAAAGGACAAAATTCTTAGATAGATTTGTTAGTACACATCTAAGTTTTATTGACTCATTGAAACTGAGCCCCTGTGGGGCTCCTAGGCCTTTCTGTGTCTCCCATTTATTTAAGGCAACAAGATGAGATTCTTCCCCAGCTGGCTATGCCTCTGTGTCCCCCCATTTCTTGATTAAGGAAATAGGCTTCATTCAGCCTTCAATTCCCCTGAGTTCCAAGGGGAAGGTTCAAACAATTGCTAATTAGGGAAGGGAGGGGAGACAAGGGAGGAACAGTCAAGAAACAATAGTGCAGCCTTGGGGCAGAGTCCTGGCTCCTCCTCAAGGCATATACATAGCAATATCTTTGAGCTGTTTTGCAGATATTGAAACCCCTACCAGGTGAAAGAAGTTATCTGCATGCTGCCCACAAGCATGTAGAACCCAGACTGGTTGGAACCAGAAGGTTGATACTGACTCCCACTTACCTCACCACCAACCAATCAGAAGAATGTCCATGAGCTGATCACGCCCTCTTTGAACCATTACTATAAAACTTCTCACTACCCCCCCAGGTGGGGACACACAGTTTTGAGGGCATTATCATGCTGTGGCCCACTTTGCCTGGCAAAGCAATAAAGCTATTCTTTTCTACTTCATCCAAAACTCTGTCTCTGAGATTTAATTTGGTGCTGGGGTACAGAGACTTGATTTGGCTTCATTATAAAATAACCAGCAGGTAAGAAAACAGTTGATTTGAGAAGCATTTGAAGAATAGATTCTTACTTATAGTCAGAGGGGAAAGAAACACCAAATAAGATTGCTAAATTAGTTATGAGTGGTTAACTTTTTCAGAGCAATAAAGACCTGTCACATTTGGTAATAACATCTCTACCAGGTGGCAAGCATCACCAAGTTTACAAGTAAACTTCTCATCTTACAGAACAGTAGTCTTTCTGCATCTACGTAAGTTGTTGATGGTTGTCAAATATATGGTATTTCCCAAGAGTGTCACGTTAGAGCAAACAGACTTAGTAAATGTTCTGTCATGCATTAAAAAATCAAGCTATTGGGCTTCCCTGGTGGCGCAGTGGTTGAGAGTCTGCCTGCCGATGCAGGGGACATGGGTTCGTGCCCTGGTCCAGGAAGATCCCACATGCTGCGGAGCGGCTGAGCCCGTGAGACAGGGCCACTGGGCCTGTGCGTGCGGAGCCTGTGCTCCGCAACGGGAGAGGCCACAACAGTGAGAGGCCCGCATATGGCAAAAAAAAAAAAAAAAATCAAGCTATTATCACTCAAATTCTAAGTTTGGGAAAATTTTTCTTTAAATGTATATATTTATATATTACATATGTATCTGTATATGTAAATATTACATATATTTATACGTAAATGTATATGTATATAATGTATATTTAAGGTATATATTTATTCATGTACACACACACACACACACACTTGTCACTTCAAAATTATAAAAGTATTTCCCTAAAATATTTTTCTGGTAACCTTACAACTTTGTTTAAATTTTTAAATCTTCCCCACCCTAAGTATTTATTATTTGATGTAATGTAAGCATCTTTTTCATCAAAACAAACATCACTTATTGAATAGTTCATCTTTTCCCACTGATTTGAAATGAAAATTTAGGTTATTTTATATATATATAAAATTTCTGTTTATTTTCATTTATTTATTTATTTTTGAAACATAGATTAGATAAAAATCTATCTATATGTATCTTCTTGAGTCTATTTCTGAGCTTTCTTCTCTTTCAATGACTCATTTCTCTATAACTTCTTTAATATGACAATGTTTAATAGCTTTATATTTTGATATATGGGAGAGCATATCCTTTATGTTTATTCTTCTATTCAAAGTATGTTATTTATGTGAATCTACTCTTCCAGATATTCTTTTCTTTTTTTTTTTGCACTACGTGGGCCTCTCACTGTTGTGGCCTCTCCCACTGCAGAGCACAGGCTCCGGATTCGCAGGCTCAGTGGCCATGGCTCACGGGCCCAGCCACTCTGCGGCATGTGGGATCTTCCCGGACCGGGGCACAAACCCACGTCCCCTGCATCGGCAGGCGGACTCTCAACCACTGTGCCACCAGGGAAGCCCAAGATATTCTTTTTTATTAATAAATTATATTCTTTTGAATTGATAGGAGTAGAAGTTTGGAGTCATTGGGTATGTTCAATGCCAAACTGTTTTTCAGAGAAGTTGTATCAGTTTACACTCCCAAGAGCAGGGCATAAAGCTTCCTGTTGCCGACTTTCTCACCAATATGTGGTTTTATCAACCTTTTAGAACTCAGTCATTCTGGTGGGTATATAGACTTAACTTACTGTAGTTTTACTGATTATTATGGGAACTGTTAGCATTTTCACCTGTCTATTTTCTATGTAGAATTTCTGTTTATTTTTATTTATTTATCTATTATTGAAGTATAGTTGATTTACAATGTTGTGCTAATTACTGCTATACAGCAAAGTATTCAGATACATATATATATATATATATATATACTTTTTTTCTGCATTCTTTTCCATTATGGTTTATCATAGGATATTGAATATAGTTCTCTGTGCTATACAGTAGGACCTTGTTGTTTATCCATTCTATATATAAACCCTTACATCTGCTAACCCCAACCTCCCACTCCATCCCTCATCCTGGAATTTCTGTTTGATGTTGAAACTGGGCAGGACCTGTGGGGCTCTTGGGCACAAAAGTCCTTCTGTGTTCCCTTCTCTGCATTCCAAAGGTCAGGTTCAAACAGTTGCTAATCAGGGAAGGGAGGGGATGTAGAGGCAGGGAGGAGCAGTCAAGAAACAGTAGTGCAGCCTTGTGGCAGGGTCCTGGTTTCTCCTCAAGGTATATACATAAGAATATCTTTGAGTTTTTCTGCAGGACTGAAACCATCACCAAATAGAAGATGTTCCAGAGAGAAGGTCACAATTCAATAGCCTCAAGAACCACAGATCACAGACCGCCTGATGCCAGAAGATCTCTAGAATGAAAGAATGCAGGCCCCAGATGCACCCTGATCCTTATCAGCAGCCCTGCCCCCTGACTATAAAACTCCTCACAACCCCCACTCCCTGAGATGGGACACACAGTCTTGAGGGCATTAGCCCACTGTGGCCCCCTTTGCCTGGCAAAGCAATAAAGCTATTCTTTTCTACTTCACCCAGAACTCTGTCTTCAAGATTCAATTTGATACCTGTGTACAGAGGCCAAATTTCAGCATCATCAATGTGATGGCTGTTTAAGATTTTAGTATGTTTGTAGAAGGAAGGTCTAGATTTTCTTTGTTTTTATTGATCCACCTGGAATTAATTTTGGTGTAAGGTAAGTTGTAGGAGTTCAACTATCACTTTCCAGACAGCTAGACACTTTTCACAATACTACTCATTGAATTATTCATTCCAGATAATTGATAATATAAAATCAATGTTTGTACATGTATATGTGTGTCTGTCTATCTATAGTATATGTGGATATAAATTCTATTAAATGTTCCTTTGCATTACATAGAATGCATAGGTAAATTGGAGAACTTCCTTGGTTTTTTTGACATTGAATCATCCAATCCAAGAACATAGTAAACCTCTCCATTTATCCTCATGTTCTTTCATGCCTCTTTAAACAGTTTTATGATTTTCTTCTTAGTCTAGTTTCTCTTACTGTTATAAAGAAGATTTTTCCATTATGTTTTCCAATTTCTTTTTTTCTCTATATACTTAAAAGAAAAATATATGTGATAAAATATATATAACAAAAACATACCATTTTAAGTGTAAAATTTAGTATTATTAAGTACATCCACAATGGTGTACAACTATCACCACTATCCTGATTTTTTTCTATACAGTATTTATGTTATTCCTGGCTACATTACTGAAGTCTATCCATTCTGAGAGCTCTTGGTAGACAACTTCAATTGCAAAAACATTGATAACTAAAAATTTGAAAGCATTCACAACAAACTGTTATATATTCCATAAATTAATTTTGTAACTGAGAGCTTTTCATCAAGCCCAGGTCAAGACAATGGAGAATTTGATTACTCAAGGGATCTAGTTTAATTAAGAAGTAATGAGTGATTCAATAATTGTTGGGACTTCCCTGGCTGTCCAGTGGTTAAGACACCATGCTTCCACTGCCAGGGCACAGGTTCAATCCCTGGTTTTGAAACTAAGATCCCACATGCCATGAGGTATGGCCAAAATAAAAAAAAAAAAAATTGTTGATTGGGTAAAGGTTGTGACAAGGCCAGACACATATTCTGCCCCTTTGCCTGAACCTGCTTTGTACCTAGCCAACTTCCCATTCTTTGTCTCTTGATTTTCAGCTATGATTAGAACTATTTGTCCCCTGAAACTAGCTAACTAGTAAAAAAAAAACATTTGTCCACTAATTGATTAAGACTTACCCAGTTTATAAAACAACCTCAGCTGTAAATCACTCCAACAATACTTGTTTATCTCTGCCTGTAAAAGTCTAAGGCAAGTCCACCCTGCTGAGGTACTCTGATCTGAATAAAATCAATCTCCTTTCCGGTGTGGTTTTTGTCTTTTACCCCTGCAACTGAATAGTAGGTCCTAACAGGAAAAGTCACACCTAAGCAGATAAAACCACCTTTTCTTAAAAACTTTATATGCCATACCAATTCATTATTTTGCAAGCTGTAGGAAGAGAAGGATATATTTATCGGAGCTATCCATAAGTGATTTACCTTCTTCCTAGGGCCTAGCAAAATTTGATCATGTGAGGTGCATAAGGAATTGAAAATTTGACTTTAGTACTCCTGGGAAATGTTAATTACATTCTCAGGAATTCATCCAGAGAGATCATCTCATGCAGAATCATTAACATGTAGCTACACATTGTTTAGCTGAGTTTGTGCTCTCTTACCCATTAGCTGTTGAGGTTGGAGTGTATAATGAAGCATATCATAAAGAACATGCCATTAGTTTATGAATCAGAAGATCTCAATTATAACTCCAACTCTGGTACTAATTTTAGTAAGTAATTTAACCTTTGAGCATTTGATTTTTTTCTTTAAAAATTCAAGGAGTTGAACTAGGTGGCTTCCAGATATCTTTGCATGTCAAAACCACAGTATTTTACAATTAGACTATAACTGGCAGAGCACTTTTCTCAAGGAAACCCAGACCCTAGGCCTCTCTCCTTCACATCTGTCAAGTAATTGAATGGGACTTTTCATTTCTAAGCTATTTGCTTTTTCCTCTTTTTGTCTTTTCTTTCCTTCTCTTTTCTCTTCCTTCTTTCTTTGATTCTTTCCTTTTCTCTTCCCTTCCTTCCTCCCTCCCTCCCTCCCTTTCTTTTTTTTCATCATCCCTTTCCTTTTTTTCATCATCATGAGGAAATTTATTACCTCACATAATAGGAGGTTCAGATGTAGGCCCTTCTGCCTTTTAACATAACATGACATTCACAAAATTTTTTGAGAATCTTTTGGGGGAAGGAAAACACCTTGTGATTTTGATTACCCGTAGGGATGTACTAGGTGTGGCTTGGGGATTTATGCACCTTTAGGGACCACCCTAGAGGAAGCATACTAATTATGGTTACTTTTATCTGCTAAGTTCAGAAGTAGCCATTTAAATAAAGCTGCCACCTGAGTCCTCAGTCTTCTAATCTTCCCTGGGCATTTATTAAGTTCAGTTGTTAGGGTTTTTTTTTATAAGATCAGTCTTTATGCTTAATCATCTCCCCTTACTAAGCTCCCGCAAGAGGACTCCACTATTTCCAATCTACTGAACTAATGCCAAATAAAGGGAAGAATTATTATTTTTTTAATATGATAGAAATCTGTGTTGCCCAAGAGAATAAGTTTTGTTGACAATTTGAGTTCTATCAAATTTGGATCCACAGTTACCTCTTCCTGAATCTTTTCCCACATCCAACTTATCCTAGATTTCCATCAATGTTTACTAACTCTTACACCACTAGATAGTCTATCATCTCTCAGTCTTAATTACATACTCCTGTTTCATCCCAGGCTTCACACTGCAGTCTCACATACCTCACATATACTATAATATGTGCTGTGGAAGGAAAAAACTGATATAAACCCTGAACTCATGGAACTTGGAATTTTAGAGGAAGCAAGATATGGAGACATGAAACTATTACAAATCAATATAAAGAGTTGCTTTGAAAATGAGAGTTAATGATAAAAAGTGGAAAATTCCTCATCACATGTCATGAGTAGTGAAAGATTTTAAACTAAAAAGATAGGAAAGATACTTTTTGACACACCTCCTAGCGTAATGGAAATAAAAACAAAAATAAACAAATGGGACCTAACGAAACTTAAAAACTTTTGTACAGCAAAGGAAACCATAAAAAAGACAAAAAGACAGCCCTTAGAATGGGAGAAAATATTTGCAAATGAAGCAATAGACAAAAGATTAATCTCCAAAATCATGCAGCTCAATATCAAAAAACCAAACAACCTAACCCCAAAATCGTTAGAAGACCTAAATAGACATTTCTCCAAAGTAGACATACAGATTGCCAACAAACACATGAAAAGATGCTCAACATCACTAATCATTAGAGAGATGCAAATCAAAACCACGGTGAGGTATCACCTTACACCAGTCAGAATGGCCATCATCAAAAAATCTAGAAACAATAAACACTGGAGTGGGTGTGGAGAAAAGGAGACCCTCCTGCATTGTTGGTGGGAATGCAAATTGTTACAGCCACTATGGAGAACAGTATGGAGATTACTTAAAAATCTAAAAATAGGACTAACATACGACCCAGCAATCCCACTACTGGATATATACCCTGAGAAAACTATAATTCAAAAAGATACATGTACCACAATGTTCATTGCAGCAGTATTTACAATAGCCAGGACATGGAAGCAACCTAAATGTCCATCGACAGAGGAATGGATAAATATGTGGCACATATATACAATGGAATAGTCATAAAAAAGAACGAAATTGAGTTACTTGTTGTGAGGTGAGTGGAACTAGAGTCTGTCATACAGAGTGAAGTAAGTCAGAAAGAGAAAAACAAATACTGCATGCTAATGCGTATATATGGAATCTAGAAAAATGGTACTGATGGACCTAGTGGCAGGGCAGGAATAAAGATGCAGACATAGAGAGTGGACCTGAGGACATGGGGGGGAATGGGAAGCTGGGACGTGGTGAGAGAGTAGCATTGACACATATACACTACAAAATGTAAAATAGATAGCTAGTGGGAAGCTGCTGTATAGCACAGTGCTTTGTGATGACCTATATGTATACATATAATGCTTCACTTTGTTGTACAGCAGAAATTAACACAGCATTGTAAAGCAATTATACTCTAATAAAGATATACAGAAAAAAAGGAGTATTACTAAATAACCATTAAACATATGCAAATTAAAAAATTAAAAATATAGGAAGCATAAGAAGACAAGGAAGGAATTCCCTGGAGGTCCAGTGACTAGAACACCACATTTCCACTGCAGGGGGCATGGATTCGATTCCTGGTTGGGGAACTAAGGTCCTGCAAGCTGCAGGGCAAGGCCAAAAAATAAATAAATAAGACAAGGAAATCTGACAAACTATAGATTTTTACATTTGAAGAGTCTCCAAATTAAAAGACTAAATGAAAACAAAATGTAAACAACATGACAAAAGCTTAATATCTTTAATATGGCGAACTGAATATTAAAAATATGCTCCTAGGAGAGACTGATAGTTTCATAGCCATGGTAACAAGTAACCCTCTTAAATCAATTTGTTTTTGTGAAAATGCCTTTGGAAGCTGACCAATCCGAGACAGCCTAGTGTCCCTGAAAATCAAGGGACAAGACTACTCAGCAAGTCTTGCCAGAATAACCCACTCTCATCTCTAACTAGCACAAGCCACATTTGTAAAGTCGATGTAAACCCACTCTTGCCTCTCTATAATCAATAAAACTACTAGAAAATTACTTCCCAAGAACCTCATAAGACTGGAAGTTAGTTTTTCTGAAGGATATTGTGCCCAATCAGCATAGTTCTGTTGCAGGAAGGGGGACTCATTCCAGGGCCCAAGAGTAGGCTCTTGTTTAACACTCGGAAATAAATTGTCAAAGGAGCCAAACATACTGACAAAGTGAAAGACTTTATTGGGAAGGGACACCTGAGCAGAGAGCAGCTGGGTAAAGGAACCCAGGAGAACTGCTCTGCCACGTGACTCGCAGTCTCAGGGTTTATGGAGATGGGGTTAGTTTCTGTGTTGTCTCTGGCCAGTCATCTTGCTTGTGTCCATATTTGGTCTGACTCAGGGTCCTTCCTGGCGGCTCACACATCTCTCAACCATGATGGATTCCAGCATGACGGCTTCTGGGAAGTTGGCAAGACATACATCTCCTCCGTCCTCCTTCCGGCCCCTCCTGAATTCTCCTGGTCAGTTATCAGCGGCAGCACAGCCTTCTTTATCAGGGCCCCAGGTTGTGAGATAAGTCAGACAAGCAGTTATCATCCTGCCTGGCCAAGGCCGACAGTTTGCTCAACGATTCCCTGACAGGTCTCCCTTTCCTTTTTTTAAAAAAATTTGATTAATTAATTAATTAATTTGGTTGTTTTGGGTCTTCATTGCGGTGCATGCGCTTCTCATTGTAGTGGCTTCTCGTTGCGGAGCATGGGCTCTAGGTGCGTGGGCTTCAGTAGTTGTGGCACACGGGCTCTATAGTTGTGGCTTGCAGGCTGTAGAGCGCAGGCTCAGTAGTTGTGGTGCATGGGCTTAGTTGCTCTGAGGCATGTGGGATCTTCCCGGACCGCGGCACGAACCCGTGTTCCCTGCATTGGCAAGTAGACTCTCAACCACTGTGCCACCAGGGAAGCCCGGCAGGCAGGTTCTTAACCACTGTGACACCAGGGAAGTCCCAGTTCTCCCTTTCTTAACTCATAAATTCATAAATTCATCTGTTTACTTACAGATATTGAGTGGTAGTCTCCGCCTTTGACCAAGCCAGATATAAATATGTAAAGATGCCATTAGATAAATATGCAAAGGCTGTGAGACACTAATACATAAAGGACGAAATCCAAATGCCAAAAAAAGGAGATGTCCAACCTTCAAAGTAATCACAGAAATTCAAAATAAAACATTGAGATACTTTTTTTTCCCCCATAAGGTTAATGCTGGTGGTTTAGTGAAATAAAAGAAGAAGGAGGAAGGTGAGGAGGAGAAGGAGGCAGGTGGGGAGGAGAGGGAGAATAAGAAATTTGAAAAGAAAGAAAAAGCTTTTGATAATGGAAGATATAAGATATACCACCATGTTGGATTAAATTATAAAATGACAAGGATAAGTGAGCCAATAACAGTCTTGTTTTTATCTTGATCACCGTTAGCACCTGTTCATTTTAATAATGCTATTTGTATTGAACTCTGTTGGTTTCTCATTTTAAAGTGTATATGCTGGCTTTTTTTTTTTTTTTGCCTGGCATACCTTTTCTGTCTATTTACTTTCTATTCTATTCTTTTCTATTACTATTTATTTTCAACCTTTCAAAAGTCTTGTAGGTAACCTATAGAATGGATTTTAAAATCCAATATTTTTCTTTTACCTACTAAAGCATCAAGTTCATTTAACTTTAATGAAATTAGTCACATAAAAATCTACTATCCAGGACTTCTGTGGAGGTACAATGGTTAAGAATCCACCTGCCAATGCGGGGGACACGGGTTCAATCTCAGGTCCGGGAAGATCCCACATGCCGTGAAGCAACTAAACCTGTGCGCCACAGCTACTGAGCCTGTGCTCTAGAGCCCACGAACCACAACTACTGAGCCCTGTGTGCCACAACTACTGAAGCCCATGCACCTAGAGCCTGTGCTCTGCAACAAGAGAAGCCACTGCAATGAGAAGCCCGCACACCGCAACGAAGAGAAGCCCCAGCACAGCAATGAAGACCCAACACAGCCAAAAAAAAAAAAAAAAACTACTATCCTAGTTTATACTATCTTTTACTTCCTATTCTTTTTTGGCTTAATTTTCATATTTTTCCAACTAGTTTGGAAGTTATACACCTTATTTGTATTTAGAATGTGGTTTTTGTTTTTTAATGGTGATTACCCTATAAATTGCAATGTGAGTACTTAAATTACAATGTCTAAGGTAATCAATATCTTTATCTCCTTCAAAACATGAACCTACCATATATTTTAATATTATTTTGGATTTTTTCTTTTAAATTTAAATATTATTAAATTATTATTGTTTTATAGTAAATATTTATTTAGGTTTATCTAATATTTAGCATTTTAACCCTTTATTTCTTCTTTTTTAAAAAATCTTTTAATTTTATATTGGAGTTCAGTTGATTAACAATGTTGCAATAATTTCAGGTATACAGCAAAGTGATTCAGTTATACATACACATGTATCTATTCTTTTTCAAATTCTTTTCCCACTTAAGTTGTTACATAACATTGAGCAGAGTTCCCTGTGCTATATAGTAGTCCTTGCTGGTTATCCATTTTAAATATAGCAGTGTGTACATGTCAATCCCAAACTCAGTAACTATCCCTTTCCCCCACCCTTACCCCCTGGTAACCATAAGTTCATCTCTAAGTCTGTGAGTCTGTTTTGTAAATAAGTTCATTTGTATAATTTCTTTTTAGATTCCGCTCATAAGTGATATCATATGATATTTCTCTTTCTCTGTCTGACTTCAGATATAGTGGCTGTACAAATTTACATTCCCACCAACAGTGTAGAAGGGTTCCCTTCTCTCCACATCCTCTCCAGCATTTATTGTTTGTGGATTTTTGATGATAGCCACTTTGACTGGTGTGAGGTTATATCTCATTGTAGTTTTGATTTGCATTTCTCTAAAAATTAGTGACTTTGAACATTTTTCATGTGCCTCTTGGCCACCTGTATGTCTTCTTTAGAGAAATGTCTATTTAGGTCTTCAGCCCATTTCTTTTTAATTTTTTGGCTTCACTGGGTCTTCTTTGCTGTGCACGGGCTTTCTCTAGTTATGGGAGCAGGGGCAACTCTTCATTGAGGTGTGCAGGTTTCTCATTGCGGTGGCTTCTCTTGTTGCGGAGCATGGGCTCTAGGCGCGTGGGCTTCAGTAGTTGTGGCACACGGGCTCAGTAGTTGCAGCTCACAAGCTGTAGAGTACGTGCTCAGTAGTCATGGACCATGAGCTTAGTTACTCCGCGGCATGTGAGATCTTCCCAGACCAGGGATCGAACCCATGTCCCCTGCATTGACAGGTGGATTCTTAACCACCGGACCACCAGGGACTTAATTGATCTGATCTTTCTACCCATTTTTGATTGGGTTGTTTGTTTTGATGATATTAAGCCTTATGAGCTGTCTGTAAATTTTGGAGACTAATCTCTTGTTGATCACATCATTTGCAAATATTTTCTCCCATTCTGTGTGTTGTCTTTTTGTTTTGTTTATGGTTTCCTTTGCTGTGCAGAAGCTTTTGAGTTTAATTAGGTCCATTTGATTATTTTTGTTTTTATTTCTATTACTTTGGGAGATGGATTGAAAAAAATATTGCTGCGATTTATGTCAGAGAGTGTTCTGCATAAGTTTTCTTCTAAGAGTTTTATAGTGTCTGGACTCACATTTAGGTCTTTAATCCATTTTGAGCTTATTTTTGTGTATGGTGTTAAAAAATGTTCTAATTTCATTTTTTTTACATGTAGCTGTCCTATTTTCCCAGCACCATTTGTTGAAGGGACTGTCCACCATTGTATAATCTTGCCTCCTTTGTCATAGATCAATTCACCATAGGTGTATGGGTTTATTTCGTAGCTTTCTATTCTGTTCCATTGATCTATAAGTCTATTTTTGTGCCAGTACCATATTGTTTTGATGACTATAGCTTTGTAGTGTAGTCTGAAGTCAGGGAGCCTCACTCTTCCAGTTCTGTTTTTCTTTCTCAAGATTGCTTTGGCTATTTGGGGTCTTTTGTGTCTCTATATATTTTAAGTTTTTTTTGTTTTAGTTCTGTGAAAAATGCCATTGGTAATTTGATAGAGATTGCATTAAATCTGTAGATTGCCTTGGGTACTATAGTCATTTTCACAATATTAATTCTTTCAATCCAAGAACATGGTATATCTCTCCATCTATTTGTGTCATCTTTGATTTCTTTCATCAGTGTCTTATAGTTTGTGAGGACAGGTCTTTTACCTCTTTAGGTAGGTTTATTCCTAGGTATTTTACTCTTTTTGTTGCAGTGGTGAATGGGATTGTTTCCTTAATTTCTCTGTGTGGTCTTTTGTTATTAGTGTATAGGAATGCAAAAGATTTCTGTGCATTAATTTTGTATCCTGCAAATTTACCAGATTCATTGATGAGCTCTAGTACTTTTCTGGTAGCATCTTTTGTTTGTTTGTTTGTTTGTTTTTTCCGTACGCAGGCCTCTCACTGTTGTGGCCTCTCCCGTTGCGGATCACAGGCTCCGGACGCGCAGGCTCAGCGGCCATGGCTCATGGGCCCAGCCGCTCTGCGGCATGTGGGATCTTCCCGGACCGGGGCACAAACCCATGTCCCCTGCATCGGCAGGCGGACTCTCAACCACTGCGCCACCAGGGAAGCCCTCTGGTAGCGTCTTTAGGATTTTCTATGTATAGTATCATGTCATCTGCAAACAGTGACAGTTTTACTTCTTCTTTTCCAATTTGGATTCCTTTTATTTCTTTTTGTTCTCTGATTGCTGTAGCTAGGACTCCCAAAACTATGTTGAATAAAGTGGTCAGAGTGGACATCCTTGTCTTGTTCCTGATCTTAGAGGAAATGCTTTCAGCTTTTCACTGTTGAGTATGGCATTAGCTGTAGGTTTGTCATATATGGTCTTTATTACATTGAGGTATATTCCCTCTATGCCCACTATCTGGAGAGTTTTTTATCATAAATGGGTGCTGAATTTTGTCAAAAGCTTTTTCTGCAACAATCGAGATGATCATAAGGTTTGCATTCTTTAATTTGTTGATGTGGTATATCACACTGATTGACTTGTGGATACTGAAAAATACTTGCATCCCTGGGGTAAATCCCAGTTGATCATGGTGTATGATCCTTTTAATGTATTGTTGGATTCAGATTGCTAGCATTTTGATGAGGATTTTTGCATCTGTGTTTATCAGTGATATTGGTCTGTAATCTTCTTTTTTTGTGTTATCTTTGTCTGTTTTTTTTTTTTTAATCAGGGTGATGGTGGTCTAATAGAATGAGTTTGGGAGTTTTCCTTTCTCTGCAATATTTTGGAACAGTTTCAGAAGGATAGGTGTTAGGTCTTCTCTAAATGTTTGATAGAATTCACCTGTGAAGCCATCAGGTCCTGGACTTTTTTTGTTGGGAGTTTTTAAATCACAGTTTCAATTTCAGTGCTTGTGATTGGTCTGTCATATATTCTATTTTTTCCTGGTTCAGTCTTGGGACATTGTACCTTTCAAAGTATCTGTCCATTTCTTCCACATTGTCCATTTTATTGGCATAAAGCTGCTTGTACTAGTCTCTTATGATCCTTTGTATTTCTGTGGTGTCTGTTGTAACTTCTCCTTTTTCATTTCTAATTTTATTGATTTGAGTCCTCTCCCCTTTTTTCTTGATGAGTCTGGATAAAGGTTTATCAAATTTGCTTATCATTTCAAAGAACCAGCTTTTGGTTTCATTGATCTTTGCTATTGTTTTCTTTTTTTCATTTATTTCTGCTCTGATCTTTATGATTTCTTTCCTTTTACTAACTTTAGGTTTTGTTTGTTCTTCTTTCTTTAGGTGTAAGTTTAAGATGTTTATTTGAGATTTTTCTCCTTTCCTCAGGAAGATTGTATTTCTATAAACTTCCCTCTTGGAATAGCTTTTGCTGCATCCAATAGGTTTTGAATTGTTGTACTTTCATTTTCATTTGTCTCTAGGTGTTTTTTGATTTCCTCAGTGATCCATTAGTTGTTTAGTAGCATACTGTTTAGCCTCCACGTGTTTGTGTTTTTAACAGTTTTTTATTTTTTGTAGTTTACCTCTAATCTCATAGTGTTGTGCTTGGAAAAGATGCTTGATATGATTTTAATTTTCTTAAATTTACCAAGGATCACTTTGTAGCCCAGCCTGTGGTCAATCCTAGAGAATGTTCCATGTGCACTTGAGAAGAATGTGTATTCTGTTCCTTTTGATCTATAAATATCCATTAAGTCGATCTGGTCTAATGTGCCATTTAAGGCCTGTGTTTCCTTATTGATTTTCTGTCTGGATGAAAGTGGGGTGTTAAAGTCCCCCACTATTATTGTGTTACTGTCGATTTCTCCTTTTATTGCTTTAGTATTTGCTTTATATATTGAGTTGTTCCTATGTTGGGTGCATATATATTTACAATTGTTATATCTTCTTCATGGATTGATCCCTTGATCATTATGTAGTGTCCTTATTTGTCTCTTATAATGGTTTTTATTTGAAAGTGTATTTTGTCTGATATGAGTATTGCTACTCCAGCTTTCTTTTGATTTCCATTTGCATGGACTACCTTCTTCCATCCCCTATTTCTTCTCATATCTTAGACCTTTCATCTGGGATCACTTTACTTCTGGCTAATATTTTTATAACTTGAAGACTCAGCCTTATTTGTCTGAAAATGACCTTTTTTGCCCTTCTACTTCTTTTTTATTGAACTATAGTGGATTTACAATATCATGTTATCATGTTTTATATATATATATATTTCAGATTCTTTTCCCATATAGGTTATTACAAAATATTGAGTATGGTTCCCCATGTTATACAGTAGGTCCCTGTATCCCTAATGTACCCTACCCCCACCCACCACCCCCCGTAACCATAATTGTGTTTTCTATGTCTGTGAGTCTCTTTCTGTTTTGTAAATAAGTTTATTTGTATCTTTTTTTTTTTTTTTTTTTGCGGTACGTGGGCCTCTCACTGCCGTGGCCTCTCCCGTTGCGGAGCACAGGCTCCGGACGTGCAGGCTCAGCAGCCATGGCTCACGGGCCCAGCCGCTCCACGGCATGTGGGATCCTCCCGGACTGGGGCACGAACCCACGTCCCCTGCATCGGCAGGCGGACTCTCAACCACTGCGCCACCAGGGAAGCCCTATTTGTATGTTTTTTTTTTTTAGATTCCACAGATAAGTGGTATCATATGATATTTATCTTTCTCTGTCTGACTTACTTCAGTTAGTATTATAATCTCTAGGTCCATCCATGTTGCTGTAAATGGCATTATTCCATTCTTTTTTATGTTTGCTCATTCTTGAAAGATAATTTCAGTGTGTTAGAATTTCAGGTTGTTGTTATTTACTCTCAGCACATTGAGGATAACATTTCATTGTGTGTAGATTACATTGTCCTTCAACCAGGTTGCTTCTTTGAACTCTGCTTCTTTGAAGATCATCTCTTTTCCCTCCTGCTGTTTTATGATATTCTCTTTGCCATTGTTGATATGCAGTTTCACTATTTTGGGCCCATGCATGAATTTCTTTTATATGTACCTAAAATCATAGCCTGAAAAAATATGTATAAAGCAAAAACTGACAAAAAATCACCAGAATAAATAGATAAATCTATAATCACAATGGAAGAGTTTAATAATTGACAGAAAATCTTCAGCAAAAACACAGAAGATTTTTGTACAGCAGAGGGAAATACAGCCATTTGTAAATGAAGTATAATCTATAAAAAATTGAATCAGTATGTTGTAAACAAGAAACTAATGTTGTTAATCAACAATACTTCAATCACTCAATAAAATATTCATATTATCAAATAAAGAACAGACAATTTGATTTCTATGCTTTACAGAATTTGACATATTGGAAACATAGAATACTGCATTGCACTGCAAAAAACACTTTCACCTTAAGCATACATGAATCTGACTATGTATTTGGCTTTAAGGCAAATTTCAACAAAACTCACAAGATTGAAATCACATATATGACATTCTCTGATTATAATACTATTAAATTATAAATAGACAATAAAATGATAACTAGAAAATCTCCTTCATGTGCTAGAAAATTATGAAAGACACAAGTTGAGAATTCAGAATGGCAACCCAGACTCTAGGCTTCTCTCCTTCACATCTGTTGTGTCACTGAGAATGAGGGGTAGGATGTGAGAGCTTTCTCTACAGGTCTTCCCAACTCTAGTTTAGTTGAGGTTTCCTTTGATTAATTTTCAGTATTGGTCCACTGTTCCTGACAAAACCCTTGTAATTTCAGATATAAGAGCCACCAGGGCTTTTTTCGTTATAATGTTTAGTTGTATTCCCATGTCCTGAAATAACTCCAGGAGAATTAAGGTAAAATGGGTGTCTTTTGTTATTCATTTTACAAGCCCTTTTCAATCACACCCAAGTTTATGTTAATGAGACAACTTTTGGTAAGCTTCTAAAGATTAAAGCTGGTTGTCAGGGAAACCAGTGGCTGATTAAAGAGTTTGAACTTTCAGTCCCACCCCACCACCCATCTCTGGGGAGGAGGGAGGGACTGAACGTTGAATCAATCACCAATAACCAGTGATTTAATCAGTCATGTCAGTGTAATGAAGCATGAAGTACAGGGTTTGGAAAGCCTCTAGATTGGACACATGGAGATGCTGGAAGAGTGACACACCTCAGAGGGCATAGAAGCTCTACATACTTTCCCACCTTTCCCAAAAACCTTGCCCTATGTGTCTCTTCATCTGGCTGTTCATCCATATCCTTTAAAACCCTTTGTAATAAACTGGTAATCTAGTGAGTAAACTGTTTTCCTGAGTTCTGTGAGCTGCTCTAACAAATTAATCAAACCCGAGGAGGGGGTGATGAGAACCTCCAATTTACATCTGGTTCCTCAGAAGCACAGGTGACAACCTGGACTTGCGATTGGACTCTGAAGTAGAGTTGAGGGGAGAGTCTTGTAGGATTGAACCCTTAAACTGTGGGATCTGATGCTATCTCCAGGTAGATATTGTGAGAATTGAGTTAAGTTGTAGGACACCCAGCTGGTGTCACAGAATTGCTCAGAGTTTGTATAAAAAACTAATGAAGAGAAACCTCAAGTAAATACAATTGGGAGACCAGAAGGAGGAGCTCTCATGCCCTGGGATAATAGCAGAGCCCAATAGGAAGAATAGTCTCCTCTTTTACCACCCTCAATCTTCTGGTTTAGTTGAACACATGAATGGCATTATTAAGGCTCACTTGGCAAAATTTGTAGAGGCCCTCCAAATACCTTGGCTAAAACATTGCCCTTGGTTCTTCTAAACCTCAGATCCACCACTCTGGGAACTCACAAAGTTTCACCCTTTGAGAGGGTCATAGGTCATCCAATGCACTTGGCTCCTGCCTCTTTTGACCCACAACTGATAAAAGGAGAGACACTCCAATATTGCAAAGGCCTAATTGCTTCTGTTAAAAATAACCACACTTTGGTAGGGCAATCTTTTCACAGTGTGCCCTTGAGAGACAAAGACCTTAAGCATCACACCTTGCAACCTGGAGATTCTGTCTATGGGAAAAGACACTTCTAAAAGAATGCTCTTCTACCTCACTGGAGAGGTACTGCCAACCCTTGTGCCATCAAACTCCAGGGACAGACTCTTGGATTCATGTGAGACACCTAAAACAAGCATGGAACCCTGACTGGACCTGCATATCATCTGGTGACCTGAAAGTAAAGATATCCTGGAAATGAAGCAGATGACATCTGATGAGACAGCTTTCCCAAGATGCCCAGCCCAGGCCTGATGAAAGTTTGTTGAACAAACTATTAATGACGACATAATGCTTTAGAAGATCTCCAATGTTTATGGTCTTGATTACATATGAACTTTAGATTAAAAGGGTCTGGGAGTTCTCCTTTCTACCCCTCCTTGTTACTTGAATGTGACCTCAATATGTTTCCAATCTGTGTATTTTCCCTTTGACTTGAGACACTATACCCAGGAAAGTTCTTTCATGACATTGAAGGGCAAAATGCTGGTAAAGTAGAAAACCTGACTCTTGATCTGGGATGCTTTCAGAGAAAGACTTGATCAAAAGGGTAAAGGGTAAAAAATTAAGAAACAGAAACCTCAGCTGAATAGAGTTGAGAGACCAGAAGGAGAAGTTCTCACATCCTGTGATGATAACAAAGCCCAACAGGAAGAAGAAAGATCTCTCTTCTATCCTTGCATGGATTCAGCCAATGAAGAGCCATAGATTCTTTGTTTACTACAGCCCTTCCAACTCCCTTTCCTCTTCATAAAAGTGTTGTCCTTTCCTTTTTGTGTGAGTACCTGCACATGGCTCCCTATGGTAGCAGACCACAAATTGCAGTTCTGTGCTGATACCAAATAAACCCATCTTTGCTGGAGAAATATCTGGTAGACTATTTATTTCAGGTCAACGTGTGGAAAACCCACCCCAGAACTCTTCAGTGGAGAATCCTGTGTACTGGAGTGTTCTGAATATTCAGAGACTATTGTGTATAACATAAATGAAAAGAGTAGAGTATTCCTTTACTACTATATTCCACTTTAATCCTTCCATCACTAATAGGAAAAAGAAACTTTTTTGAGGCTCCTATTAAAAAACAAAATTCAGCTACCAGGCTCTTTGTTGGGGATAATGGCAGACTCTGGGAGGGCTCATGCCAAGGAGTACTTCCCAGAACTTCCGCTGCCAGTGCCCTTGTCCCCACGGTGAGCCACAGCCACCCCCCACCTCTGCAGGAGACCCTCCAACACTAACAGCAATTCCACTAAAATCATCTTGTTGTGATAAGTTGTGATCTCTACAGCATTGAAAGATATAGATGCAAGATTCATAAAAGAAGACCAGAGGGCAGACAGCAGGAGCAAGAAGAACTACAATCCTGTAGCCTGTAGAACAAAAACCACATTCACAGAAAGATAGATAAGATGGAAAGGCAGAGGGCTATGTACCAGATGAAGGAACAAGAAAAAACCCCAGAAAAACAACGAAATGAAGTGGAGATAGGCAACCTTCCAGAAAAAGATTTCACAATAATGATAGTGAAGATGATCCAGGACCTACGAAAAACAATGGAGGCAAAGATCGAGAAGATGCAAGAAATGTTTAACAAAGACCTAGAAGAGTTAAAGAACAAACAAACAGAAATGAACAGTACAATAACTGAAATGACAACTACACTAGAAGGAATCAATAGCAGAATAACTGAGGCAGAAGAACTGATAAGTGACCTGGAAGACAGAATGGTAGAATTCACTGCTGCAGAACAGAATAAAGGAAAAAGAATGAAAAGAAATGAAGACAGCCTAAGAGACCTCCAGGACAAAATTAAACACAAAAACATTTGCATTATAGGGGTCCCAGAAGGAGAAGAGAGAGAGAAAGGACCAGAGAAAATATTTGAAGAGATTATAGTCAAAAACGTCCCTAACATGGGAAAGGAAATAGCCACCCAAGTCCAGGAAATGCAGTGATTCCCATACAGGAAACCCAAGGAGAAAGACACGGAGACACATAGTAATCAAATTGGCAAAAATTAAAGACAAAGAAAAATTATTGAAAGAAGCAAGGGAAAAATGACAAATAACATACAAGGGAACTCCCGTAGGGTTAACAGCTGATTTCTCAGCAGAAACTCTACAAGCCAGAAGGGAGTGGCATGATATACTTAAAGTGATGACAGGGAAGAACCTACAACCAAGATTACTCTACCTGGCAAGGATCTCATTCAGATTTGACGGAGAAATTAAAAGCTTTCCAGACAAGCAAAAGCTAAGAGAATTCAGGACCACCAAACCAGCTCTACA
Source organism: Globicephala melas (assembly GCF_963455315.2). Lineage (NCBI taxonomy): Eukaryota > Metazoa > Chordata > Mammalia > Artiodactyla > Delphinidae > Globicephala > Globicephala melas. The sequence continues at coordinate 76,542,978 of NC_083323.1, forward strand.
ACAAATGCTATAGGAACTTCTCTAGGTGGGAAACACAAGAGAAGAAAAGGACCTACAAAAACAAACCCAAAACAATTAAGAAAATGGTCATAGGAACATACATATCGATAATTACCTTAAACATAAATGGATTAAATGCTCCAACCAAAAGACACAGGCTTGCTGAGTGGATACAAAAACAAGACCCATATATATGCTGTCTATAAAAGACCCACTTCAGACCTAGAGAAACATGCAGACTGAAAGTGAGGGGATGGAAAAATATATTCCATGCAAATGGAAATCAAAAGAAAGCTGGAGTAGCAATACTCATATCAGATAAAATAGACTTTAAAATAAAGAATGTTACAAGAGACAAGGAATGACACTACATAATGATCAAGGAATGAATCCCAGAAAAAGATATAACAATTATAAATATATACACACCCAACGTAGGAGCACTTCAATACATAACTGCTAACAGCTGTAAATGAGGAAATTGACAGTAAAACAATAATTGTGGGGGACTTTAACACCTCACTTACACTGATCATCCAAAATGAAAATAAATAAGGAAACAGAAGCTTTAAATGACACAATGGACCAGATAGATTTAATTGATATTTATAGGACATTCCATCCAAAAACAGCAGATTACACTTTCTTCTCAAGTGCGCATGGAACATTCTCCAGGACAGATCACATCTTGGGTCACAAATCAAGCCTCAGTAAATTTAAGAAAATTGAAATCATATCAAGCATCTTTTCTGACCACAACGCTATGAGATTAGAAATGAATTACAGGGGAAAAAACATAAAAAACACAAACACAAGGAGGTTAAACACTACGTTACTAAATAACCAAGAGATCACTGAAGAAATCAAAGAGGAAATCAGAAAATACCTAGAGAAAAATGACAATGAAAACACAACAATCCAAAACCTATGGGATGCAGCAAAAGCAGTTCTAAGAGGGAAGCTATACAAGCCTACGTCAAGAAACAAGAAAAATCTCAAATAAACAATCTAACCTTACACCTAAAGGAACTAGAGAAAGAAAAACAAACAAAAAACTAAGTTAGCAGAAGGAAAGAAATCATAAAGTTCAGAGCAGAAATAAATGAAATAGAGACAAAGAAAACAATAGCAAAGATCAATAAAACTAAAAGCTGCTTCTTAGAGAAGATAAACAAAATTTATAAGCCATTAGCAAGACTCATCAAGAAAAAGAGGGAGGGGATTCAAATCAATAAAATTAAAAATGAAAAAGGAGAAGTTACAACAGACACAGCAGAAATACGAGACTACTCGTATTTCTCGAGTAGTACTCGTATACGAGTTTCATCCTACGAGACTACTGCAAGAAACTCTATGCCAATAAAAAGGACAACCTGGAAGATATGGACAAATTCTTAGAAAGGTATAACCTTCCAAGACTGAACCAGAAAGAAATAGAAAATATGAACAGACCAATCACAAGTAATGAAATTGAAACTGTGATTAAAAATCTTCCAACAACAACAACAAAAAATCTGCCAACAAACCAAAGTCCAGGACCAGATGGCTTCACAGGTGAATTCTATCAAACGTTTAGTGAAGAACTAACACCCAACCGTCTCAAAGTCTTCCAAAAGACTCTAGAGGAAGGAAAACTCCCAAACCCATTCTATGAGGCCACCATCACCCTGATACCAAAACCAGGCAAAGATACTACAAAAAAAGAATATTACAGACCAATATCACTCATGAATATAGATCCAAAAATCCTCAACAAAATACTAGCAAACAGAATACAACAACACCTTAAAAGAATCATACACCATGATCAAGCGGGATTTATCCCAGGGATTCAAGGATTCTTCAATATATGCAAATCAATCAATGTGATACACCATATTAACAGATTGAGGAATAAAAACCATGTGATAATCTCATTAGATACAGAAAAAGATTTTGACAAAATTCAACACCCATTTATGATAAAAACTCTCCAGAAAGTAGGCACAGAGGGAATATACCGCAACATCATAAAGGCCATATACGACAAACCCACAACAAACATTATTCTCAATGGTGAAAACTGAAAGCATTTCCTCTAAGATCAGGAAAAAGACAACGATGTCCACTCTCACCACTATTATTCAACATAGTTTTGGAAGTCCTAGCCATGGCAATCAGAGAAGAAAAAGAAATACAAATTGGAAAAAAAGAAGAAAAACTGTCACTGTTTGCAGATGACATGATACTATACATAGAGAATCCTAAAGATGCCACCAGAAAACTACTAGAGCTAATCAATGAATTTGGTAAAGTTGCAGGATACAGAATTAATGCACAGAAATTGCTTGCATTCCTATACACTAATGATGAAAAACCTGAAAGAGAAATTAAGGAAACACTCCCATTTACCACTGCAACAAAAAGAATAAAATACGTAGGAATAAACCTACCTAGGGAGACAAAAGACCTGTATGCAGAAAACTATAAGACACTGATGAAAGAAATTAAAGATGATACCAACAGATGGAGAGATATACCATGTTCTTGGATTGGAAGAATCAATATTGGGAAAATGACTATACTACCCAAAACAATCTACAGATTCAACGCAATCCCTATCAAATTACCAATGGCATTTTTTACGGAACTAGAACAAAAAGTCTTAAAATTTGTATGGAGACACAAAAGATCCTGAATAGCCAAAGCAGTCTTGAGGGAAAAAAACAGAGCTGGAGGAATCAGACTTCCTGACTTCAGACCATACTACAAAGCTACAGTAATCAAGACAATATGGTACTCGCACAAAAACAGAAACATAGATCAATGGAAAAAGAAAGAAAGTCCAGAGGTAAACCCATGCACCTATGGTCAACTAATCTATGACAAAGGAGGTAAGGATATACAATGGAGAAAAGACAGTGTCTTCAACAAGTGGTGCTGGGAAAACTGGACAGCTACATGTAAAAGAATGAAATTAGAACACTCCCTAACACCATACACAAAAATAAACTCAAAATAGATTAGAGACCTAAATTTAAAACTGGACACTATAAAACTCTTAGAGGAAAACATAGGCAGAACACTCTTTGACATAAATCACATCAAGATCTTTTTTGATCCACCTCCTAGAGTAATGGAAATAAAAACAAAAATAAACAAATGGGACCCAATGAAACTTCAAAGCTTTTGCACAGCAAAGGAAACCATAAACAAGACGAAAAGACAACTCTCAGAATGGGAGAAAATATTTGCAGATGAATCAACAGACAAATGATTAATCTCCAAAATATATAAACAGCTCATGCAGCTCAATATTAAAAAACAAACCACCCAATCCAGAAATGGGCAGAAGACTTAAATAGACATTTCTCCAAAGAAGACATATATATGGCCACATGAAAAGCTGCTCAATATCACTATTAGAGAAATGCAAATCAAAACTACAATGAAGTATCACCTCACACCAATTAGAATGGGCATAATTAGAAAATCTACAAACAACAAATGCTGGACAGGGTGTGGAGAAAAGGGAACCCTCTTGCACTGTTGGTGGGCATGTAAACTGATACAGTCACTATGGAGAACAGTATGGAGAGTCCTTAAAAAACTAAAAATAGAATTACCATATGATCCAGCAATCTCACTCCTGGGCACATACCCAGAGAAAACCACAATTCAAAAAGACACATACACCCCAATGTTCATTGCAGCAGTATTTACAATAGCCAGGTCATGGAAGCAACCTAAATGTCCATCGACAGACGAATGGATAAAGAAGAGGTGGTACATATATACAATGGAATATTACTCAGCCATAAAAAGGAACAAAATTGGGTCATTTATTGAGACGTGGATGGATCTAGAGACTGTCATACAGGGTAAAGTAAGTCAGAAAGAGAAAAACAAATATCGTATATTAACACATATATGTGGAACCTAGAAAAATGGTACAGATGAACCGGTTTGCAGGGCAGAAATAGAGACACAGATATAGAGAACAAACATATAGACACCAAGGGGGGAAAGCCGTGGGGGGTGGTGTGGGTGGTTTGATGAATTGGGAGATTGGGATTGACATGTATACACTGATGTGTATAAAATTGATGAATAATAAGAACCTGCTGTATAAGAAAATAAATAAAATAAAATTCAATAAAACCAAAATTCAACTGCATAAATTTGAAAACTGAATTTGCTTTTATTCAGCAATTCATGAATTAGGCTGCATCCCACCTAGCGAACAGAAAGGAGTTCCAAAGAACCACAAGAATGAAAAATTTTTTAAAAAGGAAATTCAAATTCTAGTTTCCATAAATGGTTTTTTTTAGAACATAGCCAAGTTCATTCACTTAAGGGTTTCTTTTTTCTTTTTTTTTTTTTGGCCACACCACAGCATGGCTTGTGGGGTCTTATTTCCCCAACCAGGGATTGAATCTGCACCCTCAACAGTGAAATCCTAGAGCTCTGACCACTGGACCACCAGGGATTTCCCTCACTTAAGCATTACCTGCAGCTATTTTTGAAGTAAGATGACACAGTTGAGTACTTGTAACAGACACCACATGGCCCATAAAGCTGAAAATATTTATTATCTGGTGCTTTAAGAAAAAGTGTGCCTACTAGATTAACCCACCCATAGTGGGTTAGTATGAAGGTGGTAGGTCAGCCAGGTAAATGTTATAAAAGCTATAGTTTACATGTTTTCTTTGGTGCTTTTCAGTAAGGAGGAGGCTTTAAACCACAGACTTGATGTAGCCAATTCCCTTTAACAAATCTTCTCTATTTCAGCCTGATAGTATTAAATATTTGATCATGTAGGTACTTTTATTCTAATTGTGATTTGGCTTTGTAGATAGGTCAGCCTGTAGAGACGACGTTCACATCATAAGGTCTCTGAGTTTAGTGCTTCCCCTTCCTGTCACAGTGATTTTACCTTGTGAATTAATGATTGTGATTGGCTTCCTGTATAGCTTGAGTGCTGGGAGAGAATGTGCTCCTCATACAGAAGTGAACATTCTGAGCTCGATGTAATTGTACATTAATACATTGATTTTCCAGATCTTTAAGGCAATCTCAACAGCCTATTTAACATTGGTCCATTATCAAGAGATAGACTTGCCCTTCGTGAGCACAGGGCAGTATCCAGAATATACCAGGCTCCTGATAAATTACATTATTACTAAAGACTTCCCTCTAGGGGAGACAATGTATTTTTTATGCAAATAATCAATAAACAGTCTATAATACGAATAGAAGTGAGTTTTATTTGAGCCAAAATGAAGACTATTACCCAAGAGTGCAGTCTCCACCATGGAAGAAAGCACTCTGGAGAAGCATGGTTTTCAGGACAGTTTTATATCTTGTCAGAACAAAGAACAAACATCAAACATGACAGGCATACATTCCTTCAAGGTTTCAAAAGAGACAGATTAGCATGTACCCAGCAAGTCAGCATGACCTTGGTGTCTGGAAAGGGAGCCTTATCTTTGAAGACATGCTAGCATTGGCAACATAGGAAGGGAGGGAGGGGCATTTATTCCTTTTTTCAAAGTGAACATTCTTTTTTTTTTTTGGCTACTTTCGGTCTTCCTTGCTGCACGTGGGCTTCCTCTAGTTGTGGCAAGTGTGGGGGGGTGCGGGCTTCTCACTGCAGTGGCTTCTCTTGATACGGGCTTCAGTAGTTGTGCACATGGGCTCAGTAGTTGTGGCACACGGGCTTAGTTGCTCCGTGGCATGTGGGATCTTCCCAGACCAGGGCTCAAACCTGTGTCCCCTGCATTGGCAAGCAGATTCTTTTTTTTTTTTAGTAAGGTTTTATTTATTTATTTATTATTTGTTTATTTATGGCTGCATTGGGTCTTCGTTGCTGCGTGCGGGCTTTCCCTAGTTGCAGCAAGTGGGGGCTACTCTTCTTTGTGGTGCGCATACTCTAGGTTCATGGGTTCAATAGTTGTGGCTCATGGGCTCTACAGCACACGCTCAGTAGTTGTGGCGCAAGGACTTAGTTGTTCCACTGCATGTGGGATATTCCCCCAGATCAGGGCTCGAACCCATGTCCCCTGCATTGGCAGGCCGATTCTTAACCACTGCGCCACCAGGGAAGTCCCCAAAGTGGACATTCTTTACCTCTGGATAATGCATTCTTTTCTTTAACGGTTAACGCAGAAGTACAATGCGTGTTTGACAGGCCATAAGATAGGTTCTTCTGGTTCAGACCAAATCATGTATAAGCCAGAATGCCTTCCTCAGAACTCAGTAGGTGAATGTTTCTTCCATCACATTGATAGGAGTTAGTTTTGAATAAGTTGCATTCTGTTTTATATACTACATTGAGAGTCTATTTAGTGTGATTCAGTTCCCTTAAACTTGTTTGTTCCTGAATGTTCAAATAAATGAGGTCCAGGGCCTGCAAAACAAAAGATTAGAACCTGGAAGTAGTTTGTCTGAGCATTGTTTATTCATTCATTATTCTATTATCCAGTGCTCATTAAATATTTACCATTTACAAATCACTGCACTAACCTCTTGGGTTCAAAATATGAATAAGACATAATCTTTGCTCTCAAGGATCTCACAACATTCAAACAAACCAAGTCATAAGTACAAAGATATAGAAAGGTATGATCAGGAGTTATGATAAGTACACACAAGGAGCACCTTAACCCAATCAATGGAGACTTCAGAGAGGAAGTAATGCCAGGCCAGGACTCAAGGAACACTATAGTTTGTGGAGGAAACTATGTGCAGTTTGATGAAACTGGGGAGATGAGCCAGATAAAGAAAGGCTTTTAAGAAATGCCATCTTAAAGAGTTTTATCTTTTTTTTTTTTTAAGAGTTTTATCTTTAACATTTTTAGGATAGCACTGGGGAGTCACTAAAACTATCACTAATATTTATTGAGCAAGGTACTAAGTGTTTTACATTCTTCATGTCATTTAATGTTCTCAGTGACACAGTGCATGGATACTGTTATTTATCCCCTTTTATCAGATGCAAAAACTAAGGCTCAGAAAGATGAAGTAATTGTCCCAAGATCAGGCAGCAACTAAATGGCAAAACAAGAATTTGAACCAAAACAAGAATTTGAACCAAAACAAGAATTTGAACTTCTAACTTTAGAAGCCGTTCTATAGCACTGCGAAATAATGTCAAGCTCATATATTTGAAGGAAAGTCATCCAAACAGCTGCAACTCATTTTTCTGCCTTGATTTAAGTTAGACTTTGAAGAGTCATTCTCTACCCACCACATCCGTCCTTGAAAACAGCACACAAAGCTCTTTTCATATGATGTGAATTTATTTGAGGAAAACATATATGGAAACAACATGAATGCCAAATACAGGCAAATTATGATTTTCTCATCCCGCTCTTTGATTGAAGGTAATTTCAAATATGGTACATGTCCCACTTACATTTTGCCTTTCTTACTCCTTCATGAAGCCCTTCCCAGAAGGGTTCCTCTCTTAAATGCAGTTAAGGTATGATGATTTCAAAATAGAATGGAGGGAATTCCCTCGTCCAGTGGTTGGGACTTGGCGCTTTCACTGCAGGGACCGGGTTTGATCCCTGGTTGGGGAATTGTAAGCCATGTGGCAAAGGCCAAAAAAAAAAAAAAAAAGGAATGAAGATTCTGTCTGAGAGAGTATGTATTTAAAGTACAGAAGACACTTGACTTTTTTTATTTTTTTGGCAGTGCCACGGGACATGTGGGATCATAGTTCCCCAACCAGGGATCAAACCCGTGCCCCTTGTATTGGAGCACAGATACTTAAACTGCAGGGAAGTCCCAGACACTTGACATTTTTGGATTAACATTCATGCTTTGAAAAAATTCAGCATAAATGCCCTTTTAACAATTTGTAATTTTTCACAAATTGGAGCTTTAAGGGATCAGGCAGGTCTCAAAGTTCAGAGTTAAGTCTTAGCTCAAAAGCTGCACTTCAGGTGCAGCCAGTACAGAAAACAGTATGGAGCTTCCTTAAAAAAACTATAAATAGAGTTACCATATGATCCAGCAATCCTACTCCTGGGAAAACTTTCTGGAGAAAACTTTAATTTGAAAAGATACATGCACCCCAGTATTCATAGCAGCACTATTTACGATAGCCAAGACATGGAAGAAACCTAAATACCCATTGACAGATGAGTGGATAAAGAAGATACGGCACATATATACAATGGAATGTTACTCAACCATAAAAAAGAATGAAATAACGCCATTTGTAGCAACATGGATGGACCTAGAGATTATCACACTAAGTGAAGTAAGCCAGACAGAGAAAGACAAATATCATATGATATCACTTATGTGTGGAATCTAAAATATGATACAAATGAACTTATTTACAAAACAGAAACTGACTCACAGACATAGAAAAGAAATTTATGGTTTCCAAAGGGGAAAGGGGGAGGGAGGGTTAAGAGTTGGGATTAGCAGACACAAATTACTATGTATAAAATGGGTAACAAGGTCCCACTATATAGCACAGGGAACTGTAAGGCCAACTGGCCTGAGGCAGGGGAACACAATCAGATTCACAGGTTGCATCAGACCGAAATTCTCCGGACCACCCAGTTCCAGAAACTGCCCTGGAGACATTCCGGACCACCCAGTTCCAGGAACTGACCTGGGACTTTGAACCCGGCCCAGCCTTCCGGCCTTTCGAGGGGTGGGACTAACGGTCCCCCAGGATACCCGAAAAGACCACCAAATAAGGAATACCCTGCGCCCTCCCAGATTCACCACACCCCTTTCCCTTCTTCCCCTATAAAATCTTGCCCAACCCTCACCCGGGCGCGACTTCTCTGGCCCCTTACTCTCGGACCAGTGAACCTCGCCTGGGAGGCGCTCCCTAATAAAGCTCACTTGAAGCTTTCCTCTGTTTTGCGGTGCCGTTTGTTAAGATCCGACCTTACAGGAACTATATTCAATACCTTGTAATAAGCTATAATGGAAAAGAATAAATAAATAAATAAAAATATAAATATATATATATAGAGAGAGAGAGAGAGAGAGAACTGAATCACTTTGCAGTACACCAGAAACTAACACAACAGTGTAAATCAACTATACTTCAGTTAAAAAAAAAAGGCAAAAAAAAGAGGTACACTTCAGGAAATTAATGGTCATAATTTGTTCTAGTATTAAATCAGGATAAACAATGCAGAACTCTTGATTTTAGCATGTCCTCATGGGCACTTAGAAGCTTGATTGTCTGTGGTAGACCACCAAATGAATAGGGGACCCCAAAACAAATAGCAAATTTTTTTTTTTTTCTCCCATGGCACTTGATGTTCTTTAACTTGTATTAAAATCTATTACAACTGTTGGGGAAGGAAGAATTTCCTCCTACCCTTCTTGGTTCTTTTGGATGGTCTAATAATTAAGTTGACACAAGACAGATTAAGGAGAAGAAAAATTTTAATTTCATATGTGTGGAAGTTTCATGGATATAGGACCCAAGAATTGACCAGAGTAGGCTGTTTATATACATTTTAGACAAAGAAGCAATAAATTTGTGAAGAACTGACAAGACAAAGTAGCTTCAGCTTGGGTACTAATTAGTGAAGAAATCAAGCAGAATTTGTTTACATAGGCTTCTGGGCCCTGAGCTCCCTATTTCTGGCAATAAGGATGTCTTCCTACCTCCTGGTGCAGGGAGGTGCCTTTCACATGAGAGATTTATTTCCAGCTTTCAAGGGGACAGAGAGGAGGGTCAGAGTGTTCTTATTGCACTGGCTGTTTCTCAAGTACCTTTAATTTAAAATCATCAATATGCCACGTTGACATATTTTAGGGGCAGCTTAACCCTGAGCCCCATCACAGCTTTTACATAACAGAATTGCAGGCCCCAGGTTAAAGCACTAATTTTTCTGGCTAAAAGGAATGTATTCTTCAGGACTAGTTTAAATTATAAGTTCCTTGCTAAACTGGACCTGGCTAACCCTTAAGCCACCTATCTTGGATAACAAGAAACAGAACATTTGCCTCACCTCTCACATTACATTGTTTTCTTACTCCTTCATGTCCTATATAACCCATAAAATTTCTAACTAACAAGAGGGGTGGGAGTGGGAGTGTGGTGAGCCATCTCAATTTCTTTTTTTATTATTTTATTTATTTATTTTTGGCTGTGTTTGGTCTTTTTTACTGCGTGCAGGATTTCTCTAATTGAGGTGAGTGGGGGCTACTCTTCATTTGCTGTGGGCTTCTCATTGTGGTGGCTACTCTTGTGCAGCATGGGCTCTAGGCACGTGGGCTTCAGTAGTGGTGGCACACAGGCTCAGTAGCTGTGGCTCACGGGCTCTAGAGTGCAGGCTCAGTAGTTGTGGCTCATGGGCTTAGTTGCTCTGCGGCATGTGGGATCTTCCCAGACCAGGGCTCGAACCCATGTCCCGTGCTTTGGCAGGTGGATTTTTAACCACTGTGCCACCAGGGAAGTCCCAACCATCTCAACTTCTGACTGACCCTCCAGCTGCCAGCAAATGTAGTGTTCTCTTTTCTCATCTGTATTCTTGTGGTCTTACTTTAAGACCCTGACGAGTGTTTATCATTGTTGGCTGTTAAGGTCAAGGAGAGGCTTGCTTGAATTGGATTATTGCTATTGTAGAAGATATCAGGGACTCATCTAGAAAAATATTTGTAAAGGTTTCCAACTCTGAGTCAGACTTGAGATTGGTTACGATCTTCTTCCGTAATGCCAAAGGGAATTACATATTCAATAAAAATATCCTAACTTTCTTCAGTCTCTATCTTATTTGGATCTTAGACAATAGTTATGATAACTGAAACTGAAACCGAGCAGGCCCCTGTGAGACCCTCGTGGGTACAAATCCTTTCCGCATCCTTTCAGCCTCCTAGATCTTCCGTGAGTACCAAAGGGTAGGTTCAAACAGTTGCTAATCAAAGAAGTGAGGGAATGCAGAAACAAAGGAGAAGCAGTCAAGAAACCATAGTGCAGTGATTAAAGCAGGATCCTGGTTCCTCCTCAAGAATATACATAAAACAGTATATTTGAGTTCTTCTACAGGAACTAAGGCCCCCATCCTGGTGGAGGATGGTAACTACAGGCTGAGACCCTGGACTGGTTGAAACCAGAGACTGAGGACTGAGATTCCTGGAACACTGTTCTGTTACCTCACCACCAACCAATCAGAGGAAAGTCAGGCACCCTGCAGCCCCTGAAACCGAGCAGGACCCTGTGGGGCTACTGGGCAAGCTCCTGGGCAAAATAGCCTTTCGGTATCCCCCATTTCCTCATTACGGGAAATAGGCTTCATTCAGCCTCCATGATCTTCCCGGAGTTCCAATTGGAAGGTTCAAATAATTGCTAATTAGGGAAGGGAGGGGATGCAGAGACAAGGGAGGAACAGTCAAGAAACAATAGTGCAGCCTTGAGGCAGAGTCCTGGTTCCCCCTCAAGGCATATACATAGCAATATCTTTGAGCTGTTTTGCAGATACTGAAACCCCTACCAGGTGAGAGAAGTTATCTGCATGCTGTCCACAAGCATGTAGACCCCAGACGGGGTGGAACCAGAAGGTGGATGATGCTGACTCCCACTTACCTCACCACCAACCAGTTAGAAGAATGTCCATGAGCTGATCACGTCCTCTTTGTATTATTACTATAAAACGCCTCACTAACCGCCCCCGCCCCCCAGGTGGGGGACACACAGTTCTGAGGGCATTAGCCCACTGTGGCCCCTTTTGCCTGACAAAGCAATAAAGCTAGTCTTTTCTACTTCACCCAAAAGTCTGTCTCTTAGATTTAACTTGGTGTTGGGGTACAGAGGCTGGATTCGGTTTCACCCTTGCCCCAAATTTTGCCTGTAAAAACTTCTCCCCAAAAACCATTGGGGAGTTTGGGGATTCTGAGCAGGAGTCACTGTTCCCCTTGCTTGGCCCTGCAATAAATCTTTCTCTGCTCCGAAGTTCAATGGTTTGGTTTTTTTGGCCTCACTCTGCATCAGGCACGTGAACTAGAGTTCAGTAACAAAACCAACATACTTCTCTGTTTTGGTGTTAAGTAATTCTGAGATGAAGCATTCTTTCCTGCCTTTGTGCTAAACAATGCTAGGATAAACAAGAACAACATACGTACTCTTTCATAGAAATATTTATTCATAGAAAACAAAACTAGGAACCAACTAAAATAGCTTATTCATCAAGCTTACTGGTCAATACTTACCTCAAGGCCCTCATCTGGCTCTCCTAAACAATTCGAAGCTATTATGGGGTATGCTGTTTTGTCTAATCCCATTAAACTCTCTACTTTGGGAGACCCATCATAAAGTCCCCCTGCACTGACCGTAAAACCCTAAAAATATTGTCTCCAGTCTTTGTCCATTTGAGATACTACTAAGGCTGTGTGGTGTCTTTTCTTATTGCAGTAAGCCCAATAAACTTAGCTTTGCTTGATCACTGGGTCTTTTTGGTGTTCCTTTAGGAAGTAATTGGAGAATTGCAAGTTAAGGAGGAAAGTCCTGATTTTACCAGGGTAAGTTGCCTGAATCTTCCTCCCTTCCTCCCAAAGTAAACACTCTCCTTGTCTTTCTTTCCTAATTTATATGTTAATCATTCCCTTTCCTTTCTTTATAACTTTCATAAATTACTTTGTGTGTCTAAACAATATAAGGACAAAACCTTTTACTGACAATTATGATATAGAGTAACTGGCAATTAGTTCCTCGTTCCCCAGAATTCTCAGCAACCTAACTGCAGACGCACCTGGTCATTTCATTATGCTGGCAATAACAAGATCCCAGATATTCGGCAATTCAGTTTTGGGGGACCATTCATCATTCATTAAGAAAGCATTCGCTCTACTTTTTGGTTGTGAAACACTGCGTAGCAAGAACACAAGATAGCAAGAATCTGGATAAGAAAATGTTACATTGCCACTGTTTGGTGCAAAATCCCCAATCAGAACTGAGTGTCTTCTGAGAGTTTGTAAGAACCTCATCTGGGGCAATATGAGGGCAGGGTCATGAGTCCTGAAAAACATACAAAAGATTGTGGTGTAGGCCCAGGAAAGGACATCCAGCAGGAATATGGTCAGGGAGCTTGGAGTGCTCTATATTTTCTATTTCTAGCTAACTGTGGCCTACATCTAGATCTCAGGAATAGATTAAAGCAGAACACTTCTATGGGATAAAATGATTCTCAGATGATCTAGGCAGCGAGGCAGAAGCACAAGTGATACAAGCAAGCCAAGTGCAGACAAGATTTTGACCTCAGGCTAAATAGGGCAGTAGGTATCTTGAGGATAATTCTCAACACATCTGTCTCTTGAGTTACATTGCTCCCAGTCTGGGCCAGTTGCTTTTTCTACACTTGTGGCCTGGTTTTCACCCTGTGATTTTCTGTCACTATCATCTCAGGTACCCCTTTGCCTCTCTCCTGTTTCCTATATTTCACACCTGCTTTTCTCTCAGTTTTATCATTTTGGTTCACATATCCTTCAGTAGTTTCCTTAGGAAGGGCATATGGAAAGTATTCTTCTTACTCTTTGCAAGTCTTTATATAAACCAGCACCTGTTTGATAATTTGGTTGAATAGAGTCCTCTGCTGGAATAAATTTTCCTTCAGAATTTTTAAAGCATTACAGTATGTCAGGATGTGCTACCCCAAAATATGGCACCTTGGCATACACTTTCCCAAAAAGAAGGAGATAAATCTTCTAGGTACTCTCCCTGTATCAGGAGAAAGATGTTCTTATCACTAGAGACAGGGAATTAGGGGCCTGGAAGCCTGTATAAAAAACCTTGTTACTTCTTCACTATTTACCACTCATAGCCCAAAACCCTTTGTCTTGTCAGTTCTTCAAAATGTATGTTTCTTTGTCTAAAAGGTATATAAGCCTTCTGCTCTGATCACTTCTTCAGGTCTTTATTCTCCCATGAAGGCTCCCATGTACTTGTAAGAACTGTATAAAATTTGTATGCTTTTCTCCTGTAAATCTGTCTTTGTCAGTTTAATTTTCAAATCCAGTCAGGGACCCTCAGAGGGTCAAGGGAAACTTGTTCCTTCTCTACACCACGTTGCTGTTGAGAAGTCCAAAGCAATTCTGATTCCTTTTCCTTTTTTTTCTCCCTTGTCCCCTTTCACCTACTTTTCTGGAAGCTTGAGAATCTCTTTTTTTGTCCTAAATGTTTTAAATTTTACAATCATATGCTTTGGCGTAGGACAGTTTTAATCTGTTATGATGGCTCTTTCAATTTGGAAATTTGGGTCCTTCAGTTCTGGGAATTTTCTTTGAATTATTTCTTTTTTTGTCGTTGTTGTTTTGCTTTTGGCTGTGCCACACGGCTTATGGAATCTTAGTTCCCCCGACCAGGGATTGTACCCACGCCCTAGGCAGTGAAAGCACAGAATCCTAACCACTGGACTGCCAGGGAATTCCCTTGAATTTTTTCACTGTTGATTTCTTCCCCTCTGTTTTTTGTTTTGTTTTGTTTTTTCTTCCTGGAAACCCCATTATCTGGCTGCTGAACTTCATAGACTGGTATAAGTTTCTTATCTTTTTTCTCCTATTTCGTATCTCCTTGTCATTTATTCAGTTTTTTCTTATCATATTTTTAACTTCCAAAACCTCTTTGTTCTATGAATGTTCCGCTTTTAAAAAATAATACCCTGTTCTTGTTTTAAGGATGCAATATCTTCTCTTACTTCTCAGGACTAAGAAATGAAAAACTACAGAAACCACAACTTGAAACACAGAAAAACTGTACAGAAACCACAACTTGCAAAACAGATAAATTATTTCATCAACAGCTCAGCTTGGACCCATGTGTTCAGGAAAGATAAAGCCACAGACTTTTTCACAAACAGCCTCGCCTAGCCTATCAAAGCAGTCAGAGACTCAACTCACTTGCAATCTGATCACCTCTTTCCTGTCTTGCCTAACTTTCCTTCCTGCCCCTCCCCCCCTTGCTAACTTCCGTCCTTTGACTAACTCCTCCCCAACAAAACTTTATAAAGTTCTCAGAGAGTCCATTTGACTGGTTTCATTTGGCCAGTGTCTCCCTTGCCTGGCATATTTCTAACAAACTAAGTTTGGTGTTTATTGTTGCAATGATAACAAATTTCTTTGGTGGTTTATTTTGGGAAGCTTTGACTGAACACAAATTATGTAAAGTTTTCTTTCATCTACATAGTCTGTTTTCTTCAAGGTGCCTTTTTCTGCTTGTTTGGTCTTTATCTTGCATAATAAAAGACTTTCTCTAGAGTTCTGGTAATCTTGTTTTTCTGCTCAGGATTGAGAGGGGTAGACTAAAGAGATGACTGGAAATTCTGAGTACACAGAGAACTCGTGTATTCTTTAAATTTACTGTAGGGCCATTTATTTGTTGGATAATCCCAAATGTCAGTTTCTCTACTTCGTCTGTCTTGGGTTGCCCAGATTTCCCCAGGGGAAGGTGTGCCAATCTTGGGCCTAGAGGGTAAAGATCTGACTGCCTTGGTTTGGGGGCTGAATAGTTGATGAGGGCTGTGGAGCAGGAGGTGGAGCCTTATCAAGCAGGATGCATGTGACTATGCAAACCTTCACTTTCGCATAGTGCCAACGCCCTTAACTGTGCCTAGAGTTTCTACTTGAGTCGGGGAGAAATAGTCATCCAGTAGCAAGGAGTTAGGGAAAGGATTTGTGTTTGTGGGTAATTCTTTGATATAATCATGTCTATTTTCAATTTTCTATGCCTTTGCTATAGAATTCAGCTTTCTCAGTTCTTCTAAGTTAATTTGCAATATTTGCTTTCCAGCTTCCAGAAATTTATTTTTGTTGTCCCCATCTTTGTGCTTTCATGTCTTTGCTGTTTCTTTTTTTTGATATCACTGTTGTAGTTTCAGGGAGGGAGCAAAATTAGATTGATGTGTTCTATTCACCGTCTTAAGCCAGAATGCCTCTACTGCTTTTTTCATTAGCCATATGGCCTCCCATTGGCATTCCACCAGAAACATATCTGTAAAGTCTATAGTTTTGTAAACCTCATTCACCAATAGCCAAACTGTTTTCAGAACATTTAGGCAAGTCATAAGATTAAGCAATGAACTGGTTTAACTACTGAAGTCTTTCATATGCATATCATTAGGAAATGGATTCAGCAGCTTCCTCTTTTGAAATTCTCTTCCTTTGCATTTTCTGAATCACAAGTTGAATGTGTTATAATTTAAAGAATGCCCTGGGTTTGAATGGGAAAGAAGGAGGTAAGAGGGGAGAGGAAGAGAGTAAATGAAGAAGGAGGGAGAGAGAGAAGAATTAAACTGTTCCTGAATAAGTGTATGGGAGGAAGGACTTCCCTTCTACCCTTCTAGCTTTGATAGTTGGGTCTATGAAATAAACCGACAACAGGAAGTTTAACAGGAGAAAAGGCCTACAAATTTATTAATTTTTTAGTAGTATGAGCATGAGGACATCACAGGGGGAAAATATGAGTACCCAAAATAGTGAGATTTGAGGAGCTTATATATGGTCTTAGCAGAGGAAAGGGAAGGAGGATTAGGTCTCTTAGGGGAGAGTAAACGATTTTTAGAAAAGATGAATGGGCCCTTAAAAGAGTAGATAGGAGATGGATAGTATGACAAGTGTATCTTCTGGCCTCCTCTCCTGTGATTAGAGTCATTCCTACCTGACTGATGAAACTCCTGGGGAGGAGATTTATGACAATTGAGTTTCTTTTGGAGGATTTGTCTTTAGGCAGATAAGGGGAGTTCAGAGAAAGCCCTTTCCTGCATTTGATATTTTTCAAGTACCTTCAGCTCAAAATAATCCTTATAGCCAAAAAAGCATATGTTAGGGTGGCATATTCTGCCACCCTTCAAGGGCAAGCAGGCCTGTGCACAGGCTCCTCATGCTCTCTTGGCAGGGCCATCCACTTCAAGGTGTGATCTTTAGTTTAGAAATTAAACTGTTAGATAGACCCAAAGTTGATTGAATCCCAAACTCAAGAGATTCATTTAACCATTCTTTCATTAAATAATTATGTGTTCATCCTGGTGCTGTGTGCTGAGAATACAAAGTGAACAAAACAGACATAATCCTAGCCCTTATGGTGCATAGGATCTATATAGAGAGATTTCTGCTTTTATGTTTGTCATTTTACTGTGATAAATATTACTATCAATGAGCATGCCAGATGTTACTCTGAAAGCACATTACCTGGTTCTCAATCTAGTCAAACAGGTCTAGAATCCTCTCCACTGCATACTTTCCAGATTCTATGAGAATTTCTTGTTCTGCAGCTTCCCTTTTATAGATACCCTACAGATCATCTCAAGACTGTTAAAAACATTCCTTCTGTAGAGAGAATGAAATACCATTCATTAGACCTCAGCTTTCTAGTTACAATAACATTCCAATCATGCCTTTCTGATCATATTTGGATTTGGGATAGTCCTAATCTTTTTTTTGGCCACTTCGAGTGGCTGCAGGATATTAGTTCCCCGACCAGGGATTGAAACTATGGCCCCTCTAATGGAAGCGCTGGGTCCCAACCACTGAACCACCAGGGAAGTCCTACCAATGTACTTCAATCCCTGGTTTATATACATCCTCACCTTTCTCTCCCAGAATTAAGTACTACCCTGAATTTTGTGTTCTTTCATTCCATTACATATTGTATAATTTCACAATATACATATGTATCATTTGTGTGGTTTTTATTTTATATAGTAGTATCACACTATACTCATTCCATCACAGCTTTTTATTTTGGGTGAACAGTACATACCTAGGGATGAAAATATAGGTACAAGGTAAGCACATCTTCAAATTTACTAAATATTATCACTGTGTCCTTCAATTTTTCTTCAGCAATTTGCAATCTCCATCATGCACCCCACCCCCAGTAGTATATAAGAGATCTTTTGCTTCAAAATTTCCCCCAAATTTGGTATTGTCTAACTAAACATTTTTTGCAACTATGGTGGGTTTAAAACTGATTGCTGCTTTGATAATCAGTGACAATCTTTTCATACATTTATTGGCTATTTGTGTTCTTCACTTTTGTGAGTTGCATATCTACAGGAATTTAAGTTCCATGAGTGCAACTTTGTATCCCCAGCACCATGAGTAATGCCTAAAACACTGTAGATATTTAATATATATTTAGTTGAATACTTGCTGACAAGGATATATAAGTTGAATAGTGTAGTGGAGGAAAAAGTTTTCCTCAACCTTCTTAAGGTCCCTGGCTGGGTCTAAAAATAAAACTGACAAAAATAGATTAACGGGAGAAAAGCGTACAAATTTATTTAATATAAGTTTTATGTGACAGGGGAGCCTTCGTGAGGAGATGAAGACCCAGAGAAACAGTATTTTTATGGTAGGTTTAATGAAGAGTGGATAGTTGTGGAGGAATATGACAGGTTAAGGAGTATGAGGTAAGCGTAGTAAACTGGGGGAGACATTAGCAAGGCCCGTTTGTTTACATTCTTCTTAGTGTGCCTTCCTCTTTGGGGATAAAGATACTCCTTTCCTCAGGGTATAGGGAGGGCACCTTTCACAGGGGGATTTTATGACCTGTTTTAGGAGAGGAAGGGCAAGGAAGGAGGAGACCAGAGTGATCTTTCTGCTTCTTAAGTTTTCTCAAACTCTTTCAGCTTAAGATATTCAAAATGCCAAGGTGCTATATTTGGGGGTAGCATGTCCT
Organism: Globicephala melas; assembly: GCF_963455315.2. Taxonomy (NCBI): domain Eukaryota; kingdom Metazoa; phylum Chordata; class Mammalia; order Artiodactyla; family Delphinidae; genus Globicephala; species Globicephala melas. The sequence continues at coordinate 76,561,612 of NC_083323.1, forward strand.
GAACCTTATCAATATCAATGACTGTTTGTAGCTTATGCCCCACTCCCTTTTTTTTAAAGCTCCGGTGGTCTTTTTTTTTAAATTTATTTACATTTTGGGGGGGGGGGCTTTGTTGGGTCTTCGTTGCTGCGCGCGGGCTCTCTCCAGTTGCAGCGAGTGGGGGCTACTCCTTGTTGTGGTGTACGGGCCTCCCGCCGTGGTGGCTTCCCTTGCTGTAGAGCATGGGCTCCAGGCACCCGGGACCTCAGCAGTTGTGGCACGCGGGCTCAGTAGTTGTGCCTGTAGGCTCAGTAGTTGTGGCGCATGGGCTTAGTTGCTCCGCGGCATGTGGGATCCTCCCGGACCAAGGCTCGAACCCGTGTCTCCTGCATTGGCAGGTGGATTCCCAACACTGCACCACCAGGGAAGTCCGTATGCCCATTATTTTAAATGCCTTTTTCTTACTGATTTGTCCGATTTTCAAAACACGTTTTGAATACTAATATTTTATGTATTATACGTGTAGCAAATATCTTCTCTCAATTTATGGCATATCTTTTCCATTTTTAAAAAAAGTAACTCTTTATGCACAGATGTTTTTCATTTTAATAAAGTTTTCCATTTAATATGTAAAATCAAGGATGGGTGTCCCATCTTGCCAGGTGGCTCTAGTCCTTGTAGATATTCAGGAACCTAGGTTTCTTCCAATTTGAGGATAAGCCATCTCCTAGGAGTTTGTTCCCTTTGCATGGTTGAAACAAGAGCTGCAGCTATGTCCATGTTCCATCCAGCAGGAAGAGGTAAGAGGAGCATGGAGTGGGTACACAGGCTGCAGTAAGGGAAGGATATTGTACTTATGTCTGCTCACATTCAGTTGGGGAGAACTTATTCACATAACCACAACTCAGTGCAACAGAGGGAGAAACACAGTCTCTGGCTGGGCAGCTACATGCCCACTGTAGCCTTCTTGCCCCTGGACGAAGGGGAGAAAGATTTTAAGTGTACAGTTGACAGCTTCACCACCGGGAGCTTTATCTCTTTTTCTGTTATTTGGAAGAGTCATATGGTTGCAATGATCTATTCCTTAAAGATCTAATACAATGCATGTAAAATCTAAAGGGACTTATATGTTTTCCCATGGGAATATTTAAAATTTATATTTGAAGTAATTTACTAATGATAGAACTATTCAGCTTCTATTTCTTCTTGAATAAGTTTTGGTAAGTTACCTTTTTTCTAAAAATTTGAATTTTTGATCTAAAATTTCAAATTTATTTGTGTAAAGTTATTTGTATAATTATTCTTTAATTATTGTTTAAATATTTGCCAAATCTGTGATTATATTCCCTCCTTTTTTGATTCTAATATTATGTGTGGCTTTCCTCTTTTTTTTTCATCTCACCAGAGGTTTGTCTAATTTATTAGTCTTTTCAAATTACCCACTTTGGGCTCTGTAGATCCCTCTTTATTGTCTTTGCTCTCTAGTTTGTTATATCCTGACTTTATCTTACTTTCTTCTACTTTTATTTATTCAATTGTTCAATTTTTAAAACTCCTTAAGCTTATTAATTTCTGGCCTTTCTTATTTCCTAACATAAACATTTAAAACCAGAAAAAAAAAGAAAAGAAAAGAAAAGAAAAATCCCCTACATGTTGCTTTAGATGCATCCCAGTTTTGATATTTGGCATTTTTGTTATCACTCAGTTTAAGATTTCTTACTTTATTATGATTTCTGCTTGGGGTTAGTTAGTGGTATATTTTAAACTACCAAATAAATTTCATGTTATCTTTTTATTAATTTTTAATTTAATTGCACTATAGTCAGAGATTGTGGCCAGTAGAATATTCTGAGTACTGCATTGTTATTCTCCTTTCTTACTCTGGGCCCTTTTCCTTGAACTAAACATTTCCTTCTTAACCCTCTCTTCCTCTAGGAGGAAAGAGAGGTTTTCAGGAGTTTCCTCTCTTCCTCTTACACCTGGCCACTAGCCTAGCAGACCCGCAACATTGCCTGAATCCCAGAGTGAGCGGACCACAGGCTCAAACTGCGACTCATGCCATGTAAGTCATTTTTACCTGCTACACAGTGCATTGCTTATAATGCCATGTCACTTATTGAAGGCTCACCATGTGCCAGGCATAGTACTAAGAATCTTATATACATTATCTTATTTAATCATCCTAACAAGACCATTATTAACCCCCATTTTGTGGACAGGAGATTGAAGCACTGAAAAATTAAGTAACTTTTCCCAAGTCATGTCGCTTCAAGTGGAGGCACCAAGAGAAGACCCCAGTGTCTGTTGGACCCCAGAGTCTATGCTATGTAAGCACTCAAATGAGGTTTGTTGAACAAAGAATTCCCCCTTTTGATAGTTCATGGCCACAATGAATTTTATTGCCACTGGGTCATGCATTCCCATAACACTCTGCATTTCCACTTTACATAAAACATTCAACACTTGTTGAAAATACTTTGAAATGTGGAATTATATTCCTTTTGGACTATTTCAAGTCATCTATAAAACAACAGCATGAAGAATTACAAGACAGCTGCTACCTATCTTTTAATATTGGCTGTTTTGGTGTTATCTGACGTTTATCTGACAAATCAGTAGACACCTTCTAACCACATCCTTCTTCTAAGTGCTCCCTGTTAATGCTGTTACAGCTCAAGAAATTGTGAATTTTCTAAATTGTTTAAGATAATTTACAATCTTCCCCCAAAGTTACTTTTTGCTGTTTCTTCTTTTTATCACATAACTTTTCTTTTTTCTTATGATATATGTCATTTTACACAATTAATTACCTATATATTTAAAAATTTTTATAACATAATTATGTTCATATGTATAAAATAAAAAATAAGAAAAAACTGAACACATGTCATGGAGTACACTTCATTAATTATTATTTTTTTTTTTTTTTTGTTTCACTGCTTTTGATGTTTATTAGGTTTACAAAAACTGTACATATTTTTTTCTTAAGAAAAAGCATTAACTTAGTACTGGTATCAAATAGACTAAACATTAACAGGAAAATATTCTGATTTTTATTTTTGCACGTTATTCTCAAGTACACAATTACAATAATGTCACACATCCCTATATGATTTTCTTTTTATGTATTTTACCTTTTTTACAAAGTGTACAGAGGGAGGGACATACAATATTTAAGGATATTTCTACAGAACAATAACTTATATTATGTCCTTGTAAAAATCTGTACCTCTTTAAAACATTTAACTGAAACAACCTTTTTTTTTTAGCTTTGCTAATCAAAATTGTTTTAAGAATTAAAACTAGGTTGTAACTAATGTCAGTTCATAACAATGACTACTGTTTTTTTTCTCTTTATACAGACAAATACACCTTACCATATTCACTTGACCAAACCCTTAAATACCTTTTAAAGGTTTCAATATTGTGCTTTAAAGAAAAGAACTGTGTATGATTCCAGACCATGTAAGAGAAATATAAAGTGTGTAAATTGTTGTGTTCTTTATCTTTCAGTTTATTTAAAAAAATATACATGACCAATTGATATTTTCTGTATTAATTTTTACGGATGTTTTAAAATCAATAAATTTCCAATTTCGTTTGTTATCTTTTACATTATTTCTGGGAAAAATAAAAATTAAGGGAGATTTTAAAGGTTCTCACAAAAAAACAGACAGAGCTTTCAATAGTACTGCAGGGCAATGAATCACACGATGGTTAAGTTACTCTAAAAAAAAAAAAAAAGCACATTATGGGGGCCAAGAGGGCACAGGCATTCCCTATGCCTTGGCTTTGACTGGTATTCAGGATGGAGTTATACCAGCCTAAAGCACTTGATTCAGAACTGGACTAAATCAACCTAGCACTTCAGAGGCTTGCCACACACCAAATATTAGATTTCTCACCCTATAAATATAACTCTTGCATACAAATATCAACAGCAAAGAGAAAGATGAAAGCTAAAAACCTAATAGCACAAAGGGGATGGAACACCATGATGAACTGGCAAGGCAGCACAAGTGGGGAGCAAACTCCAAAATCTCCCATGATGTACCAGATACTCATGTGCCGATAGCCAATTTAAGGGATCCCAAAACCTGTTTTCAGTTCTCCAAGATTCATCTTAACATAACCAAATTCTAACTAACCAAGTTCACTTTATGAATTTATGACTCTGATTCAGAACTCTCTGTTAAAAAGTGTTAACTTTCAAAGAAAAACGAAACTGTGAAAGACTTGGTGACGTTCCAAATAAGGCCTCAGATTTTCCTCATGCACTTAAAACACACACCTTTATCTTCTAATCAAAGCCAGCTTGAGTGTTAAGGTTTTGAAAGGTTGCCAGCTGTAACGAAAAAGTAACAGAGCAGGCTGAACTTGCCCAGTGTAAGTCGTAATTAGCACCCATTCTGTGGTACATGGAGCAACTACTTCCTTAGTCCCCTCACTTGGGGACACAGAATCCCTTCATGGGCTTCTCAGAGAGAACTGAGGGAGTTATGTCTGGATTCTCATTAGCTTTTCTGAAAAATATAAAGGCATGGAGCTGAAGTTATATGAAAACATTCTATCTAGAAACATCTTAACTTCTATTTTTCAGTTACCAAAGATATTTAAAAGAAAATACCTTTACTCTTTAAAAATACTAGTGTCCTTATTTTCCTTCTAATTCTTCACCTGAGTAGTCTCTCCAAAGAGCATGATTTACCAAATGCTCTCTCATGCATCCCTGCATCTTTCATGTTATTGTAAATTTAATACTTTTCATTATAGATTTTCAACAACTACTACTTGGGGTTGTGTGTATAAATATGTAAAATAAGCAATACACACAGATACATGTTATATATATGTGCATATACATAAGTCAGGGTACATTTACATATATAAAGTTGCAAAAGATCCTACAAGCCACGAATTACCTCTAGGAGATTCCAAATGCAGTCCTCATTAAGTCTCATCTGTAGCACAACCATTCCAACACAAAGCAGCAAAGACAAAATACAACAGGATCAAGCAAAATTTTTCAATAAAGTTTTCTAAAAGTTTGCTATGCTGACAAAAGATGTAAATACTCCAAAGAAAGCACCCCCAAAAGTATATTTTGTCTGAACAAAACGAAAGGTAAACACAAACCCAGCCACTGCTCTTTACTCAGCGATGCCAGGGACACAAAAGCTCAAATGGAAACTTTCATTGTCATGTGGTCTGAAAATATTAAAACAAGATGAGTAAATGACTCCCATGTTAGGATAATTAGACCTGACCATAAAATCTCCCATTTATATTAGTAGATGTCTCTGACGATTTTATTGTGAGAAATTTATGGGAAAAAAAAATAAGTCAACATGAGTACTTTCAGAGTTACCAATCTAAAATTACCTTAAGTTAAATGGTCTTAGAAGAGTACCATCAAGGTAAGCAAGGTAAATATTTAAATAAATATAAAACTTCTAAGATAGAAAAACTCAGTATAGAATCAGGGATTACTTTATTAAAAGCTTGCTGCTGCAACTTGCTTGTTGCTGCAACTTGCTTGTTGCTGCAACTTGCTTGTTGCTGCAACTTGCTTGCTGCTGCTTTTCCCCATTTATTAAACAAACTGAATAGAGTTCAGAACACACTACTGAACAAATGGTAAAAAAAAAAAAAAGTCAACTAGAAGCAATAATTCTATTTGTACACAGCATAAATCAATATACAGTATTGTATGTGAACGAGACTGTGGCTTTAAAATGAATTTTCTGCTTCAAGGCCAACATCTCTACAAAAGTCTGTAGAAGTATTGTTAGGGCAGGCCAACTTCTTTATGATGTCGCATTATGTGCTGGTTCTTTTCTGAAGGTCTTCGGAACCCTTTCTTGCAGTACTCACAACGGTGGGGATAGTCTTTCGTATGAATGGAGATAACATGCCGTTTAAAGCCTGAGGCATCTGTAGTGCTATACTCACAGTACTCACACTGATATACTTTTCTACCACTGTGCGTCTTCATATGCTTTTTAAGCTCATTCTGTTGCCTAAATCCCTTTCTACATCTCTTACACCTAAACGGAAGATCTTTTGTGTGAACTGAGAGAATATGGCGACTTAGAACGAATGGATCTGCAATCTTAAAGTCTGAACACATGTCATGGAGTACACTTCATTAATTATTTTTTAAAGTGTGTGGGGTTTTTCTTTTTTGGTGTTTTCTTCTCTAATTGAATGACAGTAAGCAATATTTGAAATTATCTTTTAATTTTAATTATTTAAAAATAATTGTTTTACTGTTTCTACTGTAAAATGAAGGAAAAACATTATGTATAAATTAAAATAATAGAACTAGTAATGATTAATTGTCTATATTTTTATTGTGATAAAATATACATGATGTAAAATTTACCATTTTAATCAATTTTAAGTGTAAAATCAGTAGCATTAATCGCATTCACAATGTTGTACAAACACTGTTTTTTTCTAGAACTTTTTTATCATCTCATATTGAAACTCTTTACCCATTAAACAATAGTTACCCATTCTCCCCTCTCCCCAGCCCCTAATAATCTCTATTCTACTTTCTGTCTCTGAATTTGCCTATTCTAGGTGCCTATATAAGTGGAATCAGATAATATTTGGCCTTCTGTGTCTGGCTTATTTGATTTGGCCTGATGTGTTCAGGTTTATCCATGTTGTAGCATGGATCACAATTTCATTCCTTTTTAAGGCCGAATAATATTCCATTGGATACATACCACGTTTTGTTTTGTTGAATATTATTGTCCAATGTTTTGTTGATCCATTCATCTACTGATGGATATTTGGGTTGTTTCCACCTTTGGCTAATGTGAATAATGCTTCCCTGAACATTAGTATACAAGTATCTGTTTTCAGTTCTCTTGGTTGTATACTTATGACTGGGATTGCTGGATCATACGGTGATTCTATGCTTAACTTTTTGAGGAATCACCGAACTGCTTCCATAGGGCTGAATCATTTTACATTCCTTCCAGCAATGCACAGCGTTTCAATTTCTCTCCATCCTTGCCCGTACTTGTTATTTTCTGTTTTGTTTTGTATGTAATAACTTTCCTAGTGGGTGTGAAGTGGTATCTCATTGTGGTTTAATCATCTACATCTAAACTCGCATTTGAGAGGAAAGGGAATTGGAATTAAGAGAGATAAATAACTTACAGTTAGTAGGTAGTGAAGGAGCAACTACAGTTAAGGTCTCCCAACTCGAACCAAGGTTGTTTTCTTCTTCAAAATCTTGTCTTATTGTACCATTACAATATTCTTTATATATTTGGCTCCTTACATATTTTATTTGACTTATATTTAGAAGTAAAATAGGAGACTTCCCTGGTGGCACAGTGGTTAAGAATCCACCTGCCAATGCAAGGGACTTGGGTTGGAGCCCTGGTCCGGGAAGATCCCACATGCCATGGAGCAACTAAGCCCGTGAGCCATAACTACTGAGCTTGTGCTCTGGAGCCCGTGAACCACAACTACTGAAGCCTGCACACCTAGAGCCCATGCTCTGCAACAAGAGAAGCCACCACAATGAGAAGCCCATGTACTGCACGGAAGAGTAGCCCCCACTCGCTGCAGCTAGAGAAAGCCCGTGCACAGCAACAAAGACCCAAAAATAAATTAATTAATTTTTTAAAATTTTATTGCTTAAAAAAAATGTAAAATAGGGTAGTGTCCACATAGTATTAGGTTTAACCATGTGAGATTGTTGTTTTTGTAGGCCAATACAATCAAGTATCAGGAATTTTGTATGGTTCAACTTAATATTGAAACATGCTCCTATTATCAAGGATGTGTTGGGGGAAAAAGTAAAATTTCAGAATATAGCTAAAAATATACTGAAAGAAAAGTTGTTTGGTACACTTTGGAGGGTGAAGGAACAGAAGACTTTCTGGATATACAGAGTAGTTTATAGGTCCCTTAAATTTGGATTGCATTGTTACTTTATCCATGTATATTTAAAAATATGTTCAATGTATTCTTCTAATTCTAAAGGACTTTAATTGTATCTTAAGACATATAAGTGTCTTGTTGAATTTTAAAGACCTTTAAACTAATATAAGCCCATGTTATTCTCATATTCTCAGAACCACTCAATTTTAATTCATATTTAAAATGATATATGGAAAAGAAAGGGTTATTGTGCAGCAGGTCTGCAACTAATTCCCTTTTGTTTCTAGGAGACACTTCTGGGAAAGAAAGAAGGGAGGTGATCTGGTTTAATTTTCTTATGATCATTCTACTAAATAAACCTCCTGGCAAAGAGGCCAGTGGTATTGCTGGCTGAAGAGTCCTTACCTATGGCATGCTTTTAGCAGAATATATCTAGTTGTCTATGATTGCTTATGGTAACCAAACCTGGAATCTATGAATTTAGGAAATGGCTTCCTGGAAAATACCATGTAAGCTATGTAACTACCTGGGTATAAAATGGATACTTCATGATTAAAATGACTTTTGTTTTAATGTGATGCACACATTGCTTAGAAACCTCATCTGTTAATCTTGGCCAGAGCTGTGTTGATGGTCCCAGATCCTACCCTACTTCACCTGTGTCTCATGATTATTTGTATCCTTGAAACTGTAGAGAAGCTTGATTCTAGGTAATTCTCTGGTTTGTTGAGTTTGATTTGACAATCTGATCCTTTGTGTTATCCCATTATGTGAATTTTGGATGTCACCCGTAATTTTCTGATTTATAGCCACATTGTATGTAAGATATATCCAAATGAATACATATAATGGGCTTTTTAATTGCTGCATAGTATTCCATTAGGCATAGGTATCATAATTTATTTATCCAGTTTCCTATTGAAAAATATTTTGATTGTTTTCATTCTTTTTGCTATTATAAATATTGCTGTGATAAAGATCCTTATTAATAGGTCAACTTGCACAATTGGGAGAATATTTATAGAAGTAGAATTTCTGGGTCAAATGATGTGTGCATTTTCAATTTTAAGAGCTATTGCCAGGACTTCCCTGGTGGTCCAGTGGTGAAGACTCCGTGCTTCCACTGCAAGGGGCACAGGTTCGATCCCTCATAGAGGAACTAAGATCCCATATGCTGTACAGAGTGGCCAAAAATGTTTTTAAAGAATTAATAAATAAGAGCTATTGCCAATTTGTTCCTTATAGATATTACGAATGTATACTCCCATCAATTATTCACCAAACCAAAAAGTGAAAATTTTTATATCATTTTAAGTTTAATTTGCTTTTCTCTTGTGGGTACAATTAAGCATCAGATAATACATCTTTTTAAAAATTTAATATTTCATTTTACGTCTGGGACCTGGATTGGTAGTTTGGTCATAAGGTGAAACATAAGGTGATGCTGCGTTAAAGATGTCCTTCTTCACAGATTTTTGATGCCCGAAATTCTCTGCAAAACCCCCAGCTTCAGTTCAGTCATTAATCTCATGTTAAAACAAGCTCCATATAGAACAATGATAATTATCAGTCTTTGGGTCTTAGTGCAAAAGAAGACTCTGAGTGTGGTTAAACAAGAGGGAAGTGAGTCCTGCTTATGGCAGAAAAGGCACTGGGAAGGAAATCTACTCCTTATAAATGCTTTCAACCAACTGGCAGTAGGAAGGATACAGGGAATAATGAGAAGTAGTTTTAGAAGTGGTAGAAAATCACTTCACATTAATGGAGGAAGTGGCATCACAAGTTGTTGTTTTTGTTTGTTTGTTTGCTTTTAAATTCAGATTCCGTGGAAACTGTCAAAAATTGCCAATGCTCACTATTTTTCAAGTCGTCCCGACAGGGTATTGGGAAAAGTTTTCAATTAGCAATAATCGCGCCTTGGATAAACCTCATTGGCTCTGATACTGTCACTGCACAAAGCTACAAGTTTTTAAAGAAGGCAGTGGAATGGTTGGAATATTTAAATACAAGATGATTTTTGAACAGTTACTAGGGTTGACTATAAAATGTGTTGCTGAAACAGGGAAGCCAAACTAGATATTTTATAGGGAGTTATAAAGAACCTAGACTAATGATTATGTACACCAAGAGGGAACAATTTTTTATCTAAAAGTAAATAATCAACATCATCATCTTCACCATAATTTTAACATAGTTGTTTCACCATTGCCCTGCTGTTCTGAGTCAAGTTCCTTCCAAAACAACAGGGTAATTGAGAAGCAAAAAAAGCACTGTTTGTAATGGTGTGTTCAGGATGAAGAGGAAACGAGAAAGGATGGTAAAGCTTCTCAGGGGTAAGAACCTGGAGCAGTTGCCACCATTGGGCCCGAAAGGCCCAGGGGAAAGAGCAACTGTTAGAATGCAAAGAAAGTAGCTCAAGTTGGAGGAAAGGGACCCGGGACAGGAGCCTTGGCCTTCAGAAAAGGATGCAACGACCAGCAGGGAGAGAACAAGTAGAATAAATACTTCAAACTTATTCTCCTCATGCTCTCTCTTCTCTTGTTAGTGGCCCCCATTGGCTGAATCTAATTGGAAACCATGTTATGCTGAATAATGACCCTCCAAGATGTCCATGTTCCAATCCTTAGAACCTGTGAATATGTTACTTAAATGGCAAGAGACTTTACAGATGTGATAAAGAATATTGAGACGGGAAAATCCTGGGTGGGCCCAATGTCATTGTAAAGGTCTTTTTTAAGTGAAAGAGGGAGGCAGGAGAGTCAGAGAGAAAGATTCGAAGATGCTATGTTGCTCACTTTGAAAATGGAGGAAGGGGCCATAAACCAGGGAATGCAGATGGCCTCTAAGAAGTTGGAAAAGACAAAGAAATATTCTCCTCCAGAACCTCCAGAAGGAATGCAGCCATGGCAACACCTTGATTTTAGCCTAGTAAAATTTGTTTCAGACTTCTGACCGCCAGAACTGTAAGATAACAAATTTGTGTTATTTTAAGCCACTAAGTTTGTGGTAATTTGTTATAACAGCAATACAAAACTAATACAGAAACAAAGAGCAAGGAAGCCTGTTGATGCAGTCCACAATATTTTAATCCCATGGACACAGAAAAAGGTAGAAATGGACAGAAAGTTGACCCATGGGGCAAATAGAAACTACACAGCACGTTCCACCCTTTTTACTCCTCATTCTGCATTCTGTTCTTGGACAAAAAGTTTGTTCCTCAACACCAGAGACACACAGAGTCCCGTCAACCACCGTTATTACCACAGGATGATGTCAATTCAGTCATACTTCCAACCTGAAACCAAAAACATTGGTCACTCCTAGAACCCTTTATATAAGTTGACCGGGGGAAAAAGGAGAGAGGGAAATCATTAACATAAAATGTATTTACTAATTTCTTCACTGCTGTATTTACTTTAAAAACTAAGTTGATAATTTTATCTATTTTCTTCCACCACCCATTCTATAATCCCCTTACCTCTGCCAGCACCTTGTCTAGACAGAGTCGTTTACCTGGTGGGGTGAGCCAACCTTTAGTGATTCTATCTTTATCAAGTTGCCGCAGTTTCCCATTGACTCTTATTATTGGCCGTGGCTGTACTGAAAGGCACCGTGTGAGTCTCCTGGTTCTAGATGTAGTCTTCCTTGCTTCCACTTCCAAATTTCCCCTGGTAATCAGGACCACTCAATCTGGCCAGTAGAGAGACCAACTTCTCTACCCAGTGTTTCAGTGGCATGAGGAACTCAAAGTGGTCAGGGGAAAGTCTCAGCTTCCAATTTACAAGAATCTTGACTCTATTCCCTGGAAGACACATTCCTCTCCTGGGTGCTAGAAACTCTAAATCCACTAAGCCCAAGAATTGTAGATAGGAAGCAAAAACCCTTCAGTAGGTATTTAGGGGTAGTAGTGAGAGGATTGCTCCTGCTTTAACCCTTTGGCTCCCAGATGTACTTACCATAGTTGTAGAAGGCATAGACCTGAATTACCATAAATAGTTGGATTCTCAAAACAGACCCACATGAATCATAGGTCTCACCAACACCAGACTTTATCAATGATTCAACTGATACATGCAGGATACACATAAATGTGTCACTTGTTCCTAGAGGAGCTAAATCTATCAGATACATCTTCCTAATTTTCCTTTTCTCCCACATTGGGATGCATTTTGGTCTTGGAGTAATAGATGAGCACTTAACTTTGTGTTCTCAGAGAAAACCATTTGGTAGGTAGAAAGATCCGCATGACTAACTCTCATTACTCAGCCAGTCATGTCCACCAACCCATAAATTCCACATTTATTTACAGTAAGAAATCTAGACAGTAATTTAGTATATCTTGCTAAAAAGCCATATTTAGATAATGAATTCCTTACACTTTGGGTTGGCCAAAAACTTCATCCAGGTTTTTCTGTAACATCTTATGGAAAGACCCGAACGAACTTTTTGACCAATGCAATGCTTTCACTAGTAAATGCCATTAGTGTGTTTACAGGGCAGGATGGTTAACGTCAATCATTTCTTACCATATCACTGATAGGGAGGAAATAAATGAATGACAGGCTTTCCTTCAGAGAAATATTTATTAGTTACTGGTTTAAGGTATATAGTGTAGGATGGTACTGACCTCACAGGGTGTTCTCTCCTGGACGCTGCTTCTGGGTGATGGGATATGTTTTGACAGGTGAATATTATGGGCATGAACACATTGTCAAAATTATTTTGCTGTAAAGTGAATCATCTGTCTGGAGTCTGTGCGTGAATAACATACACAAAATTGGCAGAGGTGGTTTTGGCAGGACAAGTAAAACTATACCTGAAATGTATGTCTATCCCTAAGAGGACAAGTCACTCCATCTCCATGATGGAGGGGATTCTGTGTAATCACTCTGCCACAGGGTGGGCTAATTTCCCAGGAGATGGTGCCACATTTGGGCTCATCACTGGCCTCCATTGTTGTTAGAGGTGGTAGCCACCACCTCAGCCTGGTGAGGGGAGGGTAATGTTGAACTATGTATATTAGCTTGCTAGATTTTCCATAACAAAATACCACAGACTGAGTGGTTCAAACACCAGAAATTTTTTTTCTCTGGAGACTAGAAGTCCAAGGTCAAGGTGTTGGCAAATTTGGTTTCTCTCAAGGCCTCTCTGCTTGGCTTGCACATGGCTGCCTTCTCACTGTGTCCTCATAAAACCTTTTCTCTGTGCACTTGTCCTTAGTATGTCTTTTATGTCCTAATCTCCTCTTCTTACAAGAACAGGAGCCAGATTTGATGAGGGCCCACCCAAATGGTTTCATTTTAACTTAATTACCTCTTTAAAGGCCCTGTCTCCAAATACAGTCACTTTTTGACATTATGGGGTTAGGGCTTGAACATATGAATTTTAGTGGAATTTTAGTTTAGTCCATAACACGCTGCTTTCTGGATGCCCCAAATTCATGTCTTTCTCGTATGCAAAATACATTCACCCCATCTCAATAGCACAAAAGTCTTAGCCATTTCAGCATCACCCCTAAGCCCCAGATCTCATCTGAAAATCATCTAAATCAAGTAGAGGCGAGATTAAAGGTATGATTCATCCTGAGGCAAGTTTCCTCTCCAGTTGTAGACATGTGAAACCAGAGGGGTTATTTACTTCCAAAATACAACATTGGAACAGATACATAATAGACATTCAAAAAGGGAGAAATTTGAAAGAAAAAGGGATCACAGATCCCAAGAAGTCCACAACCTAGCAGGGCAAATTTCATTGGATTTTCAGGCTTGACAATAATCTTCCTTGGTTTGATACCCTGTCCTCTGGTCCCACCAGGGTGCTGGCCCTGCCTTCTGGGTCCACTGGGGCAGCAGCATCACATTGGGGCTCTGGGAGATATCATTGCCCCTCTGGCCCTGGGCAGTAGCTCTGCTTCCAAGGTTCTATCTCTGAATACAGTCACACTCTGAGGTACAGAAGTGTGAGTTTGGGGGTGAGGGTCACAATTCAATCCATAGCACCATGCATACCTGCCACTATGGATACTTATACATGAGACCATTAAGTAAACACTGAGATAACTAGGGGAGAAAGGCTTACTGATATCCAGAGGTTGGGTCATCTTGGCTACCTGATTATTGAGCTCTTCCTCCAGAATGGATGCCCTCTGGTGGCACTTACATGGGACAATAATAGCTTCACACTCCATAACCATTTTGAGAAGTCAATCCCCACACCTTTCCCCCTTGTCTTCTTGTTGTCAATCGTCTAATTCTCTTTTTATCAAGTCTCTATGTAACTAGTGAACTTTTAGCCACTATCCAGGAATCAGTTTAGATACATATCTCAGGATATTTCTCTTTCCACATGAAGTACACAAGCAAATGTATCTTCTAGTTTGCTGCCCCTGGGAGGGTTTCCCTCCACCACTCTCAGAATTATCCCCAAGTGATTCTATAGTGCTGAGATCTTCCATTTCTGGCCAGTTTCAGGCTGACATTTTTTTCCTACTCTGCTTTCTGGGCACAGAAAACTCCATGTAAAATCTTAAATGTGAGATGAAGAGAAGGCAGTAAAACAGCACATGCAGTTACCAAGACGCTCTGACTCAATTACTTGTACAGTTTAACTGTGCCTCTCGAATCTACTTCACCACAGTCTTACATATAATATTGCCATTCAATTATAAAGTGCCACCGTTCACATGTAATGTTCTAATTTGATCATCATATAACACTTAGTTCATGGTTGGCAGTTTGGGTGAACTAAATACTTGGACATTTCACAGTCAAGGGCTCAGACTCTAGCAGGTCCCAGTAGCAAGTGAGGAGCTACTTTTCAAATGGAGCATGGTTGTCAGAAAGACGGTATGGCCTTCTTCCAAAACTCTGGGAGTCTCTGATATGGCTCTTCTACTGAGGCCTCCTAGAGGCTAAATGCAGCATCTTTGTCCCCCACAGACACTTCCACCATTGGGACTGCTGTCACCTACAAAAGTGTCAGGGAAGCTCGCACCATACCGTAGACGTGCTACAGAAATGTCTACCTCTGGGTTTTACTTGAAACTAGAAGCCTATGGGTTACCTGGCAAATGAGAAGCAGCAACAACACATCAGACATAGTGTAAGTTGTCAATTCAAAGAGGTCCTCCAAGAATGATGCCTCTTTCTTCCTGGGGAGCAATGCAATAGGCAACAATTTCTCTCACTTTAGAGGGGATATCCCAACATGTCTTCAGACCACTGGACCCCTAGAAATCCACCAAAGAGGCAGGTCTTGAATTGTGTGACATTTATCTACCATTCTCTGGCAAGATTGTGCCCATAAAGGTCAATCTTCCAGGGATATCACAAGATAGAGAAGAATAAAGAATATATATGAAGGGGGGAAAAGAGAGAGAGACACAGCACAGAAGTAAGGTTGTCAAAGTTTATTGCTATCCCTAACATATAAAGGCAAACTGCTTTTGATGATCTTTGATAAAAGGAATTGTAGAGAGAGAAAGAAAGGGATTATATTCTAGGTCATTAGTTCATACCAAGGGCCAGAGGCTATGTTGATTTGCTCCATAAATATACCACAACCAGAATCATAGCTTTAATTGGCATCACCCCTGATTAAGTTTCCAATAATCTACAGTCATTCTCTAAAACACATGTGGCTCTTGCCCCAGGCAGAGAATTAAGTGGGGTTGTGATAGAAATAAACACTCTGCATCTTTCAAGTCTATAGTGGTAGCACAAATCTTTAGAATTTTCCCAGGGAAACAGAATTACTTTTGGAACACGGTGTTGATGGGTTGGAGAGAGAGTTACAGCAGCTTCCACTTGAACCTTCTAACTATAGTCCTCACTCCATCAATCAAAGAGCAGTTACTAAATATATCTTTTCCCACCATACAGTCTGAGACTAGGGAAGCAACCATAGAATGGCTCCATCATGCCATTGGACCCATTGTGAAAGTGACTCTGATCAAGATACTGTATATCACCTGACCTCCATAAGGTCCAAGTCTGACTGGTGATCTATGGTGGATTTCTTTGTTGATTTGCTTTTGTTTTGTTTTGCTTTATATAATTTCTTTTTTGTAAATTTACTTATTTATTTATTTATTTTTGACTGCATTGGGTCTTTGTTGCTGTGCGCAGGCTTTTCTCTAGTTGGGGGCAAGTGGGGGCTACTCTTTGGTGCGGTGTGTGGGCTTCTCATTGCGGTGGCTTCTCTTTTGCAGAGCACCGGCTCTAGGGTGCAGGGGCTTCAGTATTTGCAGTACATGGGCTCGGTAGTTGTGGCTCACGGGCTCCAGAGCACAGGCTCAGCAGATATGGCGCATGGGCTTAGTTGCTCCGCGACACGTGGGGTCTTCCTGGACCAGAGTTCGAACACGTGTCCCCCTTCATTGTCAGGGAAGTCCACTTTATATAATTTTATTTTATTTATTTTGTATCTCTGGGGAATTAGCTTTAGTTCAAAGCCAATATCAAATAACCCCTAAATATATTTACCTTTTTCCAGTTCATAGTCACACTGTCCACTTGTGTCTGGGAAAAGTTTTACTGAAGATTCACAAAACACACCTGTGGTCACATTGCAGGGTCTTTTGGGGCTTCTGTCTGTGAACTAGTTTAGTTCTAGAAACTGGATAAGAGGATGTGAATCCCCACTACAGTGACTTAGTTTTCTGTCCACTAGACCTATAATTATTGTCTGAATATGTCAAGAAACACCTTGGTAAGTTGCCCTTATATTTAATTCCTAAGGTCTTATGACCAGTTATACATTATCACATATCATTACAGGTCACACCTTCATCCCTGTGGGTTATTCTGGTAATTGTACTCACCTTGTCACTGAGGTTTAAGGATTGCCATGCCTCTTCCACTCCTGGATCCCTTTACTCCATTTTAGAGGAGGGAACTCAATTCCTTGGCAACATCCTTAACCATTGTCTCCAGCTTACAGAAGAATAGCTATCAAAAAGCTTTATAAGGATGCTGATATCCACCTTACTAACGCATTCGGTAACGTACTGGGGGAGGGATTCTTGTTCAGGCTCTCCCAGAGAGGTGTGTGCTTCAGAGTGGCAAAATAAGTAGATCATAATAGATTCATGCCATCATTACCGTATCCCTGAGTCCTTAGACTCCTTCCTCTACACTACATACAAAGGAAGTCCAGGCTTCTCAATTTGATGGGCAATGAATTGGGCTCAAGATTCAATTAGCCAACTTAGGAGAACATTCATTCTTCTTTTGGTGCTTGGGTCAACACATTAAATTCTTTTTTTAAAAATTAATTTATTATTTTTGGCTGCTTTGGGTCTTCATTCCTGCATGCGGGCTTTCTCTAGTTGTGGCGAACAGGGGCTACTCTTCGTTGCAGTGCACGGGCTTCTCATTGCGGTGGCTTCTCTTGCTGCAGAGGATGGGCTCTAGGTGCACGGGCTTCAGTAGTTGTGGCACGCGCTCAGTAGTTGTGGCACACGGGCTTAGTTGCTCCGTGGCATGTGGGATCTTCCCTGACCAGGGCTCAAACCCGTGTCCCCTGCATTGGCAGGCAGATTCTCAACCACTGCCCCACTGGGGAAGTCCAACACATTAAATTCTGATTCCCATGGGAGTGCACCCAACTGATAACTTCAACCTAATCAAATCTTGTATTTATCATCACTGGTCTAACACCTAACACTTTTGGAAAATGCAATCTCATACATGTTCTCCAGATTTCTGCCAATACAAATTGCTGAGATCTTTCAATTTTTTTCATGTATAAGCTATTTCCTCCTGGGTAAGGTACTGTATTTCCCTGCTTGTGTTATCACTATCAGTTGAATTGTGTCTCTCCCAAATTTTATATGTTGAATCCTAACACTCGTTGCCTTGGAATGTGGCCTTATTTGGAGATAGGGTCTTTATAGATGTAACCGAGTCAAAATGAGGTCATTAGGTAAGCTCTAATCCAATATGACTAGTGTCCTTATAAAAAGGGGACATGCATACAGGGAGAACACCATGTGAGCATGAAGGTAGATGGGACAATATTTCTAAGAGTGAGGAACACCAGAGTGTCAGCAAACCACCAGAAGAGATGAACAGTCTCTCTCACAGTTCTTGGAAGGAACCCACCCTGCCAATACCTTGATCTTGGATTCTAGCCTCCAGAACTGTGAGACAATAAATTCTGTTGTTTATGCCACTCAGTTTGTGGTACTTTGTTACAGCAGTCAAAGCAAACGAAGACATTTATGTTAGATCTAACTCTTACTGTGGGACTAGAAAGAATGAAGGATAGTACAGGGGGTTCAGAGAATTATCATAATCTTGGGAGGCTACTGACCAAGGTACAATCATTAAAGAATTTTATTTCGGGGGAAGACTGGTTTCCTCAAACAGCTGAGGAGGATCTGCCCTCTGTCAGGAAAAAAGGCTCAGAGGTGGGAGTCAGGGGATAGTCAGGGTTTTAAAGTTCTTCACCTCATTCAGGTCTGCCAAAATGAGCCTATCTTATGTCTCAGGGTCTATCTCTTACCCACAAGTGTCTTTACTTTTACAAAAGAGATCCTGACAGGATTAAGTCTCAGTTTTGTTACAACTCTATAACCACTACATTTAGTCCCTGTGCTTGATGTTTAGTTATATTGGCTTTGCAAACTCAAGCTGCTGTGGAGGTTTTTTAATCTTTTACTCAGTTTCTGAATCAATTTGTCCTTTACCCTTCATAGGGCCACCAGAAATCTCCCAAATCTTTATAATTTCTATTGTCCCCACGACAACTGCATGCCATACTGATTTGATCTCCCAGTGCCTTCAACACGCACATTAACCTATGCTACAACTGATATTTGAGTCATCATGGTGCCACTATATTCTGTGGCTTATCAGTGTTCACTCTTCTCCAGCAAGGGGGTTAGCCATTGCTTCTCAAATATGTTAGCAGCCTAATCCCAGAGTCCCTTTTTGAAGGAATGCTTCCTGGGATCACTTCTGGTACCAGTTACTGTATCAGTCAAGATCCACTAGGAAACACTGCACATTTAAATAGAGGCACTGAAAAGAGTTTAAGAAAAATATAGGTCACTTGATTTCCAACAAGGGTGTAAGACAATTCAATGGGGGAAAGAATAGTGTTTTCTTTTTTTGTTTTTAATATCAATACATAATATTTATTGAACTCTTGGCATGTGCCAGGTGTTGTTCTAAGAGCTAAATTTTCATGAGCTCATGTGCTCCTTATCGTATGAGGATGATGCTATTTTCATCCACATTTTTATATACTTATGGAAATTTATCATTGACAGTTCTGGAGTTTTCCATGGCAAGCAAGCACTATTGGAAAACTCGCTGCCTCCTTTTCCAAAGGGATTTGATTTTGTTACAATTTTATTGTTATTTTTGAGGAGGACAAATAGACTCATCATGATTAAGAATAATGTTTTCAACAAATGGTGCTGGGACAATTGAATCTACATGCAAAGTAATGATGTTGGGACCCTATTACATCCTTCTTCCTCCCAACACTTCATATCCCTCATGCAAAAATTGACTCAAAATGGATCAAAGACCTAAATGTAAGAGCTGAAACTCTTAGAAGTAAACTTAAGTATAAATCTTTGAATTAGGCAATGTCATTTCTTAGATATGACACTGAAAGCACGAGCAGCCAAAGAAATTCTGTCTTCATCAAAATTGAAAAGTTTGTGCTTCAAAGGACATGATCAAGAAAGTAAAAGGACAACCTACAGAATGTGAGAAAATACTTGCAAATCATATCCAGGAACTAATATCCAGAATATATTTTTTAAAATCTTAAAACTCAACAATAGAAAGATAAATAGCTCACTTAAAAATGGACAAAGGATCCGAATAGATATTTCTCCAGAGAAGATATATAAATGGCCAATATGCTCATGAACAGATGATTAATATCATTAACCATCAAGGGAATGTAAATCAAAACCACCATGAGATACCACTTCATGCTTCCTACGATGGATGGCCATAATCAAAAAGACAGACAGCAAGTGTGGTGAAGATGTGGACAAATTGGAACCCTGACATGTTGCTGTTGAGAATATAAAATGGTGCATCTGCTTTGGATAACAGCCTGGCAGTTCCTTGTTGAGGAGGGCAAAATTTCCCCCTCTACCTTTCTTGAGTTCTTGTGGCTGGACAAATAATAAAATTGACACAAGACAGATTAACAGGAGAAAAGCCAATTTAATTTCACATACACAGGAGATCATACTCAGAGAGTGACCAAAAGCAGGCAGCTTTTATATCTTTTCATGTAAGGAAACAGTACCTTTGTGAGGATTTGACAGGACAAAAAAAGCTTAGGTTTGGGTGTTTAATTAGTAAGGAATTTAAGCAGAGTTTGGGCTTGGGTGGTAGGTGAGTAAAGAAGTAACAAGGTTTGTCTATATAGGCTTCTCTGCCTGAATTCCTTGTCTTTGATGGTAAGGATGTCTTTCTACCTCCCAGTGAAGGGAGGGCACCTATCACATTGGAGATTTATTTCCTGCTTTCAAGGAGTCAGAGAAAAGGGCCAAAGTGTCCCTCTTACATCAACTGTTTCTTAAGTAACTTTAATTCAAAATAATCAGGGGCTTCCCTGGTGGCGCAGTGGTGGAGAGTCTGCCTGCCAATGCAGAGGACACGGGTTCGTGCCCCGGTCTGGGAAGATCCCGCATGCCGCGGAGCGGCTGGGCCCGTGAGCCATGGCCGCTGAGCCTGTGCGTCCGGAGCCTGTGCTCCGCAATGGGAGGCCGCAACGGTGAGAGGCCCGCGTACCACACACACACACACAAATAATAATCAGTATGTCATTGAGATATATTTTGGGGTGGCCCACCCTGGTTCCAACATCCTCAAAAGGTCGTAGTTACCATACGACCCAGCAATTCCATTCCTAGATATATACCCAAAGAAACGAGAACATATCCACACAAAAACTTGTACGCAAATGGTCATAGCAGCCTTTTTCATGAAAGACAAAAAGGGGAAAGAATCCAACATGTGCTCATTGGTAAAAGTCCTACCTACCTCCTGCTGTTCTCAAGGTGGTGAGGTTTTCTTTGCAATTCCAGGCATACACCTAAGGCATCCAGGTTCCTCACCATCAAATTAGGGCAACTGTAAATGTCTACAGCTGTTGAACAATGGATCACCCTCAGATCCTTTGTTTGTTTGGGGTGGATAGGGGTGGTGGGGGCATTTCCTCTATCCTTCCTGGTCTTTGTTATGGAAGGTCTTTTTCTCCATCCTTCTTCCTGCCAGAGCTCCATTTCCTCTCACTTTCCCCTGCAATCAAGCCGTCCCTCTGTCTCCTTCTCTGTATTCCCATCTGTAATTATATCTAGTTTGTATGAACTAAGAACTGGCTTTAAAAAAAGAATTTAAAAAATGGCTTTGTAAGTATGCATCTTAATCCTTTCAATTCCTAATTAAGTTAGCAATTTTTGGACTCCATTTTCCTGTGATATTGTGGCCTGAAAAAGGAGTAGAGTAGCTCTTAAGTTATCGTTATTGAGAGCAGGGTCGGATAATGATACACAATGAAAATAAATTAATAGTGTGAGACCTAAACATGACACATCCTCACAACAGAAACACCTTTCCAAGACCCTTATAGTCATCACTTTTTAGGGTCTAGATATGTTGGAGAAGCAGGAGATTTCTTCTGACTTATGGAATCTTCAAATTAGTAAATATTTATTTTTTATTTATTTAAACTGATATGTGAAAGGCTTTAGCTTTTTTTTTTTAATTAATTAATTTTTATTTTTGGGTCTTCATTGCTACACGTGGGCTTTCTCTAGTTGTGGCGAGTGGGCCTACTCTTCATTGCAGTGCACCGGCTTCTCATTGCGGTGGCTTCTCTTGTTGCGGAGCACAAGCTCTAGGCACGCGAGCTTCAGTAGTTGTGGCTCGCAGGCTCTAGAGTGCAGGCTCAGTAGTTGTGGCCCACGGGCTCTGTTGCTCCGCGACATGTGGGATCTTCCCGGACCAGGGCTCGAACCTGTGTTTCCTGCATTGGCAGGCGATTCTTAACCACTGTGCCACCAGGGAAGTCCAGTAAATATTTATTGAGGATCCTTATCATGTACCAGCTAGGTACCAGGGAAACACAAAACACGTGGTCTCTGCTTTTGAGGAGCTTATTTTTATTAACTTCACAGGACCAGTTAGAATCATGGGATCAGTGTGTATACTACCTCTATCCTTTTGTGGAGAAGAAACTTTTGCAAATATTATAGAGCTGAGCCTCCACTCAAGGTCCTTTTCATTACAGTCCACATCACTATGATAAGGCCAGAGGCAGACTCTCCAATTCCCATTCTTTATCTCATAAATGATTAGCTGAACAGTTTGTACTGACGAGTCTAAACAAAATGCCACTAATCTTGTTAGCAAGACAGTAATAAGGAAGGGATGGGTTTAAGTCAGAGTTTGTAATACCTTGCAGAAGTAGAATACCAGGTAATAAGAGAAATCGTAATATATGCTGGATAAGCTTAAGTTATTTCAGAGTGAATTTCAGAACCCATCTGTTTTCTCTTTACTGATGGCTGGGGGAAGGGTAAATTATGGCCTCCTAGGTCTTCATAAGGAACAAAGAATAGATTTCAGTAATTAATGATTTTGAAAGAACAAAGCGGTTGGCTTTAGCTTAAGCGGTTACTCCATCCCACTGGACTTCTGAAAGAACAAATAATTCAGGAACAAATGACTATTATCAGGCTAGAGCACTAACCATAGTGGATACAATAAATCAGTCACAAGGACTTCTAGTTCTGTTTTAAAGGTAAAGATCACCCTGAAGTACATTCCTGAGCTGTTTTACAGGATCCAAACCCCCGGAGCACTCAACCACCAGGTGAAGGGAGCCTAAGGATTGATGATGCTGACCTTTGCTGACCCTCTTGACTTCACTCAGGTGCCTGGATTTTGTCAACCTAGAGTAACCTTTGCCTCATTTTAATGCTAAAATCTCCACCTTAAGGGCGGGGATTGCCTCCATGTTTTGAATATGAGATGCCTAAGCCTGTTGTACTGCTCGAGTGCATCTAGAACTTCACCTCTACATGGAAGGTCACACACGCCCTTCCGTGAATATGCATGCTCCCTTAGATTAAAACTTCACTGATCTTGCTGTTCAGAGAGACAGTGCTTTGAAAGTTATCTCCCTGCCACCTTACTTGTCACAAGTAATAAATGCTTCTGCTTTGATCAAAAGTACTTGGTGTGTTCGTTGACTATGCACCCCAACCGACGGACCCGTTGAGTCTAGTAACAACCTGATTAGACCAAACTTTAGTTGGGCTTCTCTCCTTCCTCTGGGCTCCTAAACTTTGGTGGACCCTTGAGCTTAAACAAGCATTGTGATGTGGAACAACTTCCTTAATGGCACTACCAGGATTGGTTGACTGCAATGAAAAACTGTTCAATTGTGTCCCACACTCAGGGTGCTAATCTGCTGATCGCATTCGCCCACACCCTGTTCCTGCTGAACTTGTTTACTCTGGCAGAGTGTTCTCTCTTCTGCAATATCTTCCTCCCCCAATAAAATAGTCTTTTTGAAAAACAGTTTCTCCTTACCTAGTCTGGGTTTGTTTTTGACACCTTATAGTATAAATGAGGAAACGGGAATGAAAGGGATTTTATTGTAGTGATATCATTCGTTTATCTGAAATCTTTCTGAGGTACATGACAGTAATTGTTATCAATCATCAAATGTTGATTTCTTTTCTTTTCCTTTTTTTTTTTTGGCCACGCCCTGCAGCTTGCAGGATCTTAGTTCCCTGTCCAGGGATTGAACCCGTGCCCTCAGCAGTGAAAGCACGGAATCCTAATCACTGGACCACCAGGGAGTTCCCAAATGTTGATTTTTAATGTAATTTTGGCTGTCAACTTCTTTATATCCTCCTTCAATTTTCTTGAAAGCAAAGAATTTGGAAACATCTGACTTGCGAGGGATGTATTACTCCATCATTAGAGTCATTCACTTTCTCAATAGCTGACGCTGTGCTTTGAGGTTTATCTGTCCTGGGACCCTGAAGCCTTCCTCTGCCACAAGCAATACACCCTAGTAGGTTCATGTATTGGGAGAAGAGTGGATGTGAAAGGGGAGCTGGAAAGGTAGGACATGTATAACATCCAAGAACCAGCATGATGTCTTGACTACAGGCAAGTTCTCAGGCAGATCTAGTTTAAGGAAAAGTACAGTCATTCTTCAGTATCCATGGGGAATTGGTTCCTGGCCCCCTGCAGATACCAAAGTCCACAGGTGCTGAAGTCCCTCACAGTCGGCCCTCCACATCTGCAGGTTCCACATCTGCGTATTCAATCAACCTCGGATCAGATACACAGAAGTTGAACATATAGAAGCTTGTTTTCTTAAAACCAACTGCCAATTGCTTCCTTCTTCTGTCTACTTTAAAGCAACCATTTTGCTCTTGCCACCTGCTAGTGTTGAAAAGAGCCTCCTGCTTCAGGTTGACCAACAACATGAATCCAGAAAAAGTAGACAGACTTCCTGCACACATCTAGAATGGAGCCAGTACACCTTACCTTGCACAAAGAAGGTGGTGTATAGAATATTAACAGCTGATGACAAAAACTTCAGAGTTTTCTTTTTTAAAATATCTGTAAGGACTATTGCTGCATTGACAGAGAGAAACCTAATTAAAGCTGAAGGGGGAATCCCAGGCCCCAGGCTTTCTTCTCTAACTCCTTTATAATTACTCATTATACAAAGACCAGAGTGGTCTCAGAAACGTCCCCTGGAGAATAAAGTCAGCTGGGCACTGGCGATGTTGCCTGTTCTAGAATGTTGTTAGCCAAACAGTCATTCCCACAGGAAGTGTTGAATAGCAAAGGATTAAAAAACTAGAAGATACTGATGATGAAGGTAATAATGGTCTTGCAGAAAAAAACAAAGACAACCCAAATGAGAACAAGCAAAGGCTATTCTTAACAGCTACAGCAAAAAACGTCAGCCACCATCACTGTGTTGTGAAAAGAAACTCAAAGGCAGCCAGAGGAGTGGGAAAGCTTTATAATGGAGAAAAGGAAAGGCTTTGGATGTGCTCTGATTGGAGGATGCTGGTGTAGGGGAGCTGCAGGTGGACTAACTAGAAATGGAGCATCCCAAGTGATTGGTTAGGGGTGCATATTTGGCTTTCTCTCCTTGGCCCTAAGTTGGAAGCAGGGGCAAAAATTCGGAAAGCTATCCGATATTAATCAAGCCCTAGACATTTTGGGCCAATTGTTACAGAGGTTTTTGTTTAGCTTCCTGGACTGTTTGCTAGAGATAGTTGTCTGACTTCCTACAAGTCTGAGTTGTATTTGTTTGACTTCCCGGATGTTTGCGGCAGACTGTGGGTCAGAGTTCTATTTTTATGTGTAGTCTGTCTATTGTCTGTTTGTGTATACAGTCTCTCAGTCTAGATACCCCAGAAATTTTTGATGTGACATCAAAGAATGATAATAAAGTCTTTTCTGGTTCTTGGAGCTCACATGGAGTAGATTTAACAGGTCAATAATACAGTTCCAAAGTTGTAGAGAAGCAGAGAACATCATCTACTAATACTTATGTAATAGGAATATTTTGTATTTAATAATGCTGTTTGCTTATTTTTTTTAATTGACTTTACATTTTGCTTTTACTCCTAGGATCTTTGTTTGCTTAAATACAAAATGTAGATATGGCTTAAGGGATTATTTTATTATTATAATTTCTGTTTTTGTTTGGGGAGAGAGCATTTTTTGGTGACTGTGAATTTGTGCAAGTAGGTACGTGTGTGTGAAAAATAAATTGGAGGGCTTCCCTGGTGGTGCAGTGGTTGAGAGTCTGCCTGCTGATGCAGGGGACATGGGTTCGTGACCCGGTCTGGGAAGATCCCACATGCCGCGGAGCGGCTGGGCTCGTGAGCCATGGCCACTGAGCCTGCACGTCCAGAGCCTGTGCTCCGCAACGGGAGAGGCCACAACAGTGAGAGGCCTGCGTACCGCAAAAAATAAATAAATAAATAAATAGGAAAATATTTCTATTAACCATCCTCCTTCCCCAGCAGAAACAAATGTTTACATTTGTTATGTTTTTGCCTACCAATGCAGAGAACTACTGAAAAGTGCTGTGTTTCTAATCTAAAGTTATTCAAGACTTGGTTCTAATTTGCTGTGTTTTTTGTATTTGAAAGACTTTTTTTTTTGACTGTGCAGCAAAAAAAAAATGAACCTGTGCCCCCTGCATTGGGAGTGCAGAGTCTTAACAATTTTCCTACCAGGGAAGTCCTGAAAAGATATTTTTCTTTAAGGTGTCTTCCCATCAGCTTTTTGCTCATAAATGAGCAGACTATCTTTGGTCCAGTTGCCTTTGATTTAGTTACCTAGTCAGAACTAGATGAATTTCTTCCTTTCTTTTTTTTAAAAATTAATTAATTTATTTTTGGCTGCGTTAGGTCTTCGTTTTTGTGTGTGAGCTTTCTCTAGTTGCGGCAAACGGGGGCTACTCCTCGTGGCGGTGTGCGGGCTTCTCATTTTGGTGGCTTGTCTTTATTGCAGAGCAGGGCTCTAGGCACACGGGCTTCAGTAGTTTCGCACGGGCTTAGCTACTCCACGGCAAGTGGGATCTTCCCAGACCAGGGCTTGAATCCGTGTCCCCTGCATTGGCAGGTGGATTCTTAACCACTGCGCCACCAGGGAAGTCCTAGATGAATTTCTTTAAGTCTTTTTCTTCCTACTTTTCAATATGTACATTTCCATCTTCCTTCCTTCTTCAAATGGCTAGGTCACCCTTTGGTAATATGCCTCCTGTTCTTCAACCAGGGAAGGCGTCAGCAAGTTATTTCTATAAATATCCAGATAGTTAATATTTTAGGCTTGGCAGACCATACAATCTCTGTTGTTAACTACTCAGCTCTGTCCCTGTAGCGTGAAAGCAGCCATAGACAATACATAAATGAAAGGTGTGGCAGTATCCCAATAAAACTTTATTTATAGGCACTGAAATTTGACTTTCTTATAATTTTCATGTGTCATGAAGTATTATTCTCCTTTTAATTTTCCAACTATTTAAAAATGTAAAAGCCATTTTTAGCTTATGGGTTGTACAAAAATATTCAGAGGGTCAGATTTGGTTCACAGGCTATAGTTTGCCAATCACCGATCTAGACTAAGAAAGAAATAGGGTAAAGTGAGTGACTAGAGCTCTCTCTATAAAGATTGTTCACATTTGCCTCAGGAAATTTTTTCCAGAAAGGCAAGATGATAAATCAATAAATAACTTTACTATCCATTTGGGGAAATTTTTTCAAAGCTAATTTTATCTATGCAAGCTATTTGTTCATCTAGGCAAACAGCTCTTCTATTAGGACAATAGATCACCCACCTGGACAAAAAACTTACTTATCAGGTAATAGTTGACTTATCAAGTCTCACTGCAAGGCCCTCATCTCACTGTATCCACAAATCCTAAGCTATTATGTCACAAACTTTGTCCAATCCCACTCAATTTTCCTTCTTGAAAGATCCATCTAAGCGGCTTGAACTCAACACTCCAAAACCCTATAAATATCTTCCTCTGACTTCACTCTTCCGAAACATTACTAAGACTCTATCAAAGTGGTATTCTTCCTTACTGCAGTAAGTCTAACAAATAAAGGTTTGCCTGATTAATAAATTTTTCTAGCAGTCAGTTGACCTGAGGAGCAACAGCTTCATCCTCAATTTCTGGTTTTGTATTTCCTTTATTGTTTTTTAGATCTCAAGGTAGGCTAACTGGCATGTATACTTACTACATAATTATATGTCAAACTTACCCTGTGTCCTAACTGTTCTTACTAGCACATGCAGAGTTATCTCTTTTTCAGCAAGGTTAAAATTGTGAATGTCCTTTTTTTCTAAGCAGCTTTGTGAATATAATTCATACACCATACAATTCACCTAAGTGTAAAATTCAGTGGTTTTTGGAATATTACATTATTGTTTTTTAAAATTGTAGTTAAAATATATATATAACATAAAATTTGCCATTTTAACTGTTTTAAGTATATAATTCAGTGGTATTAATTACATCCACAATGTTGTACCATTATTCCTATCTAGTTCCATAACTTTTTCGTCATCTCAAACAGAAACTCTAACCATTAAGCAATAACTCCCCATCCCCTCCCTCCAGCATCTGGTAACCTCTAACTTACTTTTTGTCTGTATGAATGTGCCCATTCTAGATGTTTCATGTAAGTAGAATCATATAATATTCATCTTTTTGTATCTGGCTTATTTCAGTTAGCATAATGTTTTCAAGGTTCATGCAACACAGTAGCATGTGCCAGAACTTCATTCCTTTTTAAGGTTGAATAATACTCCATTGACGTATATACCATATTTTATTTATCCATTCATTTGTTGACGGACATTTGTTTTTTGTTTTTAATATTTATTTATTTATTTATTTATTTATTTAGCTGCGTTGGGTCTTAGTTGTGGCACACGGGATCTTCGTTGCGGCATGTGAGCTCTTAGTTGCAGATTGCAGGATCTAGTTCCCTGACCAAGGATCGATCCCAGGGCCCCTGCATTGGGAGGGTGGAGTCTTAGCCACTGGACCACCAGGGAAGTCCCCTGATGGACATCTGAATTGTTTCCACCTTTTGGGTAACGTGAATAATGCTGCAATAAATATTGGTATACAAGTATCTGGTTAAGTCCCTGCTTTCAGTTCCTTTGGGTATAGTAGAATTGCTGAGTCATAAGGTAATTCTATGTTTAGCTTTTTGAGGAACTGCCCAAACTTTTTTTGTGTTGGCTGTATTATTTTACATGCCTATCAGCAATGTATAGCAATTTCTCCACATTTTCACCAACATTTGTTATTTTCCTTTTTTTAAAAAAATTGTAGCCATCCAAGTACGTGAAGTGGTGAAAGTCATTTTGAATAATAATTTTTAAAAAGTCGTAAACTCATTCTGTAGCTCTAACTGGGGCAATTAGTGAAAATTACTTTGTCCTATCTTCAAACTGGATTGACCATTCAGCTAGGTACAGAATTTTATGTTGAAAATGAAATTCCCTCAGAAATAAAAAAAATTTTTTTTTAATTTTTATTAGAGTATAGTTGTCCCGCAGAATTTTAAAGACATTGCCTGGATACTTTAAAAAGATCCTTTCCATACTTATTCTCTCACAAACACCATCTTGGGTCCAAGATAAGGAAATGGAAAAACATGGATACAAAGAAACCATTTAACATTATGGAGATTACCCTTATCTATATCCTGAGTCATTTTGGCATACATGCATGACAGGATGTATTTAAATTTTAAAAAATAGTGTATTCACATGGTTCAAAATGCAAAAATTACAAAAGAATATTGAGTAAAAAATTTCCTTCCCAACTCTATGAGTCAGCTAGTGCCATAATAATCCTGTATTAAAAAAACACCAAAACCCAGTGACTTACAACAATCACTTACTTTTCTTGTTTGCTGGTCTGTGGGTCAGTGGATAACTCTGCTTCACACTGGTGCTTGGCTGCCTGGGCTCTAGGATTCAGGTAAGGATCATGTCTGTTCCTCATGTCTTGTCCTGGAACCTAGGCTGAAGGGGAAGTGCTGTTGGGTCATGTTCTTTTTCTCTTTTTTTTTTTTTTTTTTGCAGTGCACGGGCCTCTCACTGTTGTGGCCTCTCTCGTTGCGGAGCACAGGCTCCGGACGTGCAGGCTCAGCGGTCATGGCTCATGGGCCCAGCCACTCCGCGGCATTTAGGATCTTCCCGGACCGGGGGCACTAACCTGTGTCCCCTGCATCGGCAAGCGGACTCTCAACCACTGCGCCACCAGGGAAGCCTCTGTTTTTTTTTTTTAATAAATATTTATTTTACTTTTGGCTGCATTGGGTCTTTGCTGTTGCATGCAAACTTTCTCTAGTTGCAGCGAGCAGGGGCTACTCTTCGTTGCGGTGTGTGGGCTTCTCATTGTGGTGGCTCTAGGCACGTGGGCTTCAGTAGTTTTGGCTCCCAGTAGTTGTGGCTCGCATCCTCTATAATGCAGGCTCGGTAGTTATGGCTCACAGGCTTAGGTGCTCTGTGGCATGTGGGATCTTCCCAGACCAGGGCACGAACCTGTGTCCCCTGCATTGGCAGGCAGATTCTTAACCACTGAGACAGCAGGGAAGCCCGGGGCATGTTCTTAAGGCAAATATCAGGACTACAAGAGCCAAGTCAAACATATTTAAGGCCTGTGCTCATGTCTGTTTTGCTCGTGAAACCAAACAGGGCCCTCTCAAGCCCCAAAACCTTTCTGTGTCCCCATTTCTTATTTGCAGGAAAAAGGCTTTAGCCTCCTAGACCTTCCCTGAGTTCCAAAGGGCAGACTCAAACAGTGACTAATTAGGGAAGGGAGGGAATGCAGAAACAAAGGAGGAGCAGTCAAGAAACAATAGTTCAGTGATAAAGCAGTGGAGGATGGTAACTTCAGGCTGAACACAAGATTCCTGGAACACCACCCTGTTACCTCATCACCAACCAATCAGAAGAATGTCACACACCCACCAGCCCTCACCCCAAATTTTGCCTATAAAAACTCTTCCCTGAAAACCCATTGGGGAGCTCGGGTTGTTCTGAGCACAAGCCACCTTCTCCTTGATTGGCCCTGCAATAAACCTTTCTCTGCTCCAAACTCTGACAGTTCGGTTTGTTTAGCCTCACTGTGTGTAGGGCACATGAACTTGTGTTCAGCCTCACTAGTACTCCATCAGCCAAAGCAAGTCACATGGCCAAGCCTAAAAAGTAAAATCTACCCACAGTAGAATGGGGAAGGGAGTGAATATTTACTGCACAAAAATTCAAAGTATTGTACCAACCCATCAATCACTAAATAACCTTTCCTTAGACAGCTAATGTTATTGGTGTTTTCGTTATACTTACATTGATATCCAGACACAAGAAATTACATATACATTCTTTCTTTACTCCCCTTTTTATGCAAACAGTAATATTTAAGACAAATTTCTAATACCTAATATAGTAGGCCATCTTTAAAATAAATTATAAGGGATTTGAATCTTTCTTACCTCCTCAGTTAGCACAAGATCACTGTCTAATATACCATCTACCATTGTCTTTCTGCCAAAATATTCTTTTTTTTATTTTATTGAAATATAGTTGATTTACAATGTTGTATTAATTTCTGCCATACAACAAAGTGATTCAGTTATATATACATATATGTGTGTGTGTGTATGTGTATATATATTCTTTTTTCATATTCTTTTCCATTATGACTTATTACAGGATATTGAATATAGTTCCCTGTGCTCTACAGTAAGACGTTATTGTTTATCCATTCACTATATAATAGTTTGTATCTGCTAATCCCAAATTCCCAATCCACCCCTTCCCCACTCCCACTCCCCCTTGGCAACCACAACTCTGTTCTCTATGTCTGTGAGTCTGTTTCTGTTCCATAGGTAAGTTTTCTTGTGTCATATTTTAGATTCCACATATAAATGATATTATGTGGTGCTTGTCTTTCTCTTTCTTACTTATTCACTTAGTATGATAATCTCTAGGTCCAACCATTTTGCTGTAAATTCTGCCAAAATATTCTGACTGAACACTTTAAGTTTGTTGCCCATAGTGGTTTTTGTTTTGTTTTGTTTTGTTTTTTTGCGGTACGCGGGCCTCTCACTGTTGTGGCCTCTCCCGTTGCAGAGCACAGGCTCCGGATGCGCAGGCCCAGCGGCCGTGGCTCATGGGCCCAGCCGCTCCGCAGCATGTGGAACCTTCCCGGACCGGGGCACAAACCCGTGTCCCCTGCATTGGCAGGCGGACTCCCAACCACTGTGCCACCAGGGAAGCCCTGCCCATAGTGTTTTTATATTGAGGAAATTAGCAGCACTTGGTTTGAGAGTTTTCAACAACTGAAATTGTTGGAAAGTATGAGATTTTTTTTTAAGAGAAGTGTAGGCACTTCCCTGCTGTGTTCCCATAAGGTGATATAAGAAGCTAAAGTTATGGTCCCCAATTAAAAAAGTAAGTTATGATCCCTGCCTACAATGTGTTTTTTATTCCACGAATTCAAAGGTTAAAAAAAAAGGACCTTTTGAAACATCCAGAGAGGTAGTGACTAGAATGCCATACTGGTGCTGGGGGAAGGAAACAAGGAAATGAAACCAGCTGCCAGCAAAAATCACTGTGGCATGAAAGCGTACACTCAGTGAACAAAACCTTTCCTGCATCCATCTTTTCTTTTTTTTTCTAAGGCTGCTCTTTTTTTTTTTGTCCACACCACATGGCATGTGGGATCTTAGTTCCCCAACCAGGAATCAAACCTGTGCCCCCTGCCATGGAAGCATGGAGTCCTAACCACTGGACCATCAGGGAATTCCTCCAAGGCTGGTCTTGATGTTTATTTCAATCAGAACATGAATTTGCAGGTGTGAATGCTAGGGGTTGAGGAGGACGTGAAGATCAAAGATATTCACTTTACTCAATGTGGTTTGTCCCACCCAGATGTTCCTAAAAGAGTTCTGCACACAATCAGCTCTTGGAAAAGGACTGGGTATCCTGAGGCTCTTGAAGGGCAGAACCTCCATAAGTTAATTTGAGAAGGACTCAGGGATCTGAAGGGAGATGAGACTTGGTAGACCAAGGAGCGTGGGCTTTCTGTGGGGGTGGGGGTGGTAGTAATAAGGATTAAGAGACAGGCAGCGTAGGAGGTGGTGGGAAGGAGGAAGAGATTGGTGATCCCCAGGTGATTGGAAGTCAGCCATATCCCAGGCATATACTAAGTGCTGGGTGGTCAAGACTTTTCATAATATGCACTGCAGGTAAAGTTGCATAAGTTTCACAATGTGGACCATTAAAAAAATATATATATATATATATATATTTATTTATTTATTTATTTTGGCTGTGCAGTGTCTTAGTCGCAGCATGAGGGATCTTTATTTGCGTCATGAGGACTTGTAGTTGCGGTATTCAGACTTCTGAGTTGTGGCATGCATGTGGGATCTAGTTCCCTGACCAGGGAATGAACCCAGGCCCCCTGCACTGGGAGTGTGAAGTCTAACCCACTGAACCACCAGGGAATTCCCAGTGTGGACCATTTTTAATCTCCTTATCTTCATATCCTAAAATATGATATTTAGGAGAAGATGGAATTCCTTTCCATCTTCTCATAAGACCTCTAGGTACACCACTGGGGTATTTTTGTTTTAATAATAACAACAACTTATTAATTATCTATATATCTATATCTGTATGTATAGATCTATACTTATGTATAATTGAAATAATGACAGTAATAGTACAAGGGGTGGGAAGATGGAGTCAGGGATATTTTGTTATTACAAGGTATTTGCACTACCCATGAAGTGGAAAACATACCATCACCCAGTGGGTTTTCAATATACAATATGTAGATATAATACATAAGACACCTACAAGACAGAGGGAAGAGAATGAAAAGACCTGAATAGTGATAAGGTGGCTACGTTCCATTAGAAATGGTAAAATAGGTATTCTAAGTAGACTGCAAAAATATATATATGAATATTGTAATCACTTTAGCTTCAACTAAAAAAATATATATATTGAGACATAGTGAAAAAAACAATAAATGAATTAAAATGGAATATGAAAAGTATTCAAATAACCCAAAATACAGCAAGAAAGGGGAGCAAAGGAATGAAAAAGGGGGCACAAACAGAAAATGTAATTAAATAGCAGACTAAAATCCAAGCATACCAGTATTTTCTTTAAATATAAATCCATTAAACACACCAATTAAAAGACAGAGATTATCAGGATAGACACATGATCTAACTTTATGTTGTCCAAAGATATCCAATATAAATTTAACAATATAGGCAAGTTAAAAGCAAACATCTAGAAAAAGGTATACCACAGAAACAGTAAACAAAAGAAATCGGTAACCACTGGGGTATCTTAAATCGATGTCAAGACTCTCGTGGATAGCTCTAGGTTGGTGAACCCTCTTTATTAAGACTTGTCCACTAAAGAAATCTTCCCAGTTCAACTGTGAGTTACCAAGATGATTTTAATATGTCTGGGGGTTGTTTTTAAGGACTCTGCATATAATGAGAGGTGAATGATACATCTTTCTCTGGCATTTTACTGGTGGCTATTTGCTTTGCAGTTAACTTACCTAAAATACCTTGTAGAGACTAAGAAGAAATGCTGATTTCAGGAAAAAGAGGCTTTTATATCATAATCACATTTTCTTATCACAGAAATATACAGTGTTTTAATAATTTTCACTTGAGAAGAGATCATGTCCTGTTGGTTAGAAATTTACTTGTTAAAAGACCATTAGGGACTTCCCTGGTGGTACAGGGGTTAAGAATCCCCCTGCCAAGGCAGGGGACATGGATTCGAGCCCTGGTCTGGGAAGATCCCATGTGCCGCAGAGCAACAAAGCCCGTGCACCACAACTGCTGAGCCTGCGCCCTAGAGCCCGCGAGCCACAACTACTGAGCCCACTTGCGGCAACTACTGAAGCCCACATGCCTAGAGCCTGTGCTTCGCAACAAGAGAAGCCACCACAATACGAAGCTTGCACACCGCAACGAAGAGTAGCCCTGCTAGTCGCAACTAGAGAAAGCCTGCACCCAGCAATGAAGACCAAACACAGTCAAAAATAAAAATAAATAAAATAAATAAATTTAAAAAAAGAAAAGAAAGTTGAATTGGACTTCTCTGGTGGCACAGTGGTTAAGAATCCTCCTGCCAATGCAGGGGTCATGGGCTTAAGCCCTGGTCTGGGAAGATCCCACATGCCATGGAGCAACTAAGCCCATGAGCCACAACTACTGAGCCCGCATGCCACAACTACTGAAGCCCGCGTGCCTAGAGCCTGTGCGCCACAACAAGAGAAGCCACCGCAATGCAAAGCCCACACACCACAACAAAGAGTAGCTTCCACTTGCCGCAACTAGAGAAAGCCCACACGCAGCAATGAAGACCCAACGCAGCCAAAAATAAATTAATTAAATACATAAAATTTTTTAAAAAGAAATTTAAATTATTTACATCAATTGGGTCATAAAGGGTAATCTTTAACCAGTCATCCAGGGAATGAAAAGATATGTGTTAAGTAGGGCTCCAAGTTTTTAATATTTTAAAATGAATCTTAACATTAAAAAAAAAGATTTAACATTGATTTAGCAGAGTGTACTATTTGCTATGTATTCTGTAAATTGTTGTAAAAACCACTGTGAAATTTAAAAAATATTGTAAGCATTTTCAATAACATTTGTAAAGAGATATGACCAACTTCTGAAGCTATCTAAGCTTTCTGCATACCAGAGATAACTTAAATTTTTCTTCTTGAATATCTGAACTGTAAGACAAGAGGATGTTTGCTCCAGAACACTGGTTCAGTAGAACATTTCGGCAAGATTATCTCTCTCATTCTCATTGGTAGATAGCCACATCTATAGGTAATTATGTTTACCCCCTATGTTTTGCTCAGTACTAGGAACCTTTTAATGAATGCAGATGTCTTGTTTAACTTGTACGTTGTTAAGATACCTTCAAGCTCACTTCAAAGAACTTCCCACATGGAAGATGCATCGGTATTTAATGGGATTCTTTCATGTGCGAATGACAGAAATCCAAGTCAAAGTAGTTTAATTACAAGGCCAATATATTTATTACACTGGAAATTCCATGGATAGATCTAGTTTCAGATACTTCATAAACCCAGAACTTAACCAGTATTACAGTTTGAAATTGCTCTTGCAAACATTCTTTCTGTTTCTTTTTCCCTCCATTTCTCTAACCTGCTTTCCTCTGTAAATTGGTGATGTTCTATCTCAGTACAGATGGACGTTTTCATGGGGACACATTCCCTATCATCCTCATATTATCCCAACTCCAAGAAACTGATTTCCATGCTAGCTTTGGTAGATATGTCTGATAAGTATATGTCTACTGTACAAAAGTATTAGTTGATGCTTCTATATAAATTTGCTGACAAAAATTAATCAATAGATGGGTGCACGTGGCTCTACGGAGAGCCGCAGGGTGAGAGGAAGGCCACCTCCACCTCTTGGCCTAGGACAGACCTGCTGGGGACAACACACTTTCCACTAAGGACTCAGGGAAGCCTGACGGGGTTTAGACAGAGTGCCTGGATGCCTGTGCCAACACGACGTGGACTGCACCATGGGGACGTGCCAGGAAAGGGTCACTTCCATGCTGTCACTGGACCAGACAGGTCCAGATGACGCTGGACTGCATTCTTAAAGGACCTCCAGTTCAAGGTTGCCAGGGCAGCAGCCAGGACAACACTGTGAGAACAACACTGCAGGCAGAGGAAAGAATCTTCAGAGTACTATGCCAGTAAAGAGAGACATGGTTTTCCCAATCTTCAAGCAGAGACATATAACATGAAGAAGGCTTCTTGGAAGCAGTGCAGAGAACTGGGTGTATTTTTTTTCTTTATTTTTTTCTCCCTTTCCTTCTGAGCCATGTGGCTGACTTGGTGCTCTGGCCTGGTGTCAGGCTTGAGCCTCTGAGGTGGGAGAGCCAAATTCAGGACATTGGACCACCAGAGACCTCCCAGCCCCATGTAATATCAATTGGCAAGAGCTCTCCCAGAGATCTTCGTCTCAATGCTAAGACCCAGCTCCACCTAATGGCCAGCAAGCTCCAGTGCTAGACACCCCATGACAATTAACTAGCAAGACAGGAACACAACCCCACCCATTAGCAGAAAGGCTGCCTAAAATCATACTAAGTTCACAGACACCCCAAAACACACCACTGGACTCAGTCCTGCCCACCAGAAAGACAAGATCCAGCCCCACCCACCAGAATACAGGCACCAGTCCCCAACACCAGGAAGCCTACGCAAGCCACTGAACCAACCTCACCCATGGGGGGCAGAAACCCAAAACAACAGGCACTATGATCATGCAGCTAACAAAAAAGAGACCCAAACACAGTAAAT
Organism: Globicephala melas; assembly: GCF_963455315.2. Lineage (NCBI taxonomy): Eukaryota > Metazoa > Chordata > Mammalia > Artiodactyla > Delphinidae > Globicephala > Globicephala melas. The sequence goes on from NC_083323.1 coordinate 76,598,452, forward strand.
TTAAAAAAATGAGAAGACAGAGAAATATGCAGTAGATGAAGGTGCAAGGTAAAAACCTAACAGACCAAACAAATGATGAGGAAATAGGCAGCCTACCTGAAAAAGAATTCAGAGTAATGATAGTAAAGATGATCCAAAATCTTGAAAATAAAATGGAGAAAATACAAGAAACGTTTAACAAAGACCTAGAAGAACTAAAGAGGAAACAATGATGAACAGCACAATAGATGAAATTAAAAATTCTCTAGAAGGAATCGATAGCAGAATAACTGAGGCAGAAGAATGGATAAGTGACCTGGAAGATAAAATAGTGGAAGTAACTAACACAGAGCAGAATAAAGAAAAAAGAATGAAAAGAATTGAGGACAGTCTCAGAGACCTCTGGGACAACATTAAACGCACCAACATTCATATTATAGGGGTCCCAGTAGAAGAAGAGAAAAAGAAAGGGTCTCAGAAAACATTTGAAGACATTATAGTTGAAAACTTCCCTAACATGGGAATGGAAATAGTCAAGCCCAGGAAGCGCAGAGAGTCCCATACAGGATAAATCCAAGGAGAAACACACCAAGACACATATTAATCAAACTATCAAAAATTAAATACAAAGAAAAATATTAAAAGCAACAAAGGAAAAGCAACAAATAACATACAAGGGAACCCCCATAAGGTTAACAGCTGACCTTTCAGCAGAAACTCTGCAAGCCAGAAGGGAGTGGCAGGACATATTTAAAGTGATGAAAGGGAAAAACCTACAACCAAGATTACTCTACCCAGTAAGGATCTCATTCAGATTCCACAGAGAAATTAAAACCTTTACAGACAAGCAAAAGTTAAGAGAATTCAGCACCACCAAACCAGCTTTACAACAAATGCTAAAGGAACTTCTCTAGGCAGGAAACACAAGAGAAGGAAAAGACCTACAAAAACAAACCCTAAACAATTAAGAAAATGGTAATAGGAACATACATATTGACAATTACCTTAAATGTAAATGGATTAAATGCTCCAGCCAAAAGACATAGACTGGCTGAATGGACACAAAAGAAAGACCTATATATATGCTGTCTAAAAGAGACCCACTTCAGACCTAGGGACACATACAGACTGAAAGTGGGGGAATGGAAACAGATATTCCATGCAAATGGAAATCAAAACAAAGCTGGAGTAGCAATTCTCATATCAGACAAAATAGACTTTAAAAAAAAGGCTATTACAAGGGACAAAGAAGCACATCACATAATGATCAAGGGATCAATCCAAGAAGAAGATATAACAATTGTAAATATTTTTACACCCAAGATAGGAGCACCTCAATACATAAGGCAAATGCTAACAGCCATAAAAGAGGAAATCGACAGTAACACAATAATAGCAGGGGAATTTTAACACCCCACTTTCACCAATGGACAGATCATCCAAAATGAAAATAAATAAGGAAACACAAGCTTTAAATGACACGTTAGACAAGATGGACTTAATTAATATTTACAGGACATTCCATCCGAAAACAACAGAATACACTTTCTTCTCAAGAGCTCATGGAACATTCTCCAGGATAGATCATATCTTGGATCACATATCAAGCCTTGGTAAATTTAAGAAACTTGAAATCATTTCAAGTATCATTTCCAACCACAACGCTCTGAGACTACATATCATTTACAGGAAAAAACCTGTAAAAAATACAAACACGTGGTGGCTAAACAATACACTACATAACCACCAGGAGATCACTGAAGAAATCAAAGAGGAAATCAAAAAATACCTAGAAACAAATGACAATGAAAACACGACCACCAAAAACCTATGGGTTGCAGCAAAAGCAGTTCTAAGAGGGAAGTTTTTAGCAATATAATCCTACCTCTAGACACACAAAAAATCTCAAATAAACAATCTAATCTTACACCTAAAGCAATTAGAGAAAGAAGAACCAAAAAAACCCAAAGTTAGCAGAAGGAAAGAAATCATAAGGATCAGATCAGAAATAAATGAAAAAGAAATGAAGGAAACGATAGCAAAGATCAATAAAGCTAAACGGTGGTTCTTTGAGAAGATAAGCAAAATTGATTAACCATTAGCCAGACTCACCAAGAAAAAAAGGGAGAAGACTCAAATCAACAGAACTAGAAATGAAAAAGGGGAAGTAACAACTGACGCTATAGAAATACAAGGATCATTGGAGATTATTACAAGCAGCTATATGCCAATAAAATGGAAAACCTGAGAGAAATGGACAAATTCTTAGAAATGCACAACCTTCCGAGACAGAACCAGGAAGAAATAGAAAATATGAACAGACCAAGCACAAGCACTGAAATTGAAACTGTGATTAAAAATCTTCCAACAAACAAAAGCCCAGGACCAGACGGCTTCACAGGGGAATTCTATCAAACATTTACAGAAGAGCTAACATCTAACATTCTCAAACTCTTCCAAAATACAGCAGAGGAAGGAACACTCCCAAACTCATTCTACAAGGCCACCATCACCCTGATCCCAAAACCAGACAAAGATGTCACAAAGAAAGAAAACTACAGGCCAATAACACTGATGAACAGAGATATAAAAATCCTCAACAAAATACTAGCAAACATAATCCAACAGCACATTAAAAGGATCATGCACCATGATCAAGTGGGGTTTATCTTAGGAATGCAAGGATTCTTCAATATATGCAAATCAATCAGTGTGAGACACCATATTAAGAAACTGAAGGATAAAAACCATATGATCATCTCAACAGATGCAGAAAAAGCTTTTGACAAAATTCGATACCCATTTATGATAAAAACTCTCCAGAAAGTAGGCATAGAGGGAACTTACCTCAACATAATAAAAGCTATATATGACAAATCTACAGCCAACATCGTTCTCAATGGTGAAAAACGGAAACCATTTCCTCTACAATCAGGAACAAGATAAGGTTGCCCATTCTCAGCACTATTATTCAATATTGTTTTGGAAGTTTCAGCCGCAGCAATCAGAGAAGAAAAAGAAATATAAGGAATCCAAATCAGAAAAGAAGAAGTAAGACTGTCACTGTTTGCAGATGACATGATACTATACATAGAGAATCCTAAAAATGCCACCAGAAAACTACTAGAGCTAATCAATGAATTTGGTAAAGTTGCAGGTTACAAAATTAATGCACAGAAACCTCTTGCATTCCTATACACTAATGATGAAAAATCTGAAAGAGAAATTAAGAAACATTCCCATTTACCATTGCAACAAAAAGAATAAAATATCTAGGAATAAACCTACCTAAGGAGACAAAAGACCTGTATGCAGAAAACTATAAGACACTGATGAAAGAAATTAAAGACAATACAAACAGATGGAGAGATATACCATGTTCTTGGATTGGAAGAATCAACATGGTGAAAATGTCTATTCCACCTGAAGCAATCTAGAGATTCAATGCAATTCCTATCAAACTACCAATGGCATTTTTCACAGAACTAGAACAAAAAATTTCACAATTCATATGGAAACAGAAAAGACCCCGAATAACAAAAGTAATCTAGAGAAAGAAAAAAGGAGCTGGAGGAATCAGGCTCCTGGACTTCAGACTATACTACAAAGCTACAGTAATCATGACAGTATGATACTGGCACAAAAATAGAGATATATATCAATGGAACAAGTTAGAAAGCCCACAGATAAACCCATGCACATATGGTCACCTTATCCTTGATAAAGCAGGCAAGAATATACAATGGAGAAAAGACAGCTTCTTCAGTAAGTGGGGCTAAGAAAACTGGACAGCTACATGTAAAAGAATGAAATTACAACACTCCCTAACACCATACACAAAAATAAAATCAAAATGGATTAAAGACCTGAATTTAAGGCCAGACACTATAAAACTCTTAGAGGAAAACATAGGCAGAACATTCTATGACATACATCACAGCAAGATCCTTTTTGACCCACCTCCTAGAGAAATGGAAATAAAAACAAAAGTAAACAAATGGGACCTAATGAAACCTAAAAACTTTTGCACAGCAAAGGAAATCATAAATAAGACGAAAAGACAACCCTCAGAATGGGAGAAAATATTTGCCAACGAAGCAACTGACAAAGGATTAATCTCCAAAATATATAAGCAGCTCATGCAGCTCAATATCAAAAAAATAAACAACACAATCCAAAAATGGGCAGAAGACTGAAGTAGACATTTTTCCAAAGAAGATATACAGATTGCTAACAAACACATTAAAGGATGGTCAACATCGCTAATCGTTAGAGAAATGCAAATCAAAACTACAATGGTCAGAATGGCCATCATCAAAAAATCCACAAACAATAAATGCTGGACAGGGTGTGGAGAAAAAGGAATCCTCTTGTACTGTTGGTGGGAATGTAAATTGATACAGCAACTATGGAGAACAGTAAGGATGTTCCTTAAAAAAACTAAAAATAGAACTACCATACGATCCGGCAATCCCACTACTGGGCATATACCATGAGAAAACCGTAACTCAGAAAGAGATATGGGCTTCCCTGGTGGCGCAGTGGTTGAGAGTCCACCTGCCAAGTCAGAGGACACAGGTTTGAGCCCTGGTCCAGGATGATCCCACATGCCATGGAGCAACTGGGTCTGTGCACCACAACTACTGAGCCTGCACTCTAGAGCCCACGTGCAACAACTACTGTGCCCATGTGCCACGGCTGCCGAGGCCCGCGTGCCTAGAACATGTGCTTCACAATGGGAGGAGCTGCTGCAGTGAGAGGCCCGCGCACTGCAATGAAGAGTAGCCGCTGCTCGATGCAACTGGGGACAGCCCGCGCAGCAACTAAGACCCAACGCAGCCAAAGAGAAATTAATTAATTAATTAATTTTAAAAAAAAAGAGAGAGAGAGAGACATGTACCACAATGTTCATTGCAGCTCTATTTACAATAGCCAGGATGTGGAAGCAACCTAAGTGTCCATCGACAGACAAATGGATGAAGAAGATGTGGCACATATATACATTGGAATATTTCTCAGCCATAAAAAGAAACAAAATTGAATTATTTGTAGTGAGGTGGATGGACCTAGAGTCTGTCATACAGAGTGAAGTAAGTCAGAAAGAGAAAAACAAATAGCGTATGCTAACACATATATATGGAATCTAAAAAAACAAAAAGTGGTCCTGATGAACCTATGGGCAGGACAGGAATAAAGACGCAGACATAGAGACTGGACTTGAGGACCCAGGGAGAGGGGACGGGTAAGCTGGGATGAAGTGAGAGAGTAATATTGACATATACACACTAACAAATGTAAAACAGATAGCTAGTGGGAAGCACCCACATAGCACAGGGAGATCAGCTCTGTGTTTTGTGACCACCTAGAGGGGTGGCATAGGGAGAGTGGGAGGGAGGTGCAAGAATGAGGGGATATGGGGATATATGTATACATATAGATGATTCACTTTGTTATACAGCAGAGATTAACACACCATTGTAAAGCAATTATACTCCAATAAAGATGTTAAAAAAAAAGATTAAAAAAATTAATCAGGGCTTCCCTGGTGGCGCAGTGGTTGAGAGTCCGCCTGCCGATGCAGGGGACACGGGTTTGTGCCCCGGTCCGGGAAGATCCCACATGCCGCGGAGCGACTGGGCCTGCGAGCCATGGCCGCTGAGCCTGCGCGTCCAGAGCCTGTGCTCCGCAACGGGAGAGGCCACAACAGTGAGAGGCCCGCGTACCACAAAAGAAAAAAAAAAATTAATCAATAGTCAGTCTAAAGGAGAAATAGAGAATTTTATTTGAGCCAATCTGAGAAATATAACCCGAGAGACAGTGTTTCAGAAAACTCTGAGGAATGTTATGCTTGTTAGAAGTTGAAAGCACAATCATATACATTTTTGAGATGAAGGATCGTATGTCAAAATGACACACTGACATTTTACATAAAGTTCACCAAAGGTACATAGTCTATATCTGCATGTGCAAAGAGAGCAGCTGGTCACCATGACCCGTTTACAGAATAAAGAAAAGAAAAATTAATCTTCTAAGGAGTTACAATGCTGGCATCAGAAGAAGAAATAAAAAGCATTGATCTTAACGGTTGAGCAGGCATTCCCAACTTGGAAGAGGTCTGGTTAATGTATAATACAGGTGCATGCTGCACATTAGGGAGGGCCCAAAATGAGCAGGGAATATGTTATGGTTAAATTTTCCTATCCTGCCTTAAAACATAAATTTTATTCCAACAAAGGGTCGACTAGGAATTTTCTATTTTGTTTATTAATTTTCCCTGGAAAAGTAACTATGAGGAAATAATTCGTAGAGAGTAGATTATCTTCATAAGGAGTTGTGGTAATGACATTTCTTAAAGTAAAGAAGTATGTATTCAACAAATGTTGGTTGAGTACCGACTATGTTCAAGTTACTGTTGATAAAGTAATAAAGAAGCCAGACACCATTACTTCCCTTTAGGGGCAAATATACTACTATATAATACAGTATATAATATTATAGCATACTATATATACTATAGTAAGAGTGATGTGTGTTAAACAATGAATGATAAAACTAAGTGTTAATTTATCGTTGTAATAATGCTCATGTTGGTTATTAGTGCTGCTCTCTAGTAGATGATTCTCCACTTCTTCCTGACACATAAGATTGAACTGGGTTTGGGTTGGAGTAAGTTAATAGTTCTGGCCAGTGAGTTATGAATAAAAGTGACACATATCTCTTTTTTGCAGATATGGAAAAGCCAATCCTAAAATTCATCTGGAAATGCAAAGACCCCTGGATAGTTGAAACAGTATTCAAAAAGAACAAAGTTGGGGACTCATGTATCCTAATTTCAAAACTCACTACAAAACTACAGTAATCAGAACAGTGTGATACTGGCATAAAGATAGACACATAGACCAATGGAATAGAATTGAGAATCCAGAAATAACCCATACATTTATGGCCAGTTGATTTTCAACAATACTGCCAAGGCCATTCAATGAGGAAAGAATAGCCTGTTCAACAAATGGTGCTAGGACAAGTAGATATCCATTTGCAAAAGAATGAAGTTGTACCCCTATCTTATATCATATTCAAAAATTAACTTAAAGTGGATTATTGACCTACACATAAAAGTTAAAACTCTAAAATTTAGAAGAAAACAGGGGTTTTCTTCAATTCATGACCTCACATTGGCAATGGATTTAGATATGCACTAAAAAACAAGCAACAAAAGAAAAAATAAATTGAACTTCATCAAAATTAAAAACTTTTGTACATCAAAGGACATTATTAAGAAAGTGAAAAGACAACCTACAGAATGGGAGAAGATATTTGCAAATCACATATCTGATAAGGATCTTATTCCCAGAATATATAAAGAACATTTACAACTCAACTACAAAAAAGACAAACAACCCAATTTTAAAATGGGCAAGAGAATTGAATAGATATTCTAAGAAGATATATGAATGGCCAGCAAGCACAGGGAAAGATGCTCAACCTCATTAGTCTTTAGGGGAATGTAAATCAAAACCACACAGAGGTACCACGTCTTACCCACTAGGATGCCTATAATTTAAAAAAAGAAAAAAAGGGAAAAAACCAAAATGTTGGTGAGGATGTGGAGAAACTGCAACTCTCATATATTGTTAGTGGGAATGTAAAATGGTTCAGTCACTATGGAAAACAGTCTGGCTCTTCCTCAAATACTTGAACATAGAATTACTATATGAAATTCCACTCCTACACATGTACCCAAAGAATTGAAAATAGAGACTGAAACAAATACTTGCACATTAATATTCATAGGAGCACTATTCACAATAGCCAATATATCCAATCCATATATCCATCCACAAATGAATGGATTTAAAAATTTTGTGACATATACATACAATGGAACACTCCTCAGCCATAAACAGAATGAAGCACTATTCATGCTACAATGTGAATGAACCTTGAAAACATCATGCTAAGTGAAGAAGCCAGACAGAAAGGGTCACATATGGCATGATTCCATTTCTGTGAAATACTCAGAATACGTAAATTCACAGAGAGAGAAGGCAGATTGGTGGTTGCCAGGAACTGGGAGGTGCAGGGAATGCAGAGAAACTGTTTAATGGGTACACAGGGTTTTATTTTGGGGTGATGAAAATATTTTCGAATTAGATAGAAATTGTGGCATTGTAAATGTATTAAATGCCACTGAATTGTTCACTTTAAAATAGTTAATTTTATGTATGTGATTTTACATCAATTTTTTAAAAAAGTGATATGTGTCATATCTAGGATGAGCATTTAATTGTCCAGTGCGAGCAACTAAAGAGCTTTCCTCCGTAACATGGCAACTGCCAATGTTCAAGATGGTAAATAATCCATCTATCTAAGTACTTAGACCAAATGACTATGTGTCTAAGATGAACAAAGTCTCTTGCAGAACCTTGGAAGGCAGATAAATAGAATGTGAAAACCTCTGTTGTTTTAAGCCACTGACATTTTGGGATGGTTTGCCCTGCAACATAACCTAGTCTGTCATAATTGATAAATTGCTGCTAAGAACTATAGGGTGCTGTGGGGTTCATATAACAAGGGGCCTGATCTGAGAGGGTTCCTTAGAGAAGTTGCATTTGAGCTGAGCTCTGAAGGGCCAGTCAAAAAGACAGAGGAGGACATTTAAAAAAGAAGGAACATGATGTGTCAAGGCTCTGAAGCGGATAAGAATGTGGCATATTCATAAATGTGGTTCAAAAGTTGAAAGCAAAGCAAAGAATGGTATGTACACAGTGAACACAGTAAGGTATAAAAGGAAAGATCAGGCAGTGGCTTGCCAGCCTTGTTAAAGATTTTGTGTTTTATGCTAAGAACAGTAGAATGTCTGAATGGTGTTAATGGAAATGTTGACCTGTAATAATTAGACTGCCAGACATTTCGCCAGCGAAGATGGGTTTATTCAGGATGGGCATAGAATTGCTATTTTGGGTCTGTAACTATGGTGAGCCACATGCAAGTCCCTGAATGACAAGGGAAGGAGAACTCTTTTATAAGGGGAAAAGAAGTTGGGTGGGCTGTAGTAGACAAAGAGTTCATGGCTTTTCATTGGCTGAGTCCTTGCCAGGAAAGAAGAGGAGTCTTTCCTCCTTCCGTAGGGCTCTGCTGTTGCCACAGGGTGTGAGAACTCCCCCTTCTGGTCTTCCAACTATATTTAATTGAGGTTTCTATTTATTAATTTTATAAAAATAATGATAATAACTAACATCTCTTGAGCACTTATTATGTTCCAGTTACCGTTCTAAGAATTTTGCAAGAATTGTTATTTAAGCTTCTGCAAAAATTCTGTGAACTAAGTATTATTATTCTCACCTACTCTACAAACAAAAACACTGAAATACAGAGAAGTTAATGTTTTCTGCTCATTTTCCACAAAATTTGCAAGTGGTAGAGCTATGATTTAAAACTAAGAAATATAATTTCAAGGTCACAACAAGATATTTTAGGCTTACATTATATTTCAGTGCCTCAGACCTGAAAACACCCATTTTTCCAATTAAAAGGCAACGATTCCTTTTAGTGGAGAATGGTATTTAGAAGCTACAATCTGGGCATCAGGTATGCTCAATGGTACTGGAGTGTCATTGCTTCTAGGTCACTTCAATGAACGAAATTAGGAAGTGATATTGTTTTTAAACCATGAGTTGATATTGATATTGCCAGTTCAAATTTAACATTATGGTTTTCTCCTATTTTATGTTTGTATCTCATTCCCTTACACTTTACTCTTAATATAGTTTCTTATTTGCTGTGTCCTATAATATATATAAATAGTTGTGTATAGTCTTCAAAGGTCAATGTCATGAAGAACAAACAAACAAAGAAGGTGGAGCAAATGTTCTTGATTAAAAATGACTAAAAAGACCAGAAAACCAAATATAATGGTTGAATATTGATTGGATTCTGGGTAGGAGAAACAAACAAACCAACCAACCAGCAATAAAAAGCTTTGGGTACACCTGGGGAAAATGGTATTGTAAAATTATAGTTAATGTTCTTGGGTGGGGTAACAGATTGTAGTTATGAGAGAGACTCTCCTTATTCCTAAGAGATGCTTGCTTGATATATTTAGAGGTGAAGTATCCTGATATCTGCAACTTAGTTTCAAATGGTTTGATAAAAAAGCATAAATACACACAAAGACAATAGAAAAGTATAAACTAAAAGGAATCATTTCCTTTTAATCATAGACTTTTAAGGAATCATTTCCTTTTCAAAATAGCTGATTCCAGGTCTAAGGCAGGGAAATGTGAAATTAAAACAAATCTGGACTTAGAGAGGGAGAGACTTCAATTAGAAAGAAAATCTAGTGCAATAGGGAAAACACTCTGATCTCAGAAATCTGCAAGCATTTAAAAACCAAACAGAGGGTTTCCCTGGTGGCGCAGTGGTTGAGAGTCCGCCTGCTGATGCAGGGGACACAGGTTCGTGCCCCGGTCCGGGAAGATACCACATGCCGTGGAGCGGCTGGGCCTGTGAGCCATGACCGCTGAGCCTGCGCGTCCTGGGCCTGTGCTCCGCAACGGGAGAGGTCACAAGAGTGAGAGGCCCGCGTACCAAAAAAACAAAAACAAACAAACCAAAAAAACAAGCAGAAAAAGGTTTTTCTTTTATAAGGTAAAGGAAGAGAAGAAGAGATAAGCTGAATCATTTAAGGGGAAGCTGGATAAGCAGTGACATCTGACAGGAAAAGGGTCTAGCTATGGTCAGCTGATTGCCAGGAAAAGCTGATAAGGGGACCATGTTCCAGTTCTCTGTGCATGCTTGCTCAGGCTTGGGGAAAACAGGGTTCAGGGGCCTATAAGAAAAAAAATGAAGCCTAACTAAAGTTTGGTCAAGACAAAGTAGAGTAAGAAACAGGCAATTGTCAACATTTGGTCAGAAAATACAAGGTGTCCTTAGAATGTCTTGCTGTGATCCTAAACTTAGATATCCTAGTTTTAAATGATGAGCCTACCACTTGCAAAGTTTGTGAAAATGGCACAATAAAAAAATTACACACATTAAAACAAATATGGATAAAATTAACAGCGAATGAATCTATGTGAATACAGATATTCATTGCATTATTTCAATTTTCCTGTGTGTTTGAAAGTTTTTTTTTTATAATAAAAAGTTGGGAGAAATAGACCCCAAAATACATTTTACAAAAAACTTCAAGTGCTTAGAAATAAATCTAACAGAAGGTATACAACCTTTTTTTTTTTTTTTTTTGGAGAAAATTATAAGCTCTTATTGAGATACATTTAAAAAAATCTAAATAAGTAGAGACGGATATCACTGATATCTCTAAAATCTTCTAAAGATTAACTTATAACTTGACAAACTGATTCTAAAATTATTATTGAAGAACAAAGGGCCAACCACAGTCAAATACTCTGCTTTAAAAAATGTAGTATTAGCGAGGAGATTGAAAAAAAAAAAAAAAAAAGGATCAATGGAACAGAAATGAGAGCCCAGAAGAAAGTCCCTTGCCTGTATAGAACATATGACTTATGATAGAATATGATAGAACAGCACTACAGATCAGTGGACAGAGGACGGCTCCTGAGTAAGTGGTACTGAAACAAAAACTAGTTTTAGGTAAATTAAAGCCTTAAATGTGAGAGACAAAATTATAAAACTTTTGGAAGACAAACTAGGAAAATAGTTTAAGACTTTAAAGTAGGCAAATGTTTCTTAAACAATACAAAAAAAAAAAACCTTGACAAAGGAAAAGACTGACAAATTGAATCATATTAAAATTAAGAACATCTATTTATTGAAAGACATTATAAAGTAAGTGAAAGACAATCCATAAACAAAAAGATTGCAAATCATATAACCGAAAAGATTAATATCCAGAATATGTAAAAAATTTCTACAAATAAAAAAGAAAAATAAACACATAGAAAAATGGATAAAAGGCTTCTCATAAAATAGGAACCATAAACATGTGAAAAAATGCACAACCTCATTAGAAATAATGGAATGCAAATTAAAAACACAGTGAAATAGCATTTCTTAGGCATTCAACTTGCAAAATAATTTTTAATCTGATGATACCAAGTGTTGGCGAGGATGTGAAATGAGAAATTTCAAACAATGCTCGAGAAAATTCATACAACCACAGTGTGAAATGGTTTTGTATCACAGAGTAAAGTTGAACACATGCAGAACCTAAAGCCCTGTGATTCTATACCTAGATGAGAACCCCAAGATGTGCACATGAGCACCAGGAGACAATACAAGAATGCACTTAGCAACATCAGTTGTAAGTGTCCCCATCTAAAAACTGCCTTATGTCAATACACAGTAGAATGTTAAATTATGGTATATTCATCAATGGAATAAAGGAGAAAAATCTGAATGAACTACAAATACTCACATCATGGATAAATGGATAAATCTCAAAAACATTGTTACATGAAAGAAACAGATCTCAGAATAACATATGTGGTATGATTCAATTTACATTATGCTTAAAAACAGTCAAAAGGAAACAACATATTGTTTAGAAATATATACATAGTATAAAGAAGCAAAAAATAAGATAACACAAAACTCAAGATAGAGGAGTATACAGTCTGCATGAAGCACAGAAGAGGCCTTTAGATAGGATGACCATGTGTCCGGTTTGCCTGGGAAAGTGTTGGTGGACACCTCTCATTGTATCCTGTCCATTCAGCATATCCTTTCACTCTCAAAAGTGTCTCAGTTTAAAGAAAAAAATTATATGGTCATTCTTCCTTAAAGGTACTGGTAATGTTTTGTTTCTTAAGCAGAATGGTGGATATATGAATGTTTTTTATTATTAAACTCTCTAGATATGTTATATTCACAGTTTTGTATGAATGATGTTTCACAATAAAAAAATTGAAACAAAAAATGGAGGGAAAGAAATTATACATCAAAATAAAGTAGAATTGCCAGGAAGAATAAAGGTCATTAGGGTTTGCCGTCAGGTTTAGAGTTTATGAATTTAGAGTAGAACCAACACACCCGGTTTTACTTTCTCCATCAGATCTTAGGTAAAGGCTACTCAGGTGTAAGAAAAGAGAAAGCAGAGCATTGGGTTCATCTAGGGTTGGAGCCAGTAAGATGCAAAAGAGGACAGAGGGATGAGGAGTTTGATAGTTGCAAGAAACCATTGTGATAATTAATCATGGAGTCTAACCTAGATGGAGGTCAGTACTGTCAGAGTAGGTCTGATGAATAAGGACAAAATATGGAATATTAGTGTCAGTAGAGTCTAATTCCCAGTGAGCTGAAAAATAATTGAGTGAAAATATTTATGTAGTGAATATTTATCTTTTTGAATATGGACTAAGCACTGTGACAGACACTGAGGAATCAATGTTGAGTCAAAATAGACACAGTTCGCCCCCTTATGGATTTTACATTCTAGTGGAGGACCCAGATAGTAATCAAATAGTCACCCAAATAAACAGAAAATTGCAACTGAAATAAGGAATAAGATAAAAAGGACTGGGAATATGACATTTAAGGAATGCTATAATAGGGCATTTGACTTAATCAAACAAGTCATGGAAGGCTTCTCTGAGGAAGTAACCACTGATTTGTTGCTGAAGGATGAATAGGAGTTTACTAAGTGAAACGATGGACTGTGTGTATTTGTGCACAAGTTGAGAAGCTAATTGAGGACATTTTAGGCAAAATGCAAGGAAAGAGATTGCATTTGGTGAGTGAGATGTTTGAGATTTTTGAGGTGAGATCATATCAGGTGATGACAAGGTCCCAAGCAGCACTGTCCAACAGAAATAGATGTGAGCCACACATGCAATTTTTAATTTTCTAGTAGCCACATTAAAAAAAAAGTAAAAAGAGACAGGTGAAATCAATTGAAATTAATTTTAATATTATATTTTATTATTTTAGATGTCCAAAACATTGTCACTTTAACATGTAATGAATTTTTTAAATGAATATATCTCATTTTATCTCAGTGTTTGGTAGCATGGACTCTGGAGTCTAATAACAAAACATTTGCTATGTTCTATCAAGTGCCAGCCAATATAAATAATTTAGTCCTCACAACAACCTTATGAGGAATATATTATTATCCACATTTCACAGATGAAGAAACTGAGGCATAGAGGTTAAATAACTTGTCAAGGGTCATAGAGTGTAGAGCCAGGAATGAATCAGTCAGTCTGGCTCCTGGGCCCCTACAAACAACTACTGTATATGGTCTTCGTACAGAATCCAGTGTGGCATCCCAGTGGAGATACGCGGGAGGCCTCTGGAGCTAGGGATATAAATTTCGGAATCACCAGCGAGTAACCAGCTTATAAGAGTTTCAACTCAGTGGGGTGCGTATATGAAAAGCACTTTTTCCTCCCATCAGTGCTTTCAGTCATGTTCTGTTGAATTCCCTTTTCCTATCTCTTAACAATTACCATGGAGAGATTCCATGATTTTCCATTTGGATTCCTCACTTTCAATTATGAAAACAGTCCAGTCCAACTGAAAACTGCAATCACGTATCTAATTCAGAACTTCCCTGTCTTTCATTTCTTGCTAGAGTTATGAATTAACAAGGAACTAGGAACTGAAGGTGGTGGCAGTGGAGGCAGGATTTAGCCAGCTTCATTACTGCCTCCACCACACACCTGAAACCTACCTTTCCTTCGACCTCTCCCAGCTGCCCGCCTCCACGCTGCCTGTCCGCTAGCCTTTTACTGCTGGGGTCCCTTCATCTGAACAACAGTCTTTGGGGCCAAGAAAACATGTGTATCCCAGCCTTGCTAGTTGTTAATTTAAGCTAGATTAAGAGTCACGGAGACTCTTTGTTAAAATAAGAAATCTAGCCAAGTCACAGGCTCTCCCCCGCATCATGTATGAGAAAGAAGAGGAAGAAATGATCTGATTTGCAGAACAGTTTAATAAGAATGTGTACTAGTTATGCATGTAGAGATGTCATTTAAAGCGTTACTAACAGGGAAACAAATATATTAAGTACAGCAACCAGTCAGAATTATAAACTTTAAGGAAGGAGTTTGCATAGCATGTCTGCTTATTTCTAGGAGTATCTGGAATCATGACACCAACCGTTGGCCAAATTCTGGGAGCTAAACCCTTGGAGTTAACACAGTCACTGGTTAATGAGGTTGTCTTGCGCTCCTGAGGCATTGAGACAAGGTAGATCAGATGTCAGACTTGCTAACATACATATCAAGATTTATAATCATGTGCACCTGCCTCCTGGAGGTCTGCACCATGGGTGGTCACATAGGAGGAATATGCCTATGTGACCAGATTCCTATAAGAACTCTGGGCCCTGAGACCTAAGTGGGCTTACCTGGGCAGAGACATCTCATACACATGCGTTCTTGTAATTCACAACTATACTGAAAGCACTTCAGTGTGACCTCCATGGAGGGAGGAACTGGATGTCTAGGACTAATCTTTCTGGACTTAGGCATATCTTTTCTTCTGCTGATCCTACATGGTATCCTTTGCTGTAATAAACGTTAGCCAATTATAACCTTTTGCGGATGCAAACTAATATATATACAATAGAATGGATGAACAACAAGGTCCTACTATATAGCACCAGGAACTATATTCAGTACCCTGTGATGAACCATAATGGAAAAGAATATTACAAAAAGTATATATATGTATAACTGAACAGCAGAAATTAACACAACATTGTAAATCAACTATACTTCAATTTTAAAAAAATGATTATAACCTGTTATTTAGTCAAGAGCCTTCAAAGGACAAACATTTCTCCAAAGGTTATTTTAAGGGATATAGCAAGTAAATTTCTAAGTCCCAGGAGTTTTTTGTTTTTGTTTTTTGCAGTACACGGGCCTCTCACTGTTGTGGCCTCTCCCGTTGCAGAGCACAGGCTCTGGACGCGCCGGCTGAGCGGCCATGGCTCACGCGCCCAGCCGCTCCGCGGCATGTGGGATCTTCCCGGACCAGGGCACGAACCTGTGTCCCCTGCATCAGCAGGCGGACTCTCAACCACTGCGCCACCAGGGAAGCCCAAGTCTCAGGAGTTTTACAAGACTCTTTTTTAAAACTATACTTCCAAGGACAGATTTACAATAACAAGAAATAGAACATGATGGAAATATTTATAAGTATTCACACCATCTCTATATTGCACAGAAAGAAAGACTGCTATTTTTGTGAATATCTACCATTTAATGTCATACAAAAATCAGTTATTTTGAACAAGTTTACGTGACAGAAATAGAGCTCTTCCCCTATGCTAAAGGGGAGAGGGGCATGTTCTTTGTCTCTTTCTGAGACCTATTTTGTTATTTAGAAAGGTTTGCATTAATAAAGCCAAACTCTAGATCTTCATTAGTTGGCATTATAAGCAAAAAGCAGGCCTGTGGAGATCAACCTTATTGGCATAAGTGCAGTAAAGAATGAATAATATCTTACAATAACAGTGAAATAAGGAGTGTATAGTGTTACTTTTCCACACTGTGTGATCACATACTTATAAATATGACAGTAAAGGAAATACCACTAGAATGTTACTCTATGCAAATTTATGGCAATATGCACAAACATACCCTAAAAGCTGCTTTATTCTTTTTACACAATTGTGTATTTACATATGCTTTTCTGTAAAGTCAGACAAATTTTACTTTGATGTGATAAGAGACAATAGACCATGAGGTTAAAGATAATAGATTTGGGTCATAGAGAATATAAACTTAAGTTGATTTATGTATATTTATGACAACAGGGTAAAATTTGAGGTTGTTCACCTGAATGCATAAAATTATCTAAATTCTCTCTGGAACATAAATTGTTTACTTTTCACAAAAAGGTCTTTTTTCCTGTCTGAACACAAACAATAATGAATTAAAGTAAGTGGCAAATAAGTAAAATAAGATTCCTATGATATTTTCTTTTCCTTTATATATAAAAATAAACCTATCTGAAGACTCTAACCTGCCTTGTAAGTATACCAGGCATGTATCTGAAACCTTATTACACAGCATAGTATAGTGACTCCCCAGCTCTGCCAAAATAAAACAAACAAAAACTGGTGAGACAGTCCTCTATTACGAGCCAGGAAATTGTTTCACAGATCAGGAACGAAAAGGATTGTTTTTCTTTTAGTTCAAGTTCTTGCCTTCAGGAGTTCTTCCTATATCTATCTATCTATCTACCTATCTATCTATCATCTATCTATCTATCTATCATCTGTCTATCATCTGTCTGTTTATTTATTTGTTTTCCAGCTTTGCTGAGATATAATTGACATGTTTCTTCCTATTTATATTGAGGAGATATATTGATATTTTGTTATCAGGTCAACTAGTCTGCTCCTGTAGTGTTGATCTTGGGATGAAAGTTTTCTTTGAAAGTCTATTTCCAAGAGCCAGAGGGCTTTGGCCTTTTAAGTATGATACAAAACCCAGAAGAGAGCTCTTTAAATGATAAATTTGCCCACTAAAACAAGTTATTCATGACGTAAGTAAAGGACATATATTCTTTTAATAAATTTATTTATTTTACTTTTGGCTGCATTGGGTCTGTGTTGCTGCGCATGGCTTTCTCTACTTGTGGTGAGCGGGGGCTATTTGTTGCGGCGCGCAGGCTTGTTATTGCAGTGGCTTCTCCTGTTGCGGAGTATGGGCTCTAGGTGCACAGGCTTCAGTAGCTGTGGCTTGTGGCCTCAGTAGTTGTGGCTAGCGGGCTCTGCTCATGGGCTCTACAGTGCAGGCTCAGTAGTTGTTGCACATGTGCTTAGTTGCTCCGTGGCGTGTGGGATCTTCCCGGACCAGGGCTCAAACTCATGTCCCCTGCATTGTCAGGTGGATTCTTGACCACTGCACCACCAGAGAAGTCCCTATATCCACTCTTTTTTAGATTATTTTCCCATATAGGCCATTACAGAGTATTGACTAGGTTTCCCTGTGCTATACGGTAGGTCCTTATTAGTTATCTATTCTATATATAGTAGTGTTTATATGCCAATCTCAATCTTCCAATTTATCCCTCTCCCCACCCCTTTATCCCCTGGTAACCATAAGTTTGTTTTCTACAAGCATGAAGGCACTTTAGATGGCATGGTTGGAGAAGGCTTTTTGAGGAAGTGACATTTCATCTGAGACTTGAATACTGAGAAAAGGCCAAACACACGAAAGCAGAAAGAAAAATATTAAAAACTGTGGAACAGCAAAAGTAGATGCTCTGAAACAATAAAGACCCAGCATTGAGGAAGGAACCCAGAGGGAGCCAGAGGGATAATGCTTTGAACCAAGATGGGAGAGGCAGGCAAAGTCCAGATCATGTAGCCTTGGAGTTCTTGATGAGAAATTTGGATTTTATTTGAAATCCATTGAAAATCTGTTGCAAAGTTTTATTGAAGGGAGTGACATTACATTTATATGTTGAAAAGATTATTCTGGGTGCAGTGTGATAAATGCAATAGAGGAGGTCGAGATTGAAAGCAGGAAGGCAAGTTAAAAGGCCGTTGCACTAATCCAGGTGAGTGACTATGGCGCAGCTAAAAGAGGGTGGCAACAATATAGATGGAGGGAAATGAACAGATCAGAGAGATATTTAAAAGTTAAAATTAATTGAATATGGTGATTGATTAGATATGAGTATTAAAGGAAAAGGATCTTCAGTTTCCTGAAAGAGGAAATTTGAGGAATGGTGATGCCATTCACTGGGATTTCCAAATGGATATGTTAAATATGCAGTTGAAAATAGCAGCTCAGTGGAGATTCTACAAAACTGGTATTGAATTTGTCCATAGGTGGCCACTGCAACCATGGATGTGGATAATAATGCCTAGGAAGAGAGCAGGAAGGACGGAGGAGAGCCAGTTTCTCTCCATTTCTCTGAGTCTTGAGAAATTTGGACATTTAGAGACTGTCTGAAGGGTATAAACTGATCAACGAGACTAAGAAGAAATGAGTGTGGAGGTAGGCAGAAAACCAGGAGAGTGTACTGTCTCAGAATGTGCTGAGAGACAAGGAAGCTGAGGGTTGAAAAGCAGCCACTGCATTTAAAGGCAAGGAATCATTGATGTCATCGATGACCTTCGCTATGAGTCATTTTGAGGAGAGGACAAAGCCACATTGTAGCAGGGGAGGACTGAGTATGAGGTGATGGAGTGTAGATAACTTTGAAAAATGTAGATATAAAAGGAGACAGAGGCCACAAAATAATCTCTCAATAAATAATAGTTTTTTAAATTTTATTTATTATTAGTCGTCAATTTTATACACATCAGTGTATACATATCAATCCCAAGCACCCAATTCATCACACCACCACCACCACCCCCGCTGCTTTCCCTCCTTGGTGTCCATATGTTTGTTCTCTACATCCGTGTCTCAATTTCTGCCCTGCAAACTGGTTCATCTGTACCATTTTTCTAGGTTCCACATATATGCATTAATATACAATATTTGTTTTTCTCTTTCTGACTTACTTTACTCTGTATGACAGTCTCTAGATCCATCCACATCTCAACAAATGACCCAATTTTGTTCTTTTTTATGGCTGAGTAATATTCCATTGTATATATGTACCACATCTTCTTTATCCATTCGTCTGTTGATGGGCATTTAGGTTGCTTCCATGAGCTGGCTATTGTAAATAGTGCTGCAATGAACATTGGGGTGCATAACTCTTTTTTTTTTTTTTTTTTTTGCGGTATGCAGGCCACTCACTGTTGTGGCCTCTCCTGTTGTGGAGCACAGGCTCCGGACGCGCAGGCTCAGCAGCCATGGCTCACAGGCCCAGCCACTCTGTGGCATGTGGGATCTTCCCGGACCGGGGCACGAACCCGTGTCCCCTGCATCAGCAGGTAGACTCTCAACCACTGCGCCACCAGGGAAGCCCGCATGTGTCTTTTTGAATTGTGGTTTTCTCAGGGTATGTGCCCAGTAGTGAGATTGCTGGATCATATGGTAATTCTATTTTTAGTTTTCTAAGGAACCTCCATACAGTTTTCCATAGTGGCTGTATCAATTTACATTCCCACCAACAGTGCAAGAGGGTTCCCTTTTCTCCATACCCTCTCCAGCATTTATTGTTTGTAGATTTTCTGATGATGCCCATTCTAACTGGTGTGAGGTGATACCTCATTGTAGTTTTGATTTGCATTTCTCTAATAATTAGTGATGTTGAGCAGCTTTTCATGTGCTTCTTGGCCATCTGTATGTCTTCTTTGGAGAAATGTCTATTTAGGTCTTCTGCCCATTTTTGGATTGGGTTGTTTGTTTTCTTAATATTGAGCTGAATGAGCTGTTTATATATATTGGACATTAATCCTTTGTCCATTGATTCATTTGCAAATATTTTCTCCCATTCTGAGTGTTGTCATTTGGTCTTGTTTATGGTTTCCTTTGCTGTGCAAAAGCTTTGAAGTTTCATTAGGTCCCATTTGTTTATTTTGTTTTTATTTCCATTTCTCTAGGAGGTGGGTTAAAAAGGATCTTGCTGTGATGTATGTCATAGAGTGTTCTGCCTATGTTTTCCTCTAAGAGTTTCATAGTGTCCGGTCTTACATTTAGGTCTCTAATCCATTTTGGGTTTATTTTTCTGTATGGTGTTAGGGAGTGTTCTCGTTTCATTCCTTTACATGTAGCTGTCCAGTTTTCCCAGCACCACTTATTGAAGAGATTGTCTTTTCTCCATTGTATATCCTTACCTCCTCTGTCATAGATTAGTTGACCATAGGTGCATGGGTTTATCTCTTGGCTTTCTATCCTGTTCCATTGATCTATATTTCTGTTTTTGTGCCAGTATCACATTACCTTGATTACTGTAGCTTTGCAGTACAGTCTGAAGTCAGGGAGTCTGATTCCTCCAGCTCCGTTTTTTTCCCTCAAGACTGCTTTGGTGCTTCGGGGTCTTTTGTATCTCCATGCAAATTTTAAGATTTTTTGTTCTAGTTCTGTAAAAAATGCCATTGGTAATTTGGTAGGGATTGCACTGAATCTGTAGATTGCTTTGGGTAGTATAGTCATTTTCACAATATTGATTCTTCCAATCCAAGAACATGGTATATCTCTCCATCTGTTGGTATCATCTTTAATTTCTTTCATCAGTGTCTTATAATTTTCTGCATACAGGTCTTTTGTCTCCTAGGGTAGGTTTATTCCTAGGTATTTTATTCTTTCTGTTGCAATGGTAAATGGGAGTGTTTCCTTAATTTCTCTTTCAGGTTTTTCATCATTAGTGTATAGGAATGCAAGAGATTTCTGTGCATTAATTTTGTATCCTGAAACTTTACCAAATTCATTGATTAGTTCTAGTAGTTTTCTGGTGGCATCTTTAGGATTCTCTATGTATAGTATCATGTCATCTGCAAACAGTGACAGTTTTACTTCTTCTTTTCCAATTTGCATTCCTTTTATTTCTTTTTCTTCTCTGATTGCCAAGTCTAGGACTTCCAAAACTATGTTGAATAATAGCGGTGATAGTGGACATCCTTGTCTTGTTCCTGATCTTAGAGGAAATGCTTTCAGTTTTCCACCATTGAGAATGATGTTTGCTGTGGGTTTGTCATATATGGCCTTTATTATGTTGAGATAGGTTCCCTCTATGCTCACTTTCTGGAGAGTTTTTATGATAAATGGGTGTTGAACTTTGTTAAAAACTTTTTCAGCATCTATTGAGATGATCATATGGTTTTTCTTCTTCAATTTATTAATATGGTGTATCACATTGATTGATTTGTGTATATTGAAGAATCCTTGCATCCCTGGGATAAATTCCACTTGATCATGGTGTATGATCCTTTTAATGTGTCATTGGCTTCTGTTTGCTAGTATTTTGTTGAGGATTTTTGCATCTATATTCATCAGTGATATTGGTCTGTAATTTTCCTTTTTTTTTTTTTCTGGTACATGGACCTCTCACTGTTGTGACCTCTCCCGTTGCAGAGCACAGGCTCCGGACGTGCAGGCTCAGCAGCCATGGCTCACAAGCCCAGCCACTCTGCGGCATGTGGGATCTTCCTGGACCGGGGCACAAACTCGTGTCCCCTGCATCGGCAGGCGGACTCTCAACCACTGCACCACCAGGGAAGCCCTGTAATTTTCTTTTTTTGTAGCATCTTTGTCTGGCTTTGGTATCAGGGTGATGGTGGCCTCATAGAATGAGTTCATGAGTGTTCCTTCCTATGCAATTATTTGGAAGAGTTTGAGAAGGATAGGTGATAGCTCTTCTCTAAATGTTTGATAGAATTCACCTGTGAAGCCATCTGGTCGTGGACTTTTGTTTGTTGGAAGATTTTTAATCACAGTTTCAATTTCATTACTTGTGATTGGTCTGTTCATATTTTCTATTTCTTCCTGGTTCAGTCTTGGAAGGTTATACCTTTCTAAGAATTTGTCCATTTCTTCCAGGTTGTGCATTTTATTGGCATAGAGTTGCTTGTAGTAGTGTCTTAGGATGCTTTGTATTTCTGTGGTGTCTGTTGTAACTTCTCCTTTTTCATTTCTAATTTTATTGATTTGAGTCATATCCCTCTTTTTCTTGATGAATCTGGCTAATGGTTTATCAATTTTGTTTATCTTCTCAAAGAACCAGCTTTTAATTTTATTGATCTTTGCTATTGTTTTGTTTCTATTTCATTTGTTTCTCCTCTGATCTTTATGATTTCTTTCCTTCTGCTAACTTTGGTTTTGTTTGTTTTACTTTCTCTGGTTCCTTTAGGTGTAAGGTTAGACTGAGATTTTTCTTTTTTTATTTATTTATTTATTAATTTTTTTTTTTTGCGGTGCGCAGGCCTCTCACTGTTGTGGCCTCTTCCGTTGCGGAGCACAGGCTCCGGGCACATGGGCTCAGCGGCCATGGCTCATGGTCTCAGCCGCTCCATGGCATATGGGATCTTCCTGGACCAGGGCACGAACCCGTGCCCCCTGCATCGGCAGGTGGACTCTCAACCACTGCACCACCAGGGAAGCTGTGATATTTTTCTTGTTTTTTGAGGTAGGCTGGTATAGCTATAAACTTCCATCTTAGAACTGCTTTTGTTGCATCCCATAGGTTTTGGATCGTTGTGTTTTCACTGTCATTTTTCTCTAGGTAGTTTTTGATTTCCTCTTTGATTTCCTCAGTGATCTCTTGGTTATTTAGTAACGTATTGTTTAGCCTCCATGTGTTTATGTTTTTTTATGTTTTCTTCCCTGTAATTGATTTCTAATCTCATAGTGTTGTTGTCAGAAAAGATGCTTGATATGATTTCAATTTTCTTAAATTTACTGAGGCTTGATTTGTGACCCAAGAAGTGATCTATCCTGGAGAACGTTCCATACGCATTTGAGAAGAAAGTTTAATCTGCTGTTTTTGGATGGAATGTCCTACAAATATCAGTTAAATCTATCTGGTCTATTGTGTTATTTAAAGCTTCTGTTTCCTTATTTATTTTCATTTTGGATGATCTGTCCATTGGTGTAACTGAGGTGTTAAAGTCCCCCACTATTACTGTGTTACTGTCGATTTCCTCTTTTATAGCTGTTAGCAGTTGCCTTATGTACTGCGGTGCTCCTATGTTGGGTGCATATATATTTATAATTGTTATATCTTCTTCTTGTATCGATCCCTTGATCATTAGGTAGGGTCCTTCCTTGTCTTTTGTAACATTCTTTATTTTAAAGTCTATTTTATCTGATATGAGTATTGCTACTCCAGCTTTCTTTTGATTTCCATTTGCATGGAATATCTTTTTCCATCCCCTCACTTTCAGTCTGTACGTGTCCCTAGGTCCAAAGTGGGTCTCTTGTAGACAGCATATATATGGGTCTTGTTTTTGTATCCATTCAGCAAACCTGCATCTTTTGGTTGGAGCATTTAATCCGTTCACATTTAAGGTAATTATCGATATGTATGTTCCTATGACCATTTTCTTAATTGTTTTGGGTTTGTTTTTGTAGGTCATTTTCTTCTCTTGTGTTTCTCACTTAGAGAAGTTCCTTTAGCATTTGTTGTAGAGCTGGTTTTGTGGTCCTGAATTCTCTTAGCTTTTGCTTGTCTGGAAAGCTTTAGATTTCTCCATCGAAACTGAATGAGATCCTTGTTGGGTAGAGTAATCTTGGTTGTAGGTTCTTCCCTGTCATCACTTTAAGTATATCATGCCACACCCTTCTGGCTTGTAGAGTTTCTGCTGAGAAATCAGCTGTTAACCTTATGGGAGTTCCCATGTATGTTATTTTTCTTTTTCCCCCTGCTGCTTTCAATAATTTTTCTTTGTCTTTAATTTTTGCCAATTTGATTACTATGTGTCTTGGTGTGTTTCTCCTTAGGTTTATCCTGTATGGGACTCTGCACTTCCTGGACTTGGGTGGCTATTTCCTTTCCCATGTTAGGGAAGTTTTCGACTATAATCTCTTCAAATATTTTCTTGGGTCCTTTCTCTCTCTCTTCTCCTTCTGGGACCCCTATAATGTGAATGTTGTTGCATTTAATGTTGTTCCAGAGGTCTGTTAGGCTGTCTTCATTTCTTTTCATTCTTTTTTCTTTATTCTGTTCTGCAGCAGTGAATTCCACCATTCTGTCTTCCAGACCACTTATCCATTCTTCTGCCTCAGTTATTCCGCTATTGATTCCTTCTAGTGTAGTTTTCATTTCAGTTATTGTATTGTTCATCTCTGTTTGTTTGTTCTTTAATTCTTCTAGGTCTTTGTTAAACATTTCTTGCATCTTCTCAATCTTTGCCTCCATTGTTTTTCCGAGATCCTGGATCATCTTCACTATCATTATTGTGAATTCTTTTTCTAGAAGATTGCCTATCTCCACTTCATTTAGTTGTTTTCCTGCGTTTTTATCTTTTTCCTTCATCTGGTACATAGCCCTCTGCTTTTTCATCTTGTCTATCTTTCTGTGAATGTGGTTTTTGTTCCACAGGCTGCAGGATTGTAGTTCTTCTTGCTTCTGCTGTCTGCCCTCTCTAAATAATAGTTTTGTTACTACTATTTTGTAGTCATTAATAAATCATATAGGTACTGGGAAATTTTCTCTTAAGTATCAGTTTATGGGCTTTAACCCACATTAATTTTCAATGTTAATTTTATTTTTAAAAATATGCAATATATCCAAATTGCTCCAACTTCAAAAGGAACAAAAGGTACAGTGAAGTCTTTACTTGCCACCTGTCCCTCAACCCCCAGTTTCTTTCCCAGAGGAAACCGTGTTGTGATTTTAGCTACCTTATTCTTTTTAACAGCTTACATGGTAAGTATTCAATCATATATATATATTACGGTATTTTATTTAACTAGTATCCTAGTGATGGACATTCAGCTTTTGAGCTCTTTCCCTATTACAGATAATGAAGTAATGAAAAATTTTGTTTGTGTCATTTCACACATGTGCGAGTGTCTTAGGTCTGTCTCTCTAGAAGCAGAGATTCTGGTGGACTCTCGTGTAAGGGATTTGTTAGGAGAACACTCTCAGGAGAAACCAAAGAAAGCAAGGGAAGCAGGACTTGGAAGGGGAAGAAGTAAAGCAAGAATGTGGTTTCAGGTGGAGTCTAGATTCAGTCTTCCTACAGGGAGCTCTGAAGCATAAACTCCAAGCAGAGTCTTTCTGCCCTCAGGCTAGGGATCAGAACATTGTACCCCAACATACAGTCACCAGCTGGGGGCTACCCAGGGGGTGGTGTGGGGGGTATGGGAGCAGCACATGACTCTAGGCACTTCAGGTCCAGGTGGCTCTAATCATCTCAGGGCAGCCCTGGGGAGATGGGCACACCAAAATGGTAGCAGAGATCCCCAGGGATCTAGCTGGGGACCCAAACAGGTTCTGCAACAGTGAGTATAACTGTAGAATAAATTCCTAGAAGTAAAATTGCTGTATGGGGTGAACATTGCTAGTTGTCTACTCAAACAATATCCACCCCCTACCCCCAACCCAATCCTTCTTCCTAATACAGCCCTGATTTTATTTGAAGTAGCAGTATGCCCAATTAAAAACACTTTCCCACCCTCCTTGGCATCTGGGCTGGTCATGTGACACATTTTTACACACTGAGATGAAGGTAGTAGTTTCTGAGTGTCCCTTCCTGAATAAAAAGACAAAACTTATTTTGCCCTCTTCACTCTTTACTTCACATCCTTCTTTCTGCCAGGAGTGTATGTTAACATGAGTCTGAAGGTATAGCAGCCATATTGTGACCATGAGACAGAAAACAGGAAAATAAAGGCCTGTGTCCTAAATGTCAACACAAGCCATGAACAGAAATACAGTGTCTTCCTTACCAGGCTTCAGTGTAGTATTGGTAAGTATTATTATACAAACTGACATTCATTTTTATGGTATTTTACAAATTACAAGTGTGCTTTCACAAACTTTACCCCACTTCATTCTTTCAATCCCTTCATGTCTGTGTGATGGATATTGGTACTCTTTTAAAAATCTCCTGCACTATTAAGAGCATAGAATTCATTGATAGATAATTTTGAATTAGTTTACTTTACTTCTAACAACTAGCTACGGTTCACTGCCCTAAACATATGGGACATTTAAATTTGGGACACGGACATGTCTTGTAACAGAGTATTTGCAGAAGGGGCTTCATGCCTCAAAATTGAAGTGATAGGGTAGAGTTTCACAAGAGCACCAAAGGTCAAAGAAAAGATGCATTACATGGGAAGGAAATAGTGAAGTAAGGACGTCTATATGTTACCAAATGCAAATTTTACCCATTCTGAAATTTTGCACAGTCCTGTGCAGGAAAATAAATGTTCCCCGTGTTCCTGCAAAATCCCAGCCTCTTGAGCATTGATACTGATCTACTGTGAAGATGAGAATGTTTGCTTTTATGTCCCCCTGGAACATTTGCTCTTTATAGCCTTGAATTGCCAAGCCATTTGCTGCCATTTAAAGGGTAATAAAACTTCTGTATCTTACCTGGGGTCAAAGCCTTTCATTCCAGGATAGGGAACTTTCTCTCTTCCCTAGGGAGAACTTGGGAAGGATAGAGAGCTATCTCCCTACCTACATACATGTCAAAAGAGGAGAAAACCCTGGTTGTAATCTCAGAGAGGCTGGTTTTGTCTTCTCCATAAAGACAATTTAGATACTTTAGCTTCCAAAGGGTAAGAATCCAAGACTCTTCCCCTCCTATTCCTAAGGAAAATTAGTTTATATCAGGGGCAAAGATTTTTCTCCTTTCTTGGACGAGGGGAAAGAGGAATGGTTGTCTCTTCCCATGTAAACTCCCAGATCCATATTTGTGTTCCTCTACTACAGTTTGATCCCTCCATGTATATAGGCTTAGCCACCCCACTCTCACTGTGTCATCTGAGGGGTGCTAAGCCTGAGGGACCAAGCTTCAGTGTTATTCTGACACTATGAGTAAATAAAGTTCTGATTTCTGATCCAGAAACCTGGTGTTACTACTAGCCTCCTTCTCTCTCTCTTCTTCTCTCTCTCTCTCTCTCTCTCTCTCTATCTCTCTCCTTCTCTCTCCCTCCCTCCCTACCTATCTCTATGCAGGTAGGTGACCTTCTCAGACCCCTCACAGTTTCTGACTTGACATCTTCCTTTAAGAAATCAATGAATTACTTTCTTTATTAGTGATTCAACCAACATTGAGTTTCTCATTTGTATACATATCTCTTATGTATTGTCCTGCCTAAAATGGAGGAAACCTAAAAATGAGGAAACATCAAGAAACTCCAAATCTACTCTAAAACCTGTTGGTCTTTGTGCTTCAAAAATGTCAGTGCTAAAAAAAAAAAAGTCAATGCTACAGAAGACAAAGTCTGAGGAACTGTTCCAGATTAAGGGAGATGGAAGACACACAGGGACTGAAACTAAATGAAATGTGTGAAGAGGAAGGATTGTTACAGAGGTTATTAGAACAATTGGCAAGATTTGCATATGGACTGCAGATTGATAACAACACTGTCGATTGATAACAACATCACTCTCTCAATTCCCCTCCTGTCTCATTGGTTGCTACTTCTCAGTATCCTTTGCTAATTTCTCTACATCTCCCCAAACTCTAAATTCTTGTGTGCCACAAAAGTCACACTTTGAACCTCTTCCTGTCTTTGACTTCTCTTGCTCCTTAGCTGGGCTTAGCTAGTGGCATGGCTTTAAAGATCATCTGCAAGCTAATTCCCCAATTTATATCTCCAAGCCTTGGCCTCTCCTCTGAACTCCCGCTTATTCAGCATATCCACTTGGATGTCAGACTGGCATCAAAAACTCAACTTATCTAAACACAAACACTTGATTTCCTCTCAAACATATTCCTTCTAGAGTATTACCCATCTCAGTGAAGAAAAACTTTTCTCTTACATGTTTAGAGCAGAAATCTTGGAGTCATCTTTGATGTCTCTCTTTTTCTCAAACTGTACATGAATCCTTTAACAAATTTTATTGGCTTTAAATTAAAAATGCAATATATCCATAATCTGACCACTTTGTACCACTTCACTGTTACCATTCTGTTCTCAATCATCATCATTTCTTGCCCAGATTTTTGCAATAACTTTCCAACTAATCTCTATACTTCTCTGTATGTATCTTTCCTATTGTTATAATGCAAGCCAGATCATGTCACTTTGCCTCAAAACCTCCAGCGACATCCTAGTTCACTCCTGATCTTAAAAACAAAGACCCAGGCCTAATCTCCCTGACCTCATTTCCTTATATTCTTCCCCTTGGACCCTCAGCTCCAGCCATACTGGCTTCCTTTCTGTTCCCTGAATGCAAACATGCTTCCACCTCAGGACTTTTGCACTTACTCTTTATTCTGTTTGGAACACTCTTTCATCACATTTCCATATGACTTCCTCCCTCACTTCCTTTGAGTCTTTATTCAGATGTCACCTTCATTGTAAAGCTTTCCTTGAGCACCCTATATACTATTTTGTATTTCTGCCCCCCACCCCCGGACTGCCTATTCCCCTTGCTCTATCTATTTTTTCACCTATTACCATTCGATATAGTATCTAATAATTTGTAGTTTTTTGTGTTCCCCAGTTGAAGTAAATTCCTTGAGAGCAAAAACTTAGTTTCTCATTCACTATTTTATCCCTAGACCTAGACCAATGCCTGTCATATACTAGGTGCTCAATGGACATTTGTTGAATATATGAATCATAATTGTATGTAAGAAACACACATAGAATTGAAAATAGTTTTATTTGGTTAAAAGCCTTGGAAACATAGAGAACAAGGTCATGTAGATGTGGGTATTTGGAGGATTTTCAATTCTATGGGAAAATTGCCCTGGTCAGCAATACAGAAGAAGGAAGTTGAATAGCTGGCCCTCATACATGAGATAAGAGAATGAAAACTAAATTAAATTTCAGACTTGAGACTACCAGATCTCCAGTAAGCCAAGGACACATTGGAAGCTGACCAAAGGAGTGCGTGAAGTCCACAAAATGGATTCCCCAGGCATGTACTGGTCACTGTGGAAATGGGCTTCCTCCTGAAGATATTACAATGAGAAATAGTGAACAGTCAACAAAGGCTGAAAAGCACATTGGTCTGATTAGTGCCACCTTGGAGGAAGATCTGGGGAAGTTGTTTGAACAATAGCCAGAGGATAAGCTAACCTGAGTACAGAGTTTAGGTAAACTCGGCTCACTGGAGACTTGGGCTCAAGGACTTCGTGGTGACTGAATGTCCATGATCCTTTCTCTGACTGGCATGGTGATTGGGGTTTATGTTTATAAATTTGATGTTTCACTCACCAACATCGATTCACTTTGTACTTCAATAAAAACAAAGTGTCACTGACCCAGGTTCGATTGACTGACTTGCAGCAAACTGAACACAGAGACGTTGAGGTTTGCAGCAGAGAATAGATTTATTTACAAGGCAGCCAAGCAAGGAGACAGCAGAACAAGTCTCAAATCCACCTCCACCAAGAGAGGGTTTAGGGGTATTTATGGGATAAATACCCATGGCATGGGGAAAGATGGTTGGAGGTAAGAAAAGTGAGGTAATTGGTGGTCTGCACAAATGTAGTTGAGCTCATGGCTTGTCTTAGGATGCATGTTCAGAAAATGGCGGCATTAGCATGTTCTCGGGGTGGGATTTTTGGCCTTCTGACGTCAAAATGTCATTCATCAGACACTCATCAGGCCCAGTTGAACGGTCAGTGGTCTCAACCGGTGTGAACCAGACAAGAATTAGCTCCAAGTTCCTGAAAAACAACTTAGGTAACTGTTACCTAAGTTGACGGTAGTGACCCATACGTCAGAGATGTTATCTATAGGGGGCGGTCAAAGGAGTCTTGTGATAATATTGTCTAAGCTAAGTGAAGCTTGAAGGGTATGCAGTTTTTTTTTTTTTTTTCCGTAGGTTGCCTTTTTCACTTTGCTGATTGCTTCCTCTGTTGTGCAGAAGCTTTTTGGTTTGATGTGGTTCCACTTGTCTATTTTTGCTTTTATTGCCTGTGCTTTTGGTGTCATAACCAAGAAATCATTGCCAAGGCTAGTATTAAGAAGCTTTGGCCTTGGATTTTCTTCTAGGAGTTTTACAGTTTCAGGTCTTACGTTTAAAGCTTTAATCCATTTTGATTTTTGTGATGATATAAGGTAAGAATCCAGTTTCATTCTTTTGCATGTGGATATTTGGTTGTCCCAGCACAATTTATTGAAGAGACTGTTCTTTCCCCATTGTGTATTCTTGCCTCCCTTGGTTTATTTTTGAGGTTTCTGCACTAGCTTCCTGTAGAGACTGCACTGAACAGACTCCCCAGCTTTTCCTCTGGTTATCAGCACCTCTGACAAAGGCAAACAGGACAAAAAACTGTCCCATAGTCTCTGTGTTTTTCCATTGCTCTAACCACTTTTGTCTTACTCTGGCTGGTCCCATTGCTACCACTGGGTTCACTTTTGTAGCATCACTTACTTAGAATGACCTTCCTCATCCTAACTCAAAGCCTACCAGCCCTGATTCTTTTTTTTTTTTTTTTAAACATCTTTATTGGAGCATAATTGCTTTACAATGGTATGTTAGTTTCAGCTTCACAACAAAATGAATCAGTTATATATATACATATGTTCCCATATCTCTTCCCGCTTGCGTCACCCTCCCTCCCACCCTCCCTATCCCACCCCTCCAGGCGGTCACACAGCACCGAGCTGATCTCCCTGTGCTATGCGGCTGCTTCCCACTAGCTATCTACCTTACGTTTGGTAGTGTATACATGTCCATGCCTCTTTATTGCTTTGTCACCGTTTACCCTTCCCCCTCCCCATAGCCTCAAGTCCATTCTCTAGTAAGTCTGTGTCTTTATTCCTGTTTCACCCCTAGGTTTTTCATGACATTATTTTTTTCTTAAATTCCATATATATGTGTTAGCATACGGTATTTGTCTCTCTCTTTCTGACTTACTTCACTCTGTATGACAGACTCTAGGTCTATCCACCTCATTACAAATAGCTCAATTTCATCTCTTTTTATGGCTGAGTAATACTCCATTGTATATATGTGCCACATCTTCTTTATCCATTCATCCGATGATGGACACTTAGGTTGTTTCCATCTCTGGGCTATTGTAAATAGAGCTGCAATGAACATTTTGGTACATGACTCTTTTTGAATTATGGTTTTCTCAGGGTATATGCCCAGTAGTGGGATTGCTGGGTCATATGGTAGTTCTATTTGTAGCTTTTTAAGGAACCTCCATACTGTTCTCCACAGTGGCTGTATCAATTTACATTCCCACCAACAGTGTAAGAGGGTTCCCTTTTCTCCACACCCTCTCCAGCATTTATTGTTTCTAGATTTTTTGATGATGGCCATTCTGACTGGTGTGAGATGGTATCTCATTGTAGTTTTGATTTGCATTTTTCTAATGATTAGTGATGTTGAGCATTCTTTCATGTGTTTGTTGGCACTCTGTATATCTTCTTTGGAGAAATGTCTATTTAGGTCTTCTGCCCATTTTTGGATTGGGTTGTTTGTTCTTTTGTTATTAAGCTGCATGAGCTGCTTATAAATTTTGGAGATTAATCCTTTGTCAGTTGCTTCACTTGCAAATATTTTCTCCCATTCTGAGGGTTGTCTTTTGGTCTTCTTTATGGTTTCCTTTGCTGCGCAAAAGCTTTTAAGTTTCATTAGGTCCCATTTGTTTACTTTTGTTTTTATTTCCATTTCTCTAGGAGGTGGGTCAAAAAGGATCTTGCTG
The DNA here is from genome assembly GCF_963455315.2 of Globicephala melas. Lineage (NCBI taxonomy): Eukaryota > Metazoa > Chordata > Mammalia > Artiodactyla > Delphinidae > Globicephala > Globicephala melas. The sequence goes on from NC_083323.1 coordinate 76,630,568, forward strand.
TGATTTATGTCATAGAGTGTTCTGCCTATGTTTTCCTCTAAGAGTTTGATAGTTTCTGGCCTTACATTTAGGTCTTTAATCCATTTGGAGCTTATTTTTGTGTATGGTGTTAGGGAGTGATCTAATCTCATACTTTTACATGTAGCTGTCCAGTTTTCCCAGCACCACTTATTGAATAGGCTGTCCTTTCTCCACTGTACATTTCTGCCTCCTTTGTCAAAGATAAGGTGACCATATGTGCGTGGGTTTATCTCTGGGCTTTCTATCCTGTTCCAATGATCTATATTTCTGTTTTTGTGCCAGTACCATACTGTCTTGATTACTGTAGCTTTGTAGTATAGTCTGAAGTCAGGAAGCCTGATTCCTCCAGCTCCATTTTTCGTTCTCAAGATTGCTTTGGCTATTCGGGGTCTTTTGTGTTTCCATACAAATTGTGAGATTTTTTGTTCTAGTTCTGTGAAAAATGCCAGTGGTAGTTTCATAGGGATTGCATTGAATCTGTAGATTGCTTTGGGTAGTAGAGTCATTTTCACAATGTTGATTCTTCCAATCCAAGAACATGGTATATCTCTCCATCTATTTGTATCATTTTTAATTTCTTTCATCAGTGTCTTATAATTTTCTGCATACAGGTCTTTTGTCTCCTTAGGTAGGTTTATTCCTAGGTATTTTATTCTTTTTGTTGCAATGGTAAATGGGAGTGTTTTCTTTATTTCACTTTCAGATTTTTCATCATTAGTGTATAAGAATGCCAGAGATTTCTGTGCATTAATTTTGTATCCTGCTACTTTACCAAATTCATTGATTAGCTCTAGTAGTTTTCTGGTAGCATCTTTAGGGTTCTGTATGTATAGTATCATGTCATCTGCAAACAGTGACAGCTTTACTTCTTCTTTTCCGATTTGGATTCCTTTTATTTCCTTTTCTTCTCTGATTGCTGTGGCTAAAACTTCCAAAACTATGTTGAATAAGAGTGGTGAGAGTGGGCAACCTTGTCTTGTTCCTGATCTTAGTGGAAATGCTTTCAGTTTTTCACCATTGAGGACGATGTTGGCTGTGGGTTTGTCATATATGGCCTTTATTATGTTGAGGAAAGTTCCCTCTATGCCTACTTTCTGCAGGGTTTTTATCATAAATGGGTGTTGAATTTTGTCGAAAGCTTTCTCTGCATCTATTGAGATGATCATATGGTTTTTCTCCTTCAATTTGTTAATATGGTGTATCACCTTGATTGATTTGCGTATATTGAAGAATCCTTGCATTCCTGGAATAAACCCCACTTGATCATGGTGTATGATCCGTTTAATGTGCTGTTGGATTCTGTTTGCTAGTATTTTGTTGAGGATTTTTGCATCTATGTTCATCAGTGATATTGGCCTGTAGTTTTCTTTCTTTGTGACATCCTTGTCTGGTTTTGGTATCAGGGTGATGGTGGCCTCGTAGAATGAGTTGGGGAGTGTTCCTCCCTCTGCTATATTTTGGAAGAGTCTGAGAAGGATAGGTGATAGCTCTTCTCTAAATGTTTGATAGAATTCGCCTGTGAAGCCATCTGGTCCTGGGCTTTTGCTTGTTGGAAGATTTTTAATCACAGTTTCAATTTCATTACTTGTGATTGGTCTGTTCATATTTTCTATTTCTTCCTGATTCAGTCTTGGCAGGTTGTGCATTTCTAAGAATTTGTCCATTTCTTCCAGGTTGTCCATTTTATTGGCATAGAGTTGCTTGTAGTAATCTCTCATGATCTTTTGTATTTCTGCAGTGTCAGTCGTTACTTCTCCTTTTTCATTTCTAATTCTATTGATTTGAGTCTTCTCCCTTTTTTTCTTGATGAGTCTGGCTAATGGTTTATCAATTTTATCCTTTCAAAGAACCAGCTTTTAGTTTTATTGATCTTTGCTATCGTTTCCTTCATTTCTTTTTCATTTATTTCTGATCTGATTTTTATGATTTCTTTCCTCCTGCTAACTTTGGGGTTTTTTTGTTCTTCTTTCTCTAATTGCTTTAGGTGCAAGGTTAGGTTGTTTATTCGAGATGTTTCCTGTTTCTTAAGGTAAGATTGTATTGCTATAAACTTCCTTCTTAGAACTGCTTTTGCTGCATCCCATAGATTTTGAGTCGTCATGTCTCCATTGTCATTTGTTTCTAGGTATTTTTTGATTTCCCCTTTGATTTCTTCAGTGATCACTTCGTTATTAAGTAGTGTATTGTTTAGCCTCCATGTGTTTGTATTTTTTACAGATCTTCTCCTGTGATTGATATCGAGTCTCATAGCGTTGTGGTCGGAAAAGATATTCGATACAATTTAAATTTTCTTAAATTTACCAAGGCTTGATTTGTGACCCAAGATATGATCTATCCTGGAGAATGTTCCATGAGCACTTGAGAAAAATGTGTATTCTGTTGTTTTTGGATGGAATGTCCTATAAATATCAATTAACTCCATCTCATTTAATGTATCATTTAAAGCTTGTGTTTCCTTATTTATTTTCATTTTGGATGATCTGTCCATTGGTGAAAGTGGGGTGTTAAAGTCCCGTACTATGAATGTGTTACTGTCGATTTCCCCTTTTATGGTTGTCAGTATTTGCCTTATGTATTGAGGTGCACCTATGTTGGGTGCATAAATATTTACAATTGTTATATCTTCCTCTTGGATCGATCCCTTGATCATTATGTAGTGTCCTTCTTTGTCTCTTCTAATAGTCTTTGTTTTAAAGTCTATTTTGTCTGATATGAGAATTGCTATTCCAGCTTTCTTTTGGTTTCCATTTGCATGAAATACCTTTTTCCATCCCCTTACTTTCAGTCTGTATGTGTCTCTAGGTCTGAAGTGGGTCTCTTGTAGACAGCAAATATATGGGTCGTGTTTTTGTATCCATTCAGCCAATCTGTGTCTTTTGGTGGGAGCATTTAGTCCATTTACATTTAAGGTAATTATCGATATGTGTGTTCCCATTCCCATTTTCTTAATTGTTTTGGGTTTGTTATTGTAGGTCTTTTCCTTCTTTTGTGTTTCTTGCCTAGAGAAGTTCCTTTAGCAGTTGTTGTAGAGCTGGTTTGGTGGTGCTGAACTCTCTCAGCTTTTGCTTGTCTCTAAAGGTTTTAATTTCTCCATCAAATCTGAATGAGATCCTTGCTGGGTAGAGTAATCTTGGTTGCAGGTTTTTCTCCTTCAACACTTTCAATATGTCCTGCCACTCCCTTCTGGCTTGCAGAGTTTCTGCTGAAAGATCAGCTGTTAACCTTATGGGGATTCCCTTGTGTGTTATTTGTTGTTTTTCCCTTGCTGCTTTTAATATGTTTTCTTTGTATTTAATTTTTGACAGTTTGATTAATATGTGTCTTGGCGTATTTCTCCTTGGATTTATCCTGTATGGGACTCTCTGTGCTTCCTGGACTTGATTAACTATTTCCTTTCCCATATTAGGGAAGTTTTCAACTATAATCTCTTCAAATATTTTCTCAGTCCCTTTCTTTTTCTCTTCTTCTTCTGGAACCCCTATAATTCGAATGTTGGTATGTTTAATGTTGTCCCAGAGGTCTCTGAGACTGTCCTCAGTTCTTTTCATTCTTTTTTCTTTATTCTGCTCTGCAGTAGTTATTTCCACTATTTTATCTTCCAGGTCACTTATCCGTTCTTCTGCCTCAGTTATTCTGCTATTGATCCCATCTAGAGTACTTTTAATTTCATTTATTGTGTTGTTCATCGTTGCTTGTTTCATCTTTAGTTCTTCTAGGTCCTTGTTAACTGATTCTTGCATTTTGTCCATTCTATTGTCCATTCTATCTCCAAGATTTCGGATCAACCTTACTATCATTATTCTGAATTCTTTTTCAGGTAGACTGCCTATTTCCTCTTCATTTGTTAGGTCTGATGGGTTTTTATCTTGCTCCTTCATCTGCGGTGTGTTTTTCTGTCTTTTCATTTTGCTTATCTTACTGTGTTTGGGGTCTCCTTTTTTGCAGGCTGAAGGTTCGTAGTTCCTGTTGTTTTTTGTGTCTGTCCCCAGTGGCTAAGGTTGGTTCAGTGGGTTGTGTAGGCTTCCTGGTGGAGGGTACTAGTGCCTGTGTTCTGGTGGATGAGGCTAGATCTTGTCTTTCTGGTGGGCAGGTCCACGTCTGGTGGTGTGTTTTGGGGTGTCTGTAGACTTATTATGATTTTGGGCCGCCTCTCTGCTAATGGGTGGGGTTGTGTTCCTGTCTTGCTAGTTGTTTGGCATAGGATGTCCAGCACTGTAGCTTGCTGGTCGTTGAGTGAAGCTGGGTGCTGGCGTTGAGATGGAGATCTCTCGGAAATTTTTGCTGTTTGATATTATGTGCAGCTGGGAGGTCTCTTGTGGATCAGTGTCCTGAAGTTGGCTCTCCCACCTCAGAGGCACAGCACTGACTCCTGGCTGCAGCACCAAGAGCCTTTCATCCACAGGGCTCCTTAATTTGGGATGATTGGTTGTCTATTCAGGTATTCCACAGATGCAGGGTATATCAAGTTGATTGTGGAGCTTTAATCCGCTGCTTCTGAGGCTGCTGGGAGAGATTTCCCTTTCTCTTCTTTGTTCTCACAGCTCCCAGGGGCTCAGCTTTGGATTTAGCCCCGCCTGTGCGTGTAGGTCGCCGGAGGGCGTCTGTTCTTTGCTCAGACAGGACGGGGTTAAAGGAGCCGCTGATTCGGAGGCTCTGGCTCACTCAGGCCCGGGGGTAGGGAGGGGCACGGAGTGTGGGGCGGGCCTGCGGCGGCAGAGGCCGGCGAGACGTTGCAGCCTGAGGCGCGCCTGTGCGTTCTCCCGGGGGAGTTGTCCCTGGATCCCGGGACCCTGGCAGTGGCGGGCTGCACAGGCTCCCCGGAAGGGCGTGTGGCTAGTGACCTGTGTTCGCACACAGGCCTCCCGGTGGCGGCAGCAGCGGCCCTAGCGTCTCATGTCTGTCTCTGGGCTCCGCACTTTTAGCCGCGGCTCGCGCCCGTCCCTGGAGCTCTCTCAAGCAGCGTTCTTAATCCCCTCTCCTCGTGCACCAGGAAACAAAGAGGGACGTAAAAGTCTCTTGCCTCTTCGGCAGTTCCAGACTTCTCCCCGGACTCTCTCCCGGCCAGCCGCGGTGCACTAACGCCCTGCAGGCTGTGTTCACGCCGCCAACCTCAGTCCTCTCCCGGCGCTCCGACAAAAGCCGGAGCCTCAGCTCCCAGACCCGCCCGCCCCGGCGGGCGAGCAGACAAGCCTCTCGGGCTGGTGAGTGCCGGTCGGCCCGATCCTCTGCGCTGGAATCTGTCCGCTTTGCCCTCCGCACCCCTGTTGCTGTGCTCTCCTCCGCGGCTCCCAAGCTCCCCCACTCCGCCTCCCGAAGCCTCCACCCGCGAAGGGGCTTCCTAGTGTGTGGACACTTTTCCTCCTTCACAGCTCTCTCCCGCTGGTGCAGGACCCGTCCCTATCCTTTTGTCTCTGTTTAGTTTTTTCTTTTGCCCTACCCAGGTACGTGGGGGGTTTCTTGCCTTTTGGGAGGTCTGAGGTCTTCTGCCAGCGTTCAGTAGATGCTCTGTAGGAGTTGTTCCACGCGTAGATGTATTTCTGGTGTATCTGTGGGGAGGAACGTAATCTCCGCGTCTTACTCTTCCGCCATCTTCCCGGAAGTCCGGGTATGCAGTTTGCAAGAACAATTAAAGCGAACTTGATCAGTGAAGGCAGGTTACAACTTACTATTTATTAGACAAGCAAGTTACAGTTTAATGGGTCTAGCAGTATTCAGTTTCAAAAGTGGTTTTTTGTTTCGGTTTGGTTTGATTTGATTTCTGGAAGGAAATAGAATTTATTCTCTAGGTACTTGGTGTGCCCTGGTGCGGGGATGGAGTGTCTATGTCCTCTTACTGTTTGGTTGCTTTCTCTGCCTCTCACCTCTCACCACAGTTGAAGAGAGTATCAAAGAGGAGAGCAACATGAATCCACAATTAATATACAGTGTGGTAGTGTTCTAACATACCAAAGACCTCAGGTCAGTATACTCGCAATAATTATTATGAAAAAGTTATTTTTCTACGGTACTTTATAAATTCAAGTGTGCACTATACACTCTCATTCTCACAACTACCCCATGATCTAGTGTCAACCCTCCCATTTTACAATGAAGAAATTGAGGCTCAAGCAAGGTAGGATGACTTTTGCTCAAAGTCATTCAGTTGTGACCTAAACCTAGAGAAAAGGTATGTCCTGGTGTGTCCAGGAGAGTCCCAGTTTATACCTATAGTCCCAGTGTAATTATTAATAGCACCTCTTTCACTCTCCAAAGTCTCCTAGTTGGACAATAAATTATATGGTCGTTCTGCTAAAACTGGCTTCTTTCATTCACTCAGTTCCAATCTTTCATTATTGCTTTGTTTCCTCCACTTACGGCAGATCACTGTGGTTATACCAGCCTAAAGACCTGGCTTCAGACCATGAAATCACTTCTATGAGAAAGGGCATTTCAAACTGCAAACAAATAAGTCAACAGGTAACTTTTAAAATTGAAAGTTACCAGTATAGTGTAGCAAATAAATGGTCGGGATCTGAATCATAGTTCTATTACTTCCCAGGGGAAGTTGGGGACATTAATGTGGGAAAATATCAGCCAGAGCACCGTTAGCGTAAGAGCTCATTTTTAAAGTGTCAGGCTTGAGAGGCTCCTGAAGGGGCTAAGGAATCGTCCATCTTGGGGAAAGAAGGAGCAAGAATTTTATAGCATTTTAGCGAGGGTTGGGGAGGGGATTGTCAGCCAAAATTCAGCTAGTTTTGGGAATAGTTGGTCAGAAAAGCTTCTTGGAGGAGGAGGGAATTGTTGCAGATTAGCAGCCATTGTTTGGGCGATTTGGATCCATCAGAATGAGTGGGAGGAACAGTTAGGGGCTAAGATGCTGTGCAAGAAGGAATGGGAGGAACAACTTCAGGCAGAGACACGCAGGGGCCACGTGGGAAATTCTCAGTACTTCAGGGTCTCTTACATTAATTAACCTCTCCAAGCCTCATTTTACAGATTTGTAGGTGGTTCTGAGGATTGAAGGTACTCAGTACAAATTGTTCAATAAATGGCAGCTGTTATTATTTCTTTGAGCCCCTCCTCCACCCCACCACTTACCCCCACCCCTTGTTGCTAGAGTAGTAGCTAAGCGTATAGATTCTGAAGCCTCACTGCCTGGGTTAGAATCCTGGCTCTACTAGTTATTAGCTTTGTGACTGTTAGCTGAAAGGACCCCAAGCTATAAAGAGGGCAAAAAGGCAGATTATTTGGGGTCTTAGAATTGCAGTTCGGGGATCTCAGATTCCCCTCTGGAGGAAAATGGGTAAGCATTTTATGGGAAAAAGGGGGAAGTTTACCAAGAGTTGTTTGGTAAACTCTTGTTTACCAAGAGTTTGGATTGGAGGGTAAAACTGTTCTATACATACAATTGAGTTAGGGAACACATCTCATCCTTAGTCCAGACAAAGTCCAGTTCTCAACGTTCTTCCTTCCTTTTGCCAACTCAGCAACTATTCAGCAGTTTAATTTAGAGTGTTCAGCAAAAGTCCAGCACGGGTGCATTAAGATGGAGGCCCTCAGGTCACATTTCAGTCGTTCCTGACATAGCTTTTTTAACAGTGACCTTAAGCAGGCTAATTAGTTTGTCTGTACCTCAGTTTCCTCATCTGCAAAATTAAAACCAATAAAACATAAATTGTTCAGAAGAGTAAATGTGTTATTAAATATAACGCAGATACAATAGCATCTGACACATATTCAGTGCTTAATAAACGTTATTATTTTCTTTCTTCACTTACCTCTGTCATCTGAAGGAGGGTAGAATGGAAATGAGGGTGAAGATATATTTGCCAGAGAGGTTTACAGCAGTGCCATCTCCAGAATTTTTACGTAGTTGGGCTTGGGGCTGACAATTTGTTTGGAAGGGGAAGAGTGACAAGAGGGGGCTTCGATTGGCATTTGTGCCTCCGTAAGTTTAATGAACTCTCCCACATAACTCCTTTGATGTGGGCAAAAGACTACTTTCTCAAAGAATTAGCCCAACACAAATCTCCATCATGCTGCACTGTTCACCACTTCTCTCACCCCAACCAAGTTGCCATCCCTAAACGCCAACATTCTTGATCTGGAAGGGAGGGCAACGGGACTTTCTCAACACTTTCTTGGATTTGCACACTACGTTCACCATTTTCTACTTAGATTACATGTTCTAGGTCAATAAATAGAACACAATGTACTAAAGAATCTTTTACTTACATTTTTCATAAGCTTGAGAAAATTGTTTATAACAGAGGATGAAAACTCTTAGAGGCATCTGGGGTAGGGTCTAGAGAGTGTGCATAGAAATTACGGAAGCAGGGAACCTCCCAAATTGGACTTGGACCTCACCCACTCAACAGATTGGAACAGAGTGTCAATTCATAGTAGTTTTGAAACAGGAGGGAAGGGGGCAGGGAACAACCTTTGAAAGAATAACATAGCCTGAGGACATGACATAAACAGATTAAAACCAAATGGGTCCAAGATGGCGGACAAGTCGACTTCCACTAGACCTTGAGCCTCAGTATACACTCACTGTAACACATCAGCAAGCTAAATGACACACCCACAGGCGCCATGACAGTTCCAAGGATCCATAAGGATCAAAAAGTGGGCAGTGGTCAATTCTTGGAAATCCCCGCCCCTTCCTGAAATAGCTGGGATACTCCTCTCACTCATTAGCCATGAAGTTACCCGTCCCTATAAAAACTGACAACCTCCATATCCTGGTGGCTTTCTCACCTTCTGAGATGGCCCACAATCTGTCTGTAGAGTGTGTTTCTCTCTAAATAAATCCACTTCTTACCTATCGCTTTGTCTCTCAATGAATTCTTTCTGCAATGAGACATTAAGAACTTGAGCTTCATTAAGTCCTGAAACCAACTGTGTGATCTCAGTTGGAAGACGGTGGGTTTTGGCCGGGTTCAAGTCCCGGCTGTGTGGGTTCGAGTCCCAGTCAGGGTTTTGGCCAGGTTTGAGTCCCAGCATGTAGGTTCAAGTCCCAATCTGAGGTGCACGGTTTCAGTTTAAAGGTGCTTTACTTGTTACAAATTACTCAGATTTTACTATATTTTCCTTGGGGTGGGGGGAATCTTCCTTTTTTGGCTTTTTGAAAATAACATAGATTTCTTCATTTGTCAAAAGTATTAATGACCAGTCCAACAGCTTTTCTTTAGCCCTAAGGCTAGAAGAATAGTGATTAACTCCCATCTACTGTTTAGTAGTTTCATTCCCTGCATTCATAAAATTTCCATTATATTCTTGCTGGAACTGTTCAGATTCTGTCTAAAACCAAAGGCTCTAGTACTACTGACAGTTTTGTTCGTTTGTTTTTTGTTTTTGTTTTTGTGGCCGCACCCAGGCCCTTGGCAGTGAAATCTATCATAAGTATCAATGTTCTACACATTTTTACTCTCTTTACAATGGCAACAGTGCTTTATAGAGATATGTGCTGCTGTTAATCAAGGCCCAGAAAGGCTGGCCATTTTTTCCCCATGTTATGGACAAGGAAATTAGCCCCTTCTGAAATCAACACAACAGCACAGGCACATTTCTAAAAGTTGAAAAGCCACCTAACAAAATAAGATACTTCATGTTTTACTCCATGGAACAAATATACAGAAATGTAACACTTCTACGAAGTCAAATTATTGTTTCTAAATTTAAGGTTCATACCTTTTGGCATCAGACTAGAGGGCCCTATCCATCCCAAGATAATGCAAATATTCAACTAGGTTTTTTTTTGTATTTATTGTTTTATTAAAAGTGTTTCGACATTTCATTTTGCTCCTCTATATTTTTGTATTTTAACTTGAAAGATAATTAAAAATGAATAAGAAAAATAAAAACACATATAGGAGGTACATCGTGTCAAATAAATAATAAGGTAGACAATAAGGGTAGAAAGAGTTAGGGAAAAAAGGATGAGAACTAAAGGGTGCTAGATACAAAGTCCTTGCAATCTCGAGAGCATAAATATTTAGTGTTCTCCAGTAATGCAGGTTTGTTTTAGGCATTATTATCTTAAAATAAGGCTTCGTGAAGGAGGTAGGATTGATTTAGCCTTAGAGAATGGAAGTAATATGGGTTAAGAGGAGAGGAAAAGGAGAGTAGAAAGATCAGGGGAAGGAAAAATGCAACAAAGAATTGAGATTATCTTAAGAGGGAAATAAGCCAGTTTGTCTCAAGTATAATATTTAGGCAAGGAGAAAACTAGGGTCATAGGGTCCACATTAGAAGAACTTGGAATTAGGATTTAAGGACTTTTACACTTTAATCTGCAAAACTCAGAGACAAATTGAAGAACTGACTAGAGTTTTAACTTGCATTTGCAAAGGAGACACCTAATCAAGAAAACAAGATGCATTTGCGTAGAAAACCACAAGGTCAGGCGATAACTCAGATTGTTACACGGTAGTGTACAATTCTGATTGGGTAACAGCTGGCTCCATTTTGATAAAAAGAGAAACAAGATGTTTCTGTCTTTTGAATAAAGAACAACTTTATGGCTTATCTTGGAATTCAAGGCTTTTAGAATATTCCTGTTTTTCATGGCTTATCTTAGCGTGCAAGGCTTTTAGGAATGTCAGCCTTTTCCAGGCTGTGGTACAGGATGGGATTGATTAGCTATTATGGTAGACAGGGTTAGACAAGATATCAGTTTTCTTTCTCATGTTGTATAGACCAGAGTGTAGAACCTCAAACATCCATAGGCTTTAGCAGGACCACCAGGTAGAGTAGTGCTGATTGTACAGGTTGTGCACAACTCCAGGGAGTGCTATGCACACAGTCCCCCTGGAGTTAATACAACGCAGTCTGCTTAGCCATACTTGGAAACCTGGAGGCCAGGCAGGTAACACAAATCAGTGAAGCATCTAAAGGATTCCAACTAATTAAAAAACAATGTTCAGAACACTGAACACAGAACACAATTTGCAGACTATGTCCAGCCTTGGAGCTGGATCCAGTTTGGGACCTCTGCTACAGAATGTAGAGTCAGTCAGTATTTTTGAGCAGGGTAATGATACATTAAAGAGGTTTATAAAATAGATGATAGAGAAAAGAGACTAGAAAGAAGGAGACCAGTCAAAAACCTACTTCAGTGATTTGGTGTTGAGGAAACAGGGACCTGGGCCAGGGCCATGGTAATAGGAATAGAAAGGAAAGAATTACTAGGATAGAATTCAGATTTGATTCAGAATTAAGTCAATTCAGATGATTTCCCATAAGAAAAAAAGAGAAGTGGTTCAGAGTAGTGCAAGGTTTTGAACTTGAGTCCTTAGAAATATACTTGGAGGGAAAATATTTAACTTTGAAACAAATTCAGATATTTTATTAAAAGGTTTTTAGATTTTAGATCTAAAAAAAATTAGATTTTACAAGCAAAAAGAAAATTGAGTTTTGAAAGATTATATAGGACTTCCCTGTTGGCACAGTGGTTAAGAATACCCCTGCCAGGGCTTCCCTGGTGGAGCAGTGGTTAAGAATCCACCTGCCAATGCAGGGGACCCATGTTCAAGCCCTGGTCCAAGGGAAGATCCCACATACTGCGGGGCAACTAAGCACATGTGCCACAACTACTGAGCCTGCGCTCTAGACCCTGAGAGGCACAACTACTGAGCCCACGTGCCACAACTACTGAAGCCCATGCACCTAGAGCCCGTGCTCTGCAACAAGAGAGGCCACAACAGTGAGAAGCGCCACGCATCGCAACGAGGATTAGCCCACGCTTGCTGCAACTAGAGAAAGCCCGTGTGCAGCAACGAAGACCCAACGCAGCCAAAAATAAATAAATAAATAATTTTTAAAAATTATATAATGTTATGGTACTGCTTACAATTAAAAATGTGGAGGGAATTCCCTGGCGGTCCAGTGGTTAGGACTCCGCCCTGTCACTGCCTGAGGGCCAGGGTTCAGTACCTGGTCCAGGAACTAAAATTCCTCAAGCTGAGCTGCACTGCCAAAAAAAAAAAAGCAGATGAGAGGGAGAAGGAAATTGGAAAAACTATGCAGAAATGTTAACAGGGGCTATCTATGCAAAATGTGATTACAAGTTATAATAATTCTCTTCTTTATGCATATATGGAATGTCCAAAATTTGTACAATGAATGTGTTATATTTATAATCAGAAAAAATATTTGTAAATATCCTAAGGGATTTGCCTTTCACATAGTCCATAAATTAAATCTCCACTATTTGTTTTGGTGGCAACCATTTGCAATAGCAAATGCTAATAGGTCAGCTTTTTGGTGCTGGGAAAATAGGTCCTATTCTAGGGTGCTAGATACAAAGTCCTTGCAATCTCAAGGAGATAAATATTTAATGTTTTCCTGTAATATAGATTTAGGCATTATCTTCTGATTCAAAAATTAATTTCAAATGTGTTAATATTTTCAAAGACATAGTTTTTCTTTTTTTCAGCATTAGCTATTAGCTATTAGCCTTTCTCAATCTGTATTCAAGACTTAAGTCCTATCATAGCTTTTGCCAAGAACATAAAGATTCTGGGTAATAAGGAATGATAATAGTATCAAAAATTAAAATAATATGTTTATAATACTGTAAAGTTTTTAAAAAATGGCTTCACATATATTTGATATGAGGCTCATATGACCTTTAAGAAAAAAATCAGGATGTGGTAATAGCAGGGTTTTTTATCTCTTTTGTGGAAGAGACATTGAGACCCAGGTAAAGTCTCTTGTTCAGTATCACTACTAAATAGTAAAACCAGAATTCAGGGAATTCCCCAGTGGTCCAGTGGTTAGGACTCTGTGCTTTCACTGCTGAGAGCTTGGGTTCAATCCCTGGTTAGGGAACTAAGATCCTGCAAGCTGTGTAGCTTGGCCAAAAAAAACCCCAAAACAACAACAACAATTAAAATCAAGGTCTTCCATTTTCAAGCACTGTAACTTTTCCTACAGATTATGAATGGGAACCCATGAAAACCATGCCTTGCCCACTGGGTTAGATGTTTCTCTGAAATGATAGTGGAGCCTGTTAATCTTGCCACATTTGCCCAGCCCCATGACTTCGTCAAGCTCCAGGCTCTCACAATGGTCCAGCCTGTTCCAACCTAGTGAAATCCAAAATACAATAAAGGAAAATAGAAAGTGGTTAAAAACTCTTTCATTAAGGAAAAAACCCACTTTCTTTAAAATTTTTAAGGCATATTTGTCATTTTAAAATTTTCACAATGGTTTGCACATAAGTCCTTACCAAAATGAATAAAAAGAGTAAAGGTCTGAGATAAATAATGGAAATGATTGGAAAATTTGCAAGTTTAGTACTGCAGTAAGTCACATCCATCAGCAAAATAATTTTTTATGCTTGACTCTTTTACTTATCATAAATGGTTAAAAGGGGAGGACAACTCTCTTGGATAATCTGAAGCAGAACTTCAAGAATCAGTTTCAGTTCCACCTGGTTATACCCTCAAAATTAGTTTTCCCTTCATACTTTTTTTATATGATCCCATTTGGCAGTCACACCCTCTTGCTGGAAGAATTTCTCATTGTTCTGTGATCAAGGGTATTCATTTGTCTTAACTGGTACTCTACTGTTCGTCATGCAAACATGATTTTTGCTTTGAACACAATTTTGATTTGATACATTCTTAGATTGTTCTTCACGCATGTGTGGGTTTTTAGTATATATCATTTTTCTCTGCCTGGTTAATTCTCACATATGCTATCTGGGTATTTGTTCATGCTTTTATGCTAACACCCATACTGCTTTGTTCAGTAAAGCCTTATTGCTGGATAATTTGAATATAGTAGCAAATAGCTCACCTATCACTACTAACCACTTTAAAAGCAAAATTGCTTTCTCTAAAGTTTATAATAATGTCACATAACACATCTTTATCAAATGAATGATTAAATGGGTATCAGCTAAGAGAAGAAGTATTATGGCCAACTTTGAGTGGGATGTTACAAAAAGTAGGAGATTCTAATGTTTCAAATATTTTTTGAAATGCAATAAAAATGGTTTGTCTAGTCGTAGGTTAGAATTTGAAACATTTTAAGAAATCATGCCTAAGCAATAAAGAGTGAGCAGAAGGCTCACCCTAATAATTAGTTTCTGCAGAGAATGGTAAAAGTAAGAGCTGCACCCAACTTCATGTCAACTCCTATGTGCCAGCACCTCCTTCAGATGCTTCCTGGTGGCTGTCCCAAGACTCCAAGAACCTTGCTGCATTCTGTCCTCCTAGACAAAATTGCTCAACTAAGACCAAGTTCTCCCTGGAATGCTCAGGGTTTCATACCTAAACTTCTCCTCAATCACTGTCATGAGACCAAATTCTAAGAGTTATGTCCCACAGTGTGCTGTTAGCATAGACACTGAGTCCACATCCTGCAGCTGTTACTACTACAGCTACTCCTGCTGTTCCTACAATTCTACCATATAAATGTACTGCAAACAAGGGTTCATCATGCTCAAAAATACCGTAATGCCCAATCGCAGGGTACCAGGGAGCAGCCTGCTGTTCGTAGGCATACAAGACCATATATTTTAACATTTCCATGTTGGTATATGCCCTTCCTCAAGAGCAAAACCAGATGTCAGGTGGACAGGTGTTTTCTCTTATTCAAGACTTGATCCTTATTTTTGTCAGTGTAATCACTGTCATTGAGACCGAGCACTCAGAACTTCTTATGCTGCACTCTCCAGAGCCTCCATTCTAAGAATGATGAAACCATCTCTGTACTTCAAGCCCATCTAGTCGAAAAGACTGCCCAGAAGCCAGTCAGCACTGCTACTGAGGTCCTGAGGTTTAAAACTGATCAGGGGGAGGGACTTCCCTGGTGGCGCAGTGGTTAAGAATCTGCCTGCCAATGCACGGGACACGGGTTCGAGCCCTGGTCCGGGAAGATCCCAGATCCCACACGCTGCAGAGCAACTAAGCCTGTACGCCAACTACTGAGCCTGCACTCTACAGCCCGTGAGCCACAACTACTGAGCCAAAGTGCCACAACTACTGAAGCCCACGTGCCTAGAGCCCGTGCTCCGCGACAAGAGAAATCACTGCAATGAGAAACCTGCACACCGCAACGAAGAGTAGCCCCTACTCGCCGCAACTAGAGGAAGCCCACGTGCAGCAATGAAGACCCAATGCAGCCAAAAATAAATAAATAAAATAAACAATTAAAAAAAAAACTGATCGGGGTAACAAGAAGAAACTCATGTTTCATCCAAGAAAAATAGCTAAACACTGAAAAACTTCAATAGTATGTGTGGGGGGGTGATTACAAAATAAAATTTTAAGTAGAAAAACAATTGAAACACATAGACTGAGAAAATGCCATGTCTAACAAACAATGCTAGTCCTAGATTATTTATGTAGCTTTAAAAAAGCAGAGAGGAAGGAAGGAAGGAGGGAGGGAAAGGAAAAATATTAAAAGGGAGCCTCTTTATCCAGAAATCAATGAGAAAGGTACAAGCCTTGGTTCTATATACCCTGAAACTACCTTTTCAAGTTAGTTAACGGTCCTTCATAGCATAGTGCTACTTCTTTATTTATCATTGGTATTGCATAAATTTATGGCTGATGTACTTTATACTGATATGTTTGTATTTTTGTTATGTTGAGAATGCTTTATAGACTCTTTTGTAACTGAGACATAATTCATGTCCTTTACTACATAAATTATTTGTAGCCATATGTAATCTTGATGTTCTGATGACTGACTGAGAAAAAGGCACAAAAAATTTCAAATAGTATCTCTGGTGTCAGGACAAACCAGGAGCATTGTGATCCTAACAGTTGTTCAAAGACTGAATAGTACTGACTTCCACTGCATACCAGAAGCCCACAGTAAGAAGATAAGCTACCAGATATGACCTTCACATCTGACATCATCAAATTAGGAGGAAGAATTTCAGCAGCAGAGCAAATTACAACCTCACTCCATTGATCTACCCAGTTAACACTGCATATTACAGAGTGGTGCATATGTGCAAAAGGAACCACTTCAAGAATCACAAACACTTACTATAGGATGCAGATGATGGTAAGGAGACTCTGATTAATGTTGTAAATTTGGGATGGCTTTAATTATATATGTTATTTCAAAAAGTTCTTCTTACGAGCAGGGTTTAGGAAATCATGACACCGACGTGAATTACAAGATCAATAAAACTTTCCAAGATTCTGCAAACCTCGCACTTCTGTCTCCTTGACATTCTCCTGTTACACTTGAGACAGACTGTTGAGATTGAGGGGGAGGCTGAAAGGACAGCCTGAAGAAAATTGTAAAAGTTTGTTAAAACCTGATGAGGGAATTTTGGAGAAGCAGATGGCTCAGAACAAATAAAAAGATTGCTAAGCTCTGTTGGAGGTTCACCTGAGTTTAGAGGTCACAGATTTATCGTGGTGTTTGCATGCCAGACCCCTTAAGTTTGTTTTCACATTTAATCTTCATGACATCCATATATGTAAATATAATTTTCTTGATTATACAGAATTTAAGTCACTAATATAAGCTTCCACTGCTATTTGGTTAGGGTTTTATGGTTGCAGACAACAGAAAATTACTCTGGCTAATATAAGATAAAAGGAATTTCTTTTAAAGGATGTGTGCAAGCTGACAAAACAAAGAGGAAGCTAATGAATCAATATGTAAAGGATGAAACTAAAGCATTTTCACAGGTCTCACTAATAGAAATGGATAGACTGATTCTTTAGGACATAGCTGCCTGTGTGAATCACTTAATGTCTTTGGATCACTCCACTCCAGAATCCAATTCTAGAGACAGAGAGAGAGAGACTGTTTGCCCTAGCAAAGGTCATATGCTTACTTAGCGGGGTGCCTCCAGGATTGGAAGAGTTAATTCACCAAAGGAGAATTGGGATGCTGTCACCAATAGAAAAGGGGCTGCGATCTCTTACCATACTAAGATATTACATAGTTATTGACTAAATTCCCAAGCTGTACATTTTATCCCTGTGACTCATTTATTTTGTAACTGGAAGTTTGGAACTCTTAACCTCCTTCATCTATTTCTCTTCTCCTACACCATACCCTTGCCCTCTGGCAACCACCTGTTTCTTCTCTGTTCTATGATTCTGTTTTGTTATATTATGATAATTTTGAAATGTATAGAAATATTGAATCACTGTGTTGTACAATACAAACTAACATAGTGTTGTAGGTTAATTACACTTTGAAAACAAACAAAAAACCAAACAAACTCGTAGAAAAAGAGATCATGTCTGTTACCAGGGGCAGGGGGTGGGAGAGGGGGAATTGAAAGAAGGTGGTCAAAAGGTAAAAACTTCCAGTTATAATATACATAAGCACGAGGGGTGTAATGTACAACAATTAACATTGCTGTATGTTATATACAAAAGCTGTTAGGACACACACCTATGGTCAATTCATCTGTGACAAAGGAGGCAAGAATATACAATGGAGGAAAGACAGTCTCTTCAATAAGTGGTGCTGAGAAAACTGGACAGCTACATGTAAAAGAATAAAATTAGAACATTCTCTAACACCACTCACAAAAATAAACTCAAAATGGATCAAAGACTAAATGTAAGGCTGGATACTATAAAACTCTTAGAGGAAAACATAGTCAGAACACTCTTTGACATAAATTGCAGCAGTACCTTCTTTGATCCACCTCCTAGAGTAATTAAAATAAAAATAAACAAACGGGACCTAACTAAACTTAAAAGCTTCTTCACAGCAAAGGAAACCATAAATAAAATGAAAAGGCAACACACAGAATGGGAAAAAATATTTGCAAACAAAGCGACTGACAGGAATTAATCTCCAAAATATACAAACAACTCATACAGCTCTATATCAAAAATAAACCAAACAACCTAATCAAAAAATGGGCAGAAGATCTAAATAGACATTTCTCCAAAGACATACAGATGGTCAACAAACACATGAAAAGATGCTCAACGTCACTAATTATTAGAGAAATGCAAATCAAAACTACTGTGAGATATCACCTCACACTGGTCAGAATGGCTGTCATCAAAAAATCTACAAACAATCAATGCTGGAGAGGGCGTGGAGAAAAGGGAATCTTCTTGCACTGTTGCTGGGAATGTAACTTGATACAGCCACTATGGAAAACAGTATGGAGGTTCCTTAAAAAGCTAAAAATAGAACTACCATATGACTCAGCAATCCCACTCCTGGGCATATATCTGGAGATTCAAAAAATATATGCACCCCAATGTTCATTGCAGCACTATTTACAATAGCCAAGACATGGAAGCAACCTAAATGTCCATTGACAGAGGAATAGATAAAGAAGAGGTGGTACATATATACAATGGAATATTACTTAGCCGTAAAAAAGAATGAAATAATGCCCTTTGCAGCCACATGGATGGACCTAGAGATTATCATACTAAGTGAAGTAAGCCAGACAGAGAAAGACAAATGTATGATATCACTCATATATGGAATCTAATTTTTAAAAGAATGACAAAAATGAACTTATTTACAAAACAGAAACAGACTTACAGATATCGAAAACAAATTTATGGTTACCAAAGGGGAAAGGTGAGGGGCGGGGAGGGAATAAATCAGGAGTTTGGGATTAACATACACCCACTACTGTATGCAAGATAGATAACCAACAAGGACCCACTGTATAGCACAGAGAACTCTACTCAATATTCTGTGATAACCTCTATGAGAAAAGAATCTCAAAAAGAATGAATATATGCATATGTATAACTGAATCACTTTACTGTACACCTGAAACTAACACAACATTGTAAATCAACTATACTCCAATAAAATTTAAAAAAGAAAGGAAGTTGTTACGAGAGTACATTCTAAGACTTCTCATCACGAGGAAAATGTTTTTTTTCTATTTCTTTAACTTTGTATGAAATGATTGATGTACTTAGTGTGGTAATCATTTCATGATGTATATAAGTCAAATCATTATGCCCTACACCTTAAACTTACAGAGTGTTGTATGCCAATTATATCTCAACAGAACTGGAAGAAAAGAAACAAAGAAAAGGGGTTGGATGATGGTGAGCAAAAGTTAGTAAGTATCCACAGCAGATAAAATAGCAAAATTAAGATGTGAATTTGTCAGATGTAAAACCTGATGTTGTATGTTCTTTACCAAGTTGCCTCCTGATAGGAATGGAGAAGGTAGATTGCCATGTGAGGTTAGAGCACAAGTGAAACAGAAGAGTAAGAATGTGCAAACTCTGACAATGCAGGAAATGATGATGGCTGACAGGGTCTCTGAGCGAGGGAAGAGAGTGAGGCCAGGAGGGGACTGGAAAACCAGGAGAAGTGGAGGGACAAGGCAGTAAGACATGCGAAGTGAGGACATTTCTGAGAATGTTCTGAAATGATGCCAGAAATTCTATTATGTAAACCAAGCTAGAGATGTCCTGAGAAGCTGAGTATGTCATGAAGGGTCATCAAAGAACAAATACATTTCTAATTGTGTTTTAGTTTCTGATATGATCAGAAGCACACTAGTTATTTGGTTTATTGAAAAGTTCAGCAGAAGGGAGAGAGTTAATGGCCATAGACATCTTAAAAATAAAAGCTGCCCCAGAAATATTATGGCTTTGTGTTAAACAAAGAAAAAATGAAAACTATATTGATCATGATATTTATTTATTTATTTATTTATTGGCTGTGTTGGGTCTTTGTTGCTGTGCATGGGCTTTCTCTAGTTGTGGCGAGCGGGGGATACTCTCGTTGCGGTGCATGGGCTTCTAATTGCAGTGGCTTCTCTTGTTGTGGAGCACGGGCTCTTGGCGCGTGGGCTTCAGTAGTTGTGGCATGCGGGCTCAGTAGTTGTGGTTCCCGGGCTCTAGAGTGTAAGCTCCCTAGTTGTGGCACATGAGCTTAGTTGCCCCGTGACATGTGGGATCTTCCTGGACCAGGGCTCAAACCAGTGTCCCCTGCATTGGCAGGAGGATTCTTAACCACTGTGCCATGAGGGAAGTCCTTGATCATGATATTCAAAAAGTAAAGAATGTCTGAAGAACATTTTATGAATGAACTTACTGTTCTACCCACCCCCTTTCCCAAAGAACTGTGCTATGATTCTAATTCTCTCAAATAACAGAAGTGTTAACAGAAACCTAGAGGCAACAGGTTTTAGGTGCTTAAAGATAGCCTTACTGGTTGGAAAAAAAAAAAGTAAAAAGTTGTCTTTATTTGCTTTGTATGAAAGAAAGGAAAATACATCAGAGGAAACCTGTCATTTATGAAAAGAGCAGAGCATACTGAAAATGAACCTTCCTAGAGAGTAGAGAAATGGCTGTGGCTATAAAAAGGCAACATGAAGGATCCTTGTGGGGATGGAAACACTGAATCTTGCCTGTATCAATGTCAATATCCTGGTTGTGATACTGTACTATAGTTTTTGTTTTGTTTTGTTTTGTTTTTGCAGTACGTGGGCCTCTCACTGTTGTGGCCTCTCCCGTTGCGGAGCACAGGCTCCGGACACGCAGGGTCAGCGGCCATGGCTCACGGGCCCAGCCGCTCCGCGGCATGTGGGATCTTCCCGGACCGGGTCACAAACCCATGTCCCCTGCATCGGCAGGCGGACTCTTAACCACTGCACCACCAGGGAAGCCCCATGAACCTCTATTGTTCTACCGGGAAGCCTGTGTTTTTCAACTGTGCCAGTGAGTAGTGCGTAAGTCTGGGGAAAGTATGAGTGTGCCCACTTGGCCACATCTTACAGTCAGCTTTATTAAGATGATATTTTGACCTTCATCTGTCTGACTCATATCTCAATTGATTCTGAATTCAGGAGGAAGAATGGGACAATATTTATTAGGTACCTGGTGCTTGCAAGGCAAGTTTTTTCAGCTGGTCTGAACTCTTAGATCAGACCCAGCGACCCTGTGGACATAACCTTAGATTTGCCTTCTTGCCACTCTGCTCTCCAGAATGTAGTGATGTAAGATAAATGTGGAATGTTAGTGGGTCAGATTACACCTGGTTTACAGAAGCACTCACTGTGAAATCTCTGACTGATGGGTTGCAGCTGCACTGGGAGGCATGTGACTTGGCACTCACTCCTAGAGAGACCATGCAGCAAGCATAGGACACACACAGGCAAGGGAAGAGGAAGGGTGGCTGCCCTAAGGTGAAGTTGTCTGCACCGGGCTCTACCTCATTCTTGGGACTGAACCCTGAGGAGTGGAGGAGAGTAGAAGCTGCACCTAACCTGTTGCCAGATGTCAGAAGGTCTCTGCTATTTGGCTTTGTGCATTGTTACTGTGTATCTTTCAAAGCTAAGTAAACTGGTGTAGGTGCCGGGAACATGTCTTGATCTGTGAGTCTTTTTATCAATTTTGAACATAGGACCAACCAGTATTGAGTAACACTTGTAGCAAATAGTCCATGAAAATTCCAATACCTGCTACCTGCTCTTCAATAACGAGATAAAGTTCTTTGTTAAGTTCACTTGGTTGTTGCAGTACTTCTGTAGGTTAGTATATATATCACTCATTTCAACTTTTATTTCAATTTTCCTTCCTTTTTTAGAGAAGCGGGAAAATAAAAAACTTACCTTCTCAGATTTCCTTTCCGTTAGAGGTGATCTCATGATTCAGTTCTGGCTAATAAAATATAAACTGAATTTTTCTGGCACTGCCCCTTCTTCTTCATTATTCTTCCCCAGAACACATGTGTGATGCCTGAGGCTTGGCAATCATTGCTAAGTATGGTAAAGTGCAAGACACAAGGGGATGGTTTCCTTGATGGCATTATTGAGCTACCATACCAGTCTTGGACCTCCCTTTTCCCAGACTTCCTGGTACATGAGACAAAGAGATCCTTTACTGTTTTAAGCAGTCAAGTGCAGTCTTAACTGATATATTCATCAATTCCATGTGTTGTAGGCAAAATAGTGGTCCCCTAAAATGTTGATGTCCTAATCTCTTGAATTTATGAATATATCACCTTACATGGCAAAAGGGACTTTGCAGCCAGGATTAAGGACCTCCAGGTGAGAAAAGTATCCTGGATTCTCCGGGTGGACCCAATATGATCATAAAATTCCTTATAAGTGAAAGAGAGTGGCAGAAGGAAGGATCTGAGAAAGAGATGTGACAACAGAAACAAGGTCAGAGGAATGCTATGTTGCTGGCTTTATAGGAGGAAGGGAGCCATAAGCCAAGGAATGTGGGCATCCCCTAGAAGCTGCTAAAAGAAAGGAAATATTTATTTTTCCCCAGAGCCTCCAGAAGAAACACAGCCTTTCCAAAACCCTGATGTTAGCCTAGTGGGGCCTGTGTCAGACTTCTAACCTTTTATTTTTGGCTGAGTTGGGTCTTCGTTGCTGCACGGGCTTTTTCTAGTTGCAGTGAACGGGGACTACTCTTCATTGCGGTGCACAGGCTTCTCATTACGGTGGCTTCTCTTGTTGTGGAGCATGGGCTCTGGGTGCGAGGGCTTCAGTAGTTTCAGCACGGGGACCCAGTAGCTGTGGCGTGTAGACTCAGTAGTTGTGGCACACGGACATGTTCTCATTTAACTTTTTCTATATAAACTTTTCTTTTTTGCGGGGGCTGCATCAGGTCTTGGTTCCGGCATGCAGGAGCTTTTCGTTGCCACGAGCGGGCTTCTCTCTAGTTGTGACACACAGGCTCCAGAGCGCACGGGCTCAGTAGTTGCGGCACACAGGCTTAGTTGCCCTGCGGCATGTGGGATCTTAGTTCCCCAACCAGGGATGGAACCCACGTACCCTGCATTGGAAGGCGGCTTCTTAACCACTGGACCACCAGGGAAGTCCCTGTGTATAAACTTTAGAATTAGTCCGTCTCTTAAAATTTTTTTCTTAAAATAGGGGTGGGTTTTACAGATTAATTTAGAAAGAATTTTACGTTTTATGATGTTAAGTTATCCTAGCCTATGCCTTTGCATTTATTCAAATCTTCTTTTGTTTCCCTTGGTAGTTAGTTAAAAGTTTTCTTTGTTTACTGCACATTTTCTGTTACATTATTCCCAGGAATTCAATCTTGCTTTTGCTATTGTAAGTAGAGCTTTTTGAATAGCTTGTTGTTTATATGTATGAAAATGAGTGATTTCTGAATATTAATTTCATACTAACCCACCTCAATTGTCTGATAATCTGTAAGATTTTGTGTTTTCCTCTTAGATTTTCTGGGTATATAATCATATCATCTGCAAATAATTTATAAATTTACCACTTCCTTTCCCTCAAAATTATTTTTTTGAAAAGTTGACTACTATACAATAACTTAAAGTTTGGCAATATTTTTGAGATATAATTAAAATACAATAAAATTTATGATTTTAAAGTGTGTAAGTTAGTGATTTTTAGGATATTCACAAAGTTATACAGCTATCACCACTATCTAATTCCAGAAGTTTTTTTTTTTTTTTTTTACCGGTACGCGGGCCTCTCATTGTTGTGGCCTCTCCCGTTGTGGAGCACAGGCTCCGGACGCGCAGGCTCAGCGGCCATGGCTCACGGGCCTAGCCACTCCGCGGCATGTGGGATCTTCCCGGACCGGGGCACGAACCTGCGTCCCCTGCATCGGCAGGCAGACTCTCAACCACTGCGCCACCAGGGAAGCCCCCCAGAAGATTTTTGTCACCCCAAAATAAACCCCATAGCCATTAACAGGCATTTCCCATTCCTCCCTCCCCTTAACCTCTGGCAACCACTAATCTACTTTCTGTCTATGAATTTGCCTATTCTGGACATTTCATATAAATGGAATCATAAAATATGTGCCTGTTTGGCTTCTTTCACTTAGCATAATATTTTCAAGACTCATCCACATTAGCAAGGTTCATTATTTTTTTTTTTAATTTTAATTTTTGGCTGCACTGTGTCTTTGTTGCTGCGTGAAGGATTTCTCTAGTTGCAGCGAGCTGGGGCTACTCTTCATTGCATTGGCAGGCTTCTCATTGCAGTGGCTTCTGTTGTTGTGGAGCATGGGCTTTAGGTGTGTGGGCTTCAGTAGTTGCAGCATGTGGGCTCAGTAGTTGTGGCTCACGGACTCTAGAGTGCAGGCTCAGTAGCTGTGGCACACAGGTTTAGTTGCTGTGCAGCATGTGGGATCTTCCCGGACCAGGGCTCAAACCCATGTCCCCTGCATTGGCAGGCAGATTTTTAACCACTGTGCCAACAGGGAAGCCCCCTCATTTTGTTTTGATTTGCATCTCCCTGATTATTAGTGGTGATGAGCTTATCTTCACATGCTTATTGCCCCTTTGTATTTGGAGAAATGCCTATTCAAATACTTTGCCCATTTTTTAAGTTGGGTTGTCTTTTATTGTTAGGTTGTTAGAGTTCTTTATATATTCAAGATACTTATCCCTTATCAGATATATGACTTGGAAATACTTTATCCCATTCCATAGGTTGTCTTTTCAGTTTCTGGATAGTGACCTTTGAAGCACAAAAAATTTTAATTTTAATGAAGTCCAATCTATCTTTTTTTTTTTTGTGGCTTGTGCTCCTGGTGTCATATCTAAGAAACCATTGCTTAATGCAAGGTCACAGAGATTTATATCTATGTTTTATAAGAGTTATATATATATATATATATATATTTTTTTTTTTTTTTTTTTTTTTGACTGTGCCACTTGGCTTGGAGGATCTTAGTTCCTTGACCCAGGCCCATAACAGTGAAAGTGCCAAGTCCTAATCACTGGACCACCAGGGAATTAACAAGAGTTTTACCTCATATTTAGGTCTTGATCCATTTTGAGTTAATTTTTGTATATAGTGTGTGGTACTTGGGTTCCAAATCGTTCTTTTGTTTGTAGATAATCCAGTTGTCCCAGAACTGTTTGCTAAAGACTATTCTTCCCCCTATTGAATTGTCTTGACACCTTTATCGCAAATGAATTGATCATAAGTGTATGGGTTTTCTCAATTCATTCCATTTATGCCAGTACCACACAGTTTGATTACAGCAGCTTTGAAATAAGGTTTGAAATGCAGAACTGTGAGTCCTCCAACTTTTTTTTTTTTTTTGCGGTACGCAGCCCTCTCACTGCTGTGGCCTCTCCCGTTGCGGAGCACAGGCTCCGGACGCGCAGGCTCAGCGGCCATGGCTCACAGGCCTAACCGCTACCACGGCATGTGGGCTCTTCCAGGACCCGGGCACAAACCCGTGTCCCCTGCATCGGCAGGCGGACTCTCAACCACTGCGCCACCAGGGAAGCCCGAGTCCTCCAACTTTTGACTTCTTTTGTTTGGTCATTTTGGTCATTCAGGGCCCCCTGCAGTTCTTTTCAAATTTAAGGGCCAGATTTTCCATTTCTGCAAAAAAGGCTATTGGAATTTTCGTAGATTAATTTGAGTGAATATCATCAATATTAGGTCTTCCAATCCATGAACACAGATATCTTTTCAATTTCAAGTTTTCTTTAATTTCTTTCAGTGGTGTTTTGTTTTTTGAGTATAAGCCATCCACTTTTTTTTGGTTAAATTTAAGTATTTTATTCTTTTTTATGTTATTGTAAATGAAATTGTTTCCTTAATTTCATTTTTGGATTGTTATTACTAGTGTATGGAACTACAACTATTTTGGGGACTTCCCTGGTGGCACAGTGGTTAAGAATCCGCCTGCCAGTGTAGGGGACACAGGTTCAAGCCCTGGTCCAGGAAGATCCCACATGCCGCGGAGCAACTAAGCCCATGTGCCACAGCTACTGAGCCTGCGCTCTACAGCCTGTGAGCCACAACCACTGAGCTCACGTGCCTAGAGCCCCTGCTCCACAACAAGAGAAGCCACTGCAATGAGAAGACTGCACACCACAACGAAGAGTTGTCCCTACTCATTGCAACTAGAGAAAGCCCGCACGCAGCAACGAAGACCCAGTGCAGCCAAAAATAAAGTAATAAAAACAAGAATTTAAAAAAAATACAACTACTTTTGTATATTGATATTATATCTCCACAACATTGCTGAACTCATTTATTAGCCCTAATGGATTTGTAAATTCTTCAGAATTTTCTTTAAATAAGATTGTTACCTGCAAAAAGAGATAATTTTACTAGTTATTTTCCAATCCAGATGTCATTTATTTCATTTTCTTGCCTAATTGCCCTGGCTAGAACCTTCAGTGCAATGTTGAATAGAAGTGACAGGAGCAGGTATCCTTGTGTCCAGTATTTTTATACTTCTAATTTTTCTTCAAATTATAAAGATAATCACATTAGATAGAAAATGCTAGTGGAAATAGTAGTCATCATTTTTTAAAACTTTTGTTAATGAGAGTGGCTCTAATATTTTCCTATTGAACATAAGCTGGCTTGGGGGTTAAAATAGATTCATGTTAAGGAAGTGTTCTATATTCTTATTCTCTTTTTTTTTAAACATCTTTATTGGAGTATAATTGCTTTACAATGGTGTGTTAGTTTCTGCTTTATAACAAAGTGAATCAGCTATACATATACATATATCCCCATATCTCCTTCCTCTTGCGTCTCCCTCCCACCCTCCCTGTCCCACCCCGCTAGGTGGTCACAAAGCACAGAGCTGATCTCTCTGTGCTATGTGGCTGCTTCCCACTAGCTATCTATTTTACATTTGGTAGTGTATATATGTCCATGTCACTCTCTCACTTCGTCCCAGCTTACCCTTCGCCCTCCCCGTGTCCTCAAGTCCATCCCCTACGTCTGCATCTTTATTCCTATCCTACCTCTAGGTTCTTCAGAACCTTTTTTTTTTTTTTTTAGATTCCATATATATGTGTTAGCATACAGTATTTGTTTTTCTCTTTCTGACTTACTTCACTCTGTATGACAGACTCTAGGTCCATCCACCTCACTGGACAGTTACATGTAAAAGAATGAAATTAGAACACTCCCTAACACCATACACAAAAATAAACTCAAAATGGATTAAAGACCTAAATTTAAGGCCAGACACTATAAAACTCTTAGAGGAAAACACAGGCAGAACACTCTATGACATAAATCACAGCAAGATCCTTTTTGACCCCCTCCTAGAGAAATAGAAATAAAAAGAAAAGTAAACAAATGGGACCTAATGAAACTTAAAAGCTTTTGCACAGCAAAGGAAACCATAAACAAGATGAAAAGACAACCATCAGAATGGGAGAAAATATGTTTATTTGCAAATAAAGCAACTGACAAAGGATTAATCTTCAAAATTTACAAGCAGCTCATGCAGCTCAATATCAAAAGAACAAACAACCCAATTCAAAAATGGGCAGAAGACCTAAATAGACATTTCTCCAAAAAGGATATACAGATTGCCAACAAACACATGAAAGGATGCTCAACATCACTAATCATTAGAAAAATGCAAACCAAAACTACAATGAGGTATCACCTCACAGCAGTCAGAATGGCCATCATCAAAAAATCTACAAACAATAAATGCTGGAGATGGTGTAGAGAAAAGGGAACCTTCTTGCACTGTTGGTGGGAATGTAAATTGATGCAGCCACTATGGAGAACAGTATGGAGGTTCCTTAAAAAACTAAAAACAGAACTACTATACGACCCAGCAATCCCACTACTGGGCATATACCCTGAGAAAACCGTAATTCAGAAAGAGTCATGTACCACAATGTTCACTGCAGCTCTAGTTACAATAACCAGGACATGGAAGAAACCTAAGTGTCCATCGACACATGAATGGATAAAGAAGATGTGGCACATATATACAATGGAATATTACTCAGCCATATTCTTATTCTTTTTTTTTTTTTTTTTTTTTTTTGCGGTACGCGGGCCTCTCACTGCTGTGGCTTCTCCCGTTGCAGAGCACAGGCTCCAGACACGCAGGCTCAGCGGCCATGGCTCACGGGCCCAGCCGCTCCGCAGCATGAGGGATCTTCCCGGACCAGGGCACGAACCCGCGTCCCCTGCATCGGCAGGCGGACTCTCAACCACTGCGCCACCAGAGAAGCCCCATATTCTTATTCTTTTCATGACATTTTGATTCAAAAATAGATGTTAAGTGTTTTTATCAAATGCTTTTCAAAGTCTGTAGAATTGATCTTTCTCAGACCTATTCATAAAATATATGTCCTAATATTTAATCATCCTTGTACTCCTGAAATAAACCCGATTTTGTCATGTTATTTCTTTAAGATATTGCAGGATTCCCTTTCTTAATATTTTATTTAGTATTATTTCATCAATATTTACAAGTGAGATTAATGACCAGGTTTTTTCCCCTATAGGCTTTGTCAGATTTAGTTTTGAAATTATTCTTGCTTTGTGTAAAGAATTTGGAAGGTTTCTTTCTTTATATGATGGGATAGCTTAAATAATTTTGACATTATGTGCTCCTGAAAGATGCAGCATAACCACCTATGAAAAGCACCTGGCACTTTTTTTGTGCTTTCTTTTATGGTAGTTAATTCGTTTAGACTTTCTTTTGAGATCAGTTTTGGTAAATGATAGTTTCTTTAAAAAGAATCTATTTTGGGACTTCCCTTGTGTCCCAGAGGCTAAGACTCCATGCTCCCAATGCCAGGGGCCCGGGTTCGATCCTTAGTCAGGAAACTAGATCCCACATGCCGCAACTAAGAGTTTGCATGCCGCAACAAAAGATCCCGCATACCTCAACTAAAGATCCTGTGTGACGCAACTACGACCTGGATCAACCAAATAAATAATGAAATAAATAAATATTAATAAGTAAATTAATTAAAAAATAAAAAGTATCCATTTTATCTAGAATTTCCAAATTTTTGCACCAAGTATATTTTTGCTTTTTTTCTTAATTAACTTAGCCAAAAGTTTACTTTTTCAAGCAACCAGCTCTTGGGTTATTTAATTCTACCATTTTTGTTTGTTTGCTTTATAATTAAGTAATTTCTACTTTTATCTTTTAAATCTCCTCTTTCTATTTTCTTAGATTAATTTTCTGATCTTTGTTGAACTTCATTTGGATACCTCATTTGTTTTCATTCTTTCTTATTAGTTGATATAGTGAAATTTTCTAGATGCTTTGTGATTTATTCACCTGTGAATAAGACCTAGTTTGGCATATTTGTAGAGCAAGATTCTAGGATATGTTTGTGTCAGCATAACTTGGAATATATGCAATTTATATCTGCTTAAAAACCGAAATCATTTAAGAAGGCACTGACAGCCAGTGAAAAGGCTGGTCAAACTTAGCTTGACATAACTTTAGTCTGTTAAAAGAAGGTTAGGCCCTGAACTTTATGCAAACTTTCTACACTGTAATTTGTTTGCTCTATCTAAGACCCAAACTCCACCCCATGTGCCTAACCACTGACTAATATTTCCTGCCTTGATCTTCCTGTTTTTGCAATATTTGACATAGTTTGTTAAGTTCAGGACTTTCCTTACCAATTTTAATACACCACTTCTTCTTTCCACAGCCACCTGTCCCATGGTCTCTACGTATAAAGCTATGCTTGGGCACTCCTTCTCAGAGATGTTTCTGGCTTCAGTTTTGAGTATCTGCCTATTGTAATAGTCTCCCTTAATGAAATGTTGCTTTGTAGACTCACCATTTTGCCTTGATACCAGAAGAATTTGAAAGACACTTTGATTCCTAGAATTACATTGACTTTTCTCTAAGTTGAAGTATAGTTGGTTTACTATATTATTTATATTAGTTTCAGGTGTACAGCATAGTGATTCAGTATTTTTCCAGATTATACACCATTAAAAGTTATTACAAGGGCTTCTCTGGTGGCGCAGTGGTTGAGAGTCCGCCTGCCAATGCAGGGGACGCGGGTTCGTGCCCCGGTCCGGGAAGATCCCACATGCTGTGGAGCGGCTGGGCCCGTGAGCCATGGCCACTGAGCCTGCGCATCCAGAGCCTGTGCTCTGCAACGGGAGAGGCCACAACAGTGAGAGGCCCGCATACTGTAAAAAAAAAAAAAAAGTTATTACAGGATGATGGCTCTAATTCCCTGTGCTATACAATATATTCTTGCTCCTTACCATCTAATACATAGTAGTTTGTATCTCTTAATCCCATTCCCCTAATTTGCCCCTCTCCACTTCCTTCTCCCCTTTGGTAACCACTAGTTTGTTTTCTATGTCTGTGAGTCTGTTTCCATTTTGCATATACATTTATTTGTATTATTTTTTTAGATTCCACACATAAGTGATATCACATAGTATTTATCTTTCTCTGTCTGAGTTATTTCACTTAGCATAATACCCTCCAAGTCCATCCATATTGCAAATAGCAATATTTCATTCTTTTTTATGGCTGAGTAATATTCCATTGTATACATATATACATAGCACATCTTCATAATCCAATAGTCTATTGATGGGCATTTGGTTTGCTTCCATATCTTGGCTATTGTAAATAGTGCTGCTATGAACATTGAGGTGCATATATCTTTTCAAATTAGTGTTTTTGTATATTTTCTGGATCATATGGTAGTTCTATTTTTAGGTTTTTTTTTTGGCTGCACCATGTGGCTTCTGGGATCCTAGTTCCCCAACCATGGATTGAACCTGGGCCCCAGCAATGAAAGTGCTGAGTCCTAACCACTGGACTGCCAGGGAATTTCCTATTTTTAGTTTTTTGAGGAACCTCCATACTGTTTTCCATAGAGGCTGCAGCAATTTCATTCCTAGCAGGTACAAGGGCTTCCTTTTCTCCATATACTCACCAACATTTGTTATTTGTAGACTTTTTGACAGGTGTGAAGTATTACCTCATTGTTGTTTTGACTTGCATTTCTCTAATAATTAGTGGGTTGAGCATCTTTTCATGTGCTTCCTGACCATCTGTCTGTCTTCCTTGGAAAAATATTTATTCAGTTCTTCTGCTCACTTTTTGATTGTGTTGTTTGTTTTTTTGTTATTGAGTATTATGAGCTGTTTATGTATTTTGAATATTAACACCTTATCAGTCATATCATTTGCAAATATTTTCTCCCATTCCATAGGTTGTCTTTTTGTTATGTCCATGGTTTCCTTTGCTGTTGCAAAAGCTTTTAAATTTAATTAGGTCCCATTTGTTTATTTTTGCTTTTATTTCTTTTGCCTTAGGAGACAGATCCTCCATTGATTCTTGGATTGTAATTTTGCTGCTCGTGATTTCTACATTAACTAGTATGTTTATATATGTAGTAGGTTTTTGGAATCCCCTAGTACAATCCCTAGCTGTTCTGAGCAAATCCAGGTCATATATATCTGCTAGTATGGCATACTATAAAAGTATTTAAAGTATAATGTTTCCTCTGAACACTGCTTTAGCAATATCACATATGTTTTGATATGTAATGTTTTCATTATCACTATTTTCTAAATAGTTGTAATTCTATGTGGATTTTTCCCTTGGGTTCAAGAACTGTTCAACCTAAGATATTTTACTTCCAGCTGGGTAGAAGGTTTTGTTTTCTTGTTACGCCTTCTAGTTTTATTGCATTGCTACTAGAGAAAGCTGTCTGTACTGTTTTATCTTTTTTAGAATTTATTGAGGTTTCCTTTTTAATTGGGAATATAAATAGGAGGTATATTCTCTATTTTCAGAATCACAGAATTTGATATCTATAAATTAATTTTACCTTATTAATTATGTTATTTAAGCCCACTATATCCTT
Organism: Globicephala melas; assembly: GCF_963455315.2. Lineage (NCBI taxonomy): Eukaryota > Metazoa > Chordata > Mammalia > Artiodactyla > Delphinidae > Globicephala > Globicephala melas. The sequence continues at coordinate 76,662,113 of NC_083323.1, forward strand.
CTTTTTTTTTTTAATGTGCTTCATTTGTCATGGACTGAGGGGATGAATTAAAGTATCCTGCCACTAATGTGCTTCTGTTTACTTCTCTGTGTAGACCTTAACTTTTACTTTAAGGGCTATGTTTAAATTGATGCCATGTTATCTGTACATAGATATCTGTAAACGCTCTCTCTCTAAGTTGGGCCCTTTAGCATATGAAGTGCCCTTCTTCTTACTTAATGCTTTTTGTCCCAAACTCAGTCATATTTGAAATGAAGATCATGACCACTTTTTTTTGCATTAGCCTATTCAGGTTTGCCCACTTATCATTTTTTTCTTTTCATTTCCTTTTCTTTTGATGGTTTTAAGTTTCTCATTCTTTACAGTGTTAAATTATTTTTGTTTTGTATCCAATTTGACTTTTCCCCTTTTACAGGGTGAGTTTAACTCATTTATAATTATCATAATTATTGATATGAAAGATATATTTAGTCATGGTTATGTTGTGTTATTTTGTGTTATGATTCATGTTTTCAAGGTTAAAAAGTAATTTCTTGTGTGAGATTTTGCATGGTTTTATGTGCAGTCTTCTGATGATTATGAATGTTTGTATTTTTATGTAATGTCTAATCTTCTTTCTTTAGACGTTATAAATGTCCTATTCTGAACAATAATTAAATTAGTAGCTTTCCTCTTCCTTCTCCCCTTTCTCTCCACAACTTCCCAATTTTAGTTAATTATATTATCTTTCTTAATATTATCTTTCTGTTCAATAACAATTACCCCCACATTTGTTTTAGTTTTAGTCTTATTTATCTGCAGTCCTTATGCTATCTACCTTATTCTTTCTAGTCATCTCTTTGATAAAACGTGTCCACTGGCAGATTATTCAAATGAGTTCATGGAAACAATACCCCTAAAATCTTGTGTTTTCAAAATTGTTTGCCTTTATACCTAAGCAACAGTTTGACTGGGTATAGAATTCCTGGGCCACACCTCTTTCCTTGAGGATTTTGTCTGTATTGCTATATCTACAATGTCTTCTAGGAGTGAACGTTGTGATCAAATACAAAGTCAGCCTAAGTTTTCCTAATTATAAGTAACTTATTTTCTTTAACTTTCAAAGAATACTTTATTTTTGAAATTTAATAATGTTATGAGGACATATATTGGTGTTGACCATGTGGAATCATTTTTTAAATTAATATGTGTCCTTGTACATTTTCAGACTCAAGTCTCCTTTCATTTCTGCAGTTTTTTCTTGAATTATTTTTTTCCTATTCCATTATTTTTTTCTTCTTTGCTTTCAGGATCTGGATTTATGTTTCTCATCATTTCTGGAAAGTTCACAGCCATTATCTCTTTATATATTACCTCTATTCCTTTCTCACTTTTCTTTCTATTTGGAACTCTATCAATTGTTAGATCATATCATTCTATCTTCCATGTCCTTTAATCTTTCTTTCATATTTTCCTTTTTTGTTGTTGTTGTTTCTCTTTCCTGCAGTTCTTCAGATATATCTTTTGGTTCACAAATTCTCACTTGAGTTATCTAATCTAGTTAATCTCTCCACTGAGGGTTTTTTTTTTTTTGCTGCCAATAATTATATTTTTTATTTCTGATTTCTTTGGATTGTTTCCAAAACATTTCTGTTCATTCCTGAGTGGTTTTGTTTGTTTGTTTGTTTGTTTGTTTGTGGTACGCGGGCCTCTCACTGTCGTGGCCTCTCCCGTTGCGGAGCACAGGCTCCGGACGTGCAGGCTCAGTGGCCATGGCTCACGGGCCCAGCCGCTCCACGGCATGTGGGATCCTCCCGGACCAGGGCACGAACCCGCATCCCCTGCATCGGCAGGTGGACTCTCAACCACTGTGCCACCAGGGAAACCCCATTCCTGAGTGTTTTTAGTTGAATGTTCACTTTTTAAATTGCATGCTTTATTTAACACACTTCCCATATATGTGTTTTATGTTATATGTATGTAATTATAACTCCAATACTTGAAATCTTTGGGAAATTTAAATCTGCTGTTTCTTGTTTCTGCTGACTCTCACTCATGGTTATTGCCTTCTTGTGTGTTTGGTAGTCCTGTTTGTGAGTTCATTGCTTGATCATAATATGTGGGAGTCTCTGAACCAAACTTGAATAGCTCTCCTTCAGACAAGGTTTGTTTCTGTTTCTGTCATTAACCAGGACCACTCAATCTTTCTTGGAGTTTGGGCTTAGAGTGTTCCAGGTTCAGTTTGTCCATACAGCTGCCATTCCAAGGTTTGGTACCCACTACAGTTGTATTGCTATAGGAATACTTCCTTAGGCCAACACTGTATTTTCTGGCTTCCTGACCACCCAGGCAGCTTCCTGCTACTCTGGCTCTCTACTGTTTTTCAAGCCGTCAGGAATTTGGATTATGACCCAGCATTCTGTGTGTGAGTCTGTTTGACCTTGACTTCTCCCCAGCCAATGGAGGTTGGCCATTACAGGGATGTTTGCAATGTAGAGTCTCTCTTCTCCCTGACTGTCACAGATGCAGACTGTTTTCTGCAAAAACAACTTGTCCGTGTGATACGTATGTTGCTACACTTTCTCTGCTTTTTGGAACTGTATGGGGTCTAGAGAAGCTCCTCCAATCAGCCTGTGAATCTCATTCCTACCTCTGAAATGAAAGATTTAGGCTCTAACAAGAGATTTAAGTTATGTCCTTAACCTTTACGCAATATATTTAGCTACTTAATCCTAACCCTGACCCATATCCAATCCCAAACCCTAAATCTAACAAGATCTTTCTAAAATATGCACTCTTAACATCCTCCCATACTCAGTCCTTCTACTTTTTGTAATTTAGGGATTTGTCTCATAATTTCTTCTGCTCAGTCTGCTTGTCACTTCTGAGTGATACTCCCCCAAAAAGGAAAATTTCTAACTACACTGCTGTCTTCAAATCTTAAGTCCCACTATATCTTTTGCGATAATTTCATTTTTGAAGGTACAAGATGCACTTTAAAAACTGTGTTTGGCAGTTTGTCTCCACTAACATTCAATTACTAGGTGCAACTCATCTTGGTTTAAAATATTTTCACGAGACTTTAACTTTTCGTGTGGTTACTGTTGTGTGGACTTCAGTGTTTAAAAAAAAATGTTATCAAAGATTTTGGAAGTGTTTTACTAAAACAAAAACATAATGATAAAAATAGTAATGTAAACATTAAAGTTCAGAATGTCATAAATGTAAAAAAATGGATAGGACTTCCATTTTTAGGTAAATCAAGAGGCAAATATGAAAATTTCATAGAAACAAGTGAAACAGAAAATATATAAACACAAGTATGAGAGTGGATATCTAAAAACTCACAATCCAGCTACTTTTTTTTCTCACTGTGTTATCTTCTGAGAAACTTGGTCAAGTTTCGGCATGAAGTTAATGCTTTCATTTCAATTTCTAACAAAACACTGTGGCTTCTGGTAACCCAATTAAATTTTTCGTTACTAAAACAAAAAATATGGTACAAAATTAAATAATTCTTTTGCTAAAGTCAGAAAGAGGCCAAAACTGCAGATATTTTATACAAAGTTGCACTCCTTATACACTAAAACCGGCAGTTCTTACTGTTCTTGAAAGATTTGTAAAAATCAGCTGCAAAGTTATTGAAAATACACTCAGAGTAAAACAAGCTATTGGCAAAATGCTATTGTCGTATTATTTATCATTGTGTAATGTCAATGCCATACAATGTGAAAGAGGAATTATGGCCCTGTGTATATGCTACCAAGTATTGTTTAGAGCTGGATGAAGCCACTAACCACTAGAAAATGAATCAGTTCGTGGCATATATGTGGTATATGAAGAAGTGCTAAAGTAATTTTTGTTCTGCTCATTACTAAAATCCATTGCTTCAGGAGAAAATATTTTTATTTAGATTATCAGTATTTTGTAGGCTATAACATAGACTGGAGGAGTATGCTGGATTCAGTTCTGATGCTACACCAGCTAAATACATGTAACAATGCAAGGTGCACTTTAATGCCAATACATGCATTGCTTTATAAAGAAGAACAGGTGGTCCATAATATGCCTCCAGGTCTTATGTAAAAGAAACTGTAAAAAACATGAATAAACCAAAGGTTGGCCACTTGTCCAACTCCCCAGTGTGTCGTGTAAAGCCAATCAGGCTTTTATCTGCATCACCAATGAAATATCTCTTATCAAAGTCGCCAAACATTTTTATTTTGTCAAATATAATGATTAAGTCTCTGTCCAAATCATAGTTAATCTCTTAGCAATATTTGACCATTCTTTTTTCTTTGAAACATTTTTCTCTCTCTGCCACATTTTTTTCTCTAAGCCACAGTCTCCAAAATTCTTCATCACTGGCTGTTCCTTCTTAGTCTCCTTTTGTCTATATTCTTTCTCTATGTAATCTCAACCAGTCCCATGGCTTTATGACAACAATATGGTATAGATTCCTATAGCCCTGCTTCCCTCACTAAACTCCAGATTCATTTATTCAATTGTTTGTCTTTTTTTTTTTAAGCGCTTTTATTTATTTACTTATTTGGCCGCATCATGCGGCATGCAGGATCTTAGTTCCCAGACCAGAGATCGAACCCATGTCCCCCTGCAGTGGAAGCACGGAGTCTTAACCACTGGACGGCCAGGGAAGTCTCTCCAATTGTTTTTTGACTTCTCTGCTTAGGTATTGAAAAAGCTACTCAAAATTAACATATCCTAAAGATAATTTTGTTTCTTCCCCCCAAACCTTGCTCTTTCTGCGTTCATTGCTGTCTCAGTTATGGCACCACCATCCACCCTTTTGCTTCAGCCAAAAACCCATGAGACATTCCAAATGGTGTTCCTGATTTGTCTCTTGTTCCACTACAACTTGCTCTCCACATACAGTATCCAAAGTGATTATTTCTTATTTATACTTTTAAATCTATGAAATATAGTCTACATACAGAAGAGTATATACAATACGTTATAAAGTGAATGTCCATGTGTCTACACACAGCTTTAGAAATTGAACACTATATTCAAAAGAATTATGTTAAACTCTCTACCTCACACTATATACAAAAATTAACTTAAGATGTACCAAAGATCTGAATGTATGAGCTAAAACTGTAAAACTCTTTGAAGAAAATATAGGGATAAATCTTTGTGTCTGTGGATTAAAATATGACACCCAAAGTATAAGCAACCAAAGGAAAAATATATATAAATTGAGCTTCATCATAATTAAAAACTTTTGTGCTTCATAGAAATGGAACTTCTGTGTTTCATAAGGCTACTTCCTACTCGTATCTCTTCCCTCCTGTTGAAATAACCACAGTACTTATTTATTTGTGTTTTGGATCATTCTGTTGCTTTACTTTAGTTTTACCATATATATATATATATATATATATATATATATGTACAATATAGTTTAGTTTTATCAATCTTGAAATTATATAAATGGAATCCAGCTGTATATGTTCTTTTGTGACTTGCTTCTTTTTTCTCAATATTATGTTCATAAGCTCCATCCATCCTGATGGATATAGCTGTAGCTCTGTATAAAATTTTATAATATAACATACCATAATTAATACCATTAGATTATACTAGTTATGGACTTTGGGACGTTTTCAGTTATTAACAGTGCTACAATGAACATTCTGATACATGTCTCCGGGTACTTATGTGCAAGTTTCTCTAAGATCTTTATCTAGGAGACTATAGATATTGGACTGTCTAATAAACATGAAGGTATGCATCCTCATTTTTCCAAAATAGTTACACCAATTTAATACTCTGACAACTAGTAGAGGGTGAGTTTGCATTGATATTGTCAATGTTTTGGTAATGTCACATTTTTTCCCACTTTTACCAAGCTAGTGGCTTATACAGTTATGTTATTGCAGTTGTTTTTTTTGGGGCGAGGGGTAGTTAGTAAAGAGCTGGTCTTTATTTGCCTCAGAGATCTCCAGGCATAAGTCTCCTCACATAAATTAGGTCTGAACCATTGGACCAAAGGTTAAGGTAAGAGGGGGCTTATAATTAGACACAGAATGGGCCAAGCTTCCGGGTAACTGAATGTGCATGTTTCTGAGAGAAGCAGTCTCCAAACTAACCAGAAATGACTATCAAGTCTTCTCTTGTTTGGTGTGTTTGCCTTATTATTTCTCTCTTCCTTTGTTATAGACAATCAGTAGCTTAATGCACAGGGAGAATTGCAGGTGTGGAAGTTTTGTATGCTTTTATGACGGAGCCCAGCCCTCTACTGGGAGTATATTTGAGCTGATTCCAGAGCAATTAGCTGAATGGAGCATATTTGATTGTTATAATGAGTAGAGCAGAACTATCCAGAAAACTGTCCTTTACATCACATCTCCCCCTTTGGAGTTTTCTCAGTGTTAGTGGAGGTCGTTGTCTTTGAGACTCAACTTCTTGAAACTTTGAAGAGCGTATATCCCACCCCGGATTTGATGGACTCTTCTCCTTTACCCTGCTCCAGAATTGAGCTCCAGGCCCTGGGCAAGATCTCAGAAGGAGAGGAGCTGACCGTGTCCTATATCGACTTCCTTAATGTCAGCTAAGAATGCAGGAAGCAGCTGAAGAAGCAGTACTACTTTGACTGCACGTGTGAGCACTGCCAGAAAGGGCTGAAGGACAACCTCTTCCTGGGTGTGAAAGACGACCCGAAGGTACAGGCAGCCCCACTACTGGAGTGCTTCTGGGCATCTTCCCCAAGAGCCAGGCAAGGGCAGATTCCACAGCTAACCAAGCTACCGCTGCCCTTATGGGTGGTGGACAGAGCACTGCAGATGGGTCCCAGCGAGCATCCTGGTACCACTGCTTGCCAGGTGTTTGAGTCTGGGGAAGTTACTCTGTTTTCTCATTTGTAGAATAGGAATGATGGCCCCCACTACAAGGAGTTGTTATGAGGATGAAACAAGATGATATATGTGAAAGGAGTGACATAGAGAGTAGACACTCAGTAAATTTAAGTTCCTCTTCTTGCCCCTTTGCAGGTTAAGTGATGCTGAGAATTTCATATAGAGAGACAAAATGGGCAGAGATTTGTTGTCTGGTTATCACAAAGATATTCCTTGTCCCATGGAAATTGACAATGTGGAGATCGGGCAATGTTTAGATTGCTTAGTATGCTTAACTTGCCTAATTGATGGTGAGACCATTGAACGTTGGAAGTCTTACCAAGGGGGATGTCAGGGGCTCTGCTGAGTTGGGAGATAGCTAGGCTGCCAGGTGTCAGAGTAGCCGATTAAAGCAGCAAGCCTTTAATCACTTCCTATGATGGTAAAGCAGGAGGCTGAGACTACAGCAGGTGCCAACTCCCCCGGTCCATTTTTCCCCCATGGGAAGGCACACAGGTGGAGGGTCAGATGGATCAGCACAGATGTGAGGGTCGGCTCACTGCTGAGGGACCCAGAACAAAAGGCTCCAGCAGTTTTAGGGACCCTGAGGAGCATGTGTTGGGGAGGAAGGTGGGGGAAGGGTGAGGAGTGGAAAAGTACTGGGTACAGAGTCAGAGTGGGGAAAAGTGCCTTCAAATCTCCCCCAACCCTCCCTTCACAATAAGCAGGTCTTAGTAGAGCCTCCTGAAAAAGACCTCAAGACCTCAGATAATCAACTATATTTCAATTAAAAAAAAAAGAGAGAGAGAAAGAGAGACTTAGGAATGAAGGCACCTGGGCCAGGAATGCAAATATGCGAAGAGCGTGACCTGCCAAGGGGGACCTGAGTCCTTGGCTGCATCTCCCTTCACAGACTGCCATGCACTGGCCCTGCACCAAATCCCTTGTGGGGAGGGCAGCTTTCCCCCCACCCGTGAGGCCTCCCAGGTAGAGCCTTTGTAATTGCCTATGGTCGGGTCTGAAAAATCACACATAGGTTTTTAACCGGGAGCCATTTTCCTTGGGGAGGCTAACCCTGCACTTCTATATAATTCACAGTTCACCAGAGCATTTAAGATACAAATATACTTCTGAATTAACTTCTGCATCCTAAGTGTGAGCAGAAACTTTTCTCTGGTTAGAGCAAAGGCTACAAGCAAGCCCTTTTTTTTTTTTTAACACCTTTATTGGAGTATAATTGCTTTACAATGGTGTGTTAGTTTCTGCTGTATAACAAAGTGAATCAGCTATACACATACATATATCCTCATATCCCTTCCCTCTTGCGTCACCCTCCCACCCTCCTTATCCCACCCCTCTAGGTGGTCACAAAGCACCAAGCTGATCTCCCTGTGCCATGCAGCTGCTTCCCACTAGCTCTCTATTTTACATTTGGTAGTGTATATATGTCAATGCTACTCTCTCAGTTCATCCCAACTTAGCCTTCCCCCCCCATGTGTCCTCAACTCCATTCTCTATGTCTGTGTCTTTATTGCTGTCCTACCCCTAGGTTCATCAGAACCATTTTTTGTTTTTTTAGATTCCATATATATGTGTTAGCATATGGCATTTGTTTTTCTCTTTCTGGCTTCACTCTACATGACAGACTCTAGGTCCATCCACCTCACTACAAATAACTCAATTTCGTTTCTTTTCATGGCTGAGTAATATTCCATTGTAGGGCTTCCCTGGTGGCGCAGTGGTTGAGAGTCCGCCTGCCGATGCAGGGGACACGGGTTCGTGCCCTGGTCCAGGAAGATCCCACATGCCATGGAGCGGCTGGGCCCATGAGCCATGGCCGCTAAGCCTGAGCGTCTGGAGCCTGTGTTCCGCAATGGGAGTGGCCACAACAGTGAGAGGCCCGAGTAATGCAAAAAGAAAAAAGAAAGAAAAAAAAAGAAATTCCATTGTATATATGTGCCAAATCTTCTTTATCCATTCATCTGTCAATGGGCACTTAGGTTGCTTCCATGTCGTGTTATTGTAAATAGTGCTGCAGTGAACATTGTGATACATGACTCGTTTTCAATTATGGTTTTCTCAGGGTATATGCCCAGTAGTGGGATTGCTGGGTCATATGGTAGTTCTATTTTTAGTTTTTTAAGGAACCTCCATACTGTTCTCCATAGTGGCTGCATCAATTTACATTCCCACCAACAGTGCAAGAGGGTTCGCTTTTCTCCACACCCTCTCCAGCATTTATTGTTTGTAGATTTTTTGATGAAGGTCATTCAGACTGGTGTGAGGTGATACCTCATTGTAGTTTTGATTTACATTTCTCTAACGATTAGTGATGTTGAGCATCCTTCATGTGTTTGTTGGCAATCTGTATAACTTCTTTGGAGAAATGTCTATTTAGGTCTTCTGCCCATTTTTGGACTGGGCTGTTTGTTTTTTTGATATTGAGCTGCATGAGCTGCTTATATGTTTTGGAGATTAATCCTTTGTTCATTGTTTCATTTGCAAATATTTTCTCCCATCTTGAGCATTGTCTTTTCATCTTGTTTATGGTTTCCTTTGCTGTGCAAAAGCTTTTAAGTTTCATTAGGTCCCATTTGTTTATTTTGTTTGTTTGTTTGTTTGTTTGTTTGTTTGTTTTGTGGTATGTGGGCCTCTCACTGTTGTGGCCTCTCCCATTGCGGAGCACAGGATCCGGACACGCAGGCCCTGTGGCCATGGCTCACGGGCCCAGCCGCTCCACGGCATGTGGGATCCTCCCGGACCGGGGCACGAACCCATGTCCCCTGCATTGGCAGGCAGATTCTCAACCACTGCACCACCAGGGAAGCCCTATTTTTGTTTTTATTTCCATTTCTCTAGGAGGTGGGTCAAAAGGATCTTGCTGTGATTTATGCCAAAGAGTGTTCTTCCTATGTTTTCCTCTAGGAGTTTTATAGTGTCTGGCCTTATATTTAGGTCCTTAATCCATTTTGAGTTTATTTTTGTGTATGGTGTTAGGAAGTGTTCTAATATCATTCTTTTACATGTAGCTGTCCAGTTTTCCCAGCACCACTTATTGAAGAGGCTGTCTTTTCTCCATTGTATACTCTTGCCTCCTTTATCAAAGATAAGATGACCATAGGTGTGTGGGTTTATCTCTGGGCTCTCTATCCTGTTCCATTGGTCTATATTTCTGTTTTTGTGCCAGTACCATCCTGTCTTGATTACTGTAGCTTTGTAGCATAGTCTAAAGTCCAGGAGCCTGATTCCTCCAGCTCTGTTTTTCTTTCTTCAGATTGTTTTGGCTATTCGAGGTCTTTTGTGTTTCCATACAAATTGTGCAGTATTTTCTTCTAGTTTTGTGAAAAATGCCATTGGTAATTTGATAGGGATTGCATTGAATCTGTAGATTGCTTTGGGTAGAATAGTCTTTTTCACAATGTTGTTTCTTCCAGTCCAAGAACAGGGTATTCTTCTAGTCCAAGAACAAGCATCTGTTTGTTTCATCTTTAATTTCTTTCATCAGTGTCTTATAGTTTTCTGCTTACAGGTCTTTTGTCTCCTTAGGTAGGTTTATTCCTAGGTATTTTATTCTTTTTGTTGCAATGGTAAATGGGAGTGTTTCCTTAATTTCTCTTACAGATTTTTCATCATTAGTGTATAGGAATGCAAGAGGTTTCTCTGCATTAATTTTGTATTCTGCTACTATACCAGATTCATTGATTAGCTCTAGTAGTTTTCTGGTAGCCTCTTTAGGATTCTCTATGAATAGTATCATGTCATCTGTAAACAGTGACAGTTTTACTTCTTTTCCAATTTTGATTCCTTTTACTTCTCTTTCTTCTCTGATTGCTGTGGCTAAAACTTCCAAAACTATGTTGAATAATAGTGGTGAGAGTGGGCAACCTTGTCTTGTTTCTGATCCTAGAGGAAATGGTTTCAGTTTTTCACCATTGAGAACAATGTTGGCTGTGGGTTTGTCATATATGGCCTTTATTATGTTGAGGTAAGTGCCCCCTATGCCTACTTTCTGGAGAATTTTTATCATGAATCAGTGTTGAATTTTGTCGAAAGCTTTTCCTCCATCTACTGAGATTACTATATGGTTCTTATCCTTCAATTTGTTAATATGGTGTATCACATTGATTGACGTGTATATATGGAAGAATCCTTGCATTCCTGGGATAAACCCCACTTGATCATGGTGTATGATTCTTTTAAGGTGCTGTTTGATTCTGTTTGTTTGTATTTTGTTGAGGATTTTTGCATCTATGTTCGTCAGATATATTGGCCTGCAGTTTTCTTTTTTGTGACATCTTTGTCTGGTTTTGCTATCAGTGTGATGGTGACCTCATAGAATGAGTTTGAGAGTGTTCCTCTCTCTGCTATATTTTGGAAAAGTGTGAGAAGGATAGGTGTTAGCTCTTCTCTAAATATTTGATAGAATTCACTTGTGAAGCCATCTGGTCCTGGGCTTTTATTTGTTGGAAGATTTTTAACCACAGTTTCAATTTCAGTGCTTGTGATTGGTCTGTTTATATTTTCTACTTCTTCCTGGTTCAGTCTTGGAAGGTTGTGCTTTTCTAAGAATTTGTGCATTTCTTCCAGGTTGTCCATTTTATTGGCATAGAGTTGCTTGTAGTAATCTCTCATGATTCTTTGTATTTCTGCTGTGTCAGTTGTTACTTCTCCTTTTTCATTTACAATTCTATTGATTTGAGTCTTCTCCCTTTTTTTCTTGGTGAGTCTGGCTAATGGTTTTTCAATTTTGTTTATCTTCTCAAAGAACAATCATTTAGTTTTATTGATCTTTGCTATTGTTTCTTTCATTTCTTTTTCATTTCTTTCTGATCTGATCTTTATGATTTCTTTCCTTTTGCTAACTTTGGGGTTTTCTTGTTCTTCTTTCTCTAATTGCTTTAGGTGTAAGGTTAGGTTGTTTATTTGAAATGTTTCTTGTTTCTTGAGGTAGGATTGTATTGCTATAAACTTCCCTCTTAGAACTGCTTTTGCTGCATCCCATAGGTTTTGGCTCATCATGTTTTCACTGTCATTTGTTTCTAGGTATTTTTTGGTTTCCTCTTTGATTTCTTCAGTCATCTCCTGTTTTTTTAGTAGCATATTGTTTAGCCTCCATGTGTTTGTACTTTTTACATTTTTTCCTGTAATTAATATCTAGTCTCATAGCATTGTGGTCGGAAAAGATACTTGATATGATTTCAAGTTTCTTAAACCTACCAAGGCTTGATTTGTGACCCATGATATGATCTATCCTGCAGAATGTTCTATGAACACTTGAGAAGAAAGTGTATTCTGTTGTTTTTGGATGGAAAGTCCTATAAATATCAGTTAAGTCCATCTTGTTTAATGTGTCATTTAAAGCTTGTGCTTCCTTATTTATTTTCATTTTGGATGATCTGTCCATTGGTGAAAGTTGGGTGTTAATATCCCCTACTATGATTATGTTACTGTCGATTTCCCCTTTTATGGCTGTTAGCCTTTGCCTTATGTATTGAGGTGCTCCTATGTTGGGTGCACAAATATTTCCAATTGTTATATCTTATTCTTGGATTGATCCCTTGATCATTATTAGTGTCCTTCTTTATCTCTTGTAATAGTCTTTATTTTAAAGTCTATTTAGTCTGATATGAGAATTGCTACGCCAGCTTTTTTTTTATTTCTATTTGCATGGAGTATCTTTTTCCATCCCCTCACTATCAGTCTGTATGTGTCTCTAGGTCTGAAGTGGGTCTCTTGTAGACAGCATATGTACGGGTCTTGTTTTATTTATTTATTTATTTTTGGCTCTATTCGGTGTTTGTTGCTGTGTGTGGGCTTTCTCTAGTTGCAGCGAGTGGCGGCTACTCTTCGTTGTGGTGTGTGGGCTTCTCATTGCAGTGGCTTCTGTTGTTGTGAAGCACAGGCTCTAGGCCTGCAGGGTTCACTAATTGTGGCACACGGGCTTAGCTGCTCCACAGCATGTGGGATCTTCCCGGACCAGGGCCGAACCTGTGTCCCCTGTGTTGGCAGGCAGACTCTTAACCACTGTGCCACCAGGGAGTCCCCGTGTCTTGTTTTTGTATCCATTCAGCCAGTCTATGTCTTTTGGTTGGAACATTTAATCCATTTACATTTAAGGTAATTATTGATATGTATGTTCCTATGACGATTTTCTTAATTGTTTTGGTTTTGTTTTTGCAGGTCTTTTCCTTCTCTTGTATTTCCTGCCTAGGGAAGTTCCTCTAGCATTTGTTGTAGAGCTGGTTTGGTGGTGCTGAATTCTCTTAACTTTTGCTTGTCTGTAAAGGCTTTAATTTCTCTGTGGAATTTGAATGAGATCCTTACTGGATAGAGTAATCTTGGTTGTAGGTTTTTCCCTTCCATCACTTTAAATTTGCCCTGCCACTCTCTTCTGGCTTGCAGAGTTTCTGCTGAAAAATCAGCTGTTAACCTTGTGGATATTCTGTTGTATGTTCTTTGCTGCTTTTCCCTTCCTGCTTTTAATATTTTTTCTTTGTATTTAATTTTTGATAGTTTGATTAATATGTGTTTTAGTGTTTTTCTCTTTGGGTTTATCCTGTATGGTACTCTCTGTGTCACTTGAGTGACTATTTCCTTTCCCATGTTAGGGAAGTTTTCGACTATAATGTCTTCAAATATTTTCTCAGACCCTTTCTTTTTCTCTTCTTGTGGGACCCCTATAATTCGAATGTTGGTATGTTTAATGTTGTTCCAGAGGTCTCTGAGACTGTCCTCAATTCTTTTCATTCTTTTTTCTTTATTTTGTTCCCTGGCATTTATTTCCACCATTTTATCTTCCAGCTCACTTATCCATTTTTCTGCCTCAGTTATTCTGTTATTGATTCCTTCTAGAATATTTTTAATTTGAGTAATTGTGTTGTTCATCACTGTTTGTTTGCTCTTCAGTTCTTCTAGATCCTTGTTAAATGTTTCTTGTATTTTCTCCTTTCTGTTTCCAAGATTTTGGATCATCTTTACTATCATTACTCTGAATTCATTTTCAGGTAGTTTGCCTATTTTGTCTTCATTTATTTGGTCCTGTAGGTTTTTACCTTGCTCCTTCGTCAGTAAGATTTTTTTTGTCGTTTCTTTCTTTTTTTTTTTTTGATGGGTGGTGCTGTATTCCTGTCTTACTGGTTGTTTGACCTGAGTCGTCCAGCCCTGGAGTTTGCAGGCAGTTAGATAGAGCTGGGTCTTGGGGCTGAGATGAGGACCTCTGGGAGGCCTCACTCTGATTAATATTCCCTGGGGTTTGGGGTTCTCTGTTAGTTCAGTGGTTTGGACCCAGAGCTCCCACTACAGGAGCTCAGGCCTGACCTCCGGCCTGGGAACCAAGATCCCACAAGCTTTGTGGCATGGTAAAAAAATAAAAAGGGCTTCCCTGGTGGCTCAGTGGTTAAGAATCCATCTGCCAATGCAGGGGACACAGGTTTGAGCCCTGGTCAGGGAAGATCCCACATGCCACGGAATAACTAAGGCTGTGTGCCACAATTACTGAGCCTGTGCTCTAGAGTCTGTGAGCCACAACTACTGAGCCCACGTGCCACAACTACTGAAGCCCACGCGCCTAGAGCCCATGCTCCACAACAAGAGAAGCCACCGCAATGAGAAGCCTGTGCACTGCAATGAAGAGTAGCCCCTGCTCACCGCAAGTAGAGAAAGCTTACATGCAGCAACGAAGACCCAACGCAGCCAAAAATAAATAAGTAAATAAATTTTTAATATTATTTTAATAAAAATGATTAAGATGGTCAATTTAATGTTATAAAAAAAGGAAGAAAGAAAGAAAAAAAGGAGCAGTACAATATCAAAGGATAAATAACAAAATAAAATTAGAAAGATAAAAATTTTTTAGGAAAAATAAAAGTATAATTGAAACCACTGCAACAAGGTAAAATAAAACCACAGCAGAAAAAAGAAAAAAAAGGGGGGGAGGCAACAAGCCAAAAGGAGCGATCACTAACAAAGTATAAAGAATAAAATAGAATTAGAAAAATAAAAGCTTCCTTAGGAGAAATAGAAATATAAAAGAATCAACAATAATGAATCAACAAGGTAAAACAGAACCCCGATGTAACAGAGGAAGAAAGAAGAAAAAAAAAACCCTTGGCTATGGGGGCGGAGTTTAGTTGGGTGGTGGAACTTAGGCAGGGGCGGGGTTTAGGTGTGGCGGGGGACCTAGGTGGGTGGAGTGGTGATGTTTGAGCATGGGGCAGGGCCTAGGCAGGGCAACGTTCAAGCGTGGGGTGGGGCCTCTGCTTAGGACCTGTGCAGAAGGGGAGAGGCAGCATGTGGAAAGGAGGGCACCTGGAGTGTGGAGTTCAAGAGTTTGGAGCTAGGGCCCTGCGTGAGGGTGTGTGGGTGTGGTTTAGGCCCAGCTCTGTTGGAGGGGGTCTCCGAGTGTAGAGGTAGAGGCCTGGGTGGGGGTGTATTGGGGGCCTTGGGCTCTGTGAGGCAGAAGGGAGGCTCCGAGGTCAGAGAATTAGGCCTGGGAGCTCAACACGCTCCCCGGTGCCTAAGTGGACAGGGAAGGTGCTGGCCCCGCTCTGTTCCGTTCCTTCGCACCCCTCCCCCACCATCTCTCCCAGGGTCTCTGCCTTCCCCACTGGACCGCTAACCGTGGGTGGGTCCCGCTGGGTGTAGGGACTCCTCCCCTCCCCCAGCCATCCCTCAGGGGTGCTGGTCCCGGAGGTCCAGCCTTTACTTTTGCTCCCCCTTCCCTCCCTCCCACTCCCTCAGGACCCGCCCGGCTGGAGGGGGCCTAGGTAGGCAGAGGATCAGGCCTGGGATCTCAGCAGGTTCCTGGGGCTCCAAATGGTCAGGGGAAACCTGGCCACGCTCCCTTTTGATCTTCTGTCCTCCCAATGGTTCCCCAATTTCCCCCCTTCTGGCGTGGGATCCCTTCCCCTCCCCCAGCCGCCCCTCAGGGGTGCCGGTCCCGTCCCACCTCCACTTCTCCTCCCCCTTCACTCCTGCCACACCTCACATCCTACCCGGTCACTGGGGTTTCCTCCCGTTCCCTTAGGTGTCCATGGTCCCTCACAGCTGCCTGGTAGATGCCCTAGTTGTGAGGAGATGCTAATTCCACGTCCTCCTAGTACACCATCTTGACTCTGCCCCCGTTATTGCAGTTTTAATACGTATTTCCCTGGTTAATTAATGAGATTAAACATTTTTCATATCTTTATTGACTATCTGCATTTCCTCTTTTGGAGAACTGCTTAATCAAGTATTTTGCAAATTTTCTAATTGTGTTCTTTTTCTTTTATCATATTGATTTGTAGGAGTACTTTTAATACTCTAGATACTAGTCTTCTTCAGTTATTTGTTCTGCAGATACTCTTCCCAAATTTATGGCTCCAAATTGATCTGTTAAAAATGCCTATCAGGGGCTTCCCTGGTGGCGCAGTGGTTGAGAGTCCGCCTGCCGATGCAGGAGACGTGGGTTCGAGCCCCGGTCCGGGAGGATCCCACATGCTGCGGAGCAGCTGGGCCCGTGAGCCATGGCCGCTGAGCCTGCGCATCCGGAGCCTGTGCTCTGCAACGGGAGAGGCCACAGCAGTGAGAGGCCCACGTACCGCAAAAAAAAAAAAAAAAAAAACCTATCAGATCTAGTCATATCCTTGTAAAGTATATAATTTAATAGATTTTAATATTTTCAGAGTTGTGCAACCATCACCACAGTCAATGTTGGAACATCTTTATCCCCCTCAAAAGAAACCCTGCAGCCATAAGCAGAGCATTTCCTCTTTACACGTGAATGCTAGTCTCCAGGTTTCATAAGACTGACAACTTCTTGACAACTCTCAAGTAAAACATTACCATCTCTAAGGAGACCAAGTTACTGCCCCTTTTAATTATTCTCTGACTCTCTGTGGATGACAGTGTTTGTTGCTTACACTAATTCCCAGTGCCCTCCTCTTCTCTTTTAACAGAACCCTGATTTTGTTCAAGTATCAGGTAGCCATAAGCTACAGGGGCAGTCAGGCCCATCCCCAACCCAAGAGATAAAGCACGACTGATCTAAGCCAAAGGTGATGTCTCATTTCCCTTGGCAATGATTAGTTTAGTCATGGTATGTGCTATAATACAAGGGTACTGCTGGGGGTTCTTCTAGGCAAATACTTTGTGCTCTTACAATGGGACGTGAGAAAACACAGTTCCATTTTCCCTGCCTCCAGACACCTTAGCATGAGAATATATTGCTTAGACCCACAGAACCATCTTACAAGCATGAGAGGAAAACTCAAGAGAATCACAGAGATGCTGAGCTGGAGTCACAATGCCATTGAGCCACTGAGTAACCAGCCCTGGAACCATCCTACTTTGACTTTTCATGTGAGATAAAACCCTTAAAGTTAAAGCATTCTGAATTGAGTTTTCAGCCACATCTATCCTACCTCATAATCTATTACATCGCCCTCTTTTGTTTTCCTCTTAGCACTTAGTTTCTGTAATATTTTGTTTATTGCTTGTCTCCATCAATTAGAATGAAAGCTCCTTGAGATCATGGTCCTTCTCTTCTTTGCCACTGTACCTGAAGCATCTTAGGTAGTACCTGGTATCTAGTCAATAACCAGTAATTATTAGTTGAAAATTAATGAACAACACCTTTATTTCTCTCTTTCCCTTACTTCCAGTCCTTCAGCAAGTCTATTGGTTCAATCTTCAAAATATATCCAACTTTGACTACTCTGCCCATCCCTGGGGCTGTCATCAGTGCGTGTCCAGGTGGGAAGTGTTGTCTCACTCTCCTGTTCACCTGGTAAACTCCCCACTCTTCCTATTTTCACTGACTCTACTTTTGCCAAGGTACGTGCAGGGCATTGGGCTGCCCATATGAACCCACAGTCTAGTGGGGGAAGTGGGAGAGGGGTACTGACACAGATCTTTTCTGTGTGAGATATGAGGAATGCAGAGGTGGGTCTGGTGGTCTGGGCGGGTGGAGAACTGCAATCCCCACTCCAGTTGCACAGAAGACTAGGCAAGAAGAGAGGAGCCCCTCCTCTGTGGTCTCTGTGGGGGTAGGGGTGGGGCTTAGAATTAGGGTCAGGAACATTTCTGTTTCCTTTGTATATATGAGGAGAGGCCAGACAAACCCTTGCACCTGTTCTTCCCCTCAAATAATACTCAAGACAAAAATAATCCCTCAGTCCACAGTGAGTATATCTTGTCATACAAATAATTAGGTGGGAAGGCCCCACCAGCTCCATTTGACAGACAGAAAAACTGAGACTCATCAAGAAGCCATTTCCCCAGGGTTGTGCATCTCTTCTGCAGTAAGGCCACAAGCAGACCCTAGGCCTCTTCATTCAAGAGCAATTCACATTACAGCTCACTGAGCACCCAGCCCAGAGGCTCCCCAGAACAGGGGCTCCACACGTAGGTGTTTCTGACCCTTTTTGGACTCCTCTGAGAGGCCCTCCTGTTAGAGATGGGGAACCTGAGAGGAAAAGTGACTTGGCAAGGAATAACAGAGCAGACAGGCTGACCTGCCGCAGGAGCTCTGATTCTAATCATAAGAGTAGCCAATATTTATGGAGTACTCCTGGGTGGTAAATCCTATTCCAAGCCCATTACACGTGGTATCTTTTTTCATCCAACAGCAACCCTGCAAATGTATATACCTCAAGCTCACAATCCCTAATCTGTAATTCGGAAACAAAAAACCTCTGAAAACCAACAGACTTTTCCTATATTTGCTGCCCAAACTCTTTTGGTGGCAAAATTTGTCTCAAACAGATGTGAGGCTATTTCAATTATTTATAATTTTTTATATCTTTTATTTATTAATTTTAAAGATCAGGGAAAAGCATGAATAGCCATACCTTTATTAGTTTTCTATTGCTGTGTAATGATATTACTACAAAGTTAGTGATTTAAACCAACACATGTTAACTGTCTCTAAGTTTCTGTTGGTCAGGAGTCTGAGTGTGGCTTAGCTGGGTCCTCCGCTTAGGGTCTCACCAGGCTTCAATCAAGGTGTCAGCTGGGACTGCAGTCTCTTCTGAATTCAAATGGGGAAGGATCCACTTCCAAGCTTACTTGTGTTATTGGCAGAATGCATACCTTGAGTTAGTAGAACTGAGGGCTTCAGTTCGGGTGTTTTTTTGTTTTTCTTTTTCTGCCTGTCAGCCAGAGATTGCCTACATCCTGGTTGTATGGGGTCCCCTAATGTGGCCACATGCTTCCTCAAAGCCGGTAAGAAGTGGGGCGAGGGGAGGCTGAGACGAGACTCCAGCAAGATGAGTGCTGCAATCCTATATAACATAATCACATATGTCTAATCATATACATCCTATTACCTTTGCCTTATTCTTTCAGTCAGAAGCAACAGGTCCTGCGTAACACTTGAAGGGACAAGATCACATACCACCAGGAGATGGGGATTGTGGGGCCATCTTAAGAGTCTGTCCACCATAATTTTGATACCTTTCAATGCAGAAATGTTAATGTTTTGATTATGCCCTAGACCCCCATGGGGGTGTCTCATAATATCTGGTATATGTACCATGACATCTTTCTAAAATCCTGAAAGTTTTGAATTCTGAGACATACTGTCCTCATGGGTTTTAGGTATGGTACTATATTACTATTGCCATTTTACAAGTGAAGAAATTGAATTACCTTAGGAGTCAAGTGACTCAGTCTAACACACTCACTTCTGTGTTTTTCTCCTCTACTCTCAATACTGTGGTACTCCAAGGACAAAAAACAAGATAAACTCAAAGGCCAACATCGCAAGGACAGAGAGTTACCAGACTCTTAACACTCTGTCACATAGTGACCATTACAATATCCCCGAACCCTCCCAAGCAGCATGCCCTGCTCCCTTCCCATCCCATATAAGGAAAGGTATTTGTCCTGTTCTTCTCCTGCTCTGCACACTGGAAGTATGCATACCCTGCCCAATCAGCAGGTGACTCACATGTTCCTTTGTTCCCTGGCTATAAAAACAGACCAGTAACCGTTGCTTGGGGTCAGCTCTCCTGGATTATCAGGAAGTCAGCCCGCTGTTCGGGCAGTGACCCTTCCCTTTAATAAATTCTGTCTTCTTTATTTTCTGCCTTGTGTCTGGAAATTCTTTTCCAACCCACACTTGGACCACGACAAATACTACACTACTACACTTCTTCACTTCTGACCCCAGCTGTGTAGGTTTTCCACACATCAAGCAGTTCTGCAATTCCAGCTGGCTGTCCTACAATTAAACTCAATTCTGACACTATTTACCTGGAGATAGCATCAGATTCCATAGGTTAAGGATTCAGTCCCACAAGGCTGCCTTCCCACCAGATGCCAATTGCAAGTCCAGGTTGTCACCTGGGCTTCTGACCTTCTAGCTATAAATTGGAGGTTCCTCTCCCTGGGTTCAATTATACTTGCTAAAGTAGCTCATAGAACTCTGGAAAATACTTTATGTACTACCTGTTTATTATGAAAGGATATAACTCAGGAACAGCCAATGGAAGAGATATATAGAGCAAGTTTTATTGGTGATTGATTCAGTCCCAGGCCCCTCTCCCCTCCCCAGAGGTTGGGGGGCAGGGGCTGAAAGTTCCAACCATCTAATCACTAGCTGGTTCCCTTGGCAACCAGCTCCCATCCTTAGGAGCTTTTCAACTCATTAACATAAACTCAGGTGTAGTTGAAAGGGGCTTTTTATGAATAACAATGTTACTGAACTCAAGTCCCTGTGCCTAACTCACAGTGAGGCCAAACAATACTGAAGTTCAGAGTTTGGAGCAGAGAAAGGTTTATTGCAGGGCCATGCAGGGAGATGGGTGGCTCAGGCCTTAAAAGCCCGAAATTCCCGAAGGCTTTCAGCAAAGCCCTTCTAAAGCCAAGTTGAGAGAGGGCCATGGTTAGTTGTTGCAAACTTCTTGGTATTGGATCCTTTGTTCTTGCAACTGTCCATGTTGGTCAGGTCACCATGTTCCTGTAAACATCCAGCAAGACAGATGTTATTCTCTGTTCAGGTCACGGTCAGGTTATCCTGTATATTTCAAGCTATAGGCAACATTCTTTTACAAAAGGTGCAGAGCCAGCATGACTAAGCACAGGCAACAGAGCACAAAGGTTAAAGTAAGGTTAAAGCAAAAGGAACAGATCTAATATGGTGTCAGATTTGTTCTTCCCTGTTAGAACAAGATGTTCCTCTGAAGCTGTTTCAGGAACAAAGACCAAATACTGTAACAAAAGATGCTTCCCTTTCTCTTATTGCTTAGGAAAGTACAAGCGTTTTAGGAGCTCTTTGCCAGAAACAGGACAAAGAACAAATAAATATATATTTCTTGTTATAAATCACAATATCACACTAATCTTGGGCCAAAATAAGGGTTCAGACTCTGAGGTCAGAGCCCAACCATGCAGGCCCCATGGTTCTGAGATTTAGGGGTCTATGATGAAGAGATTCCAAGTGTTATCACTGCCATGACAGCAACCCAGGGTCAAAGGCTTCAGAGCCCCAGGCACTGAGGTCCTGTAGATACACATGCTTCCTGATGCCATTGTAATAAGGAAGAACAAATCTGACTCCATATTAGATCTGTTCCATTTTACTTTAACCTTTGTGCTCTGTTGCCTGTGCTTAGTCATGCTGGCTCTGCACCTTTTGTAAAAGAATGTTGCCTATAGCCTGAAATACATAGGATAGCTTATTCGCAAGGCTCTTGACCTTTAAGAGTTCATTCATATAGAGATAAAAAGTTGCAGAACAGAGATTAACATTTATCTTGTTGGAGGTTTACAGGAACATCATGATTTGCCCTAAGTGGACAGCTGCCAGAACAAAGGCTCCAACACCAAGAAGTCTGCAACAACTAACCATGCCCCTCCCTCACCTGACCTTTAAATAGGCTTTGCTGAAAGCCTTTGGGGAGTTCAAGGTTTTTCTAATGCATGAGCTCCATGTGTGGCCCTGCAATAAACTTTTCTCTGCTCTAAACTCTGTCATTTCAGTATTATTTGGCCTCACTGTGTGTCAGGCACATGAACTTGTGTTTGGTAACACCATCACCGCTACCACCATCTCCAGCAGCACCACTGCCACCACCACCACCACTGTTCTTTTTCCCTGGAGGGCACCTTCCACCTGTTTGTAAGGGGGTTGAGGATTCTAGGTGGGGGCTCTGGAGAGGTGTAGCCTTTGGGGAAACCACTACCAGGCTCAGCTCTGTTCAAGACATGCTGTGATTCACTCCCCACAGCTTCCTCCATTCTTCACACTGCAACCCAAATGGTAACAATCCCCTTCTTTAAACTTTTAGTGGTTTTCATTGCATCTTTTTTTTTGGACAGTTTTTAGCTGTACCTTTATTCATCTTAGTTCATTACAAATGTACTTGTTTTAAAGATCCTATAGGGACTTCCCTGGTGGTACAGTGGTTAAGAATCCATCTGCCAATGCAGGGGACACGGGTTCAAGCCCTGGTCCTGGAATATCCCACATGCCGCGGAGCAACTAAGCTCGTGCGCCACAACTACTGAGCCTGGGCTCTAGAGCCCATGAGCCACAACTACTGAGCCTACATGCCACAACTACTGAAACCCCCATGCCTAGAGCCTATGCTCTGCAACAAGAGAAGCCACCACAATGAGAAGCCCACGCACCGCAACGAAGAGTAGCCCCTGCTCGCCACAACTAGAGAAAGCCTGCACGCAGCAATGAAGACCCAACACAGCCAAAAATAAATAAATGAATAAATAATAAAGATCCTATAAATAGTGTCTACCCACTAATGTGGGATATAAGTCACCCCTCTCAGCATGGTATTTTTGTCTTTAGAAAGCAGAATTCTTATAGGAATCTTATTGATTGCACAGTGGTTACAAAAATGTCAGATATAATGATGTATACAATCTAAACAGGACAGGCTGATTAAAAATGTACATAATGCAAAAATGTACTTATTAAAAGTTAGCCATGGGGACTTCCCTTGTGGTGCAGTGGATAAGACTCTGCACTCCCAATGCAGGGGGCCCGGGATTTGATCCCTGGTCAGGGAACTAGATCCCACATGCAAGCCGTAACTAAGTGTTCGCATGCCACAACTAAGGAACTCGTGTGCCACAACTAAGACCCAGCACAACCAAATAAATAAATATATATGCATATATTAAAAAAAATTAGCCATGAGGACAGATGAATGCAGTGGGAAGAGTAGTTGATTGGGGTTGACGGCCCATATACAGTGATACTGCTTTTCTTCCTCCATTACAGTAAAAAACTGCCACTAATAGATACAGGTATTCCACACACATCTAACTACACAAAGGTAGGTGGTGACCTGCTACGTGTATAGTCTAAAGTGGTCTGTGATCCTTCTGTGATAAGTCTCACAAAAATAGTACATAGTGAACCCCATGCAGGTAGTAGGAAACACTGGTTATCCATTCTAGTTAGACTTTGAAAATGTTTAACTTTTGACATTAATATCTGTAAAGAACATGTTTCCTTTTGCTGTTTTCAAAATTAACAGGCACATAGAGTGGAGGAATTTTGACGGTTGCTTTTCCTAACAGTGATAACTGAAATAATCTTTTTAAATTTTTTTGAATTTATTTTTCACTGCATTGTGTCTTCACTGCTGTGCACAGGCTTTCTGTAGTTGCAGCAAGCAGGGGCTACTCTTTGTTGCGGTGCACATGCTTCTCATTGTGCTGGCTTCTCTTATTGTGTAGCATGGGCTCTAGGCGCAGGGGTTTCAGTAGTTGTGGCACATGGGCTCAGTAGTTGTGGCACATGGGCTTAGTTGCTCTGCGGCATGTGGGATCTTCCCAGACCAGGGCTCAAACCCGTGTCCCCTGATTTGGCAGGCAGATTCTTAACCACTGCGCTGTCAGGGAAGTCCCTAAAATACTCTTTAAAATACTTTTTAATAACATATTTCAGTCACATACAACATAAAATGTGGATCATCTACAGCTTTAAGCTGAAAGGTAGAGGACATGCATCTGAATTTTAATGCTTTACTTTCAGTATTCTGCAGTTTCCTACCTTTGCCGTGAAGAATGAAACTGATGTAACTGCTTGTTTATTTTCCATTTCATTTTGAATAACATTCAAATTCAGTTCTTTGGTCATCAAGGTTTTACCTGGTCTGGCTTCTGACTTTTCCAATCTTATCTCCTACTATTCCCCGCTCCACACTGACCTCTTTCAGTCCTTCAAACTTCACTAAGTGTATTTTTTGCGTCAGAATGTCAACCAAAAAAATAATGCAGGAGGCTCCAAATAAGAAAGGAGTTTATTTGGGGTCTTAAGAACTGCAATTCGAGAGACACAGATTCAGGTGAACCAAAAGGAGAGTTCTGAGGAAGAGAAAGGGTCAGGAGCTTATAAAGACAAAAAGACAAGGCTGTTAAAAGTTGCCTGGCAAGAATTGTGATTCACTCTGATATGAGTCAGAAAATATTTGTCCTTAGGAATTACAAGTTGTTTTAGGATAGGAGTCCAATAATTAGATAGACTATCACGAGTTATTTTAGGGTTAGGATCCAATAAGTATCTTGGGTTTCTGGCAGGTGTTCTGGATTACTTCATCAGGTCAAAAGGTCAGATTCCATCCAGACTGAGATGTGCATAAGCCATACTTCCTTAATGGTCTCCTGGCTCCATTTTAGAGAGCTCTCTTAGCAATGCTGACTCCATTTTTACTTTCCTTTCACGAGAGTCTTTCTCTTCCCTCTGTCCCCAGATCTCTGCATGGTTATCTCCTTTTTATAGTTCAGGTCTGAAGTATAAAACAATTAAATAGGGAAACAATTAGATTGGGGTTGGCTCTAATGCCATGGCATCCTATGTAAGCAAACCAAAATCTAAGCCTGTAAACGCCTCAAAGTTATGATATCAAAACACTTAACCAATAACAAAGAGCCAACTAAGCTTTAAGCCATAGCCAACCAAATAATTTCCTTCTTTGCTTTCTCTGTGTAAGTCTTTCCTCCCAAATCCTATTAGCAGAGCACTCTTAACCACTTCTAGTTTGGCACTGCCCAATTCTAAGCAGTCTTTGCTCAAATAAACTCTCAAAATTTTTAATAAGCTTCAAGTTATCTTTTAATAGGTTTCAGCAAAAATGTCACAGCCTCAGAGATGCCTCCCTTGACCATCCGAGCAAAAGTAATCCTTCTCTCATCTCTTGGCCTCTCCCGACACCCTGTCTCTCCCTGATCCTATCTTGTTCTTTATAGTCCTTATCTTATCTCCACATGTTGTTTGTTTGTGTGCTTGTTTTCTATCTCTCACACTAAAATCTATACTCCAAGAGGACATGTTTGTTTACTGATACATGCTCCCTGGCACATAGTAGGTATTAAATATCTGTTTGAATGAATGTAATTAATGGATTTTAAAAGTCCCATTTAAATGACCAATAAATGTGAGTTAGGAATCATATAATTTTGTAAAAATAAAAATAACTGGTGACACTAACTAGAAAAAGACAAGGTTGTCTTTGCAGTGGGTCAGCATCCTGATGAAGGACAATTGCCATCCCTGTCACTGTTACAAAACTGATCATTATTATGTTGGCATTACTAAGCGATTATTCTTAATTTTCAAAATGTTAATGATATTTAATTACATTATGTAAAAATCAGGGCTTCCCTGGTGGCGCAGTGGTTGAGAGTCCGCCTGCTGATGCAGGGGACGTGGGTTCGTGCCCCGGTCCGGGAAGATCCCACGTGCTGTGGAGTGGCTGGGCCCGTGAGCCATGGCCACTGAACCTGCGCGTCTGGAGCCTGTGCTCCGCAACGGGAGAGGCCACAACAGTGAGAGGCCTGCGTACCGCAAAAAAAAAAAAAAAAAAAAAAAAAAATTCAGTGGTCTGTTTATGAATTGGATATTTTCCACTCTATCCTTCTCTACTCTGGGCTCTAACAAGCCGACCTTTATGGATTGCATAAACTAGAATCCCTTGACCTCTGATTTCTGGTTGGGTTGAGGACATGACCGCATCAGCAGATCAAAAGGAGAGGTAGAGAATGGGTTAGAGTATTTATTCTTCCAGCTCCCTCCTGGCTGGGTTACCACAGGCTGTTTACCCTAACTGACCCAAAGGCCATAGCTCCTTTTAGGTGGGTATGGCCATTCTCTCCAGGTTTTGGTAACTTTCCCTCCCTGCCCTTTCAGGACTAGGAGAGGTAAGGGCTTCCTGCTATTGCTAGTCCTAAGATATTGAAACATTATCACCCCTGCCCTTAACTGTGGCCAAACCTTTGTAAGCAGCCCCTTTATTAACACCTCCTTGCTTATCCTGTTTGAATTTGCCCAGCTGTTTCCTGCCTTGGATCTGGAGTCATACACTGTATGCCTCAAACTCATGAGAATTTGAAAGACATGGATCTATAGCCTAGAAACAAAGTAAATCAAGGATCGAGCTAATGGAAAATTTTAACAATGCCCAAGAACTCATGATCATGGGCACTATTGTTTCCAATTTGGAGTAAGACATAAGTTGAGATATAAAAAGAAACTAAATAAAAAGAACGCATGTTATTTTCACATTACCTTGAATTAAGGACACTCCTACTGGGAAATAACCTGCATACGGTAGGATAATAAAGTAGTGGTTTATTTGGCTTATCTTTATTCTATTTGCCCTTAGCCCCCTTCCAAGTTATAACCTAAAGATCAGGTTTTAAAAAGGTACCAGACAAGGGATTGGCTACTTTCTACGCCCATCTTTGCCATTTTCCTGCTCGGAAATCATAGATGTGGTGAAGACGGCAGAGTAGGGAGAGCCTGAGCTCACCTCCTCCCATGGGCATACAAAAATTAAAACTATTTATAGAGCAACTATCTATGAGAATGACCTGAAGACTAGCAGAAATGATTTTCCACAACTAAAATATAAACAAGCAACCACAGTGAGATGGGTAGGAGGAGTGGAGACACAATATCGTCCAGACTCATACCCCTAGGTAGGCCACTCACAAACAGGAGGATAATCACAATTTCAGAGATTCTCCCCAAGGAGTGAGGGGTCTGAGTTCCACATTAGGCTTCCCAGCCCAGGGGTCTTATACCAGGAAGATGAGCCCCCAGAACATGTGGCTTTGAAGTCCAGTGAGGCTTGCTTATGGAAGAGGCAGAGGGCTGTAGGAAACAGAGACTACACTCTTAAAGGGAGCATGCAAAATATCACATGCTCTAAGGTCTAGCACGGAGGCAGTAATTTGAAAGAAGCCTGGGTCAGACCCACTTGCTGATCTTGGAGAGCCTCTGGGAGAGGCAGGAGGCAACTGGGAATCACCCCTGGAGACAGAAACTGGTGGCGGCCATTCTTCTAAGTTCATTCTGCCATGAAGACAATGGTGTTGACAAGCACCAATTTAGAATCTTCCCTCTAGCCTATTAGCACCAGGGGTTACCTGCCCACTAGTGGGAAGGCATCAGTCAGTCCTGGACCCCCTCACCCCCAAGACCCAGCCTCTCTCATCAGTGGGCCAAGGGCACCCCCATAAGACCGTCAGCTGACTTTTCAAGCAGAAGCTTTGCCGGCCAGAAGGGAGTAGCATGATATTCAAAGTGAATTAAAGGAAAAAAACCTATAACCAAGAATACTCTACCTGGCAAGGCTATCATTCAGATTTGAAGGAGAGATAAAGAGTTTACAGACAAGCAAAAGCTAAAAGTTCAGCATCAATAAATTGGCTTTATAAGAAATGTTAAAGGGACTTCTCTAAGCAGAACATAAAAGACCACAGCAAGACATGTGAAAACTACGAAAAGAAAAATCTCATTGGTAAAGGCAAACATACAGTAAAGTTAACAGATCAACCACTTGTAAAGCTAGTAGGAAGGTTTAAAAACAAAAGTAGTAAAAGCATCTATACTCACACTAAGTATTTAAGGGATATACAAAACAACAAGATGTAAAATATTATGTCAAAAGTATTAAACGTTGGTTGAAAAGATAAAAGAAAAAGAAAAAAGGGATGAAAAAAGAAAAAGAAAAAAAGAAGAAAAAAGTTAAACAGTGGGAACAGAGTAAAACTGCAAGGTTGTTAGAATGCATTCAAACTTGAGATCATCAGCTTAAAATAATCAAGTATATGTATACAGGTAATTATATATAAACCTCATGGTAACCACAAACCAAAAACCTACAATAGATACACACTCATAAAAAGAGAAAGGAATCCAAACATAACACTAAGGATAATCATCAAATCACAAAGGAAGAGTGCAAAAGAAGAAAGGGAAAAAAAGAACTATAAAAACAACCAGAAAACAAGAAGCAAAATGGCAATAAGTACATACCTATCAATAATTACTTTAAATGTTAATGGACTAAATGCTCCAACCAAAAGACATAGAGTGGCTGAATGGTTACAAAACCAAGACCTATATATATGCTACCATCAAGAGACTCACTTCAGATCTAAATATACACACAGACTGAAACTGAGGGAATGGAAAAGATATTACATGCAAATGGAAATGAAAAGAAGACCTGGGTTAAAAATACTTATATCAGACAAAATAGACTTTAAAAAAAGACTGTAGGACTTCCCTGGTGGCGCAGTGGTTAAGAATCCACCTACCAATGCAGGGGACAAGGGTTCAATCCCGGTTTAGGATGCCACGGAGCAACTATGCCCACGCGCCACAACTACTGAACCTGCGCTGTAGAGCCCACGAGCCACAACTACTGAGCCTGCGCACCACAACTACTGAAGCCCGTGCGCCTAGAGCCCGTGTTCCACAACAAGAGAAGCCGCTGCAAAGAGAAGCCCGCGCACCGCAACAAAGAGTAGCCCCCACTTGCGGCAACTAGAGAAAGCCCACACACAGCAACAAAGATCCAATGCAGGCAAAAATAATGTTTATAATAAATAATAAATAAATAAATAAATTTATTTTTTTAAAAAAGACTAACAAGAGACAAAGAAGGATATTACAGAATAAAGCAATCAATCCAACAATAAATATAACATTATATTTATAATAATTGTAAATATTTTTGCACCCAACATAGGGGCACCTAAATACATAAAGCAAATATTAACAAACATAAAGGGATAACTTGACAATAACACAATAGTAAAGGACTTTATTACTTTTCTTCCAATTTTATTGAGATATAATTGACATACAGCATGTATAAGTTTAAGGTATACAGCAAAATAATTTGACTTACCTCATGAAATGATTACCACAAAAAGTTTAGTGAACATCCAACATCTCTTGAGATATGAAATTAAACAGAAAAAATGTTTTTCCTTGTGATGAAGAAAATCTTAGCATTTACTCACTTAGCTTTCTTTTTCTCTTTTTTCTTTTTCTGCAAAACGCTTTATTGTTTTCATTTGGTCCAAGGCTTGGGAGAGGGTTCCAGGGTGGTTAAAAAGCTGCCTAGAGGCTGCAGAGTGGGACTTCAGGTAGAAGCCCTGACACCAGAGGGGCTCCTCAAATGTTTCTGGGCTTCAGAGGCTCCTAGTCATGCTTGCGGTTAAGCCTTTTAAGCCTTTCGAAGCGATACTCACCCAGCCCAGCCTGGGGACCAGCCAGCCTGCAGATGTTGGTCAGGTGGTTGCCCAGTTTCTAGATGAGTTTCACCTCCTCATCTAGGAAGTGGCTCTCCAGGAAGTCACAGAAGTGGGGGTCTGCACAGGCAGAACCCAGGGCATGCAGATCCAAAAGGGCCTGGTTCAGGTTGTTTGCCATGAGTACAGCAACTTCCATAACATCCTGGGTTTACCCCTCTCATCTTGAGGTGACTTCTGCACATCCTGGAAGAGGGTGTGGCTGCCACGATGGTTTTGCATTTTCAAGAGATGGTCCTGCGGTGCCCTTGCGATTCTCCTTGGCCAGTTTGTGGATATAGTGCCCCACGCCCTCCAGGGCCACATAGTCATGGTGGAAATAGAAGCCCAGAGAGAGGTAGGTGTGGGAGGCCCACACGTGCACATTAATTCTGACGAATCTGGGAGGTCATGTTTGTAAGGAGTTGAGGCCAAAAAATGGTGTTGGCTGGTGCCAGTGGCTGATTCTGAAGGTTGCAACTGGAAAAAAGGTTGGAGGATGGTTGCAGAGGCTGGAGCATGGAGGCGCCCCTGGGTCTGTTCAGTCCAGACACTGTTGAAGCAAGAGACAGATCCGTGGGACCCCAAGCGCACTGCGACTTAACTTTCATATATAATATTCATCAGTGATAATTATATTTATCAAGTTGTACATTACACCCCTAGTACTTATTTATCTTATAACTGGAAGACTGCCTTCATCCACTTTCCCCTCCACACTCACTGCCTCTGGTAACCACAAACCTGATCTCTTTTTCTATGAGTTTGTTTGTGTATGAAATATAATTGACCTACAACGATATGTTAGTTTCTATTACACAACATAGTGATTAGATATTTCTATACATTTCAAAATGATCGCTATGATAAATATAGTTACCATCTGTCACCATACAAAGATATTACACAATTATTGACTATATTCCCCACAGTGTACAGCTCATACCCATGACTCATTTATTTTATAACTAGAAACTTGCACCTCTTAATCTCCCTCACCTATTTCTCTTCTCCTCCCCACAAGTCCTCCCCTCTGGCAACCACCTGTTTGTTCTCTGTATCTATGACTCTATCTCTGTTTTGTTATGTTTGCTCACTTATTTTGGTTTTCAGATTCCACATATAAGTGAAATTATATAGTATTTGTCTTTCTCTGATTTAATTAATTTCACTTAGCACAATATCCTCTAAGTCCATCTATGTTGTTCCAAATGACAAGATTCATTATTTTTTATACCACATATTCTTTATCCATTCATCTATTGATAAGCACTTAGGTTGCTTCCATATCCTGGCTATTGTAAATAACACTGCAGTGAACATAGTGGTGTGTATTTTTTTGAATTAGTGTTTTTGTTTTCTATGGATAAATATCCAGGAGTGGAATTGTTGGATCATATACTAATTCCATTTTTAATGTTTTGAGGAATCTCCATACTGTTTTCCATAGTGGCTGCACCAATCTACATTCCCAACAGCACTGCATGAGGGTTGCCTTTTCTCCACATTCTCACCAACACTTGTTACTTGTCTTTTTGATAATAGCCATTCTGACATGTGTCAGGTGATAGCTCACTGTGATTTTGATTTGTATTTCCCTGATGATTAGTGATGTTGAGCATCTTTTCATGCATCTGTTGGCTATCTGTGTGTCTTCTTTGGATAAATATCTATTCAGGTCCTCTGCTCATTTTTTAATCTGATTTTTTGTTGTTGTTGAGTTGTATGAGCTCTTTGTATATTTTGGATATTAACCCCTTATCAGATATACTGTTTGCAAGTATCTTTATATTCAGTAGATGGCCTTTTTCTTTTGTTGATAGTTTCCTTTGCTGTGAAAAGCTTTTTAGCTTGATGTATATAGTCCCACTTGTTTATTTTGCTTTTGTTTCCCTTGCCTGAGGAGACATACCCCCCCAAATATTGCTAAAACCAATGTCAAAGAGCATACTGCCTATGTTTTCTTCCAGGATTTTTATGGTTTAGGACTACATTTAAGCCTTTAATCCATTTTGAGTTATTCAAATATATGGTGTGAGAAAGCAGTCCAGTTTGATTCTTTTGCACATAGCTCATGACTACATGCTTAAGAATCCAGCTGTACAGCCTGATTGCTTGGTTTCAAATACCAGCTTTACCACTGATAAGCCATGTGGACTTGGACATGTTTCTTACTCTCTTTGGACCTCTGTTTCCTCATTTGGAAAATGGGTGATAATGATAACGATACCTACCAATCAGGGTTACTTTGAGGATTATATGAGTTAGAACTTGTAAAATGCTTACTGTGTGCAAGTCATCATTCTAACCACTCAATAAATATTCATAGTCTTCATCGATACTGTTAAAAGAAAATTTTCCAGAGATAATTTACTGATCAAGTAGGCTTTTATTCAGCAATTCATAAATGGGACAGCATCTAATCTAGCAGATAGAAAGGAGCTCAAAAGAGCCATACAAGGCAAGAAATGTTTACAGACCAAAGCAAGGAGGTATAAGGAAGTGACACTGGGCATTTGCTGATTGGTTTTAACCAATGGCAGTGTTACTTCCATTATATGGAGCAAAGGGAAATCTTGGAGCCACGTCAGGTTAACTTCTACTGAGCAGGCAAGCGTTGACTGGTTGGCCTAGGTCTTCCGTTGGGAGAGCAGAGGATAGAAACTAAGCTAAACTCTGGTTTGCAAATGTGGGGGCTTTACATAAATGATTCCATCTTGGGCCTAACCTGCTCACTTTAACAAGAGCCAACTGAAATGACTTTGGGTTAGTAATAGATGATGATGTGCATGTTATACTGAATTGAAAATTAATATTAGAGGAGCAATTGCTGTTTTTTTAAAATTAATTTATTTATTTATGGCTGTGGTGGGTCTTCGTTGCTGCGCGTGGGCTTTCTCTAGTTGCGGTGAGCGGGAGCTACTCTTCATTGTGGTGCGTGAGCTTCTCGTTGCAGTGGCTTCTCTTGTTGCAGAGCACGGTCTCTAGGCATGCAGGCTTCAGTAGTTGTGGCACATGGGCTCAGTAGTTGTGGCTCGCGGGCTCTAGAGCGCAGGCTCAGTAGCTGTGGTGCATGGGCTTAGCTGCTCCACGGCATGTGGGATCTTCCTGGCTCGAACCCGTGTCCCCTGCCTTGGCAGGCGGATTCTTAACCACTGCACCACCAGGGAAGTCCGCAATTGCTGTTTTGAATCCAGATATAATCAGTATGGCTTAAGAGTGAAGAATCTAACTCATGGCCTATTCTTATATTTTGAGATATGACATGTAAAGATGATTTGAACAATTTATTGCCGTCTGCTTATGTGCACACATGTTCTTATTATTGACCCAATATTCACTTATATATAGCATAAGAGATGTACTTAATCATTTTATATATATATACTTATTATATATTTGTATACACACACTAGGAATGAATAACATGATTTAAGGAAAGTAATATTGTTTATTATTCTTATATAACCTGCCCAGAGGAACAAACTATAATA
This sequence comes from Globicephala melas, assembly GCF_963455315.2. Lineage (NCBI taxonomy): Eukaryota > Metazoa > Chordata > Mammalia > Artiodactyla > Delphinidae > Globicephala > Globicephala melas. Next base: position 76,694,973 of record NC_083323.1, read on the forward strand.
AAGTTTTCTTTATATGGTATCTAGGGAAGGAAATGGAGAAGGTTCTGAGCTAGAGGTAACTACAGTAAAGTGGACACAGCAAGCAAAGAGGCAAGAAAGGAAAAATGACATCTTGCCCTTTGCCCAGCCTGTCCACAAATCACTGACCATGCACCAGAAGAGACTTCCATTCCTAATAACCTTGCATTCCAAGATAAACAATGAATAATAGGAACCTCCTAAAAGCCTTGACTAACAGGAAATCCTAAAAGCTTTGCCTCCTGAGATAAGCCACAAAAACAAGAACATCCTGTTTTTCTTCCCAAAAGACAGGAACATCTTGTTCTTATCCAATCTGAATTGTCAGCTGCTGTATCTGAACTATAAATATCTGCCATATCATCTGAACTACAGTTTCCTCTCATTCTATTCGATGAGCCACTATTTCTAAAGGCCTAGTTCCCTTGCACTGCTAGTAAAAATGTTTCCCTGTGTTCACTATTTGTCTCTGAATTTTATTTTGACAGAGTTCCTGAATACAGTAGTAGTAACTGATTCTCTTGGGAAGTCCTGAGGTCAGATGCACCAAGAGCCAGCCTCATGCGGGGGGGGGGGCACTTGTGCAGCTGCACAGGCCCCACCCCTGGTTTAATGCTCTGCTATCACCGTCTTGAAATTCTTAAATCACTTTTATATTGCTGGTCCTGGATGTACCATAAACCTCTCTCCTGAGCGCCCAAACAGAGTAGAAAGAGCATGGCCTTTGGAGTCTGACACACCTTTTTATTTGGGGAAGTTCTCACTTTATAAAATAGCATGATACTTCAGACTGATGATTACGTGAACTCATGAAAGTATTTATCATGTTTGACATCTGGGTAAATAGGTCCATAAATAATAGTTCTGAATTGCCCCATTTTACCTTCTTTGAAGTAGAGCTATATAGCCTTACACAATCTACTTTTCTTCTCAGCATGAATCTAAATAGAAGCAGCAATTCATTTGAACAAGTATTTATTTGAGTGAGAGTTGGGATACAGTACTCAAAACTTCAAGTTGCAAGCTTTCAAAGATGCGAACGTTCGTTCACACGTCCAATCACGCAAGTTAGTTCACATGTCTTGCGTACATTGTCACATGCGTGCATCCTCTACAACTGGTAGTGGTTTTGTGTACTTTACTGTACAGTACTGTATAGAGTACAGTAGTACAGTATCTTTATTTAAAGCCCACGATGTCTGGAAGCAAGAGTAAAAGCAGCAGTGATATAACTGGTACTACTGTATTTTTCAAGGTACCGTACGGTAAGATTAAAAATTTTTTTTTTGTGTGTTTGTTTTTTATGTATTATTTGTGCAAAATGTATTATAAACCTATTACAGTGCAGTACTATATAGCCGATTGTGTTAGTTGGGTACCTAGGCTAACTGTTGGACTTACAAACGAATTGGACTTACGAACACACTCTCGGAATGGAACTCATTCATATGTAGGGGACTTACTGTACTTACGCGTTCATTCCCTCACCTCTCATTCATTCCTCTCATTACAATCAGGCTACATCCTCCACCACCACCTCAGTGACCCTCAGTGACCTCCTTGCTGCTAAATCACCTTCAAGTGTTATCTTAGTTGACCTCTCTGTAGCATGTGACAATTTTGGTGATGTTTATCTTCTGTAGTACCTATTTCTTCCCTTCCTCTTTGGCTATTCCTTCTCAGTGTCAATTGCCAGCCAATTGCTATTCCTCAGCTCTCTCTCCAAGGACTGATTGTTCTCTATATACAACTCTATATACAACTGTTGAGTGAGCTCATCTATTCCTATACCTTCAATTTCTGTCTATATGCTGGTGACTCCTGCTATGAATATGTAACTGTTAGGCTGTTTGAGGCAGCAAGAAGCAGAAAACTCAAGTCAACCAATTTTATCAACAACAAAAGGGATTAACTGAATTATATAACAGAAAGTAGTGTTGAAATAAATTTCTAGGTCCAAGATGAGGCTGCTCCTGTCCAGGATGGCATGTCAACAAACCCAAACTTAGATAATTTTCATGTTCCTATAAATGCTCTGCTTGATCAGAAGCACAGTATCCAGCCAGCCAATCCCCAACTGCCAAGAAACTGTGATGATTTCCTTGTTTTCAGATATGCAAGCCCAGCCAATCAACTTAAGCCAAATACTCTTTCCTTATTCCCTGACTGACCTGCTAGCCTTATAAGGAAATCCCTGACCTCCTAGCCAATCAATCATGCCATTTCCTCATTGCTGCTTCAAACACTGTGTAAAATACACTGTTGCCCAAACATCCCTCAGGAAGAGTGCTCCACTGTTTGTGAAGTACTGTATTCCCCCAATCCATAATTGTTTCCCCTTGAATAAAGGATATCAAACTCCTTGTTTTATTTTTGGCATCTGATAGTAAAGAGGAGGGGTGGTGTTCATGCACGATTCAATCAGGTCTCCGGCTGTCTTCCTGTGATTCTCTTACTCTGTTTTCCTGTTTAACTTCATTCAAAATGACAATGATGAGAGAACAGAGTGTTGCTTCACAAAGCATCATACAAATAAATATGAGGAAACTTCTTTCCCAGAAAGCTCCAGAACTTTTCCTGCTTCTTATTGGCCACGAATGAGTCACATGCCCACATGCCCATTCTTGAACCCATCTTGGTGGCTGAGGGAATATTGTGGTTTCTTGATTAATCTAGGCCTGCTAACCTTTGAATCAATTACTATAGTAATCACTGATTAGCCTTAATCTGGAGCCACCACTGAAGATGAAGTCAGTCCCCAAACCACACTGCTGCCAAAAAATAAGGTAGGAATGAGATGAGTACATTAGGGCAACCACAACATACATGAGACCTATATTATTCAGTGGCAAGAAACTCAAATTCTTGACACAGTTATGCTAAGAACCTGAGAGGCTAGTTTGTAAATTGTAGGCCCTAAAATCTGCAGGAAATCATTGTAAAAACACTTCTAAGAATCGTGATACCATGAGGGTTTACAACTCTTTGACCTTTAAACTAATTGGCTAGAAATAACTAGGACTTTGTTACCTTACCTTTTTATATAATTGACATTTTCTTAAAAAGAAAAAAACAGGGGGCTTCCCTGGTGGCACAGTGGTTGGGAGTCCGCCTGCCGATGCAGGGGACACGGGTTCGTGCCCCGGTCCAGGAAGATCCTACATGCCGCAGAGCGGCTGGGCCCGTGAGCCATGGCCGCTGAGCCTGCGCGTCCGGAGCCTGTGCTCTGCAACAGGGGAGGCCACAACAGTGAGAGGCCCGCGTACCGCCAAAAAAAGAAAAAAACATAAAAAAAGCAGCTGTGACATTTTCTTTTGACTATCTAGAAGAACTCAGGCACCCAAAGTTTAACACCTCATAATACTGGGGCAGTGACCTGCACTTTTCTGGTGTTGAAGAATCAGGTAATCAGCAGGAAGAACTAGATGGATAGCTGTGTAGCATTCAAGCTGGGCAGCACTCAACAAACAGATAGGAAGGACCATGAAGTCTGCCCTTATCTGATCTGTCAAGGTCTTCCAAGGTCCAAATGACTCCCAGAGCAGCAGACGATTCTTCCCCCAAAGTACTGAATTCATAAGTAAATGCATGTACTATTGCTGCTATTCAATCTCACCTTTAAAAGCAAAACGGCATCATTTCCAGACCTATAGCCCCAAGGCTATATCTTCCATAGACACTGCAAAATTCATATGTCCAAAATTTAATCTCCCCTTGTTTTCAAAAAACCCCTGTAATCCTCTCAGCTCATTAAAATGGCATCACCATATGTCACCCAATTCTCCAAACCCAAAGCCTAGAAATTAGCCTTGACTCTTCTCTTTTCCCTCCACTCCAACCAATCTCTAAATCCTATTGGCTCTATTTCCATTACCTCTTGAATCTGTCTATCCAGTCTGCTGCTATTACTTTAGTTTAAGCTATTAACAAAAGACACCTTTCTAGTCTCCAAGTCTCCATCTGTGACCGCTACAATTCGTTTACTACTTAACAGCTAGAGTTCTTTCAAAAACTCATCCTTCCTATGCATGTACTGTCCTTGCTTAAAGCCTATCTATGACTCTGCACAAAGTACTTCAGACAAAGCCTAAACTGTTTAACGTAACACAGGCCATCATGCCCCCATTTTAGCTTTCTAGATCGGAAGGCAAGGCACCACAGCCATCCAACCCAGGCCGCTGCCTGTTTTTGTACAGTTTTCAATGTAAGGTTTTTACATTTTTAAATGGTTGAAAAAAATCAGAAGATGAATGATATTTCATAACACTGACAAGTACATGAAATTCAAACCTCAGCATCCATGAAGTTTTATTGGAACACACCTCCCCCACCCCTGCCATTCATATGGTCTATGGCTGCTTTTGAGCTACAAGGTGAGCAGCTGTGACCTCCTAAGGTCAAGGATGAAACCCAGTCCTCCTAAAACCGAGTTTCCCTGCCAAGTTTATGATTAACCTCTCTTGTCCAAAACTTATTCCTTTTCTTGTCCCACCCTTGTTCCCCTCAGGATTGAGGAGTATCAAAGAAAAGTGGGACTGAAACAAAGCAGGACCCTGTGAGGCCTTCCTGGGTACAAACTTCTCATATCCCCTGCTTCTTGCTTGGCCTTCCATGAGTTCCAGAGCAGACTCAAGCAGTTAATGATTAGAACAATAGCCACAGAACTCCTAGCTCTCCTGAAGGGATATAGATAACAATCTGATGCATATCTTTGAGTTGTTCTGCAGAAACTAAGATCCCCAACCAGGTAGAGGATGTTGAACACACGTTGACCACAAGCACACAGACTCCCAGACTGGATAGAACCAAAGGATGATAATTAATATTCCCCAAACATCACCCTGTTACCTCACTACCAACCAATCAGAAAAATGTCCGTGAGCTGATCATGCACCCTGCCACCCTCACCTGTAGTGTTGCCTTTAAAAACTCTTGCCTGAAAGCCTGAGTTCCGGTCTTTTGATCATCAGCTGCCTGTTCATCTTGCTTGGCGCCCTGTACTTTCCCTCACCACAACCCAGTTGTCAGTAGATCAGCTTGGCTTCAGGTAGGACACCCGGAGCCCAGTTCGGTTCAGCAACAAGGGATGTCCCACAAAACCGAAAATATTTATTTTCTGCCCCCTTATAGAAGAAGTTTGCCTGTTTCCTCCTCTACACACACCTCACCACTCTCCACTGTAGCCATCCTGAACTATTTGCAGTCCCTAACAGGCCACGTTTTTCTCTCAACCTGCTCCCCCCACCCTTCCATGGGTGTTCCGGCAGAACTAACTCCATCTTAGTATTTAACAGTTGTTCTGATTGTCTTTTTACTTGTCTGGTTCAAGGGTTCACCACTGAAGCCTCAGCACCCAGCACAATCCCTGCCCTCCTTCAGTGCTTGGTAAATGCGTGCTGATTGAATAAGCAAGCATCCTGAAGAGATGAACAAGACTGGGTTCCAACTTTCAAAAGCTTACAAAAGGAAGACATATAAACAACAAGTTAATCTACAAGGAAGAATGAAAAAGCACCAAAAAGTAGCAAGTACTCTGCAGCATAACCAAGGAGAGACAATTCCACCTGGGGAAAGGTCCCTCTTCTTTAGAAATCCTTCTGATTTAAACACAAGCCCCTGTCTCCGTGATGAAATGCTTACTGAGATTTTTTGTAGGCACGTAATGTCCTCATCTGTAAAATAAGCTAAATAATTCCGACTTCACAGGATTAAAAAGAATATGGTTAATTACTGAAAGCACTCAGTGCGTGCTTTCTTACACAAAGTGCTCGGTAAACGGCAATCACTCTCGGATCCGCTAAAACTCTCTGTTTGACGGTCACAGAGTCTGTATCCAAGGGGGTCCCTGATCGCCAGATGCTCGGCCCAGCATCAAACGCACCCCTGTAGTAAGAGCAGCGACCTCGCAGCCACGCGCGGCTCCAGGGTTACCGGGCTAGGTCGCGCGCGGGGCTGGCCGACTCGGGAAAGCGCCGGAGTCCGGCCGCAGGTCTGCAGAACGACAACTGCCGCAGCGCTTCTCTGAGAGTAACGTTCGTTTGCATTTTATCCCGCCGCCGCTCCGGCGCACGGCGCCGGGCTCCGCCCCAAAGGGGCTCGGCAGTCGCCAGCGCGCCCGCGCCTGGTCACCGGAAGAGGCGGGCGACGTCACAAGGGCCTACGCGTCTTGTCGGGGCTGGAGTTGACAGACGGTCTCTGGCTGGATTTCGACGGCCCCGGGACCGCGGAAGAGGCTTCCGAGGGCGGCCGCGATGCCGAGCCAGCAGCGCGTCAGTCAGCTCCTGGATCTGTGAGTCCGCCCCGGCCCGCCTCCCTGTCGCCCCGCCCCGGCGCCGCCCGCGCCCGCCGCCCCGCGCGGCTTCCCTTCCCCGCCCCCTTCTTGCCTCCCTCCGAGGAGGCCCCGCGGGTGTTTCTAGACCTGGGTAGATGATTTTGTCTTCTTGCTGAGGACCGTCGTACCAGGGGGCTGCCCGGCAGGCTTGCCCCTCTGGCCCCCGATAGATGTCCTATCAGTCAGCCTTGACAGCTCCACGCCCGGGCGGTTCCTGGCAGCGGCCTGTCTCTGACGGGAGCTGAAAGCCTTGGTAAAACAAAACAAAACAAAAAACAAAACACTGGATGGGGCTCTCAAAAGCCTTCAGCAAAGTTCCACCCAGTTACTGTAACAGGGATAAATATTGATTCTTTGACATAGCGCTCAAATCCTTGATTGTGCTTGCTGGGTTCAGCTCCCGGTTTTGCTATTATTCTCCAGTTGTGTGACTACAGGAGAGTAATTTCACCTCTCTGGGCCCTAGTTCTTGATCTACAAAATTAGTATAATAACAGTACCTATCTCATGGCGTTGTAGTGAGCAATAAACTTAACATATTTAAATCCTTAGAAGGCTACCTAGTATTAAAAGGATTAACCTCCTTATTACTTAACAGCTAGACTAACACCTAGTATTAAAAGGATTAATCTCCTAATTAAAAGGATTAATTAATTAAAATAAATTTTTTTACTTGATATGAATATTTTATTGAGGGAGAAACCAGAAGCACAGAGGCATGTAGTTACAGGATGGCTTATAAAGTGAGCGCGAGGAAGTTGTTTAACCTTTACAATGGTTATTACGTTGGGAGTTTACAGACAGCAGGGGATTGGTTAAAAGTGATTATCTTACGCTATTTTAAGAAGACAATTTACGTTGATTATTAGAGGCATTTACAAGGAATAACCTGTTAAGTGTCACTTATGTTCATGATATAAACTAGATTTGGTTTCGCTTATGCGGTCTAACTGCCTTGGTCAGCTTGGGGGATTTTCAAGCCTGGTCTCCATTTATTTTATTTAAAAAGTCTCCGACTTTTGGTCTTTCTCTCGACAAGCTGAGAGTGTGAACCAATATGGTGTTACTCTCACTACCCCTTTGATGTAGTCCTTGGCATGGATGGTCATGTAGTTGCTGTTACCGGCAGTTACATAGTCACCCTGAATACGGTCAGTGGGATCATTGAGTTCTTCCAGTTGTCTAATCCTGATGGATAACATATGATGTGTGAGTAGTCGCTGAAAGACATTTAAACTCTTGAGAGGATACAAGGCACTAGGGAGGTTAATATAATGACTATGAGGGGAATAGTAGTCAAGGATTGAAAGATTCCCCAGAGCAGAGAGTCCCAGGAGCCATGATTTAACCAACTGAATAATCAAGGGAAGAAGCGTTGCCTATTTGATTAAAGACTGACATCTGATCTTTAAGATCTTTTTGATATATTAACATAGAAACAACATTTTTTTTTTTACCAGTTACAGTACATGCACTTCTGTCTTGGGTGGTTAGGGTGTCTAAGGCTATGCAGTTGTCTAAAATAACTCTGGCTAAAGAATTTACAAATTCTTGCTGTAACTGTAGAGATTTTGCAGAGGATAAGGTCTCTCCCAATGAAGTTTAAGTGCAGTCTTTTGTTGGTGTCTTTTCCAATAAACTGAGTCTCTGGGTTCTAATATATGGGGCACATTGTCTTCTTTGGAAGCAGATCACAGAAAGCTTTATGGACCTGTGGAAATAAGCCTTTCAATATTGCATTAGTGCCTTATAGTACTGAACTATGTCATGATTACTTAGGATGGGATGAACATGAGGATGTCTTATTTTAGGAGGCAGTGCTATAGGTAAGCTTCCATCTAAGTAGGCTTCTATATGGTGTGAGCAATCAAGTATTCAATAAGAAGCATTTCTATGGAAACAAAAAAAGGCAAAGATTAAAGATTAGTTGGAACAAATTATAAATGTAGTTGTTGAGTCTAGAGAGCAGCCCGTCGAGAAAATTTTTGGAATTGAGCTCGGATTTTTAGATGAAGGTGGAATGAAGGTGGCAGTTTCAAACTGACAGATTTTCCTGGTTTGCAGTTTGAATGTCTTTGATGATGTCATCAGGTGTTCTGCTGAGCTCTGAGTGGCCTACATAGAAGTAGGTATGAAGGTTGTCTTGTCTATACATGATCTGTTGTGACTTCTCTGAAGTCTATATCAAGACTGATAGCTTTAGCTTGTAGGGTTTGAGGAAAAGGACAGTTTTAGTTTTTATTTCAAGTCAGAAGGGTAGGAGAAAATTGAAAATATTAGTTTGGAGAGTCATAGCCAGATATTGGAGAAAACTAGAAGAGTTCAGGACCCAGTCCAGTTTACAGTTAGATACAAAACCTCAAAGACAATAAACAGGACTCGAATTTGATTATGAATATGCCAAAGTTTTCTGTTTAAACATAATTTTTCTCTCTGTAGTCACCTCATTTTTACCAAAGATAATCATAAGTAATTTGTTTGTAAAATAAGTCTAGTCTTTTTAAACTTGGCTTGTTATTTACATAAGTGCAGCAGGAACAGTGATTTTATGCACATTCTCAAATACGATACTCCAGTCAAAGCTTTGGTAATATCCAAGGGGCTTTATTGGCTCCATAAAGTCAACTTTAGATCCTTAAAACTGTCTTAATAAGTAAACTCAGGTTAGATCTTTAAAAGCCTCTTTATGCTAAGAAGGCAAGCCAAGGACTTGTCCAGTTGTGTCCTGTTACAAAGAGAACAGGTTCTTATTGAATTTATTCAAAGATCTATATTGCCATGAAAATAAGAATACTCAGTAAGGGTTGTTTTTTTTTTTTTTGTAATTTGTTTGTTTTAATTCTGAAGGGATCGGGTAAGGAGAAAAAGTAAATGTTTCATTTTTGCTTTTAAAAGTATACTTTGGGCTTCCCTGGTGGCGCAGTGGTGGAGAGTCCGCCTGCCGATGCAGGGGACACGGGTTCGTGCCCCGGTCCGGGAAGGTCCCACATGCCACGGAGCAGCTGGACCCGTGAGCCATGGCCGCTGAGCCTGCGCGTCCGGAGCCTGTGCTCCGCAACGGGAGAGGCCACAACAGTGAGAGGCCCACGTACCGCAAAAAAAAAAAAAAAAAAGTATACTTTACCAAATTGTTTTAAGTTTAGATAGCTTAGAAGGAGAGGGAAAAAAGCGTTCTTTAAATCTGGAAAACAAGCATTGAAGAACTGACAGTGTTTCAAACAAAGTCATAAAAGTTATAATTATTTTCATCAGTTCATTTGGTCCCATGTAATTAATCCTTGTTTTGCTTGATCTTGGGTTAGCAGTTTTATGAGTTAAGCAGCTTCTCCATTAGAGTTCTAGAAGTTCTTACTCAGTTTAGTGGTATGAGCTTAAAGTTATCAGAAACCTGTATTCCAGAGTACTTGTCAGAGTCCTTTCCATGAATCTCCATAAAGACAAAGCATTTTGGCCTGTAGTTGATTGTAAATGCTTTACTGTGAAGCAAAACTTAGTTACCTATTCAGCCAAAGTGACAACTAAAAGATTTCAAAAGCAAATACAGAAAGTCACATAGTTCTAAAAGACAAAACAAAACCAAAAAAACCTTACCTCTTGTAATGTTGTAAAGATTCAGTTTTCCTAAGTAGTTAGGTAACATGAAGCACAGGAAATTATTTTGCTAAGACACAGAATCTTTAGTTCCTAGACAGTTTATACAAAAGGTAAAGAAAAACCTTTTATAATACAGTAAGTCTCCTACATACAAACAAGTTCTGTTCCGAGAACACGTTTGTAAGTCCAATTTGTTCATAAGTCCAACAGAGTTAGCCTAGGCACCCAACTAACACAATCGGCTGTATACTGCTGCTTTTACGCTTACTTCCGGACATCCTGGGCTTGAAATAAAGATACTGTACTACTGTACTCTATACAGTACTGTACAGTGAAGTACGCAAAAACACAACCCTTGTAGAGGATGCACACATGTGACTATGTATGCCAGACACGTGAACTAACTTATGTGATTGCACATGCAAATGCACGTTCGCATCTTTGAAAGTTTGCAACTTGAGGGTTCATATGTAGGGGACTTACTGTATCTTATTAAGAGCAGACCAATAATTAAAGAAACTTTGTGCTTTTAACACAGAGGGTAAAAACGTTCTAGTTTGTTTCAGTTTATTATTGAGCTCATTTTTTAAAACCCTTATAAATAATTTTAGCTAACTTTGACCTTCCAACATAAAATTTCTAAACAAGCACTTTCTATATCCATTTAGAGTTTGTGTTATTCCTTTTCTCTTTCTCATTCTGGAATGAACAGTAATTTTACTTTACAAAATTGCTGTACAAAATTACTTTCTTTTTTCCATAACAAAAATACAACCTATATTCTTTGCATGCTCTTCTTCTAAAATTACATCCCATTTTCCTCTCATACTTTGTGTACAAAGTTGTTTTCTTTCTTTCTTGTTTCTAGTATTTTTTTATATATTGATTATAAATTTTAACCTTTATTAACATTTATTTTCCAGTGAAAACTAGGAAGCATGCAGTTGTGAACTGTCATAATAGCAGCATCCTATAGTAGATTAGCAAATTCATGAATACATAATTACAAAAAAATATATTTTTTAGAGACGTTTTCTCACAGTACAATTTTTTCTTACAGTTTTGTGGAGCTATAATTGACATACAGCACTGTGTAAGTCTGAAATATACAGCATAATGACTTACATACACAATAAGTTTAGTGAACATCTATTGTTTTATACAGATACAAAATTAAAGAAATAGAAAAAAGGGGTTTTTTCTTATGATAACTCTTAGAAATTATTCTCATAACAGCTTTCATATGTAACATACAGCAGGGTTAATTATATTTATCATGTTGTGCATTATATCCCTAGTACTTATTTATCTTATAACTGGAAGTTTGTAGCTTTTGACTGCCTTCATCCAATTCCCCCTGCCTCTGGTAACCACAAATCTGATCTCTTTTTCTATGAATTTGTTTGCTGTTTGTTTTTGAAGTATAATTAGTCTACAACACTATGTTAGTTACTGTTACACAACATAGTGATTCAGTATTTCTATACATTTCAAAATGATAACCATGATAAATCTAGTTACAGTGTCACCATATAAAGATATTATATAGTTGTTGACTATATTCGCCACACTGTACATTTCATACCCATGACTCATTTATTTTGCTGCTGGAAGTTTGGTACCTCTTAATCTTCCTCACCTATGTTTTTTCTGCCCCCCATCCCCTCCCCTCTGGCAACCAGCTCTTTGTTCTCTGTATCTGTAACTATTTCTGTTTTGTTTGTTCAGTTTTGTTTTTTAGATTCCACATATAAGTGAAATCATACAGTATTTGTCTTTCTCTGTCTGACTTACTTCACTTAGGATAATGCCCTGTAGGTCCATCCATATTGTTGCAAATGGCTAGATTTCATTCTTTTTAATGGCTGAGTAATATTCCATTTTAAAATATATATCACGTCTTCTTTATCCATTCATCTGTTGATGGGTGCTTAGGTCGCGTCCATGTCTTGGCTATTGTAAGTAATGCTGCAGTAAACATAGGGGTGCATATATCTTTTTGAATTAGTGTTTTTGTTTTCTGTGGATAATTACCCAGCAGTGGAATTGCTGGATCATATGGTAGTTCTATTTTTAATTTCTTAAGGAATCTCCATACTGTTTTGCATAGTGGCTGCACCAATTTACATTCTCACCAACAGTGCACAAGGGTTCCCTTTTCTCCACGTCCTTGCCTACACTTGTTATTTGTTGTTTTTTGATAATAGCCATTCTGACAGGTGTGAAGTGATATCTCTGTGGTTTTGATTTGCATTTCCCTGATGATTAGTGATACTGAACATCTTTTCATGTACCTGTTGGCTGTCTGTGTGTCTTCTTTGGAAAAATATCTATTCAGTTCCACTGCTCATTTTTTAATCAAGTTGTTTGTTTTTTTTAATGTTGAATTGTATGAGTTCTTTGTATATTTTGGATATTAACCCCATATCAGATATACTGTTTGCAAATATCTTTATATTCAGTAGATGGCCTTTTTGTTTTGTTGATTGTTTCCTTTGCTGTGCAAAAGCTTTTTAGTACTTTTTTTTTAGTACTTTTTTTTTTAATGTATATAGTCCCACTTGTTTATTTTTGCTTTTGTTTTCCTTGCCTGAGGAGACGTACCCTAAAATATTGCTAAGACCAATGTCAGAGAGCATACTGCCTATGTTTTCTTCCAGGAATTTTATGGTTTCAGGTCTTACGTTCAAGTCGCTAATCCATTTTTTGTTGTTGTTGCATTGGGTCTTCGTTGCTGGGCACGGGCTTTCTCTAATTGCGGTGAGTGGGGGCTACTCTTCATTGTGGTGCCACGAGCTTCTCATTGCGGTGGCTTCTCTTGTTGCAGAGCACAGGCTCTAGGTGGACAGGCTTCAGTAGTTGTGGCTCGCGGGCTCTAGAGCACAGGCTCAGTAGTTGTGGTGCACAGGCTTAGTTGCTTCACAGCATGTGGGATCTTCCTGGACCAGGGCTCGAAACTGTGTCCCCTGCATTGGCGGGCAGATTCTTAACCACTGTGCTACCAGGGAAGCCCCTCTAATCCATTTTGAGTTGATTTTTATGTATGGTGTGAGAAAATGTTCTAATTTCATTCCTTTACATGTAGCTTCCAGTTTTCCCAGGAACACTTACTGGAGAGACTGTCTTTTCCCCATTGTATATTCTTGCCTCCTTTGTCATAGATTAATTGACCAGAAATGTATATTTCTGGGCTGTCTATTCTGTTCCATTAATCTATACTTCTGTTTTTGTGCCAGTATCATACTCTTCTGATTTCTGTAGTTTTGTAGTGTAGTTTGAAATCAGGAAGCATGATACCTCCATCTGTGACCTTCTTACTCAAGATTATTTTGGATATTGGAGGGTCTTTTATGTTTCCATACAAAATTTAAGATTATTTTTTCTAGTTCTGTGAAGAATGCCATTAGTATTTTGATAGGGATTGCCTTGAGTAGTATGGTCATTTTAACATTTTTAATTCTTTCAATTCATGAACACAGTGTATCTTTCCATCTATTTGTATCGTCTCCAATTTCTTTCATCAGTGCCTTATAGTTTTCTGAGTACAGATCTTTTACCCCCTTAGTTATATTTATTCCTAGGTATTTTATTCTTTTTGATGCAGTTGTAAATGGGATTGTTTTCTTAATTTCTCTGTCTGATAGTTCATTGTTAGTATACAGAAATGCAACAGATTTCTGTATATTTATTTGTATCTTGCAACCTTACTGAATTCATTGATGAATTATGGTAGGATTTTGGACAGTGTCTTTTGGATTTTCTATGTGTAGTATCATGTCATCTGCAAACAGTGATGGTTTTACTTCTTCCTTTCTGATTTGGATTCCTTTAATTTCTTTTTCTTGTCTGATTGCTGTGGCTAGGACTTCCAATACTATAGAAGTGGTAAGAGTGAGCATCCTTGTCTTGTTTCTTATCTTAGAGGAGATGCCTTCAGCTTTTCACTGTTGAGTATGATGTTAGATGTGGGCTTGTCATATATGGCCTTTATTATGTTGAGGTATATTTCCTCTGTACCCACTTTGTTGAGAGTTTTTTGTCATAAATCGTTGTTGGATTTTGTCAGAAGCTTTTTCTGCATCTATTGAGATGATATGATTTTCTTCTTCAATTTGTTAATGTGGCGTATCACATTAATTGCTTTGTGGATATTGAAACATTCAAGGATGAGATTGGTTCAATCCCATCCCTGAGTTAAATCTGCATTGATCATAGTGTATGACCCTTTTCATGTACTGCTGAATTCAGCTTGCTAATTTTTTTTTTTTTTTTTGCGGTACACGGGCCTCTCACTATTGTGGCCTCTCCCATTGTGGAGCACAGGCTCTGGACACGCAGGCTCAGCGGCCATGGCTCACGGGCCCAGCTGCTCCGCGGCATGTGGGATCCTCCTGGACCGGGGCACGAACCCGTGTCCCCTGCATCGGCAGGCGGACTCTCAACACTGAGCCACCAGGGAAGCCCAGCTTGCTAATATTTTGTTGAGGATTTTTGTGTTTATGTTCATCAGTGATATTGGCCTGTAATTTTCTTTTTTTTTGTGATATCTTTGTCTGGTTTGAGTATCAGAGTGATGCTGGCCTCACAGAATGAGTTTGGAAGCATTCCTCATTCTGCAATTTTTTGGAATAATTTGAGAAGGACAGGTGCTAACTTTTTTCTAAATGTTTGGTAGAATTCACCTGTAAAGCCATCTGGTCCTGAACTTTTGGGAGGTTTTTAAGTTGCTGATTCAACTTCATTCACATTCATAATTGACCTGTTCATATTTTCAATAGTACGGTTTTTTAATCTGGCAAAAGACATGTTTATTATAACCCCAAGTAGCTTTTATCTGTAAAAATTAAGAAGCCAAAAACTTATGATAAATTTATGTTTAGCAATTAATGTTTCAGTATATTATCTTATTTGGAAATGATTTAGATAGGATATAATAGATAATGAATATCCATCATTTAAGTTAACTTAGTATAAACTTTTATCTTATATCTATTTAATTTACTTGTTTTTAGTAAATATGCTTGGATTAAACATTAAACAGCTAATCATCATCTTATATTGTTTTTCTTGCTGCCAAATTTTATAATATAGAGATAGCACGAGCTTATTTTACTAGTAAACCTCGGTAGAAATGTTTGTATATTTGCATTATATTTAATGTTGACAACCCTATTTTATTAAACCAACACATTTAAAGTAGCTTTTATTTACCAAATATCATTCCAGATCACACCAACTTGAAAAGCATTTGGATTAGTTTCTATATTTCTGAGAGTTTTAAGAGCACTTAATTTATATAAGTGCTTATTTTCCTTTAAGCAGATTAAATAGAGCTCTTTAAAAAATATCACAGACCATACATGAATTCGTGTATACGTAAATATATAGACAGACACAAACAGAGATTGTATAACTTTCATTTTTAAATTTTAACCATGTGTCAGGTACAGTAATATAAAACTCAAAAGAATAGCTGGATCCAAATTATTTCTGGCAGATGTAATAAATTAAGGTTACCTGCTGATGGCTAGAGCTTTCTACCAAAATTTTTTTGGTAAATTTTTTTCTGTGTGCTGTAAGGATTCTTTTAGAGAAGCTGTTTTTGGAGTCATTTTGTCTTTTAGAAGCTTTTGCCTACCATCGTTTCTGAGAAATTTGGAATATTCTCTTTTTAAGGGTGTCCCTAAGGTGGACTATCTTATCTAAATTAAAGGTTCCCCAAAGTGGCCACTGCAATTCCAGTCATCCTTCATAAAGTTCACCCATTTTTCCAAAAGGCACAAGATCCTGGTCTGTGATTTGGACCAGGTGGAACCCATCTTCACCTTAGATTCTCCAGGACATCTTAACTCTGAGGGGTCCTGTTTTTGAACAGCTGTTCTGAAACACAGGGAATTACACTCCCGCCCCTTTTTGAACAGAATAGGGTGACTTATCAAAAAGTTTCAACAATAGTTGCTCAATAAAATTGGAGAGCTCAACACGAAAGGGAGTGAAGCTTGGATTCAAGAGAGGTGTACTGTGAAACTTCTTGGTCAGTGAGAAAACAGTGAGCATAATGGGCTCCATGAGTACTGGCACTTGTTTACTCACCAGCCTCTTGACTAATCAGGGATCGTCTGTAGGTCCCACTTCTGACACCAAAAACTGTCAAAAGAAAATTCAGAGAGATTTATTTGATACGAATATTTTATTGAGTGACAAATAAGCTATTTGTGAACAGAGAGACTTCAAACTGAAAGTGGTTAGAAGCTCAGAGGCATGTAGTTACAGGATGGTTTTTAAAGTGAGAATGAGGAAGTTGTTTAACATTTACGATGATTGGTTGTTACAGTGGGAGTTTACAGATGACAGGAGACTGGTTAAAAGTGTTTATCTTATACTATTTTAGAAGATGATTTAAGTTCTGCTTATTGTTATCAGAGGCATATACAAGAAATAATGTTACCTTTTGCTTAAGTTCATGAAATAAGCTATCAATAGATTAAGTTTAACTTATGCAGCCTAACTGGTTTTGTTTGCTTGGAGGATTTTCAAGCTTGGTCTCCATTTTATTTTACTTTAACACTAGCAAATAATAAACACTACTAAACGTTAGTTATTGTTATTATTAGTTATTTCACACCAGAAATTGTGCTGAAAATTGCAGTTATAATGGCAATTGCTTCTCTCCAGGAGCTTTCAGTCCATTATTATTCCCATGTAAAAAAGTTACGGCTAAGGAGAACAATCACTATAATCTACTGAGTGCCTTCTAAAACAGTAGGATTTGACATTTGCATTATATCTCAGAAACTTCTGGCCCTCGGTCCACAGTCAATTTTCATAAAAGGGAAATCTGTTGATTCTCCTTTGTTGATTCTCAGACTTGTGTAGAGTCCTGAGAAAAGTATCTTTACTTTAGTTCTTGGTGAAACTTTTACACCTCATCCAAACAGAATATCCTTTCTGTTAGTAAAGACAGAGTAAGTTAAGGGTGCAAGTTAGGAAAACAGACTACGTGGGTTCTATACATACACCTACCATTTACTAGTTATACAATCTTGAGCAAATGTTTCAACTTATCTGGGATTCAGTTTTCTCCTCTGTAAATGGAAGATGATGATATTATTACCTACCTTACTGAACTGCTGTGAAGATTAAAAGCCAGTACATGTAAATTCCATAAAACAGTGCTTGGCACATAGTAAGTATTCATTTATGTTAGTTATTAATGTTATATCATTCCTACCATGGAAAGCACTGTAACGAGGAATATGTTACCTAAGACCTGACCTTTTTTCCTAAGGCCTAGCTTAATTCCTACTCTTAGTTCCAATCTCTATTCTAAGGCTCCGTGAGGGTTCCATGCAAATGATCCTATGAACTCCTGGGGCCAGAATCAAGTCTTTTGTCTCTTTGTACCCACAGTTCCTTATTTTTAGGAGTTACTATTCAGTTAAGCATGTATATAAAGAGGACATGTGGCATATGAAGCACTATGCTGATGATTGTTGGAAATAACTAGCATAAAAGAGGTATAGTCTTATGGGACTGGCACAAGACAAGTATATGAATAAATATAATCTAAGTATAATAATACCACAAAAGCTGGATTTACAAATGGGAGGAAATGCGTTCAAGTGGGAGTACAGGAATTTCCCTGGTGGCACAGTGGTTGAGAATCTGCCTGCCAATGCAGGGGACACGAGTTCGATCCCTGGTCCGGGAAGATCTCATATGCTGTGGAGCAACTAAGCCTCTGCGCCACAACTATTGAGCCTGTGCTGTAGAGCCCACAAGCCACAACTACTGAGCCTGCATGCCACGACTACTGAAGCCTATGCACCTAGAGCCCATGCTCTGCAACAAGAGAAGCCACCGCAATGAGAAACCTGCACACCGCAACGAAGAGTAGCCCCTGCTCGCCACAACTAGAGAAAGCCCACGTGCAGCAACGAAGACCCAATGCAGCCAAAAATAAATAAATAAATTTAATTTTAAAAAAAGAGTATAATAATAAGAGCAAAGGCTTGATGAACAGGAAAGTTAGAAATATATGAGAAGACCAGAAAATAGTATTTCTACTTGGCTGGAGAATACAATATGAATAGTGTAATAGTAAGACATAAAGCCAGATAATTAGGATCAGAACCTTGGCCACCACAATGAAATAAGTGTTTAATTCTGTAACATGGGAAGCTATCAAAGGTTTTGGAACTGCTGGGAGCAGAGGGAGAGTTGAATTAGGGAGCAGTTAAGAATAAGAAGACAGGAAACTGTTTTAAAATTTTGGAAAAGAGTAAGGAGAGCCCAAACTAGGAGACATATGTGAAGATGTTCTTGCAGAATTCATTCTGGTAAAAGAAAATTGGAATGTCCATCACTGGGAGAGGTGCCATGGAATGTTATTCAGCTATTAGAAAAGTAAAGAGTAAATGTGTATATATTCACATGGATGGAACTTGAAAACATAGTGCTTAGTGAAAAAAGAGGAAACAAGAATATATTAAGAAAAATTATCCAAAAATTGGAATTAAAGCAAAAAGATGACCATATGACCTTCATTGTCATACTAAAGTGTTGTCTCCCATGTAAAGGTCCACATTTAGGATAATATTTTCTAACCTTTCTTGGGATGAGATATGGTCAGGCTGGCAGTTGTTCAGCAAGCTGTTTCTGGGTTACCTTGGGTTTCTGTTACTTTGGTAACAAGCTTGGTTCAGAATAGCAGTCAACTGTTTTACTAAGTGCACTGTTAAGTCCACAGGAATGGGACTTCTCCGTGACGGAAAACTGCTTGGTTTACATCCTTGCATAAGTTCTTAACCTCTTCACTGGACCAGCACTTTGAGTAGCACTGCCTTGGAGAATCCTTTGGATCTGTGATATGGTGAACAATTTTGAATAAGGGGAGCAAGGAAAAGCAAAAATTAAAAATTACTGTAAAGTTTTTAGCTTCATTGACCAGGAGGATGGTGATATCGTTAGATAATTGTGGAGGAGTAAGTATCTTTTCAGGAAAATTAATCAGAACATCCAGTTGAAATAGGCAGTTAGGAATATAATTTAAAACATTTTTAATTCAACTTTTCTTTCCACCATCTTTCCATGCCACCATAATGGTACACATGAATGTCCTGGCTGATGCTCTCAAGAGTATCAACAATGCCGAAAAGAGAGGCAAATGCCAGGTTCTTATTAGGCCATGCTCCAAAGTCATCGTCATGTTTCTCACTGTGATGATGAAGCATGGTTACGTTGGCGAATTTGAAATCATCGATGATCACAGGGCTGGGAAAATTGTTGTGAACCTCACAGGCAGGATAAATAAGTGTGGAGTGATCAGCCCCAGGTTTGATGTGCAACTCAAAGATCTAGAAAAATGGCAGAATAACCTGTTCCCGTCCCATCAGTTTGGTTTCATTGTGCTGACAACCTCAGCTGGTGTCATGGACCATGAAGAAGCAAGACGAAAACATACAGGAGGGAAAATCCTTGGATTCTTTTTCTAGGGATGTAATACATACGTGCAAATAAAATGCCTCAGAGGACAAAAACAAACAAACAAACAAACAAAATTTTTTTAATTCAATTTATTTAAACTAAAAAAACCCAAACAATTAACCCATTTCTCCCACCCGCCACCTCCGAGAACCACCAATCTGTTTTCTGTAACTATGAACTTTTGTTTGGGGTTTTTTCGTTTTTGTTCTTAGACTTCACATATAAGAGAAGTCATATGGTATCTGTCTTTCTCTGTCTGACTTATTTCACTTAGCATAATGCTCTCTAGGTCCATCCATGTTGTTGCAAATGGCAAGATTTCATTCTTTTTTATGGCTGAATAATATTCCACAGTATATATACCACATCTTCTTTATACATTCATCCATTGATGGACACTTAGGTTATTTCCATATTTTGGCTACTGTAAATAACGTTGCAGTGAACATGGGAGTGCAGATATCTTTTCAAATTAGTGTTTTCATATTCTTTGGATAAATACCCAAAAGTGGAATTGCTGGATCATATGGTAGTTCTATTTTTAATTTTCTGAGGAACCTTTATACTGTTTTCCATAGCACCTACACCTATTTACATTCCCACCAACAATGCACAAAGATTCCCATTTCTCCACATCCTTGCCAACACTTGTTATTTGTTGTCTTTTTGATAATAGCCATTCTGACAGGTGTGAGGTGACATCTCATTGTGATTTTGATTTGCATTTTTCTGATGATTAGTGATATTGAGCATCTTTTCATGTATTGGTCATCTGTGTGTCTTCCTTGGAAAAATATAATTTTTAATTTGAAAGAGATATCAAGGAGTAAGTCTAAGATTAGGAGTAAACTTATAGATAGTAGGTGAAGCCATGGTTAAGTTTGAGGAAGAGGATATAGAGAGAAGAAAAGGAGACCAAAGACCAAATTTTATGCAACACTTACATTAGAAGCAGGCCATTTTGCCTGAATTCATTTCTTTGTTAGATTAATTTACTGTATAATTGATTGGCTAAATATTAATAAGTTGTTTCTTTTATCTATAAAATTTAGAACAGTTCATATTGGGTGAGATATCTATTTCTCCTCCCACACCCATACCCTTTTTTTTTTTACAGCTTTTGAAGATTTGTTTAGTTTTAGCTGACCACTTTTCATTTTTGGCTTGAGAACTGAGACCACCTATGTTAACCTTTGGGATTGAGAACTAAGATTGCTTATGTCAATATAACTTTTTGCTCCAGGAAATTTCTGCAGTCAGTTTATCTAAATAAACATTTGGTTATTAAGGTGAACATTTTGATTGTTAGGGTGAACATTATATTTATCAGGATAGATTATTCATGAGGCTTACTTCAAGACCCCATGTCCATCATTCTTAAACCATTACATCACAAATTTTGCCTAATCCTATCCCATTCCCCATCTTGGAGGGGGAGAACCCTCTTAAACTACTTGAGCTTTCACCCCCAAATCCTGAATGTACTCTTCCCTACCTTTCCCCTATTAAGACACTATCAAAACCCTGTTAAACCCTCACTGCAGCAAATTTAATAAACTTGCTTTGTTTGACCAACAGGCTTTTTGGATGGTCTTTGTGAGCCATTTAATAGTTCTCATAGCAGCATATTAAGAAATACTTAATTTGTTTCTGTCCCGGCTCTCTGCTAGTGCTGCTGTAGGGAACTGGAACAGAACGAGGAAACCCTTTATTCTGTGGAACACATTGCACAGCCTGAGCTCAGAGAAGAGACCAAGAACAAAATGAAAAAGACTGAGAGGAAGAGGGAGGTGGGGGGGGCTTCCCTGGTGGCGCAGTGGTTGAGAGTCTGCCTGCTGATGCAGGGGACATGGGTTCGTGCCCCGGTCTGGGATGATCCCACATGCCACAGAGCGGCTGGGCCCATGAGCCATGGCCGCTGAGCCTGCGCGTCCGGAGCCTGTGCTCTGCAACAGTGAGAGGCCCGCGTACCGCAAAAAAAAAAAAAAAAAAGAGGGTGGGGGAGAAAAAAGGGTATTATCATGGAAAGAAGAAAACATTTAAAATATAGCTGAAATCTGTATAAAGGAAAATGTAAGAGGAGTGATTGTGGAATTTGATTTTTCTCTTCTTCAAGCTAAAATGTTTTTAGCTTGGTCTTGTTTTGCGAATGCTGGTAGAAGACTAAAGGCTTGGGTCTTGGGTCAGAGACCCTAAGGACTTGATTATTCATTGCACAACAAGCAGCATGAGCATTAGCATGTTTATGTCACTTCCCCTTGACCTCCAAGACACACGCCAGCAACACAGAAGGCCAAGCTGGATACCTACACAAAGGGCAGGTTGTGTTACAGGAGACAGACTCTGAATTTGGGGACTCTGCATTTTATAGCAAGCAGTAAGCAACCTCTTTGTTCTGGAGGGAGACATTATCTCACAGTGTTGCTCATTGTAAACACAACCCTGAGAGTGGCCCAGATAGAGTGTCAGGGCCTTATAATCTTGTCATTCCCAGCAAGAAAGGTAAGGCCATGAAAAACCTGTAGAGAACTGCCTTTCCCAACATTTCACCTTTTGGTCCTACCACCTTGGCTTCTGACAAATTGTCACATGAGTATGACGCTTCTTCATCACACTGATTCATTTAATCAGCAGAGGCTAGGACCAAATATATTCAATTTGTGTCATACAGCAATCAACTAAAGCTATTAATATCGCTCCCAAAAGGAGGATGAGGCCAACTGGCAATATTGACTTCAGCTATGACTCCAGAGTCCCAGAGTCAGGCAACTGTGACTAAATCCCAGGGGAGACCAGTAGGTTTTATTTCAGAAATCCAAGATGTAGTGTAAGCCCAGGATATTCTCCATTATGGCCTGCACAAGGAAATTTAAGTTTACCTGCTAATCTTTGGTGCTGTTATCTGTAATTACAGGGACATATATAATAGATGGGCCAAGAAAGAAACCCAACTGAGAGATATTCCGTGGCCTGTTCTCTATAGACAAGCATATAAAACCAAGAGACACAGGTCACTCTAGTTTGGATTTATTGTTAAACTTGATTTGGATCACCATGACATTGTTTTGCATATATCACATGGGAAAGTGTCACTGAGTAGTTGCAGCCTTGATTGTTAACACGTAGCTCAAGATCACTTGGACATCAAGGAAAACATGCATTTGTATTTGTCATATTGAAACAAGTTGTGCTGGTCCATGTTTTTATACCCTTATGAAGAGAGGCTAGGCAAAGCAGAATAGTTCAAGGCCTTCCATATTTACACGAATTATTCAGTTATCATAGCACAAAGACAATGATGAGAAATCCAACAGTAGGTCAGATTGTCAGCTGCAGCGGCTGCTTGCCTCAGGTGGACCATATAATTGTTTTGCCAAGGTGCAATGCTGGATCTAGAGGTGGAAGGAAGCATTAGTTCCTCCCCTTCCTTAAGTACTTACTTCCCAGGGTCTAAAGTGTTCCCTCCCCAGGTTCTGGAGTTATTGCCATCCCTTATGATCATAAAATTGGTGTGCCCCATACCAGTGTAAATGATTTCACTTTTTTCCGATCATCTGCTACTCACAGTGGTCAACTGCAGGAGGGACAAGGGGATTTTTATTTTTGTTATTTTTTTAATTTATTTTTTTGTTACTTTTTAAAAATATCTTTATTGGAGTATAATTGCTTTACAATGTTGTGTTAGTTTCTGCTGTATAACAAAGTGAAAGAGCTATATGTATACATATATCCCCATACCCCTCCCTCTTGCGTCTCCCTCCCACCCCTCTACGTGGTCACAAATCACCGAGCTGATCTCCCCCCGTGCAATGAAGCTGCTTCCCACTAACTATCTGTTTTACATTTGGTAGTGTATATATGTCAGTGCTACTCTCTCACTTCATCCCAGCGTACCCTTCCCCCTCTCCATGTCCTCAAGTCCATTCTCTACATCTGCTTTATTCCTGTCCTGCCCCTAGGTTCTTCAGAACCATTTTTTTTTTTTTAGATTCCACATATATGTGTTAGCATATGGTATTTGTTTTTCTCTTTCTGACTTACTTCACTCTGTATGACACACTCTAGGTCCATCCACCTCACTACAAATAACTCAATTTCCTTTCTTTTCATGGCTGAGTAATATTCCATTGTATATATGTGCCACATCTTCTTTATCTATTCATCTGTCAGTGGACACTTAGGTTGCTTCCATGTCCTGCCTATTGTAAATAGTGCTGCAATGAACATTGTGGTACATGACTCTTTTTCAATTATGGTTTTCTCAGGGTATATGCCCAGTAGTGGGATTGCTGGGTCATATGGTAGTTCTATTTTTAGTTTTTTAAGGAACCTCCATACTGTTCTCAATAGTGGCTGTATCAATTTACATTCCCACCAACAGTGCAAGAGGGTTCGCTTTTCTCCACACCGTTTCCAGCATTTATTGTTTGTAGATTTTTTGATGACGACCATTCTACCTGTGTGAAGTGATACCTCATTGTAGTTTTGATTTACGTTTCTCTAATGATTAGTGAGGTTGAGCATCCTTTCATGTGTTTGTTGGCAATCTGTATATCTTCATTGGAGAAATGTCTATTTAGATCTTCTGCCCATTTTTGGATTGGGTTGTTCATTGTTTTGATATTGAGCTGCATGAGCTGCTTGTATATTTTGGAGATTAATCCTTTGTCCATTGCTTCATTTGCAAATATTTTCTCCCATTCTGAGGACTGTCTTTTCGTCTTGTTTATGGTTTCCTTTGCTGTGCAAAAGCTTTGAAGTTTCATTAGGTCCCATTTGTTTCTTTTTGGTTTTATTTACATTACTCTAGGAGGTGGATCAAACAAGATCTTGCTGTGATTTATGTCAAAGAATGTTCTGCCTATGTTTTCCACTGAGAGTTTTATACTGTCTGGCATTTAGGTCTTTAATCCATTTCGAGTTTTTGTGTATGGTGTTAGGGAGTGTTCTAATTTCATTCTTTTACATGTAGCTGTCCAGTTTTCCCAGCACCACTTATTGAAGAGGCTGTCTTTTCTCCATTGTGTACTCTTGCTGCCTTTATCAAAGATAAGGTGACCATATGTGCACGGGTTTATCTCTGGGCTTTCTATCCTGTTCCATTGATTGATATTTCTGTTTTTGTGCCAGTACCATACTGTCTTGATTACTCTAGATTTGTAATATACTTTGAAGCCAGGGAGCCTGAGTCCTTCAGCTCCGTTTTTCGTTCTCAAGATTGTTTTCGCTATTCGGGGTCTTTTGTGTTTCCATACAAATTGTGCAATTTTTTGTTCTAGTTCTGTGAAAAATCCCATTGGTAGTTTGATAGGGATTGTGTTGAATCTGTAGATTGCTTTGGGTAGAATAGTCATTATCACAGTGTTGATTCTTCCAATCCAAGAACATGGTATATCTCTCCGTCTGTTTATATCATCTTTAATTTCTTTCATCAGTGTCTTATAGTTTTCTGCATACAGGTCTTTTGTCTCCTTAGGTAGGTTTATTCCTAGGTATTTTATTCTTTTTGTTGCAATGGTAAATGGGAGTGTTTCCTTAATTTCTCTTTCAGGTTTTTCATCATTAGTGTATAGGAATGCAAGAGGTTTCTCTGCATTAATTTTGTATTCTGCTACTATACCAGATTCATTGATTAGCTCTAGTAGTTTTCTGGTAGCCTCTTTAGGATTCTCTATGAATAGTATCATGTCATCTGTAAACAGTGACAGTTTTACTTCTTTTCCAATTTTGATTCCTTTTACTTCTCTTTCTTCTCTGATTGCTGTGGCTAAAACTTCCAAAACTATGTTGAATAATAGTGGTGAGAGTGGGCAACCTTGTCTTGTTCCTGATTTTAGAGGAAATGGTTTCAGTTTTTCACCATTGAGAACAATGTTGGCTTTAGGTTTGTCATATATGGCCTTTATTACGTTGAGGTAAGTGCTCTCTATGCCTACTTTCTGGAGAGTTTTTATCATAAATGGGTGTTGAATTTTATAAAAAGCTTTTTCTGCATCTATTGAGATTATCATATGGTTTCTATCCTTTAGTTTGTTAATATGGTGTATCACATTGATTGACGTGCATATATTGAAGAATCCTTGCATTCCTGGGATAAACCCCACTTGATCATGGTGTATGATCCTTTTAGTGTGCTGTTGGATTCTCTTTGCTAGTATTTTGTTGAGGATTTTTGCATCTATGTTCATCAGTGATATTGGTCTGTAGTTTTCTTTTTTTGTGACATCTTTGTCTGGTTTTGGTATGAGGGTGATGGTGGCCTTGTAGAATGAGTTTGAGAGTGTTCCTCCCTCTGCTGTATTCTGGAAGAGTTTGAGAAGGAAAGGTTTTAGCTCTTCTCTAAATGTTTGATAGAATTCGCTTGTGAAGCCGTCTGGTCCTGGGCTTTTGTTTGTTGGAAGATTTTTTTTTTTTTTTTTGCGGTACGCGGGCCTCTCACTGTTATGGCCTCTCCCATTGCGGAGCACAGGCTCTGGACGTGCAGGCTCAGCCGCCATGGCTCACGGGCCCAGCCGCTCCGCGGCACGTGGGATCTTCCCGGACCGGGGCACGAACCCGTGTCTCCTGCATCGGCAGGCAGACTCTCAACCACTGTGCCACCAGGGAAGCCCTGTTGGAAGATTTTTAATCACAGTTTCAATTTCAGTGCTTGTGATTGGTCTGTTTATATTTTCTATTTCTTCCTGGTTCATTCTTGGAAGGTTGTGCTTTTCTAAGAATTTGTCCATTTCTTCCAGGTTGTCCATTTTATTGTTATTTAGTTGCTTGTAGTAATCCCTCATGATTCTTTGGATTTCTACAGTGCCAGTTGTTACTTCTCCTTTTTCATTTCTAATTTTGTTGATTTGAGTCTTCTCCCTTTTTTTTTGGTGAGTCTGGCTAATGGTTTATCAATTTTGTTTATCTTCTCAAAGAATCAGCTTTTAGTTTTATTGATCTTTGCTATAGTTTTCTTCATTTCTTTTTCATTTATTTCTGATCTGATCTTTTTGATTTCTTTCCTTCTGCTAACTTTAGGGTTTTTTTGTTTTTCTTTCTCTAATTGTTTTAGGTGTAAGGTTAGGTTGTTTATTTGAGATTTTTCTTGTTTCTTTAGGTAGGAGTGTATTGCTATAAACTTCCCTCTTAGAACTGCTTTTGTTGCATCCTGTAGATTTTGACTCATTGTGTTTTCACTGTCATTTGTTTCTAGGTATTTTTTGATTTCCTCTTTGATTTCTTCAGTGATCTTGGTTATTTAGTAGCGTATTGTTTAGCCTCCATGTGTTTGTATTTTTTACAGTTTTTTTCTTGTAATTGATATCTAGTCTTATAGTGTTGTGGTCGGAAGAGATACTTGATACAATTTCAAGTTTATTAAATTTGCCAAGGCTTGATTTGTGACCCAAGATATGATCTATCCTGGAGAATGTTCCATGAGCACTTGAGAAGAAAGTGTATTCTGTTGTTTTTGGATGGAATGTCCTATAAATATCAATTAAGTCCATCTTGTTTAATGTGTCATTTAAAGTTTGTGTTTCCTTATTTATTTTCATTTTGGATGATCTGTCCATTGGTGAAAGTGGGGTGTTAAAGTCCCCTACTATGAATGTGTTACTGTCGATTTCCCCGTTTATGGCTGTTAGTATGTGCCTTATGTACTCCTGTGTTGGGTGCATAAATATTTACAATTGTTATATCTTCTTCTTGGATTGATCCTTGATCATTATGTAGTGTCCTTCTTTGTCTCTTGTGATAGTCTTTAAGTCTATTTTGTCTGATATGAGAATTGCTACTCCAGCTCTCTTTTGTTTTCCATTTGCATGGAATATCTTTTTCCATTCCCTCACTTTCAGTCTGTATGTGTCCCTAGGTCTGAAGTCAGTCTCTTTTAGACAGCATATATATGGGTCTTGTTTTTGTATCCATTCAGCCAGTCTGTGTCTTTTGGTTGGAGCATTTAACCCATTTACATTTAAGGTAATTGTTGATATGTATGTTCCTATTAGCATTTTCTTAATTGTTTTCGGTTTGTGTTTCTAGGTCTTTTCCTTCTCTTGTGTTTCCTGCCTAGAGAAGTTCCTTTAGCATTTGTTGTAAAGCTGGTTTGGTGGTGCTGAATGCTCTTAAGTTTTGCTTGTCTGTAAAGGTTTTAATATCTTCATTGAATCTGAATGAGATCCTTGCTGGGTAGAGTAATCTTGGTTGTAGGTTTTTCCCTTTCATCATTTTAAATATGTCCTGCCACTCCCTTCGGGCTTGCAGAGTTTCTGCTGAAAGATTAGTGGTTAACCTTATGGGGGGGTGGTTCCCTTGTATGTTATTTCTTGCTTTAGCCTGCTGCTTTTAATATTTTTTCTTTGTATTTAATTTTTGATAGTTTGATTAATAGGTGTCTTGGTGTGTTTCTCCTTAGATTTATCCTGTATGGGACTCTCTGTGCTTCCTGGGCTTGACTATTTCCATTCCCATGTTAGGGAAGTTTTCAACTATAATGTCTTCAAATGTTTTCTCAGACTCTTTCTTTTTCTCTTCTTCTTCTGGGACCCCTGTAATATGAATGTTGGTGCGTTTAATGTTGTCCCAGAGGTCTCTGAGACTGTCCTCAATTCACTTCATTCTTTTTTCTTTATTCTGCTCTGTGGTAGTTATTTCCACTATTTTATCTTCGAGGTCACTTATCTGTTCTTCTGCCTCAGTTATTCTGCTATTGATTCCTTCTAGAGAGTTTTTAATTTCATGTATTGTGTTGTTCATCATTGTGTATTTACTCTTTAGTTCTTCTAGGTTCTTGTTAAACGTTTCCTCTTTTTTTCTCCAGTCTATTTCCAAGATTTTGGATTATCTTTACTATCATTACTCTGAATTTTTTTTCAGGTAGACTGCCTATTTCTTGTTCATTTGTTTGGTCTGGTGGGTTTTTACCTTGCTTCTTCATCTCTGCATATTTCTCTGTCTTCTCATTTTGTTTAACTTATTGTGTTTGGCATGTCCTTTTCACAGCCTGCAGGTTCATAGTTTCCATTGTTTTTGGTGTCTGCCCCGAGTGGGTAAGGTTGGTTTAGTTGCTTGTGTAGGCTTCCTGGTGTACGGGACTGGTGCCTGTGTTCTGGTGGGTGGGGCTGGATCTTGTCTTTCAGTTGGGCAGGGCTGAGTCCAGTGGTGTGTTTTGGGATGTCTGTGAACTTACTGTGATTTTAGGCAGCCTCTCTACTAATGGGTGGGGTTGTGTTCCTGTCTTGCTAGTTGTTTGGCATGCGGTGTCCAGCACTGGAGCTTGCTGGCCATTGAGGGGAGCTGGGTCTTAGCATTGAGATGGAGATTGCTTGGAGAGCTCTCGCCAATTGATATTACATGGGGCCATGAGGTCTCTGGTGGACCAGTGTCCTGAACTCAGCTCTTCCACCTCAGAGGCTCAGGCCTGACACCAGGCCGGAGCACCAAGACCCTGTCAGCCAACTAGCTCAGACGAAAAGGGAGAAAAAAAAGAAAGAAAAAAAAATAAGTAAAATAAAACTATTAAAATAAAAAAAATTTTTAATTATTAAAATAAAATACTTTAAAAAAAGAGAGCAACGAAACCAATAAACAAGTCTACCAATGATAACAAGCACTAAAAACCATACTACAATAAACATAAAAATCAGAAAGAAGTCAGTTGCAGGCAGCAAACCCCAAGTCCACAGTTGTTCCCAAAGTCCACCTCCTCAATTTTGGGTTGATTTGTTGTCTATTCAGGTATTCCACAGATGCAGGGTTCCTCAAGTTGATTGTGGGGATTTAATCCACTGCTCCTGAGGCTGCACGGAGAAATTTCCCTTTCTCTTCTTTGTTTGCACAGCTCCTGGGGTTCAGCTTTGGTTTTGCCGCCAGGCTTCTGTTCCTGCCCAGACAAGATGCGGTTAAAGCATCGGCTGATTAGGGGCTCTGGCTCACTCATGCCAGGAGGAGGGATGGGTGCAGTAGTTATAATTGGAATACGGGGTGAGCCAGCGGTGGCAGAGGCCGGTGTGACATTGCAACAGGCTGAGGCGCACCATGTGTGTTCTCCCAGGGAAGTTGTCCCTGGATCATGGGACCCTGGTAGTGGTGGGTTGCACAGGCTCCCTGTGGGTATGGTTAGTGACCTGCGCTTGCACACAGGATCCTTGGTGGCTGCAGCAGCGTTAGTGTTTCCTGCCCATCTCTGGTGTCTGAGCTGATAGCCGTGGCTCACACCAGTCTCTGGAGCTCATTTAGGCGGTGCTCTGCCTTCTGTGGGCAGACAGGTAAGGAATCCCCTCTCCTCGTGCACCCCAAAACAATGGTTTCTTGCCTCTTAGGCAGGTCCACACTTTTTCCCTGACTCCCTCCTGCCTAGCTGTGGCTCATTAGCCCCCTTCAGGCTGTGTTCATGCAGCCAACTCCAGTCCTCTCCCTGGGATCTGAACTGCGAAGCCCAAGCCTCAGCTCCCAGTGCCCACCCGCCCCGACGGGTGAGCAGACAAGCCTCACAGGCTGGTGAGTGCTGGTTGGCACTGATACTCTGTGCGGGAATCTCTCCACTTTGCCCTCTGCACCCCTGTTGCTGCGCTCTCCTCCATGGCTCCGAAGCTTCCCACCCCCCCACACCCCATCTCCGCCAGTGAAGGGGCTTCCTAGTATGTGGAAACTTTTCTTCCTTCACAGCTCCCTCCCAGAGGTGCAGGTCCCATCCCTATTCTATTTTTTTTTTTTCGCGGTATGTGGGCATCTCACTGTTGTGGCCTCTCCCGTTGCGGAGCACAGGCTCCGGATGCGCAGGCTCAGCGGCCGTGGCTCACAGGCCCAGCCGCTCCGCGGCATGTGGGATCTTTCTGGACCGGGGCATGAACCCGTGTCCCCTGCATCAGCAGGCGGACTCTCAACCACTGCGCCACCAGGGAAGCCCGCGTCCCTATTCTTTTATCTCTGTTTTTTCTTTTGCCCTACCCAGGTACGTGGGTATTTTCTTGCTTTGGGGGAAGTCTGAGGTCTTCTGCCAGCGTTCAGTAAGTGTTCTGTAGGAGTTGTTCCACATGTAGGTGTATTTTTGATGTATTTGTGGGGAGGAAGGTGATCTCCAAGTCTGACTCCTCCACCATCTTGAGGGTCCCCCTAATTTATGTTTTGGGGGGCCACGCTGTGCAACATGCAAGATCTTAGTTCCCTGACCAGAGATTGAACCCGGGCCCCCTGCATTGGGAGTGTGGAGTCTTAACCACTGGACCACCAGGGTAGTCCGACAAGGGTATTTTTCCAAAATTTATAGGAATCCATCATATTTCCCACCTTCATGGGCATGGGCTACTGCAGGGGAACTTGGTGAGCAGTTTACTCAACCAAATGGTCATTATCTTCATAGGATAGAGGTTGGCAAACTTTTTCTGTAAAGAGCTGAAGAGAAATATTTTCAGTTTTGTAGGCTTCTGTCACAATTACTCAACTCTGCCTTTGTAGAGCAAAAGCAGCCATAGACAATACATAATAAAGAAACAGTCATGACTGTGATTCAGTAAAACTTTATTTACAAAAGCAGGCAGCAGACCAGGCTCGGCCCATGGGTTATAGTTTGCCGACTCTGATCTAGAACCAGTTCAATCCAAAAGGAGAATACGGGTGACTAAACCAAGATTAAGTTTGAATTCTATAAGCTCCTTTTTGGCCAGGCTGCCACCCAGCTGTACCAACCACGCTGGCTTGGGGTAACTGTTAGGGAAAAGAAAGATGCATCATGCTCAGGAAATGTCAGAATAGAATTCTAAAATTTCAGAATTGGTCAAGAAAACCCTCCACCCCTTTTATCCTGATCATTATCTAGAAGGTGGCCAAGGGGATGTGAACTCTTTCAGTGGATGCTTGCATTTAATTAAGATGTGTGGATCAGGAGAAAGTGAAGGAGGTAGAGTCAGAAATCTCTTTAGTTGACTTTTTAAAAAATCCATTTACCTGTTGTTGGAACCAGCAGCTTGAGGATAATAAGGGATATGAAATGTCCATTGAATACCTTGACTATTGGTCCAGTGTTGAGTGAACCTTTGCAATAAGAGACATCATACCGTCCAACTGAATATGACCTGAAAGGCCAAAAACATAACACATTTTATGTTATGGCCAATGTGGCTTGAGTTGGTTGATCAGACTGGAACAGTGACACCATAACCTGAAAACATATCGACAACAGTAAGGCATCAATGGAGGACCCAAGGCAAGTGGTCAAAGGCTCAATATAGTCAGCTTGTCAGGAGTGAGAGGGGACAACACTCTATGTATTGTGGCCTATTTCATTAGAAAACAAACAGGCAAACTTTTTTTAAATTTTATTTTATTTATTTATTTTTGACTGTGTTGGGTCTTCATTGCTGTGCGCGGGCTTTCTCTAGTTGCAGCAAGTGGGGGCTACTCTTCGTTGAGGTGCGGAGGCTTCTCATTGCGGTGGCTTCTCTTGTTGCGGAGCATGGGCTCTAGGCTTATGGGCTTCAGTAGTTGTGGCGTGTGGGTTCAGTAGTTGTGGCTCATGGGCCCTAGAGTGCGGGCTCAGTAATTGTGGCACACGGGCTTAGTTGCTCCGCAGCATGTTGGATCTTCCTGGACCAGGGCTTGAACCCATGTCCCCTGCATTGGCAGGCAGATTCTTAACCACCACACCAGCAGGGAAGCCCAACAGGCAAACTTTTGAAAGGAGGCACAAGACTGGCATGCAGTGGTAGCTTTAACATCAGACACAGATAATCCTTACTTTCCTCGGCCATGATGGTGGATGTGTTGCCATGTTCAGTGTGATGATGGATTCCCAGTAGCAGTGACAGGGATCTGGGTGGGGCATACTTAATTAACAGCATGAACCCAGCCCATTCCATTAGGGAATGAGCCATTGCCATGTATATCAGCTATAATTTGTTTCTACAATTCACAGTCCTAAAGAGGACTTGATCTTTAATCTACCAATCTGTGGTCTTGCAAATGGCAGACCAGGTGACTAGGCAATTGGCAATAGTCTAAGAGTCAGTAAGAATATAAGCTTTAATCTTAATAGTATTACCATTATCTAAGGTAGATATTGGCAAACTGCTGTAAGTCTAGACAATGAATATTTTCAGACTTGCAGGCCATACAGTCTCAGCTCTGCCATTATAGTGTGTGAAAGCAGCCATAGACAGTACATAAATCAACAGACATGGCT
This sequence comes from Globicephala melas, assembly GCF_963455315.2. Classification (NCBI taxonomy): domain Eukaryota; kingdom Metazoa; phylum Chordata; class Mammalia; order Artiodactyla; family Delphinidae; genus Globicephala; species Globicephala melas. The sequence continues at coordinate 76,727,561 of NC_083323.1, forward strand.
GTGTTCCAAGGAAGCTTTATACACAAAAGCAGATAACAGGCCAAATTTGGCCCATTAGCCATAGTTTTCTGACCCCTGGTCTAAGACAGTGGTAACAGCTTTTATTGTATTTACCCAGAAACTGCCTTTGAGAGGACCCAGATGTTGGACTTAGCAAAGACTTAAAGAAACTACTATAAATGTGTTCAAAGAACTAAAGGATACCATACTTACAGAAGTCAGGGGAGAAACAGCTTGGCAGTTCCTCAAAAAGTTAAACATAGAATTACCATATTACCCGGCAATTCCACTCCTAGGTATGTACCCGACAGAATTGAAACTGGGTACTCAAACAAATACTTGTACACAAATTCATAGCAACACTGTTCACAACAGCCAAAATGTAGAAGCAACCAAAATGTCCATCACCAATGAATCAATAAACAAAATGAGGTATATCCATACAATGAAATATCATTCAGCCATAAAAAGGAATAAAGTGCTGATACATGAGCATGGATGAACGTCAGAAACATTATGCTAAGTGGAAGAAGCCAGACACAAAAGTTCACATTTATATGAATTAATTTATATGAAATACCTGAAACAGAAAATTCCACAGTGAAAGAAAGCATATTGGTAGTTGCCAGGTACTGGGGAAAAAGAGGAATGGAAATTGACTCCTTAATAAGTGTAAGTTTTCTTTTGGGCTAATGAAAATATTTTATAAGTATAGAGGTGGTGGTTACACAACATGAATATACAAAATGCCACTGAATTGTACACTTTAAATGATCAATTTTATATTATGCAAATTTCACCTCAATTTCAAAGAAAGGAAAATAAAAGAAGTAAAGAAAGGCATGATGACAATGTCTCATACAGTAGATATAATAGAGAATATTTATATAGAGATAGAAATTATGTATAAAAAAGAACCAAATGGAAATTCTGGAATTGAAAAAGTACAATAACTGAAATTTAAAAATCACTAGAGGGACTCAGTAGTAGATTTGAACTGGCAGAAGAAAGAATTATGAACTTGAAGATAAATAATAGTATGCAATCTGAAGAGTGGAAAGAAAATAGGATGAAGAAAATGGAACAGAACCTCAGAGAAGTATGGGATAAGTATGTCAACATACATGTGATGGGAATACCAGAACAAAAGGAGAGAAAGGAGCGGAAAAAAATTCTTGGAAGAAATAATAGCTAAAAGCCAGATTTAATGAGAAATATTAATCTACACATCCAATAAACTCTGAATTGAAATTAACTCGATGAATTTGTAGGATAAATACAAAGAGATCTAAACACAAATATCATAGTAAAACTGCTGAGGCCAAAGACCAGAAGAAAATCCTGTAAGCAGCAAGAGAAAAATTACTCATGTATAAAGGAAGCCTAATTAGATTAACAGTGGACTTCTTATCAGAAACAATGGAGGCAGAAGGTAATGGATTGACATATTTAAAGTGCTGAAAGAAAAACCTCAACTAAGAATCCTATAAATAGCAAAACCCAACTTAAAAGTGGGAGCAGTATCTAAACAGATGTTTCTATAAAGGAGATATACAGATGGCTGACAAGCACATGCACAGATGCTCAACATCATCAGCCAGCAGTGAAATGCAAATCAAAACCACAATGAGGGGCTTCCCTGGTGGCGCAGTGGTTGAGAGTCCACCTGCCGATGCAGGGGCCGCAGGATCGTGCCCTGGTCCGGGAGGATCCCACATGCCGCGGAGCGGCTGGGCCCATGAGCCATGGCCACTGAGCCTGCGCGTCTGGAGCCTGTACTCCACAACGGCAGAGGCACAACAGCGAGAGGCCTGCGTGCCGCAAAAAAAATAAATAAATAAAACCATTTAAAAAAACCCACAATGAGCTATTACTTCATAGCCACTGGGATGGCTATATTAAAAAAAGACAGATTAGGGACTTCCCTGGCGGTCCAGTGGTCAAGACTCCACGCTCCCAATGTAGGGGGCCCGGGTTCAGTCCCTGGTCAGGGAACTAGATCCTATGTGCATGCCACCACTAAGAGTCCACATGCCACAACTAAGAGCCTGCATCCCATGATGAAGATCCTACGTGCCGCAACTAAGACCTGGTGCAGCAAAAAATAATTAATTAATTAATTTAAAAATAAAGATTAAAGAAAAAATCAAATATTGAAAAGGATGTTGAGAAATTGGAACCCTCTTACACTGCTGGTAGGAACATAAAATGGTGTAGCCACTTTGGAAAATAGTTCAGTAGTTCCTCAAATGTTTACACATAGAGTTGCCATATGATCCAACAGTTTTATGTGACCCAGCAACTGAGCTCTTAGATATGTCCCCAAAAGAAATGAAAACATATGTCCATCCAAAAACTCATACACAAATGTTTATAGCAGCATTATCCATAATAGCCCAAAAGTAGAGACAACCCAAATACCCATAAGCTGATGCATGGATAAACAAAAGACGGTAAAAAGGAATGAAGTGCTGATACATGTTACAACGTAGATGAACTTGAAAATGCTATGCTAAGTGAAGGAAGCCAGTAATAAAATACCACATATTTTATGATTCCATTTATATGAAATGTGCAGATAGGCTAATCTAGAGATACAGAAAATAGCACCCTGTCTCGTTGTGTCCTCACATGGTAGAAGGGGCTAGGGATTTCTGTGGAGCTTCTGGTAGTTCCCTAGGCTGTGGAAGGTGGGGAGGATTGGCACAATTGGTACAAGATTTCTTTTTAGTGTATTGAAAATCTTCTGGAATTAGATAATGATGATGGATGCACAACTCTGTGGATTCACTAAAAACCACCGTTATATCAGTTATATCTTAATAAAGCAGTTACTCCCCAAATGATCTTTTTTAGTTAAGCTTTTAACTTTTAGAATAAATGACATAACTTTCTGTTGATGGTAGAGCATCTGATTTCAATTCATAACAGAGTTGAGGATAATGAGAGCTGAGAGAGTCTAAACTCGTTACCCTTCTTATTTCTTGTAGTCCATCCAGTATGAATTACTTAAAATGTGTAAACAACCTAAATAATGCATAGTTTTGGAAAACGGGAGTGAAATCCATGGAGATGTGCCACCCAGCTCATCCTTCAGGGAAGGACTTTCTGCCCTCCTGTGGGAGGAGGGTGGGCAGATAGCTTCCATTACTCAGCTCCATCAGAATCTACCTCTGTTGCAGAGCCACCTAGCTTGAGGTCACACTCTTCCAAGAGCAGCCCACATCAATGGCAAGGATATAAAGTCCCAGCCAAAAATAGAATTCCTGTTTAAAAACTAGTATCTTGGGCTTCCCTGGTGGCGCAGTAGTTGAGAGTCTGCCTGCCGATGCAGGGGACACGGGTTCGTGCCCCGATCCGGGAGGATCCCACATGCTGCGGAGCGGCTGGGCCTGCGCATCCGGAGACTGTGCTCCGCAACGGGAGAGGCCACAACAGTGAGAGGCCCATGTACCGCAAAAATAAATAAATAAATAAATAAATAAATAAAAACTAGTATCTTGTGCATTTATTATATGCAGGTGTATGGTTTGAATTTTCACTGTTAATATCCTCAAGATGGATACATAACAGTTAACTATGCTTTGGAATTTGTGAATATTTATGAGGTCTGCTATGGTCTGAATGTTTTTGTACCTCTGAAATTCTTATGTTGCAATCCTATCCCTAAAGGTATGCTGGTAGTAGCTGGGGCCTTTGGGAGGTGTTTAAATCATGAGGGTGGAGCCTTATGAATGGGATTAGTGCCTTTACAAAAGAATCTCCAGAGAAATCCCTAGTCCCTTCCACCATGTGACGACACATAAAGAAGGTCCCAGCTGTGAATGAGGAAGCGAGCCCTTACCCAACCATGCTGGCACTTTGATCTTGGACTTCCAGCATCCAGAACTGTAAAAATTAAAGTTCTTTTGTTTTTAAGCTACCTGGTCTATGGTATTTTGTTATTGCAGTTCAACAAGATAAAGACAGGGTCCTTAAGAAGAGGAAAACTGAAACCTTCTCTGCGAGGTTTGCTTTCACAACGCAAAGAATACAGGACTCTAATGCAAAACTACTTGTGCAAAGAAGCGTTAACAGTCAAAATTTATAAAGTATCTAAAGAAAAAAATCGCATGAAAGAGACTCAACAGAAAATAGGAGAATTGACACTTTAAGAACTACAGACAATAGAATTTTGAAAAATATTTTAAAACAAAGATATTGGAAATGTTCAAAAACAAAGGAGCAGTTATCCTTAAGGGAAGGATATAGATAAAATAACAGACGGATTTTTTAAAAATTAAAAGCCCTAAGAAAGAAAAAGGTAGTCATTGAAATAACCACCTAAATTCCTTTGCATGTTTCATAATGGATGATAGATTGGATTTTGACCACATCCTGTCTTAAAATAAGACCTACTAGTTCCCCCCACCCCCACCCCATTCCATACTTTTTCACAGTTAGCTGAGTCTGGGACCCTGCAGGCACTTTTTTTTTTTTTAAGGTTTTTTTTTTTTAACTTCTTTATTGGAGTATAATTGCTTTACAGTGGTGCTTTATAACAAAGTGAATCAGCTATACATATACATATATCCCCATATCTCCTCCCTCTTGCGTCTCCTTCCCACTCTCCCTATCCCACCCCTCTAGGTGGTCAAAAGCACCGAGCTGATCTCCCTGTGCCATGTGACTGCTTCCCACTAGCTATTTTACATTTGGTAGTATATATATGTCCATGTCACTGTCTCACTTCGTCCCAGCTTACCCTTCCCCCTCCCTGTGTCCTCGAGTCCATTCTCTATATCTGCGTCTTTATTCCTGTCTTGCCCCTAGGTTCTTCAGAACCATTTTTTTTTAATTCCATATATATGTGTTAGCATATGGTATTTGTTTTTCTCTTTCTGACTTACTTCACTCTGTATGGCAGACAGAGTCCATCCACCTCACTACAGATAACTCAGTTTCGTTTCTTTTTATGGCTGCCTGCAGACACTTTTGAGGTCATCATTACTGAAGGTTGGCCTTATCCTGCTACTTGGAGTACTATTGATAATAGCTTTAATTAAATGCTTTAAGTGAACGGATTTGGTTTTAGCCTCTGTTGGTCAAATTAATTAAAATGGCTGACAGAGTGGCATACTTACATGAATATTTGAATTCAGCCAAGAACATGTTGGGGTAGATTGTTGGGAGAGGCAGTGCTGTGGACCTGCACATTTTTGCTGGGTATACCAAGAATGCGGGACCTTGATTACCTAGGACATTTCTCAAGGTTGTGTTTGTAGCAGACAGACTTGAGGGATGAAGTATTTTCTCCTTCCAAAAAGAGCAGTCTTGCTTCAGTTTGATATAAAAATGGTGAATTCCCCCAAGCTCAGTGTTCTTCTCTTGTAATACAACCCACTGCATGGGCAAACATCTATCTTGACCTACCTACATTATATTTGCAGGACTTGGAGGGCATGGGGAACCAGCAGAAACATGAAGCTCTGGCTACTGCTCTTGTCATTAGTAATAAAGTCCTTTTTCTCTGACCCAGGGATCTCATGTCTTCTGCTAGCATTCATGAAATGGTAATAAAGCTAACTCATAAACAAGTAAGTAGGGTAAACTCTCAGACTCTGCACAGTTCTTGACAATTGAAAAAAATCAATTACAAGAGGGTTTTTAAGTCAAAAAGTGAAAGGTAAAACAATGAATGAATTTTTTCTAGAAATAAGCATAGGAGACTATTTTCATGAATGTAGAACAGTGAAAGAGTTCATAAACAGGACACAAAAAAATACTTGCTATAAAGAAAACACATATTGGACCTCATCAAATGTACTTCTTTACAACATAAAACATGATTAAGAGAATGAAAAGGCAAACCACAGAATGGGAGTCTATAATTGCAACATACATAATCAACAGAAGGCTCATGTCTGTAATATAAGAGGAACTCCTACGTACCACTAAGTAAAACAGTCAACCCAAAAGAAAACTGGACATGATACTTGAACAGAAACTCCAAGAGACTATCCAAATGTATCAATACAATAAAGGAATGAAAGTGTGCTCAAATTAATAATCTGGGATTGAAATTTAAAGCCACAATGCATTGTTACTATACCCTCACTATACTGGCAAAAATTAAAGAGACTGACAATGCCAAGTGTTGACAAGGATATGGATTCCAGAAACTTTCATTGACTGATGGTAGGATTTTGAATCAGTACAAACACTTTGGAAAACTGTTGGGCATTAAGCTAAACATATGCATACCATATGAGTCAGCAGTTCCACTCGCAGGTATAAACTTGATTGAAACATAGGCACATGTGTACCAAGAGACATGTCCCCAAATATCCATATTAATATTCCTAATAGTAAAAAATTATAAACCACCACACTGTACATCAACAGTCAAATAGAAAAATAAATTGTACAGTGGAATATTATGCAGCAGTGAAAATGGGCATGAACAAACTATAGCTATCTACAACAATGCAGATGAATCTTGCAAAGATGTTAGCAAAAGAAGCCAAAGAAAGATGGTGGAGCAATAGTAAAACCAGACTGAATGGTTTTACTGAAGTGAAAAACATTAATATAGATAGAGACATTACTTGAGGGTAAAAGGAATGTTCCATGAGAAGATAAAATGATCATGAATTTGCAACCAACACCATAGTCTTATAAAAAGGAAAACTATCACAATTACAAGGACAATTGTCAAATTTAGTCATGGTAGGAAACTTAATACACGATATTTTATAAGTACAGAAAGAATACTATATGCTCTTTATGCATATATACTTTAGTATTAGAAGTATAATAAAATCATGGACAGAAACTATTTTTAAAACTTCATGGTAGTAGTTGTTTCTGCAAAGGGAGATAAAGAGAATCAACCTGAATAGGTTGACAGAGGCTTTAATTTTATCTGAAATGTTATATAATGGATTTAATCTTATTAGTAGTATTAATATCATAATTATATTATTAATAATTAATTATATTGTTAATATAATGTTTTGAAATGGATTAAAGACCTAAACATAAGGCCGGATACTATAAAACTCTTAGAGGAAAACATAGGCAGGACACTCGTTGACATAAATCACAACAAGATCTTTTTCGATCCACCTCCTAGATTAATGAAAATAAAAACAAAAATAAATGATTGGGACCTAATTAAACTTAAAACCTTTTTCACAGCAAAGGAAACCGTAAACAAAATGAAAAGACAACCCTCAGAATGGGAGAAAATATTTGCAAACAAAGCAACCGACAAGGGATTAATCTCCAAAATATACAAACAGCTCATGCAGCTCAATGTCAAAAAAACCAACCCAATCAAAAAATTGGCAGAAGATCTACATAGACATTTCTCCAAAGAAGACATACAGGTGGCCAAAAAGCACATGAAAAAATGTTCAACATCACTAATTATTAGAGAAATGCAAATCAAAACTACAATAGGTATCACCGCATACCAGTCAGAATGGCCATCATCAAAAAATCTACAAACAGGGACTTCCCTGGTGGTCCAGTGGTAAAGAATCTGCCTTACAATGCAGAGTATGCGGGTTCAATCACTGGTCAGGGAACTAAGGTCCCACATGCCGCAGGGCATCTAAGCCCGCACACCACAACTACTGAGCTTGCACGCCTCAACTAGAGAGCCCACGTGCCACAAACTGCAGAGCCCATGTGCTCTGGAACCCGTGCACCACAGCTACAGAGCCAACATGCCCTGGAGCCAGTGTGCCACAACTAGAGAAGAGAAAACCCGCATGCCACAACTAGAGAGAAGACTGCGCACTGCAACGAAAGATCCTGCATGCCTCAATGAAGATCTTGCGTGCTGCAACTAAGACCTGATGCAGCCAAAAATAAATTTAAAAAAAAGAAACTACAAACAGTAAATGCTGGAGATGGTGTGGAGAAAAGGGAACCCTCCTACACTGTTGGTGGCCATGTAAATTGGTACAACCTCTATGGAGAGCAGTATGGATGTTCCTTATAAAACTAAAAATAGAACTACCATAGGGCCCAGCAATTCCACGCCTGGGCATATATCCAGAGAAAACCATAATTCAAAAAGATACATACACCCCAATATTCATTGCAGCACTATTTACAATAGCCAGGACATGGCAACAACCTGAATGTCCATCGACAGAGGAATGGATAAAGAAGTTGTGGTACATATATATAATGGAATATTACTCAGCCATAAAAAAGAATGAAATAATGCCATTTGCAGCAACGTGGATGGACCTAGAGATTGTCATACTAAATGAAGTAAGTCAGACAGAGGAAGACAAATGTATCACTTATATGTGGAATCTAAAAATAGGGTACAAATGAACTTATCTACAAGAGAAAAATAGAGTTACAGTCATAGAAAACAAACTTATGGTTACCAGGGGATAGGGAGAGGGGGAGAGATAAATGGGAGGTTTGGATTGACATATACACACGACTGTATATAAAACAGATAACTAATAAGGACCTACTATATAGCACAGGGAACTCTACTCAATACTCTAATGGCCTATGTGGGAAAATAATCTAAAAAAGAATGGATATATGTATATGTATAACTGATTCACTTTGCTGTACACCTGAAACTAACACAACATTCTAAATCAGTTATACTCCAATAAAAATTTTTAAAAAAAGAACAACTTCATGGTAGTAGTTGTTTCTGCAAAGGGAGATAAAGAAAGTAAACCTGAATAGGCAGACAAAGGAGGTTTTAATTTTATCTGAAGTGTTTTATATCTTATGAAAGATACCTGACACAAAATGATAAAATAAATTTTTAAATTCTTGGTTTTGGGTACATGATTTATATCATTCTATTTTATTTTTCTGTATTTTTGAAAATTTTCATTATAAAATGGTGATGTACATAAACTAGCAAAAACTTGTAGAAAAAAAAGAAAAGTTGATTTCAAAATACAAGTATTGCAAACTAAGAATTCTACAGATTTAGTAGAAAAAATAAGAACATAGAAGAATTAAATGATACTCATCAATAAATAATCATATACACAATATATTTGTGTACTAATCAATAAATAATCATATACACATATTTGTGTATACATACACAGAGAGATATTTAGACACACATATATAATACACAGAAAGAGAACATTACATTTCTCAGAGAGTATACATTCTCTGAATATTTATAGAGCATATACAAAATCAGTCATGTATTTGGCCACAAAATAACTCTTACAAATTTAAGTAAAAAACAGCAAAATAGACAAAGGATATGAATAGGCAATCCTGAGAAAAGAAAATCTAGATAGCCAGCATGTTTATGAAAAGATATTAAATTTACTAGTAATTAAAGAAACACAAATTAAAGTAATGAGATACCACTTTTCACCCATGAGATCTTCCAACATTTAAGAGTAAGTAGATCTTAAAAATAGTGCTAAGGGATTTCCCTGGTGGGGCAGTGGATAAGAATCCACCTGCCAGTGCAGGGGGCATGGGTTCGAGCCCTGGTCCAGGAAGATCCCACATGCTGCGGAGCAACTAAGCCCGTGAGCCACAACTACTGAAGCCCATGCACCTAAAGCCCGTGCTCTGCAACAAGAGAAACCACCACAATGAGAAATGCATGCACCACAACGAAGAGTAGCCCCCACTCGCTGCAACTAGAGAAAGCCCACGCACAGCAATGAAGACCCAACACAGCCAAAAATAATAATAAATAAATAACAACAACAACAAAAAAAAAACAGTGCTGAGTGAAAGACTAAGCAAATCTATGACAAATACCACATACATAAATTACAAATACATCCATATAACAATCATGTTGATGGTACATACAACAAAAGGATACATATTAGACATTAGAATGGTTTCCTGGAGTGGTGGGGGATGAGACTGGGAAATGGACATAATGGAAAAATAAATAAAATGAACAATAATACCTACTGCTTAGGGATGTAGAGGAAAGGGAACCCTCCAACACTGCTGATGGAAATATGAAGAAAACAATCTGACACCATATGTTAACATATCCTTGAAACAGTGGAATTCTCATCAATAGGGGATGACTAAAGTCATCCACACTGTGAAATATTATATCGGCGTTAAAGGAAACTTAAAACCACACTTGATGCTTTAAAGAATTTCCTAAGGTATTATTGAATGAAAGAGGGTGTAGAAAAGTGAGTATACAGTGATGCCATTCTAGGAAACAGTGATCTCTCCCCACCCCCAACCTAACCCTTTAAATGTATGTTTGAGTACATACATACATGTGTGAGTAAACGTGTGTGTGTACAAGCACAGAGAAAAAATAAGAGGGAACATACACGGAATAGGGTGAGGAACTAAATAATGGAAGGGGGAAGGAAAGGAGAGGGAAAGGCAGAGGCAACCAAAAGAAGAAAAAATAAAGATTGCACTAAAAAAATTCAAGTGTATGATCATATTTATTCATGAATGTAAAAGTGTATATATGAGGGAGTATTTGTAGGCAGAAATTAAATAAGGTTTGTATTGGACTTCCCTGGTGGCGCAGTGGTTGAGAGTCCACCTGCTGATGCGGGGGACACGGGTTTGTGCCCCGGTCTGGGAAGATCCCACATGCCGCAGAGCAGCTGGGCCCGTGAGCCGTGGCCGCTGAGCCTGCGCATCCGGAGCCTGTGCTCCACAACGGGAGAGGCCACAACAGTGAGAGGCCCGCGTACCACAAAAAAATAAATAAATAAAAATAAGGTTTGTATTATTTGTCTAACATACGAGTGTCTCAGATAGTTGGAATCTCAGGCCACATTTGAGGTATGTTGGTCATGTAGGTCTCGGTTGTTGCCTGCTTTGATAACTGTGCGTATGCAATACTGGCACTAAGTTTATTATCTCTGTGATTTGCACTATTTGTGGAATCTTTGTGGTTACAGTTCTTTCTTGAGTGATTCTAATACCTGCATAATTTTTAAGAAAAATAGTGAAAGCAAGATTGTTGCATTAACAAATAAAATTTGTCAATTTGTAGGCCCTAATTTAATGTTTACTTAGAAATATGTGACTAAAAACTTGGTGGAAACTGTGTCTTAGGAATTGGAGAGACTGACTTAAGAAAAATATCTTGTTATCAGGATGCATTTTAGTAAATGAGGTATGCTGAGAAAAAGTTGTAGAGGAAAAGAAACTTGCCCATAACTGAGCACAGACTAGGCTTTTGCATCTTACCAAGCTTAAGTTGTAAATATTCATATAAAATGTACACCCTGGGGCTTCCCTAGTGGCGCAGTGGTTGAGAGTCTGCCTGCCGATGCAGGGGACACGGGTTCGTGCCCCGGTCCGGGAAGATCCCACATGCCGCAGAGCAGCTGGGCCCGTGAGCTGTGGCTGCTGAGCCTGTGTGTCCGGAGCCTGTGCTCTGCAACGGGAGAGGCCACAACAGTGAGAGGCCTGCATACCGAAAAAAAAAAAAAAAATGTACACCCTGTTTATGAAAGGACTAAGCACTAACAAATAGCATTTGGAGGTTCCTTAAAAAAATAAAAATAGAACTACCATATAACCCAGCAATCCCACTATTGGGCATATACCCTGAGAAAACTATAATTCAATAAGAGACATGTACCACAATGTTCATTGCAAAACTATTTACAATAGCCAGGACATGGAATCACCCTAAATGCCCATCAACAGATGAATTATCACAAAGAAGATGTGGCACATATACACAATGGAATATTACTCAGTCATAAAAAGGAATGAAATTGAGTTATTTATAGTGAGGTGGATGGACCTAGAGTCTGTCATACAGAGTGAAATAAGTCAGAAAGAGAAAAACAGATACCATATGCTAACGCATATATATGGAATCTAAAAAAAAAATGGTACTGATGAACCTAGTTGCAGGGCAGGAATAAAGATGTAGACATAGAGAGTGGACTTGAGGACACAGGATGGAAGGGGGAAGCTGGGATGAAGTGAGAGTAGCATCAACATATATACACTACCAAATGTAAAACAGCTAGTGGGAAGCAGCTGCATAGCACAGGGAGATCATCTCGGTGCTTTGCGATGACCTAGAGGGGTGGGATAGGGAGGATGGGAGGGAGGCTCAAGAGGGAGGGGATGTGGGGACATGTGTATGCATATAGCTGATTCACTTTGGTGTACAACAGAAACTAACACAGTATTGTGAAGCAATTATTCTCCAATAAAGATCTATTTAAAAAAAAACAAACAAATATTAGGAATCAGTACCTGTACAGTGTAATTTACTATATTGTATTTGTATTTCAGATGCCTTTGGTGCTTCATGAAGAATATTTCTAGATATATCACAGACATTAAGCCTTTGCCACCCAACATAAAAGATAGACTGATCAAAATAATGAGCGTGCAGGGGCAGATAACAGATTCGAATATAAGTGAGGTAAGAGCATATACAAAGAGCATGTATAGCCTGTAAAGCAGGCTATTATATTTTACTGTTTAGCTGTGGTTTCACATTTATGGAACAGTGGTTTATAGTAGGATTAGTAATAATTTTAAAATATAATAAAGTGTTGGGGTTCTTTTTTTCTCCAGATAACCAGAATGTCCATGTGTAATAGTTTCTAAAAAATCTTCTCCCACTATTCTTTCAGGTGTTTCTCTTGTCTTCATGGTACCAGCATCCATGAACTCCATATTTTCAAGAAGTTTAAACTCTTTGATTGAGTTCACCTTAATAAAGCTGGAAAAAAATTAAAATGCAGGGTGAATAAACAAATGGCAAAAAAAAAGACCCACAGTAAGAAATATATATGTTACATTGTGACGCTAGCGCACAAGCCACACCTCTGTGTAACAGTACTCTGTACAGTACACTTGGATATTTTCTATTTTATTCTAGTATGTCTTATTCCATTTAAAAAATGATCATAGCCTATTGACTTTGTCCATTCATGGTTAGCAGTCAGTTAAAAATCACTCTTCTAAACTCTTCTCATTCTTCTTGGGTACCTCACTCCAGCTAATTTATACTTACTCCCCTTCACTAACTAAGCTAAAATTAACTATTCTGTAAGGGAATAAGTGTAGTAAAGGCCTCCAACTTGAATTAAAATTCTAGCCTTGCTACTCTTTCTGACATTGAACCACAGTTGTCTTAACTGTAAAATGGGTTTGCAGCTATCATCACTCACTGCCTACAGAGACTGGAACTACTTATTGCTGACTTTACTACATACTCTGCCCAAAGCCTGTGATCAAAAGGAAGCAAGCTCTGATGGTAGCACTCCCCATATGTCTACAATGGTGACTTCACATTGGAATTGTGCTTCAGTGTGCCATAGTGTTTCCTCTACATTAACTTGATGTGCCTTTAATGCTTTATTTTCTTCCTGTTAGCTTGCATTTGAACATAGACATTTTAGTGTTGTAGTCTGCTTTGCTCTTTGGAGGTAGAATCCAGCTCTTATTGTTGATGGTTCTGTGGATGTATATAATGTATGTGTGGCTCACAGATGAAACATTGACGCTACAGAAAACGTGGTTTTCTTCACTTCCCCACATCCCTTTAACCTGTATTTCAGTGACTTAAATTTTTGTTTTATGACAATCCTGAACATTCATTTAAACCTAATTTTACCTGAATAAAAAAGGGCTAAGGGGGTAAATGAGATAGAAAAATCAAAAGCGTTATTTTCCTTGGTGTTTCCGTCTAATCCCCATCCTTTTGAAAGTCCTGCTTATGAAATTATTTAAAAGACCAGATCTAACATTTTTTTAAAAGTTGCACACATCTGGGGATGGCTGTTTTTGAAAAATTTCCTAAATCTTTTTGTAGTCTCTGGGTGGAGAAGGCCTTTTTAAACATGACACCAAGTTAGAAAACAAGAAGAAAAAGATTGATAGATTTAAATACATAAAAATATAAACTTCTTTATGGCAAGAAGAAAAAAATAAAGTAACAAACTAGGAAAAATATTTGCAGTATGTATGAAATTCTATTTTTTTTAATCTTGCCAATGTAAATCATGCCTGCAAACCACTAAGAAAAATCAAAACAAACAAATAATAAAACAGAAGAATCAGGAAATACTCCAAGGAAAAAATATAAATCAGCAATAATACGTAAGAGGATATTTAACCTTATTAGTAATCAAAGTCACAGTTTGTCTTTCAGTTTAGCAGAGACTTAAAAAATAGTAATACCTGGTGCTGGCAATAGTGTGGGGAGCAATCACTTTTATCCCCTGCTGTGAGAGTGTAAATTGATTTTAAAAAACCTTTTAGGAGGACAGTTTGGCATTCTATCAAAAGTCCTAAAAATTTGCTTACCATTGACTCAAAAATTTCACTTCTGTTATTTTTTTCCAGCTTTATTGAGATATAAGTGACATATAACCTTGTGTAAGTTTAAGGTGTACAACACACGTGATGACTTGATACACTTATATATTATGAAATGGTTACCACGGTAGGTTAGTTAACATCGCCATCACCTCACATAATTACCATTTACTGGTGTTAATCTCAAGAAAATAATAATTTAAAAAGCACACAAGAATGCTCACCATAACATTTTCGTAATAATAAAATAGCTAACAGTTATATATAGCATATATTATAAGCAAGACACCTTTATTTCTCACAAATATCATCCTTCTCTTAATGAGGATAGTGAGGCACAAAAAGAAAGCAGAGCTTGATCACAATTACAGGGTTGGAACTCAGGCAGCCTGCCTCCAGGGTACATGCTCTTATACACTGTACTATATTGCCTCTTAAAATCAGTCTGAATGTTCAGCTTAAGTGTTTGCCAGTGTAGGATGCATTTAATAAGTTACAGTGCATGCATAAAATGAAATAGTATGCAACCACAATTATTATTTTTATTAAAAGTGCCCATTTATAAATATATGTGATCTGATCCCATTTTTCTTCAAATATTTTTTTAAAAACTCAAAAAGCATCAAAACTAATATTATGTTTGTCACTGGGTGTTGACATTATGGGTAATTTTAGCTATAACTAGTTAAACGCATGGCCTTTGGAATTAGGAAGACCTGGCTTCCAGTCCTAGCTCTCTCTGCTCCTTTTTTAGCTGTGTACTTTGTGTTGCTACTTAAGCTCTGGGTGACTCAATTTTCTCTTTTATAAAATAGCTATGACCAATCTCTTAGGGTGGTGTGTGTGTGTGTATGTGTGTGTGTGTGTGTATGTGTATGTAAGAGAGAGAGAGAGAGAATATTAAATGACATATTTTATGTAACACTTAGTACCCTTCCCGGTAAGTGCTCAATAAATAGAAATAGTTATTTGTATCATTTCTGTAATTTTTCTGTGCTGTCTGAATGTTTTATAATAACAGTACATTACTTTCATGTTCAGAAAAGTGTAAGCCATTTCTATTTTCATAAAAATAAAGCAAAAGAGAAGGAAAATACCCCCAGAAAAAGAGCTCAGAATGCTTTGAAATTGATCTGCTATTTGTTGCCCTCAAGTAAACATTCAGTAATACTGGGTTTGTTTGTACTAGCTCCCAAAAATAAAAATGAAGGAGGTAAATATTCTAGATAAGCATTTGGTATATAAGTGCCTAAAGACTCGTACTTGCTGAGCAAAGAGACACAGAGTTAGAATCTCTAATAATAGGAACCACTGGAAGAGGATAAGCTCCCCCCACCACCTTGGTTCTGCTTGCAGGTCTAGTGGGTCCTTACTCTGTACCAGCTGTCTCAACAGTGCTCTGTGTCCCAGTAAGACTTTGGGGACACTAGAAGCTGCACCTCCAGTTGGAAGTAGGTTGGTTTTTTCCTGCTCTATGTATCTGTCTTCACACAGATATGTTTCTGTATTCTTTGCTGTATTTTCCACCTGCTGTTTTTTTATGACCATCAAAACACTGAATATGGAATAAACATCTATATTTATAGGAAATATTAATTTCTCAAAAACATGTATTTATTATAGATTTTACATCCTGAAGTCCAAACTCTAGATCTACGAAGCTGTGATATTTCAGATACTGCTCTCCTGCACCTATGTAACTGCAGGAAATTGAAGAAATTAATTTTAAATTCCTCAAAAGAAAACAGAATTTCCATAACTTCAAAAGGTATGTTTATTAACACAATGAATTGGTTGAGTACTGTTCACCATCTGGCATAAGTTTGGAGCAGAGAAGGGGAAAATATGTTAAAAGAGAGTATAAGTATGTCAAAGAAATAGGAACTATATTTATCAATAAAATATTCAAACTAAGCTAAAGAATCCAAATTAGAATTCTTGCTTATAATCAGTGCTGAAAGTTGGGAAATACACTAAGTCACTACCTTGAAGTTTAAACATGTTTAAAATAAACATGGATAGATACCTCTATATTTTAAATATTTTACCTAGTATAGTGAAACAAGAAATGACCAGTTCATACTTTGTTAAGGCTTTCTTGTAATAGTACAACAGAAAGTTAAATCATCATCAGATTAAATTTACTAGGCACTCTCCTATCAGCCTGTTCACTGCATAGTTTTGTAGCCAGAGCATAAGCTGCCCCATTTTGAACAGCACAAAACTAATCATGTATTTTCCACTTCTGCTGCCATAAAACTATGTTAGACAATGACTGATTGACTAGGAAAGAACTAATCCTGCTTGCTTAATTCCAGATACCAACTTCAAAGACATTGGCCTGGAAGATGGCAACAATTTATACTATAAGCCAGTCAAATAGCAAAATCACCAAGCTCCCAGTTCCCTGAAAGATATAAAGGTCTAACACACACTCCTAAGTTGTTTTTACGGGAAGCATACCCCCACGAGATGAAAACTGCTGACCATCAGCACGTAGACCCCAGACTGGTTGAAACCAGAAGATTGGTGTTGCTTGAAACTTCACCTTGATGCAAGCCAATCTGAAAATTGTGTACAAACTGCTCATGTACCCTGCAGCTCCCTCCCTCACACTGCCTATAAAACCTTTGTCTCCCATCCGGCAACTTGGAGATGGTCTTAGGACAGTAGTCCACCAGCTTCCCAGGTTGCTGGCCTCCTGAATACAGCAAACTTTTCCTTTTCCACCAATACTTGTCTCTGGAGTATTGGCCTTTCGAGCAGCAAGCAGCTGAACTTGGTACCGGCCTTGTCCAGTTACAGTTTTTTTTTTGTTTTTTTGCGGTATGCGGGCCTCTCCAGTTACAGTTTTTTATAGCCAGACAAACTGCATTTTTCAGTGTGACTGTTACATGAATTAATGGATTTTTACCGTTTTTTTTCAATAGAGGATTTTTATCTTTTTCTTCAGTATAAGAAAGAAAGAGTTATTTGGCTACCTAGGTTTCTGAAAAATCTTGTGGGTAGTTGGCTCTATTTTA
Source organism: Globicephala melas (assembly GCF_963455315.2). Lineage (NCBI taxonomy): Eukaryota > Metazoa > Chordata > Mammalia > Artiodactyla > Delphinidae > Globicephala > Globicephala melas. The sequence goes on from NC_083323.1 coordinate 76,744,882, forward strand.
CAATCAGCTTGGTTAGCAAGTTAGGATATTCATAATACTGCAAAGAAGCATACGTTTTAAAATGTTTACACAAATATTGATTCACTAAAAAGAACTTTCATGCTGGACACTAATGAATAAAATAAGAGTTCTTTCTTAAGATATGGAAAACAATAAAAATGACCTACACACGAATTTACCATCTTCCCTTTTGTGTATTTTGCCCATGAAAGTGTCTTTTAACAGTGCTATAATGTTTGTCCATGACTAAAGGGCCCAGGATTCCTGAAGTACGTTTCTATTTATGTGGCACATTATCACGTACCTGTCACCAAAGTGCTTTTACATCAGTTGAATTGGACTTAAGGGCTTCTGTTTTCTTGACCGTTGATAAAATGTAAGATTGGTCCAGGCTAACAAAGAAGGTGCATGTTGGTAGCAAAGGGCAGAATCAAAGAGGGAAGAGAGAACACAGAGATACAGGTATGATTCCTAAGGATAAGCATGAAAACTATTACTTAAGACATTTGGGCCATTTAACTTTTGATTTCTTTTCAGAGTCCACGAGAAAATTAACTTTATTTAAAACTTTTAACAAAAAGGAGAATCATCTACTATTTAATTACCTATTTTGGTTCTGAATGACTTTTGGCTATTTCCTAAAAGCAAGTCTAATCATAAACAAAAAAGTCTTGTCATTAATTGCAGATATTCTGAAGAATATACCACAGATTATGTAGAGAATTCTTGAAACATTCCAAAAGAGTTTTAAATAATGACAACATCACTGGAAATAAAGTATATCCCCACATGCATACTTTGAAAAAGGCTAACGTGCAATTGGATGTATCAGTACTGGTGATTGATGAAATGAAAATCAGTTATATTTCTCGTATATAAACATATATAGCTCATTGATACAGAATTATGTTTTCCCTCAGGAATAAAAGCTGTGGCTTCATCTTGTTCTTACCTGCACGAAGCTTGTTTGAAAAGATGCTGCAATCTCACTGATGAAGGAGTCCTTGCTCTTGCATTCAATTGCCGGCTGCTAAAGATCATTGATTTAGGTGGCTGCTTAGGTATTACTGATGTGTCCTTGCAGGCATTAGGAGAAAACTGCCCATTTTTGCAGTGTGTTGATTTTTCAGCTACTCAGGTAAATGAAATACAGACTTGAAAGGTAGAGACTGTATGTATTTGCCCAGAGTATTTCCATAACTCATCAGAACATAATTAATTCTTTTTGTTGTTTGCTAAAAATTTTTTTTATTTATTTGTTTATTTATGTATTTATTTATTTCTGGTTATGTTGGGTCTTCGTTGCTGCGAGCGGGCTTTCTCTAGTTGCGGAGAGTGGGGGCTACTCTTCGTTACAGTGCAGGGGCTTCTCATTGCGGTGGCTTCTCTTGTTGTGGAGCATGGGCTCTAAGGTGTGCGGGCTTCACTAGTTGTGGTGTGTGGGCTTCAGTAGTTGTGGCTCGCGGGCTCTAGAGTGCAGGCTCAGTAGTTGTGGCGCACGGGCTTAGTTGCTCCACAACATGTGGGATCTTCCCGGACCAGGGCTCGAACCCGTGTCCCCTGCATTGGCAGGCGGATTCTTAACCACCGCACCACCAGGGAAGTCCACTAAAATTGTTGGCTTCATGCTTTGATAGTTAAATAATTACAGTATAATTTGGCACCCCCCCAATTATTTTCAGTAAGGGTGGAAGGTATGTGTGGCTAAGACACCTTTGCCAAACGGGAGGAAATAAAACTATATCTAAATAATTAATCATTTTTATAAACGTTTGCTTCCATCATCTCCATTTACGTGCTATGTTCCTCTTTTCCTTTGCTCAGGTATCTGACAGTGGTGTGGTTGCGCTTGTTAGTGGACCTTGTGCCAAGAAATTAGAGGTAATTTTAAAATATCTGTAAAGATGATGATTATCTGAATTCACATTATCCTCAGAAAATTCTTTTTTAAACCTAGAAGACAACCAGTGCCTTATTCTCAATTAGATATTAAAATGGACTTTTTTTTTTTTTTTTTTGCCTCCACCTCTTTATTCCCAGAGTGAAGAAAAACTGGTTAAAGTTAGGAGATAAAGTATACTTTATAGTAAATCCCATTTTACTTCCAATAAAAGTTCTTATTCTCCAGAAATTTTAGCTTCTAATACATTTAAAGATAGTCTTATTATGGATGAAAATACTGAAAATTTATCAATGTAAAATGACATTCTTTAGAATTTTCATGTCTGGCTGATATTTTTACCAGGACTACTTATTCTCTTGCCAGTGTTTTTTTCTTGACATCATATTTTTTCTCTTGCCATCATCTTTTTCTGAATCCATGAAGGGATACAGACTATACCACTGTGGCATAAAAATTATTTTGATCTGAAGATGTCTGAGAAACAACAAGGGTTAAAAAAAAAAAAAGAGACTTTGTCTTAAACCCCACCTTCCCCCATCTGCCTAAAAGCAGACCATTCCAAAAGAATTCAACTGCCTCACACCCCCTTTAAGGTAGGCTTCCCATACATGGGGAAGTCAGATGACAAATTGCATTAAATAAACATTGTCATAAGATTATCGTTAAGTCCCATCTATTCTCCTAAAGGTCATTTTGTCTTCCCTAAAAAGTCACTTGTTTTTCTGAGTGTCCTTTCTCCCCCTCCCCTTCCCCTATTAAGATGGTATATAAACTCTAAATTCTAGCCATTTCTTTGAGCCACTTTCTTTGTGATCTTGTGAATAAACTTCATCTTTTCTCTTGCTAATCTTACTGTCAGTTTAATTCGAAGGCTTCCAAAGACAAACATAAGAGGATAGAGAAAAGGTTTTTCCTCTCCAGAAGCCACACTGTGCAGCTGTTTAAAAAGATCTTAAATTAGTGTTCAGCCTTTGTATCCAATGACTGATGTGATACCTGTAACCTATTTCTAAATATGAAGAAGACTTTTGTCCCAAGATTTTGTTTTTTTCCTTTTTCAGTTTACAATGTTTTATTTTGTTTTTACTCATAATTAATATAGCTGTGCTTTTCAACAATAAATCACAGCAAATCCTTTTTGGAAGTAAGCTGGCTATAAATGAACTATAAAAGTTAGTAATCACTATTATAATAGAATGGTGGTGCCATGTTTTTGCCAAAATATTTCTGCTTGATTTAATGCTCAAATAGTTTTTTTGGTGATATTTATATATTTGCATTCTGCTTGTATTTATGTATGTATGTGTATGTGTGTGTATAAAATAGCATATATATTTTTACAAATCTTTTAATTAAGAAATTCCTTTCTTTAAAATATGAAGTTCCAAATTCCAAATTGCATTCTAACTGTAGGGACAATAACTGCCATAATTTTTACTGTTTAAATACTAACATTTGTTGAGCACTTACTACATTCTAGCCTCCATGCTACTGCCTTATATTCATCAGGTTATTCAATTTTTACATTATCCTATAATCACCATCATTTTTTTTAACATCTTTATTGGAGTATAGTTGCTTTATAGTGGTGTGTTAGTCACCATCATTTTTAACAAAGTTCTCAAACAGTTAACCTAGTTTATCACTTCCTAATAAAACCACCAGGAAATTAGTTGTTATGCAGTGGTAGGAAATATACCTACATATTTACTTCAGCTTTATAAAATTAGGAGCACCAACCTAAGCAGACTTAGGAAAAAATCAGTAACCAATGTGTTGGTCATTGTAGTGTCATTGAATTTTTCACTTTTTCAGTTTTCCAAAGCTTATTTCTGTTAAGTGCCAAAACATTTTAATGGAAATCTTTCTGAAATTTGTTAGAACTTAATTCCTTCCTTAAAGGAATATATTTTAACCTTTGGCTCATAGCATCTTTCTGACCACAATTTCTGACTGAAACTGAAATACAGATGTCTTCATCTTTTTAACTGATTCTTCTCTTTTGGGTAACATGTATGCCTGCTATTTATTAGATACCTTGTTTTAATCTGTTGCTTTTAATTTGTTCAATTCTGGAAAATTAAATTACCAATGTTGCTAAATAGTTTATAATTTGAAAATAAATTTGATTAAAAGTCTAAGGACCTCTCCTAAAGATTGACATTTAGTACAAACGTATGCTACAGTGTTTGTTGAATGTCAGGATTGCCTCTGAAATCTCTGTTGATCTGAGTTCTCAGCGAGCATGGACCATTTTGTTCATCACTTTGTTGTCATTTTATCCCCAGGTTTGACTGCAGTTCCAGACATATGGTAGCACCTAATAAATGTTATCATATTCTTAACTTCATATTACAGTCATTTTATAGTTTTCTGTAGTCTTCATGATTAAAAGTTTAATTTGCTGTATAAAATTATTCATTTATTAAACAAATATTTATTATCTGCTGTGTCTAGGCACTGGCATATCAGAGAACAAAATCTGTCCATGTTATGTATCACTTTCCTTTAATCATTTTTCTAATGTTGGTAATTCAGATTATTTACAGCTTTTAGCTACTGGAAATATTCATATGTTGGGACATATCACTTTTTTCTTCCATTGCTATAATGAACTCTCCATAATGAAACAAGTGGATCAATAAGTATGAATCCTTTTTTTAATGGTCCCAAATTCAGATTGCTGAATTGTTTCCCATAAAGGTTATGTTGTGAATTCACAGTTTTTGCTAGGACCCCAATTTGCCAGAGTTGAATATTTTCTTTTTTTTAATGCCTTAATATATTTTAAATGAAACCTGACTTGAACACTGTTCCTTCCATCTCTTGTTCTCAGTTGTATTTCATTGTCTGTAGCCTTTGCCAATTCATATCATAGGATGCCTTTGCCAATGTATAATATACAATGCTTTCTGCCTCAATTTTTATGAGTTTTCAATATATTCAAGTTTCCTTTATTTCTAAGATATGATTAATTATAATATGTACACCAACATAGTATTTCTTTTCTCCTGAAAAGCTGATATTACCATAAGTATACATATCAATTACCACATGAATCTTATTTCCAGAATTGTTAAGTTTTTTTAATGTGGGCAAATATACATAAAAATTGCTGTTTTAGCCATTTTTAGTGTACAGTTCAGTAGAATTAAGTACATTCACATCATTGTGCAGCCATCACCATTAACTATCTCCAGAACTTTTTCATCATCCCAAATTGAAACTCTACCCTTTAAACAATAACTCCTCATTATCTTCTCCCCCAGCCTCTGGCAACCTCTGTTCTATCTTCTGTCTTTATGAATTTGCCCATTATAATCACATTTTTTTTTTAACCCATTCATCCATTGATATGTTTCCACCTTTTGGCCATTGTGAATACTGCTGCTATGAACATAGGTGTACAGATATCTGTTTGGGTCCCTGCTTTCAATTCTTTTGGGTATATCCCTAGAAGTGAAATAGCTAGATCATATGCTAATTCTATGTATAATTGTTTGAGAAACTGCCATACTGTTTCCATAGCAACTGTATCCTTTTACATTCTCACCAGCAATGCAAAAGGGTTCTGAATTAGAACATTAAACAAAAGATAGATAATGTTTCAAATATATGAAAAAGTATAGAGAGTAATATAACAGACTTGTGGACCAACCCCTTGAATTTTAACATTTTCTGCATTTGTTCCAGTTCTTTTTTAAAAAATTATTATATGTTACATCTAAAGCTCCCTCCCCTTATTTATTCCCCCTTTCTTCCTTCAGAGGTAACCACTCTTCTGTGCATCTTTCCTTCCATAGTTGGATGCTTCATCTCTCTCTCTATGCATATGTGTGTGTATGTGTATATATATCCATAAATAAGATATTGTATTGTTTTATATGTTTTTAAATAGTACATAATAGTTTCATAGTGTGTGTGTTGTTTTACAATTTGCTTTTTTATTCAAAATAATGTTTTAAAATTTTTTCAAGCTTTATTGAGGTTTAATTTACATACAATAAAACTCACCTATTTTAAGTGTACAGTGTGATGAATTTTGGTAATTGTTATACAGCCTTGTAACCACGACCACAGTTAAGTATAGAATATTTCCATCACCCTAAGAGGTTATCTCCCATCCCTTTGCAGTCAGTGCCCTGCTGTGGCCCTCTCCCAAGCAACCACTGATTTTGTCAGTATAGTTTTGCCTTTTCTATACTTTTATATGAATGGAATCATGCAGTAAATTGTCTTTTGGTTTTTTACTTTTTTCTTTTACTTCTTTCACTTGGCATAATGTTTTTGAGATTCACCCATGTTGTTGCACGTGTTAATATTTCATTCCTTTTTTTTTCTGAGTAGTATTCCATAGTCTGGAATATGACACAGTTTGTTCATACATTCACCATTTGATGGACATCCAGGTTGTTCCAATTTTGGACTATTATAAATACTGCTATGGACATTTGCATACAAGTCTTTGTGTAGACATATGGTTTCATTTTGAGGGGGTAAATACCTAGAATGAAATTGCTGGGTCATATAGTTGAGTACATGTTTAGCTTTATAAGATGCTACCATAGTGTTTTCTAAAGTGTCTGAACTAACATTATGTTTAAGATTTATGTCTATTAATACAAATAGATATTTTTCATTGTAACTGTTTTATCTTATTACAATATATTAATGAACCACCATTTATTTACCCAGTCTCCACTTCTTTACTATTACAGATAATATTGCAATTGGCATATTTATAAGTTGTTTCCTTACGCACATGTACAAGAGTTTCTCTCTATATAGTGGACATCTGCAGTTGGAATTGCTGGGTTCTGGGGCATACTTACTGTCAGTTTTAATAGATACTGCCAAATTGCCTTATAAAGTGGTTGGGCATTTAACTCTTAAAGGTACTATACCTTCCAAATTACTACAGAATTTCACTGGTCCTTTCTAGAGTTTTTCTTGCAAGTTGATATTTGGGTTTTTTGTTATCAGAGTACAGTATTTCCCAAGCTTTTTCACACGGTTATTATTGTCCTATTTTTTCTTTTGATTATACTTTCTTTATTTTTAAATAGGAGATTCATATGGGATATTGTGTGAATCTGACTGATGAGGCTGTAGAAGCTGTCCTTACTTGCTGTCCTCAGATATGTATATTACTCTTCCATGGATGCCCCCTGGTAACAGGTTAGTATGAGGCTGCTTGGGTTCAAATCTTGGTTTCACCTTTTAATAACTGTGTGACCTTGAGTAAATTACTTAACCCATTCCATTATTCAGTTTCCTCACATTAAGTGGGTATAATGACAGTATCTACCTCATAAACTTGGTCATGATGATTATCTGACAACACTGCATATGGTGCCTAGCACATAGTGAGGGCTCAGTAAATGTTAAGTCATGATGATGATGGTGATGGTGGTGATGGCAAATGCTCAGTAAATGTTAACTGCCTTGAGGAGGATGATGGTGGCAGTGGTAGTGGTCATGATATTAAACATTATGCTTTATGAAGTCAAGTATATAATATTACATCTTTCAAATATGCTAAATGACCTGCTTTTTTTTTCCTAATTTATTTTATTTACTTATTTATTTATTTTTGTCTGTGTTGGGTCTTTGTTGATGTGCACACGCTTTCTTTAGTTGTGGCGAGCGGGGGCTACTCTTGATTGCGGTGTGTGGGCTTCTCATTGTGGTGACTTCTCTTGTTGTGGAGCACGGGCTCTAGGCACGCAGGCTTCATTAGTTGTGGCATGCAGGCTCAGTAGTTGTGGCTCGTGGGCTCTAGAGCACAGGCTCAGTAGTTGTGGTGCATGGGCATAGTTGCTCCGCGGCATGTGGGATCTTCCTGGACCAGGGCTCAAACCCGTGTTCCCTGCATTGGCAGGCGGATTCTTAACCACTGCGCCACCAGGGAAGCCCCATAAATGACCTGTTAACTGTAATCTCATCAAGCTGTAGCCATTGAGATTCAGAATCATTTGGCTAATGTGGTACTTCACTAAAGTAGTCACAGCCCTTTTGGCTTGTATAAGAGCCATAATACCCCTTTCACATCACCCCTACAGTGGGTCCCATACCACAGTATAACCGGGATCTTATGTGTGAGTCAGTACTTATGCCCAGCCCTTCCAGCTCTTTTTCCTAATTACAGTCTAATAGTTACTATCCTAGAAGTCCTTTTTGTTTGTTTGTTTTTGTTTTTGTTTTGCGGTACGGGGCCTCTCACTGCTGTGGCCTCTCCCGTTGTGGAGCACAGGCTCCGGACGCGCAGGCTTAGCGGCCGTGGCTCACGGGCCCAGCCGCTCCGCGGCATGTGGGATCTTCCCGGACCGGGGCACGAACCCTTGTCCCCTGCATTGGCAGGTGGACTGTCAACCACTGCACCACTAGGGAAGCCCTAGAAGTACTTTTGACATCTTCTGGTTTTTCTTGTGTTTGGACTGCCAATCTAAACTAAGCCTGTAATGGGTTGTATTTGGTTATCAGTGACATCTATAATGAAGACTAAATCTTATTTTCGGCAGACATCTCTCAACACTAAAGCCAAAAGTGACGTTAGAAACTGTTACCAGTGGGTACCTCTAGGGAAGGTTGTGGAGAAACAAAACTAGGAAAAAGCTTTCACCATATACCCGTTTGTCCTTTTGAATTTTGTGAATGATTTTACCTATTAAAAATTAGTAATCATAATTTTAAGAAAATAATTTAGAACAAGAAAAATTCATGTGACTGAGTACGGGGAATTGGTACATGTGAACACTATTCTGGGGGTTATGGGAAGGCAGGCAGAGGCTCTCTGGTCATCAAACAAGGCAGAAAATTATATTCTAACAAGTAGGCTATTATTGTAAGGTGGAGGAGACCACAGTATGTGAAATGTAATAACAGCAATTTTGGATGATAGGTCTTTTCAGAATACCAAGTAAAAGTATGTAAATCTACTCACTGAGCTATATGTACGTTTAATCAATACACTGAACAAGAGAGTGGTACTCACAAAGTGACTCCATCTTCCTCACACTGTATTAATTACAGGTTTAATCCAAAGGGCCTAATATTTCCCAAAGCCAAATGAAAATCTCCGACATGTGCCACTGACTTTTCTTATCATTCTCAGATAGTTAAAAGTCTTGTCATTTCATATCACTGAAACCCTCTCATTTCAGCAATTAAAACGTCTTAGACCCACGTAATACTCCAAACAAGTTCAAATTAAAGCTTTTTGCTCCTCCAGTCAGCTCAAGTTTGCTGTAGGTGGAAGCGCTGCTGTGGGTAAGGGGACGTGGTTACTCTGTTTTACCACCTCGCGCTTCTCTTCTTCCTTTCCCAGCTTGCCTACCATGGTTTCTGACCCCACCAGTGTCAGTACAGGGTGGGACTGCAGTGAGCAGAAGGGAAGGGACGGGAAAGGAAAGTCTAACTTGACTACTACGGCTGTGATCTAGCGGCAGCACTGAGGGCCTGTGGGGAGCTCATCCTGATCCGTGCTCTCTCAAAAGTGGGGCACTTCTGATCTTCTTCAGGGTCCACTTTCCGCCACTCCTCTCATCACTGCATATATCTTCTACATCTACAGTTCTCTCGATTCAAGCAAATGTGTCTCTTCTGGCTAGTAGCTAGCATTTTCTTCCTCTGCACCCAGGCAGCTGGCGGTACACCTTCAGTCTCTTTCTGTTGAGGTTTCCTAGACCATCCAAGTTGCTTTCATGAGCAAACTACAAGGCAACCCATGCCAGCCCACATCTGTCCACAGGAAACACAATACTTTAGACAGTAAGAGTGCAGGTTATTTCCCAACTTCAGTCCTCTCTTTAGCCACATGGACTCTTACCATAGCCTTTTGCTTTTTAGTTTTCTCAGGTCTGATATTAGTGTAATGTGTCTCCCAAGCTCCAAGGGACAAATCAGATTCTCCAACTGATCTCCTTAGAGCCCCCTCTCACTAGGCTTGAAGGCAAGAGCAAGCACCTGCAACCCTCTTTCGACAACTCAAATCATAACTGTCTTTAAAAAAATCCTTTCTTCAATGTCCAGTTTTCCGTCGCTTCCCACTTTAACACTTTTATATCTTTGAATGGATGAGGCACCACGGATTCCAAAATGAGTTTTCAGCCAAGCATTTGCAAATCATGTACAAGTCTGGTATCTCATTTTGGAATGAGAGAGTAGCTGGTACCTCTAGTCCTGGAACCTTAGCTGAAATAGTTAATGTTCTGTTATATTTGTCTCAGGATAACTTGGCTACATAACATGTTATAAACTCAGCCTTTGCTAATTTTATCTTGATTATCTTTCTGGTTACAATTTGGAAATAGTTAATTGGCATTTTCCCTCTACTTTCAATAGAAGTGAAGACAAACTATACACACAGTCAACCAGAAAAACTTATCCTTAGGCAAACTGCTTAAAACAATCATCAGAGACCCTATAGGTAATGAAATCTTTAGAAGATACAACCAAAAACTTAAAATTTGAGTACAACAAGGCCAATAATAAAATGCTTAAAGGTGCCTGTATCAATATAGAAATGACTAACAAATATGAATTTTGAAGTCTGGAAAATATGTTGCAGTCATTAGTCTGATTTTTAAAGCAGAAGGCTTTTGAGATAAATTATTTAATTACTGAGATCACTGGAAACCAAAGATGTATTATCAGTTGGTGAATTCAAGAGAAATGCCTACCTGGTATGATTATAGATACTAGGAAAACTTAATCCCACTAAATCTTTCCACATAATGGCTCAGAATACTGAATTTACCAACTGTCTTGCTGCTGAGCAACAGCTACATAACCCCCTCCTCAGCTCAGTCTTCTGGGAATTCCCTTACCTTACTCCCTTTCTGAGTAAGGGGAAGTTCTGTTGTGAGGGACTCCCCTTCCATGCAAACCTATCAAAGTGCTGCCCAATTAAAGCTCGTTGTGTGCTACTGCCACCTTGTGGTCGTATCTTTTTCCTTGATCTGCCCCACAATCCCTTGATCTCACTAACTACAGTTATATGGTATGGTGTTCTAGAAGACATCAAGGGATAAAGCATAAAACAAAATATGTTTATATGTCCAAATGTTTGGGAAATGCAACATGCCACTATAATGAATATTAATTTCTCAAAGGCTCTGAGAAATACTATTGCTAAGAAACTTAACTTTTTTTATCTAAGTGCCAGGGAGTTAGACGTTTTCCTCTACCCTTTTAGGTTCTTCCGGCTGGTCTAAGAATTAAATTGATAGGAGGCAGATTAAGAGGCGAAAATCAAACAAAAGTTTAATAACATGTATACATGGAAGAGACCCAGGAGAACTGAGTAACTCACCAAAATGGCTGAAACCCTCGCCTTAAATAACATTTTCAGCAGCTAAAGAGGATGTTGGGGGTAGAGGTTTGGGACTTCAAAAGGGAGGAAGGCAATTCACATGAAAGATGAAAAAGCAAATGCTTGGTAAACAAATATTTGTTGGGCCATGCAGCGCAGTTTGCGCCATAAAGGTACTCTCATCTCTAGGCCCTGCTGAGTTTCCACCACCACGCCTAGCCCATATTTTTGCAGACAACCTCTGGCGATAACTTGATCTATACTTCTTTTAGGCAGTAAGGGGGAAGGTCAAAATTTCTTCTTGAGTCTTTTGGTCCTTGATTGTTATCAGCTTGAAATAATCCTCATGCCAAAGAGACATTTTGGGGTGGCACGTTTTGCTCCCCCACCCAAGCATTTCCCACATATTTTTTAACACAGAATAATTCATGTATTATTATTTTGATCCCTCCTTTCACAGAAGAGGAAAGTGAGAAACTGAAATGGTATTTGTCCATTGTGACATAGTTTTTAATAACAGTGCTAAGATTAAACAAAAATCTCAAGATAAAGTGAAATGAGCACCAATCCCTAGTCCTACCATCTCTCCAAAACACTGAATAACTTAACTTCTGTGGACCTCAACTTTTCCGTACATGTAAATGTCAGTCATAAAATTGGGTGATCTGATAATAATATAAGAGTTCACATACAATGGCTTTTACCGATAAAGTTTCTTAAAGAGAAAATAAGCTGAAGTTTTTCAACTACCCAGATCATCTCTACTCTTCCCGCTTTCCTGTCAGCACCTACCATTGTGTATTTTTGCTACCATCATTGAATGAAAATAAAGTGGGCTAATATATTCACCATATATATATATATATATATATATATATATGGTTTTTTTTGTTTTTGTTTTTGTTTTTGCGGTACGCGGGCCTCTCACTGTTGTGGCCTCTCCCGTTGCGGAGCACAGGCTCCGGACGCGCAGGCTCAGCGGCCATGGCTCACGGGCCCAGCCGCTCCGCGGCATGTGGGACCTTCCCGGACCAGGGCACGAACCCGTGTCCCCTGCATCGGCAGGCGGACTCTCAACCACTGCACCACCAGGGAAGCCCTCACCTTATATTTATTTGTTAATTTCTCTTTTTTCCAGAGAAGACAAATGCTTTTTTTTTGCCTGATAAATAAATGTTCTTTCTTCTTTCGTGACACCTTATATGTTTCCTCTTACGTATTCATGTGATTGCTCACATCTGACTAGATAAGACAATAATGATACATATTCTATAAAAAGAATGTATGTATATCATATGTTTGTGCAATTCTAGTGTTATGTTATCCTCAAAGCAACCTGACCCCCAAATTGGCAGTGTCAACTGTAGTTACTCATCAGATTCCCTGAATTAATAGGTTTATCTTCTCCACTGTAAGTTTTTATAAAATTTCTTAACATTACAATCAGACTGTAAGCAAAACTCCACATTATAAATTAAGTCTTGAAACTGTTAGAAGCACTCTGATTTTATTTCTGCAGAAGAGACCAAAAACCTAAGCTGCTATTTAAAATACTGTAGATCACAGACATTATGGAAACAAAATAATTTTTAAATGTATTAAATTATTTTAATTTAAATTATGTCTGCAATGATTTTCAGTAATTTCAACTCACACAGTTTTATTAATCTCCTACAATGGACATGCATTTCAGTTTCTATCATTATCTAGACGTGTTTCACAGTAATCACAGGCATCTAAGTTTAGGTTTTAGAAGGGCAATAAAGCAATTAGCACTAGAGTCCTTATGTTTACATTGAAAGGCAGGAAAACCCAACAGGAAATCTGCCACTTTGATTTAATCGACTCAAATTTTAGTGATATCAGAGGATTTGTTTGATTCAAGGATCAGCTTGATTACTTTACAAGCAAGTTCTTTACTTAGATTCCTGGATAATAAATATGTCAAGATTTACCACAAAGAGACAAGTGGTTCGCTTCAGAGTTTCCCTGTAATTAAAGCTGATTCCTTGCTTCAAGGACAACTACTTTTTAAATTTCATATATTTTATTTTCTAAATCCTATATTATTCTTTCCTTATCATTATTTATTCATACATTACTAATCCAGAATTACAAAACTTCTTTATGCCATACACTGTAGTGACGCATTAGAACCTTGATCATTGTTTGTAAAAACGTGTCCAGCCTCACTTTTTTCACTGTGTATTCTATAAAAATGTCTAAATTACATTTTCCTTGATCATTTGAAAAACTTAGTTTGTTAACTTATATTTCCCATAGTTTCTTCTTTTTCTTGGGGCTCCAAAACCTCCCATAATGAACCTCTTTCAAAAAGTGGTCTCCAACTACATTAGTCAGAGATTTTTAGAAAGATGGTAAAAGGTTCCTTAGAAGTCATCTACACAACTCCCTTGTTTTAAAAATAAGGGAACAGAGATACAATGAATTTAGGTGGCTTGCCCCAAATCTTAGAAATAGTTAATAGTAGAACTGGAAGTAAAAACCTAAATCACCTAATCCACAGTTTCTACTTCTTTCCCCAGTAGAGCAATTTCCTAAGCCTTTGGTGTCAAGTGGTTTCACTATTAGTAGAAAAGGGAAGGAAGTAGGAGAGTGACATCAAGCATCAGTAGTGTGATTGGTATAAACGACCTTTAGAGTCTTTCAGTCCTGAGAGTCTGTGTTTTGGTGAGTGGCAGAATAAGCCACCCCAAAATATGCCTCTTTAGCATAAGGATTATTTTAAGCTAATTTTTCGCAGACACTGGAGGAGCTCTGAAAGCAGTAGAAGTTACCCTTTTGTAAGGAAAATATACATTTATAAAGGAAATCTCCATTTGTAAAGTGTCTCCCTCTCTGTACTAAGAAGGGAAGGGTGACTCTAAATCAGAATCATATTCAGTGGAGAAGGCACTGACTTAAATCTGTATAGTGAATCTTACTGTTACCAAACCAAAATCAGGTCTCCTTGCTCCATGTGCAGCAAAGCCAATCTACTGACACCGGGTTGTGGTGCAGGGTGCAAGCAAGGAGAAAGGACAGCTGATGCTCAAAAGACTGGAACTCCCTGATGGCTTTCAGTCAAGGGTTTTGAAGGCAACGTTAGGGATGAGGGTCACAGGGTGTGTGATCAGCTCGTGGACATTTTTCTGATTGGTTGGTGGTGAAATAACAGGGTGATGTTCTGGGAATCTTAATCATCAATCTCCTGGTTCCAGTCAGTCTGGGGTCTGTGTGCTGGTGGTCAGCATGTAGTCAACATCCTTCACCTGGTTGGGGGGGCGGGTCCTAGTTTCTGCAGAACAACTCAAAGATATGTCAGATTGTTATCTCTATCCCTTCAGGAGGAACTAGGTGTGACTCCATTGTTCAAGCTATTATTACTTTTCTTGCTTGCCTGCTTTCTTTGTTTCTACATTTTCTACTTCTCTAATCATTAACTGTTTGAGTCTGCTCTTTGGAACTTGGGGAAGGCCTAGGAGACGAAAGCTTATTCTGAAAACAGGAAGTGGGAGACATGGAGGCGCTTGTACCCAGGAGGGCCCAGCAGGGTCCTGCCCGGTTTCATTACCCTTGTTTACTATGCTTTTCCTGGTAACTTCCCATAACCGGTCTCCCCACAACACCAAAATCTTTCTTTTGTCTTTAGCTGAAGGTGGTATTTAAGGTGGTGGCTTGGGCCCTCTCAGGGAGTTCACTCATTTTTCCTGGGTATCTCCCATGTATACATGAAGTATACTTGTTGATAAACTTCTGTTTGTTTTTCTCTTGTATCTGTCTTTGGTCACAGGGGATCTCAGCCAAGAACTCAGAAGGGTAAAGAGAAAATTATTTTTCCTCCTCCACAATTTCTACAGAGTATTCTGGCAAGAGATGTGAAATACTTAGAGACCCCACAGTTTCTCCCTATAGCATAATAAACTTACAGGCATCGAATATTCCTACTATTGACTCACTGCTCTAAATACTGTATACTTTTATGGGGAAAAGAAAAGCTGCCTGAGGAGACTTTGAGTAATGTAATACTGCCCTCTAGCATCCAGTTTTTAAAATTACATAAAAATATACTGTATGCTTAACAACTAGAGGGAAAAGTGTTTTTCTATTTATGTACAATAATAAATTCCTACAGAAGAGTGACAAATATAGTCAGAAAACAAATATTTACATATAATATTTGATAATATATTCATAACTAGTAAAAATGCCAAAATAGTCTTAGAAACACCAGCTAAAGTGAAATTGGGAAGTACACGTTTCCAATTTTGTTCTTTTTCAAAACTGTGTTGGCTCTTCTGGGTCCCTTGAATTCCTATGTAAATGTTAGAATCGTTTTGTCAATTTCTTTTTAAAAAGTTTGCTGGAATTTTGCTAGGGATTGCATTGAATCTGCAGTCAGTTTGGGGAGTACTGCCATCTTAATACTAAGTCTTCTGATCTATGAACATGGACATCTTTCCATTTATTAGATCTTCTTTGATTTCTTTCAACAATGTTTTGTAGTTTTCAGAGTATAAGTTTTTCATTTCTTTTGTTAAACGTATTCCTAAGTATTTTATTTTATTTTATTTTATTTTATTTTTCGGTACGCGGGCCTCCCACTGTTGTGGCCTCTCCCGTTGCGGAGCACAGGCTCCGGACATGCAGGCTCAGCGGCCGTGGCTCACGGGCCCAGCCACTCCGCTGCATGTGGGATCTTCCCGGGCCAGGGCACGAACCCGTGTCGCCTGCATCAGCAGGTGGACTCCCAACCACTGCGCCACCAGGGAAGCCCTATTTTATTCTTTTTGATGGTAATGTAGATGAAATTATTTTCTTAATTTCATTTTGTAACGGAACCCAGGTTTGGCTGCTTGCCACTAATATGCCAATAATTCAAGAGGCAAGTGTCAGTAGAAAAGAAAGGTGCTTTGGGACTTCCCTGGTGGCGCAGTGGCTAAGAATCTGCCTGCCGGGCTTCCCTGGTGGCGTAGTGGTTGAGAGTCCGCCTGCCGATGCAGGGGACACGGGTTCGTGCCCCGGTCCAGGAAGATCCCACATGCCGCGGAGTGGCTGGGCCCGTGAGCCATGGCCGCTGAGCCTGCGCGTCCGGAGCCTGTGCGCCACAACAGTGAGAGGCCCACGTACCGCAAAAAAAAAAAAAAGAAGAATCTGCCTGCCAATGCAGAGGACATGGGTTCGAGCCCTGGTCCGGGAAGATCCCACATGCCGTGGAGCAACTAAGCCCGTGCGCCACAACTACTGAGCCTGTGCTCTAGGGTCCGCGAGCCACAACTGCTGAAGCCCATGCACCTAGAGCCTGTGCTCTGCAACAAAGAGAAGCCACCTCTATGAAAAGCCCACACACCCCAAGGAAGAGTAGCCCCCTCTCACCGCAACTAGAGAAAGCCCGCCTGCAGCAACAAAGACCCAACGCAGCCAAAAATAAATAATAGAAAAAATAAAAAGATATCACCATTAAGAAAAGAAAAAAAAAGGTGCTTTATTCAGAAAAGACAGGGTGATTCCCTGGTGGTCCTGTGGTTAGGACTCTGTGCTTTCACTGCCAAGGATCCGGGTTCAATCTCTGCTCGGGGAACTAAGATCCTGCAAGCCACACGATGTGACCAAAAATAAGAAGAAGAAGAAGAAAGAAAAAGAAAAGATGGCAATCTGGGGAGATGGTAAACTCATGTCCAGAGACCAACTCCGAAGATTCTGCTCAGCCATGAGAGTTTTTAAATGGAAAAATGGGGGAAAGAATCTCATTGAATCATTGAGGCATGAGGTTGGGTTTTGCATCATTCTCCATTGAGTGCAGACTGGCTGACTCTTTCTTCAGAGAGAAGAAAACCTTGCCTGCATGGTCTGCCTGTAGGATTGCTAAGGGAGCTGTTGGGGGTAGAAAGCAAGTCACTTTTTTAACTGCTTAATTCTTCATTCTTACTGCTTTTTATCTAGGAAAAGAATCAACAGGTTAGACAAGGCATGATGTGCGTTCAGGAGAGCATAAGTCAGGAGTTAGTTTCAATTGCTTAGTGATCTCATTCCTATAATTAGGTTCTTTTAAGGTTAGAGGGGAATCCAAATGGGCAAACAGGAAAAGGGCAAAGAG
The DNA here is from genome assembly GCF_963455315.2 of Globicephala melas. NCBI lineage: Eukaryota > Metazoa > Chordata > Mammalia > Artiodactyla > Delphinidae > Globicephala > Globicephala melas. The sequence goes on from NC_083323.1 coordinate 76,762,195, forward strand.
CTGCTTTTAATTTTTGGATTGTTCATTGTGTAGAAATAAATTGATTTTTGTATATTGATCTTGTGCCCTGCAACCTTGCTGAACTCATTTATTAGTTCTAATTTTTAGTGGATTCCTTAGTACCGTATTACCTAACTACAAATAAAGAGTTTTACTTTTTCCTCTCCAACATGAATGCCTTTTCTTTTTCTTCCCTAATTTCCATGGCTAGAACCTCCAGTGCAGTGTTGCATAAAAGTGGCAAAAGGAGAAATCCTTATCTTTTTTTTTTTTTTTTTTTTTTTGGCGGTACACGGGCCTCTCACTGTTGTGGCCTCTTCCATTGCGGAACACAGGCTCCGGACGCGCAGGCTCAGCGGCCATGGCTCACGGGCCCAGCCGCTCCGCGGCATGTGGGATCTTCCCGGACCGGGACGCAAACCCATGTCCCCTGCATCGGCAGGTGGACTCTTAACCACTGTGCCACCAGGGAAGCCCCAGGGAAATCCTTATCTTTGTTCCTGATCTTAGGGGGAAATTATTTAGTCTCTCACCATTAAGGATGATGTTAGTGGTGGGTTTTTCATAGATGCCCTTTATCAGGTTGAGGAAGTTCCTTTCTGTTTCTGGTTTGTTGAATGTTTTTATCATGAATGTTGGATTTTATCAAATGCCTTTTCTGTGTCTGTTGAAATGATCATGTCGTTTTTGTCCTTTATTCTATTAATATGGGTGCCATAGGCAGAAATATGCCCCCACCCAAAGATGTCCATGTTCTAATGCTCAGAACCTACAAGTATATTGACCTTAAAATAGGGAGATTATCCTGGATTACCCAGGTGGGCCCAATGTAATCATAAGGGTCTTTAAAAGTAGAAGAGGGAGACAGAAGGAGAACCATAGAGATGGCAGCATAAGAAAGACTTTGTCCAATGTTGCTTACTTTGAACATGCAGGAATTCAAGGACTGTGGCAGCCTTTAGAAGCTGGAAGAGTCAGGGAGGTGGATTCTCCCCTAGAGCCTCCAAAAAGAACGCTAAGCTCCTAATACCTGCTTTTAGCCCAGGAAGGCCCATTTTGAAATTCTGACCTTCAAAACTGTACAATAATAAATTTGTGTTGTTTTAAGCCATTAAGGTTGTGGTTATTTGTTACAGCAGCAAGAGGAAACTAATACAGTGTACTACATTAATTGATTTCCAGATGTTAAACTAACCTTGCATTCCTGGGGTAAATCCCAGTTGATCATGGCATGTAACCCTTTCTGTGTTGCTAGATTGGGTTCGCTTGTGTTTTATTGAGGATTTTTGAGTACATGTTCATAAGAAATATTGGTCTGTTGTTTTTTGTGTATGTGATGTTTTTGTCTGGCTTTGGTGTCAAGGTAATACTGACCTCATAGAATAAGGTGGAAAGTGTTCCTCCCTTTTCTATTAGTATAACCACTACAGCTTTGTTACAGTTGCTGTCTGCATGATGTATCTTTCTCCATCCTTTTACTTTCAACCTATTTGAAACCTATCCTTAATCTAGATCTCCTGTAACAACAGACTTCCTCTATAATAACTGATATTTTTTATGACAATGAAAACTGCATTTGTTATATTTTTAGCTGCTTTTAAAAAAATTAGCTGCTGAAGTAAACCTTTGTTTTCACAACTATAACTTCTTGTTTCCAAACACTCTCTAGTTCTCTTTCTTGCACTAAATCTTTAATGTTTTGGCTTATTTTTGTTTTACTTAAAATAAAACTTAGTAACCATGCGTTGGGCCTGCTTTTTTTCCTAGTGGTCTACGAAATCTTTAAGTCTGAGAACGACTAAACTAGAAATTTCCCAAGACTAGGTTAGAGATATGTTATACACACAACATAGGTTGTATCTATGGAACAAGTTTATTAAACTCCTGAATAATTTTTAAAGTAATAAAATTTTAGCAGTATTTTTGCATTAAAACATTAAAAGCATTAAAAGATACTATAAAACTGACTTTGCAAAAGATATGTAAACTATATTAAAATCACTGCTATATATTGTGAATAATTGAAAACCATCTAAATGTCCAGTCATACAGATTGGTTAAATTACAAGGAATTCATGTAATAGTTATCTATTTAAAATCATGTTTTATAAATATTATATGACATGGAAAAATGTTCAACTACAGGTCAAGTTGTCCTGTTTTAGTAACTACTCTGTCCCCTAACCCTCATGGGCATGTTGCAGCTTCCCAAGGTGTTTTACCATACCTGTTGGCTTTCTTTAATCATGTTTTCTTTAATCACTCCTTTGTAGTTAAAACCTGTTCAAGCACCCTAGTTTAGTGTGTCATCTACTTCCTGCCAGGACCCTGAGAAACTTTAACCCTATTACTCTCTGGTTGGTGAAATTAAGATGAAATTACAGAGAAAACAGTAAATACCTGTTTTTTAGAAGTATTACTATGATATGTTTACTGCAGCTAATAACAGTGATGGTTACCACTAATTAAATGTATTTTTAGCTTATAGTATGCTTTATATATCATCTCATTTAATCCTTTAAATAACCCTATGAGATATAATAGTTATCGTCATCCCCAGTTTATACATGAGGACACATTCAATATCTTTGATTACTGTGAATTAATATGTTGTCATTGTTTTCTTTTGTAGATCATTCACGAGAAGTCTTGGAGCAATTAGTAGGCCCAAACAAACTAAAGCAAGTGACGTGGACTGTCTATTGATGCTTATTGAAGCTTATCAAAGCTATGATCTTCATACAACTTTCCCAGGAAACAACGATCTAGAGATTGGCTTTCCAATAATATGATTTATGCTTTGAAGTTAACCAGGCTCTTAAACATTTTAATAGTGCTGTTATTTCTAAGTTTGTTTGAGGAGTGATTGTTCTTGAAATGACAATCCTAGCATGCCCTCTGATGTATTTGGGGAGGGTATTGTGTTTGTTTCTTTAATAGCAAAGTTTTAAATTACCTGTTTTCCCTGGAAATTTCCTTCTCCCACCTAGATATTTGAGCTGCTGTAAGAGAAATTTACCAATATGGATAAACATTAGGAGAATTCTAAGTAAAGGTATTTCTAAAAGCATTAATTACCTACCTAGCTATTTTTTGGCTGCTACCTTCCAAATTATTTAAATGTCCACTGGCCAGAAAGCAAAGCTGAACATCAGGCCTGTAACTTCTTCACAGAATTTATTATTTCAATGAAACAAAGAAATATAATAGTTTAATGTCATAATCCAGGACATCATATACCTTAGCCATTCAGCATATGAATGTTACTGAGTATGGCTACTTTTCCCAAATACATGCTATTCATCTACAAACCTTCATCCTTAAAGACTGCAGTCAAGAATGTGTAAGAATGAGTAAACACGAAATGTCATCACAGAGGTTGTATCCTGAAGCTCTACTGGTTTCACATTGTGAAATAAACACACAGGTCTTAGTTTTCAAATGAAATGTATTACTCTCTATAATCACAAAATTCTCTGACATATACTGTGCTTAAACTACCCCCAAATTCAGCATATTCCCTGTGCCATGAGCCTGTCTCAGTGGGACTTTTCTTAAAGATTTCCTATTTTAACTGTGATGTAGTGAATAACAGGGAAAGTGTGGTATGGTAGATTTCTTGTATATGTTTAGAAGGAAGGGTTTACATATTCAACTCCACTCCTTGTCCTTACTACTAACTACTTTATAAATGTGATATGTTTATAGCGTAGATAACATATATTGCCACTGCAAAGGTGGTACATATGTATATATGTGTAAAATGGGTAAGGCCTGTTCCATCTATGAAATTTTTCTGAAGACAAATTCAGTAAGATTTAATATTGAACACCTAACCAAGTCAATAGCTTTTTCCGCTTTGGGGGAAACTAGTTTCAAGATCTAAGGTATCAGGTTTGTAGAGTCTATAAAGGACTCATCATCCTAAAGCAGCTTGCAGCTTGACCTTCTTTTTTTATACTGCTAGTTACCTTAGCTGTTTCTCGGCACTCTGTTTAAAATTTGGATCTCCCATCCCTATCCTACCTATCCCTGTCACCCTTACCTGTCACTCTAGACTCTATTTTTCCCCTTTCCACCTGTCACCATCTGACATGTTTTATTTTTTATTTGTTATCTGTCTCCCGACCCTAGTATATAAGCTTCATGAAGACAAATTATTTCTCTTTTTTTCACTGCTGTATCTCCAATACCTAGAACAGTGTCTGGTACATAGTAAGCACCCAAATATTTGTTGAATGAATAGACAAGAAAATAAATAAAAGTAATACCCACACTTCAAGTTTCTGGTCTGTGACTTACAGAGATTAGATGTCATCACTCCTGTCCTCACAAGGTAAAAGCTGAACAAACTGAAAATCATGAAGCAGTACAGTGTTTATTTCAAAATGGACTTGTATTAGTTGTAAATATACACTGCAAACTCTAGGGCAACTGCTAAAAAAATTTTTTTAATAAATATAACTGACATCCTAAGGGAGGAGAGAAGATGGAATCACATAAAATCCTCAATTAAAACCAGAAAAGGGGGAATTCCCTGGTGATCCAGTGGTTAAGGACTCTGTGCTCTCACCGCCGAGGGCCTGGGGTGTGATTCCTAGTCAGGGAACTAAGATCCCACAAGCCATGTGACGCAGCACACAAAAAAAAGATAAAACCAGAAAAGGCAGAAAAAGTAGAACACAAAAAAGAAACAACAAAGGCAACGAATAGGGAACAGTTATAAATATGGTAGAAATTAATTCAACTATATCAATCTCTTTAAACGTGAACAGTCTTAATACAAACATGTTTGTTATGCTATGAAGTCATTTCAAGGATCACTGTTATATATATGGGCAATTTAAAAATATTTTAAGCAATATTTGGACGTCTCAAAGACCTTCTTGTACCCTCCTCATAAATACTTAAGAAAGGATAACAGAAACAGTGTTGTAGATATTTATTTCTGGCTGTGTTGGGTCTTAGTTGCGGCACGCGGGATCTTTTGTTGCGGCGCTCAGGCTTTTCATTGTGGCTCTTGGGCTTCTCTCTAGTTGTGATGCGTGGGCTTAGCTGCCCTGCGGCATATGGGATCCTAGTTCCTCAACCAGGGATTGGAAGGCAGATTGTCAACCACTGGACCACCGGGGAAGTCCCATGTAGATATTTAAAATTAAATCTACTCTTGGCCTCTTCAAGCTGATTTCCAACAGTGCTCCAGAGTATAATTTCCTTTAATTTTCTCTGTCTTATCTTGCTGAGAAGGACAATACCCAGCAGACTATCCTGAATTTTCAAAGAATATGTCAACAAAACTCTTTCCTCTCAAATGCCATCCAATGCCACTGTAGCCTATCATTTCCATTGATTTTAACCAATGCTGAATCAAAATTTTGAGTTTATAATTAAGCCCCAGTAGACCAATGGAAATTGGATACAACAAGAGTTGATTCATTGGGTTGTAATAAACTCTGACTTCCAGAGTTCAAGGATCACAAGATCCTCTGTGACCCAGCTCCAAAACTCCCACCTAATGATACTGTTTTCCTGCCTAAGCAACAACCTGCCCTTAACTGCTTTCTCTACATTTCTTTTGAATGACTGTAGCTCTGATCATGTCTCCCTGGTATCCTAATCCCACTGGCGGTGTGTATTGTTAGAAAACATAAAATGCAAGTGTCATAAACAATTCCTAATTAGTATATGAGAACACGAGAGTACAGCTGACCCTTGAACAACACGGGTTTGAACTGCACTTATATGTGTTTTTGTTTGGTTTGTTTCAATAAATACTACAGTACTACACGATCCATCCCCGGATGCAGAAACTTGGATGCGGACTGTAAAGTTATACATAGATTTTCAACTCCAGGGGGTGGGTGGGGTAGTCAGCACCCCTAACGCCCAGGTTGTACAAGCGTCAACGGTACATTCGCAAGGCTGCGTTTTATACCTGTAACATATATCGTGGTCACGTTTTGTTTTAAATTGGAGAATAGGAAATATAATACAGGTAATCGGTACGAAATTACAAGACCCAAAAGTAAGAACTAGGTCTCCCTACCACCCTCATCCACCAGCCACCTGGTACCCTCTCAGAAGACAACCACTGTTACCAGTTTCTTTCCAGGGATATTCTATATCTACTACAAGTAAATACGCATTCTTTACACATACATTCATATGTAGGTATATACATACATCTTTTTTACATAGTGTATACTATACACATTCTTCACATTGTTTTTCATTTATGTCCTAATGTTCTTATTGATATATAAGATCCTGACAAGCTGGGGCATGTAGTGGTGGCATAACCAATTTCTAACTGACCTTAGTAAACCATAAAGAGGCTATCACAGTACTGAGTATGTAGGAAATTCTAAAATCTTTATCTGTGTTTCTTAACTGATGCCCTATTATGTACTTATCCTATATTACACACTTTATACTTTATTATAACCCTTTGAGGTGCAGTTTATTAAATTTTATTACTATTTTATAGGTGAAGAAATGGAAGCTCAGAGAGCTTAACTAGCCCAAAATCCCAACTAGAAAGTGACAGAGTGGCCTCACTCCGAAGCCCATGTACAGTAAGTCCCCTACATATGAACGAGTTCCATTACGAGAGTGGGTTCGTAGGTCCAACAAAGTTAGCCTAGGTACCCAACTAACACAATCAACTATACAGTACTCTACTGTAATAGGTTTTTAATACTTTTCACACAAATAATCATAAAAAACATACACAAAATAAAACATTTTTAATCTTACAGTAGAGTACCTTGAAAAGTACGGTAGTACAGTACAACAGCTGGCATACAGGGGCACTTTAATATCTTCGAAAGTTCACAACTTGAAGGTTCGTGTGTAGGGGACTTACTGTATCCTGTACCATACCAACTGCATCTCTGATCTTAACAGACAATTTTTTTTAAATATAGTATTCTTCTGTATTTTTTATTTTGTTTAATTCAAAGATACATCACAGTTGTCCTCAACTATAGAAAGAGACTCTGCTAAAATATCTAATTCCTCTCAGCTACTTGAATTACATGTGGATATTGCCTTCTATAATTATATTCCTATAGCAGTAAAACTAGAAAAAAATTACAGATAGAGATTTCTATATTTGGCTTACTGCAGAACAAGTTACATGACAAAGGGTGACAAAACTTCAACCTTCATATTTTGGAAACAAGATTTGCCATTTAACACAAATTTCCTTCTTTGAACTGGACAGTCTTTAGGGTTAAACCCAAACATAGCTATATCCATATTGGAGGTACTTCAACAGCTCAAGGCTGAAATTCCCACACCGTGCTTGTTGTCAGTCCGTTGTTCTCCTGCCTAGTGGGCTCTGGAAGTGAATATTCTGCTACTTTGTGCAGTTGATGCTGAATGCTATGTCCACTGAACTGGGGTCGCCCAGGGTCACCAATCAGTACTCGAGTTCTGTAGACCCAAAAGCAATTTTTCAGCCATTGATGTAGACTGTCTGCAAGGTCTTCATCATAGAACGTATCTCCAAGCACAACAAGGTCCCACTTATCTTGTTCCAAATCCAGCATGTTTTTGGTTAAAATGGGAAAAGGATTCAGTTGGTTCAACTCACAGTTTAGTGTAATAGCCATTCCTGCAACTTTAAAAAAGCACATAGTGAATTGGTATATGCTAAGTTGTTTTAATTCCCTATTAATTAATTTAAATAATCTAGAAGATCTCCAACAATATGTTTTTTTTCCCATTCTGTTGAAAGTTGTTTTTTTAGGTAAAGAAGCCTAAAGTGTATGCCAATATAAGCTATTTCCTGCAATTCTCAAATATATGAATATCCTGAAAATAAAACAATACCAAACACCTGGAAATGTTGAGGTTTTAAGGAACATTTGCTGATCTACAAGCCTTGTGCAGCAGGATGACAAGTTGGACCTGAGACCCCATACACAATAAAGCTCCTCAAGGGCTAGATCCTCAGTGAAAGGGAAGACTAGAAGAAAATCAGATAAAATTAAACCTTACCTGTCTCAACTTGGGTTCGAATGGAATAAAATCTCCCTCAAAGACACTGGCCTATCTTCACTTGGGTTTTGGTCAAATAAACACTACCTACATATTTCAGGAAATGCCTAGCCCAGCAATGACCAACAGTTAAGTGCTCCCAGGTTGGTATCACTTTGGTATATCTGCCAGACACAAATAGAAGTCCTCCTGTGAAAAATGCACCATCAACTCAGGCCTCACAGGATTCCCACAGATAATGTCCCACTGAGTAAGTTCACAATATCAGATTATAAGATTCACATGGAAATGGGCTAGGCTATGATGGGTTGAGGCATCTGTAGATATTTATCCTGGAAGAAAAAAAGATGAGCTTCAAATATTTTAAAATGTGAAATTCTTACTAGGGTCTATGTCATTGGCCAAGATCGTTAAAGCTCCACTCATCTTAGCAGCGATAGCTGTAGCTCCACATCCACTCCCAATATCTAACACAGATTTTCCTCTGACAACGTCAGGATTATCCAAAAGATACCTAAATTAGAAAGAAAAGGGAAAACATTATCTAAGATAGAAGAAGGTCAATAAGAGGTGTACAAAAATTTTTCTTTGGATTGACTGGACAAAGAAATAGTGAAACTTAGCAGAAGAATTTGGTCCAACATTGGCAAGTTTGGCCTGACCAGAATGAGATAAAATGTCAATCTTAAGAGCTGGGCAGAGGTGGCAGAGAGAGGACCTAGTCATTTTGGTCTTTCTCTTTGGCAGGTGTGAAGAGCAGTTCCATACAACTGACTAATCATGCTCTTCAAGTCAACTTTTTAGAAGTAGTGAGCACTTACTGTGATCCAGAAACTACTAAGCACCAAAAACACAGACTGACAAAATACTGCTAAAGTCAGGACTCAGTAAGCTAGATGCAAAATTCACAGTCTCCTTTTCATTGTTCAACAGAGAGTGGTTTTACCTACTGCTTGAACTGTTTTATAATGACCTCTCTGGTAAGGTACAATCAAAGTCCAGTTCAACCAAAGAATTTGGACCTGGGCTAAGTAATTACCAAGCAAGTGACGATGAATGGGAAAACACTGAAATAATAAATGTCAACTGACACTTGACCTTAGTATTGTAATAATAAAGAAGAGCAGAGGGAATTCCCTGGCGGTCCAGTGGATAGCATTCAACGCTTTCACTGCTGAGGGCCCATCAGGGAACTAAGATCCAGCAAGCCAAAAAAAGACTAAGGAACTACGGCAAGGTGGGGATGTAGTACCCTGTCTAAAGGGGCAGCTGTTACCCATCTTAAGCTAATTGTTGCCCCACAGAAATGGGGTGTTATCAGAGATTTAAATCCAGTGTTATCAGATATTCTTTTTTTTTTTTTTTTTTTTGCCTTGCCTCGTGGCTTGTGCCGTCTTAGTTCCCCGACCAGGCAGTGAAAGCACCGAGTCCTAACCAGTGGACCTGGGAATTCCCCAGAGATTCTTTTTTTTCAAATCGAAATAAATTTTTACATGCAATCCCTCAAGTTTTAAATGTTAGCAACTGATTTTTTTTTTTAAGTTTACAAGTAAAGGCCAAAGAAAATGCATCTGTGGATCACCTATTTGTGACCTCTGATTCAGACAAGTCTCTTAAGGAATTCGATGGCACTTATATTTGGAGTTGATAAACAACAACTTGCATAGATATCACTTAAAATGTATTCTTTTTAATGATATAAGTAAATAAAGCTTGAAAATTTGGCAACACAACAGCCAGAATATTGGACTTGTTAGATATTGGAAAGCTTTCCAGAACTTAGGATTCTCCAAAAGCTCTATGTTTGCATTTATTTATTTTGCATTTAAAACTATATACAACCTGAATTCTGCTAGACCATACCATTCCTGTGAAAGAGAAGTCCTTATCCTTTTCCTTTCAGTTTTGTAACCTCAAGGCATAAAAAGATTAAATCATTTACCAGTCTAAGAGCAAAGACTAGATTAAAATGCTATAAGTTCTTGCCTTTGTTTCAGTGGCTGTTTTAATAAAAAGCACTGTGTGAATGTGTGAGAAAATGTCCTAAAGAAGACCTTTGCAGTATGGGGAGTTAGAAAGGGGGAACCTTAAAAATGCAGAGGCAGTGCCGCAACTAAGAGCCCGTATGCCACAACTAAGACCGAGCGCAGCCAAATAAATATTTTTTAAAAAATAATTTTAATGCAGGTGCAACTCCAGAGTTCACCTGAGTAATGTCCCAATCACTCACATCCCTCATCCTTTGGGAGCCTGGGAAGAGGCAGTGATGGAGGAAGTGTAAGGTTTAAGGAGCAATATTTACAGGATTAAACCAGGCGACCTGAAGGACTGGGGCTTTAAGCTCCACTGAGGAACTCTGCACGGACCATGCATCATGAACCATGAACCTGAGAACAGTGTGAGATTTCTGGATCATGACCAGCTACCTAGGGTCTTGATAGCTGACCTAGGATTTCTCTTGGGGAGAGAGCTATATATCGGGAAACACCTTGATAAGCTTGGAGCAGAAGGTAAAGCTATGCAACAAAGCAACCCAAAACTTTTCCTAAACTGCTCTAAATTAAGAAAAGAATTTGGGGTTTTACTCTGGTTTTCTGTGAGGAACAGGGAGAACAAGGCATTGGAAGGGGCTGAAAAGAGTAAGGATATGCGGAGCCCTAAAGGTTCCCACTTCACTTACGGCCGTACCTAGACAGGGCTTGGCCTCCTGGCCAGTAGACTGCCCAGTAAGGATCACTGTGGGGCCACAGGTCAGCTCTCTCCCACCAGAACTTGCATCTGGGGGTCAAAAGCCGCAACTGGATTTCAGGGGTGAGGCTACCACGGTTGGTGACTTCAGTGTTCTCCTCCAGGAAAGCTTTCATCTCAGGGTCCAAAAAGCTTCCGGTTTCCCTCCAGGGGCAGTGGCCCCAGGGAAACAAAGGAAAACCGCTGCTTCTCACAGCCTTCCGAAGGACACCACAGCGGTTCATGGCAAATGATGTAAACGCTCTCCAACCTGGGCTCAAGGCCATCGGTCCTGTCCCAAAGCACAGGTTTGTTGGTGCTGCTCTTAATAACAGCTGCTCCTCCTCCTCCTTCCTGGGGAAAGAATAAGGGTCTGGCTGCCAAACTGATCTCAACTGGAATCTCTGGACCTCTAAAAACATAAATAATACTGAAAACTCCAAGGCTCACCAACACTTCCAAATCCTATTGCATAGTAAGAAAATGTTAGTGTTAGCTCTGTAGCAGATGCTGCACAAGTGCAAGTTCATTTTAGGTGAAAGCGTTGGTGCATTAATTTAGGAAAATCCAATCTTCTAAAAGATGCCTTTCCACAACAGAATCCTTTGTAGTAACTTATAACAACAAATATACAAGCATCTGATTTTGAGAGAATCCTCAGGAACACGCCTTTTACATAAAATAAGGTATACCTTTAAAGTTCTTTCATTCATTTAATAAATCACTTCCCTTTAAGCAGGCACTGTGCTTGGCAACTGTGAACAAAATTAACAAAGTCCCCATCTTCAGGAAGCTTAGATTCTAGTGATGGAATAGAGCAATTATCAGGGCAAACACAGTTCTTGCCTTTATGAAGTCTAGCCAAGATTGTGCAGATTGCCAAATTGTAACTGTGGTTAGAGATATACAAATTATACTGACTGCTCAATAAAGATAGTCCTAGCATAAAACATCAATGTAATCAAGATACAGGTGTTTTCCTAAAAACAAACAAAAACAAAACAAACAAAAAACTATGGATTTAATTGTAATAAAAGAATATCAACTTCCAAATCTCTTTCTGTAAATACCTCTGATGAGTCATCTTTACCAAACCTGGACTTAATAGAAAGACACCTTGATAAAAATAAGAATGAGGAAGAGCAGTTTAAGCACAAATTATACACCCAGTTGTTTGGGACCTCTGATCTGTTCTGCATAAATATATAAATAGTCTTACATCCACCCAAGTACTTAGAGTAGGGGCCCCAAACTCAAATGCCTACCCAGGGCCAGACTGGTGATAAATGAGTGATGCAGGCTGGTTGTTAGATCACAGAAGGGCTGTGGCAAACTGGAAACTATTTCAAAACAGTCCCCAACCAGGGGACACGTGGCCAGATCTTTCAATTTCTCAAAACAATCCAGCTATTTACCCATAAACTCCCACTTTTAAACGTGGGCAGTTAGTTAAAATACCAAGACACGAGGAGGGGCAAAATGTCTGTCTGTGAACCAAGGACAGACCTTAAGTGGGTGCAGCCCACGTTTATTCCTTGTAATCTACGGGTCTCTAACGGCCTGACCTCATTGGACTAATCGTGTAGGGAAGGATTGGGTCAGCCCTTGAATCTCACGAGCCTAAGGTTTGAAAAGACAGCAGAGCAAATACAAGATGATTGATTTTGGACACCCTGTCATGCAGACCGACGATGCCCCGCCCACGCCAGCACCAATGAAGCATCCGTTATGAATATGTGATTATGCGGTGGACACTTGGTACCTGGATTAACTGGTACGGTGAGAAGACAGGTTTAAAGGGGCAAGTTACAAAGTGTTATCACGTAACTTCCCTCGAAGGAGGACGGGAGTCAGTCTTAAAGGGGCAGGCACAGTCCTCCTTTTCTCCTTACCTGGCTGTGCTAACACCGTCCCGGGAAGCTAAGCACAGGGCAGGTCTGTCACTCGCCTTTGCGCCTCTTTTCGCGCCTTCTTTACAACTGCACGCTGGGTCCCACCTCCCCCCCAGAGCCGGGCCCCAACAGCCAGCACCCCCACCCCCGCCCTGCGTCCCCGCCCCGCCCTCCTGCTCCGCCCTCCTTCCCGGCAGCACTTTCTCTCCCTTACCTGGGCTTCTTAAAGGGACAGGAAGTGCGAAATCAGCCGGCGCCCTGACCTCGTTTGGGAAATAAGGGAATGTCAAATACTGATTTCTAAAAAATCCACTCTGAAGCCGTGGATCATCTGCTTCGTGTCAATCACACTTCTAGGCACTGGGCATAGAGCGGTGAGCAAAATAGACAGCACAAGCCCTTAATGACGCTTATATTCAACTGGAATTAAATCATAATATGTCATCCCTTTTATAATAATTTTCCTACACGTACAATCTTTTTTGTTTTTCAACTGTAACTTCTCCTTTCAATAACACTCACTGATTCTCTTGCTAGTAATGATTCTTAATAGATGTTCAAGATCAGTTTGTCTAAGGACTTCTCTGGCAGTCCAGTGGTTAAGACTACACGCTTGCACTGCAGGGGGCGCGGTTGCATCCTTGGTCAGAGAACTAAGATCCCGCATGCCGCCCACCCCCCACTCCCCACTCCCCACCCCCGGTTGAAAAATCAATTTGTCTAAGGATTTTTTTTTTTTAATGGATGAGCAATCAAGCCACATTATTTTTGGCTGCCTTGGGTCTTGTTGCTGCGCATGGGCTTTCTCTCGTTGCGGCGAGCGGGGGGCTACTCTTTGTTGCCGTGCGCGGGCTTCTCATTGCGGTGGTTTCTCTTGTTGCAGAGCAGGGGCTCTAGGCACGGGGCGCTTCAGTAGTTGTGGCTCGCAGGCTCAGTAGTTGTGGCGCACACGCTTAGTTGCTCTGCGGCATGTGTGATCTTCACGGACCAGGGCTCGAACCCGTGTCCCCTGTATTGGCAGGCAGATTCTTAACCACTGCGCCACCAGGGAAATCAAGGATTATTGTTTTTAACCAGCTTCTGTATTCTATCCCAGTGATAGTTTTAAAATCGATCTGCTTCTCTCCATCCCTCCTGCCTCTGCCTTATGATTGCTTGCTTGAATTCCTGCTACTGGTCTCTCTGCAATCCTGCCTTCCTCTATCCCATTCTCTATAGTGCAGCTGAAATGGTTTTTTCTGAAACTTTCATTCCATAGTCCAAAAAAAGGCCTTACATTCCTACAAGATAAGATAAACCAGATAAGCCAAGAGAAACAGACTGTAAGCCCTGAGAAACAAACGTGGATTTTCTTTTCTATTGTTTGGTGGTGTTTTTGTTTTTTGTTTTTGGTCACGCCACTTTTCATGCGAGATGATCTTAGTTCCGCAACCGGTGCCCCCTGCATTGGGAGCTGCCTGGTCCTAACCACTGGACTGCCAGGGAAGTCCCGCCCTTTTGTTCTTTTTAATTGAAAGAACTGTCTCGCTTTTATCAAAATTGACCCAAATGCAACAAAGCAGACCCATCAACTGTCTGATAACAATTGACCTATCATCTGACCTTGTGATTTTTGCCTTTAAATATGTGCCTACATTTTTGTACACGAGCCAATTCTCTAATAACTGGACACTCTTGCAAGTGCAAGTAAAAATAATTTATCCCCATACTCAAATTTGTTTTTAAGCGTTTTTTGAACAAGTTATTTAATTATACTTATTAGTTGTATGTCCTTGGGCACATTATTAAACCTTCCTAATGAAGGGGATTAGGATATGCCATTGTGGCACAAGAATTATTTTGAGCGAAAGAGTTTCTGAAATCTCTTATCTGCCTAAAGCTGACTCTCCCAAAAGAACTCAACTGTCATAAAACTCCTCCTTGAGAACAACTTTAATCTTCTTGGACTTGAGAAGTGGGCACCACACCCAAACAGACATTGTCTCAAGGCTATCATATCTCCTATCTACTCTCCTAAAAAAACATTTATCTTTACAAAAAGTCACTCCCATAAGTGCCCTTTCTCTCCTTCCCCATCACCTATGATGAAATAAAATATATGTTTTCTAAGGCAGGACAAGAGAATTTAAGCATAGCAGATGCCCTTCCTGACAGGGCTCTTCCTAATGTGCAATATGCATCTACATTATACATTAACCAGATCTCCTCAAAGGCAGGAATGTCTGCTCAACCATAAAGATCATTTTTTCCCCTTCTTCTGACGCCAGCAATGTAACTCCTTAGAAGATAACATTCTTTTCTTAATCCTGTAAGGGGTCATGGTGACCTGCTGCTCCCTTCCTACATGTAGGTCTGGACTTTGTATCTCTGGTTAACGTTATGTAAAATGTCAGTGTGTCATTTTGATGAACGATCCTTTGTCTCAAAAATGTATATAAATGTGCTTTCGACTTCTAACTAGGGGAACAGCCCTCAGAGTTTTCTGAAAGACTGTCTCCAGGGTTATAATCCTCAGGTTGGCTCGGAAAAAAACCTCTATTTCTTCTTTAGATTGACTATTAATTAATTTTTCATCAACACCTACTAAGTTAGGTATATAAACACAAAATTTTAACCACCCCCTATGAGTTATTCATCACTGAATTCTCATGTGCCTATGCACTGCATGTGTAAACTCTGTTTTTTTTCTCCTGTTAATCTGTCTTTTGTCAGTTTAACTTGCAGATCCCAGACACTGAACATACCAAACGTAAGGTAGATAGCTAGTGGGAAGCAGCCGCATAGCACAGGGAGATCAGCTCGGTGCTTTGTGACCGCCTGGAGGGGTGGGATAGGGAGGGTGGGAGGGAGGGAGACGCAAGCGGGAAGAGATATGGGAATATATGTATATATATAACGGATTCATTTTGTTGTGAAGCTGAAACTAACATACCATTGTAAAGCAATTATACTCCAATAAAGATGTTAAAAAAAAAAAAAAAACCACTGTGAGATATCACCTCACATCAATTAGAATGGCTGCCGTCAAAAAGACAAGAAATAACAAGTACTGGCAAGGATATGGGAAAAAGAGAACCCTTGGGCATTGTTGGTGAGGATGTAAATATTGGTACAGCCACTATGGAAAACAGTATGAAGGTTCCTCAAAAATTAAAAATAGAACTACCATATGATCTAGCAATCCCACTTCTGGGTATATATCCAAGGAAAATAAAAACAGGATCTCAAGGAGATATCTGCATCACCATGTTCACTGCAGCATTATTCACAACACCCAAGATATGGAAACAACCTAAGTGTCTGTCAGTGGATGAATGGATAAAGGTGATTTTATATATATATATATACACACACACACACACACACACACACACAACTGAATACTATTCAGCCATGTGAAGAAGGACATCCTGCCATTTGTGATAATATGAATGGAACTTGAGGGCACTAAATTAAATGAAAAAAGACAGAGAAAGAGAAATACTGCATGATCTCATTTATATGTGGAATCTAAAAATGCTTAAGTCATAGGAACAGAGATTAAAATGGTGGTTACCAGGGGTGTGGGGGCAAAGGGGTGATATTGGTTAAAGAGCACAAACTTCCACTTGTAAGATGAATAAGTTCTGAGAAACGAATGTACAGAATGGTGATTATGGTTAATACTGTATTTTATACTTGAAAGTTGCTAAGAGAATGAGTAGATCTTAAAAATTCTCATCATTAAAAAGAAATAGTATATTATTAAAAAAAAAAAAAAAGAGGGTAAAGGAAAGTTTTTCCTCCCCTACACTAAGTATCAGTGTTCTCCTCTGTAAAATAATAATGATGATAATAATAATGTATTGGGAGGATTTAATGGGATAAAAAGTAAAGTGCTTAGCACAGTTCCTGGCATATCGTAAACGCTGTGATTATCATTATTGGAACTATGGAGTTAGTGCTGGTAAGACGCAGACTGGAGGCTGAAGATCAGGTTTTCAGCGAAGAGTGAGGGGATCAGATTTGAGTTTTAGAAAACCGTTTTAAGCTGCTGGTATCAAAGAGAGAGGTTGGATTGAAGGAGACATCCCTTGAAGAATGTGGTGGTAACCCAAGCAAGCACTGATGAGGGCATGGAAAGAATTGGACACATCTGAACGTGACTCAGGAAAAGCCATTAGCAGGACTTGGAGAGCAATTAAATATGCTTGCTTAACCATAATGAGAGACAATCTAAGGGAAAGATATCATTTTTTCTTTATCAACTTGACCTGAATGACCGTGCTATCTGATCTCATTCTTCCTTGCTTGAAAGCCTCTCTGGCTCCCCATGCCTTCAATATCAGAGCCGAATTCCTGATCACAGCTTCCGAAGCTCTTGGTAATCAGTCCCTACTTACCCATCCTGCCCTGTTTCAGAACCCTCCCCTCCTCTACACTTTGCTTTCTTGTGGCAAGCCCTTGTCCTCTCACTCCATGCCTTGCTTAAGACAAAGTTGCTGGGGCCACCACACATACACCCTCTCCTCACTGACCCTAACCACCTCCTTACCCTTCAGAACGCAGCTCAGAGTTAAGGCCCTCAGAAATGGCCCCTACACACACACTGATCTTGACATTTTCTTAGCTTCCTATAGATATATCTGTAAGGCCAACTGGCCCGAGGCAGGGGAACGCAATCAGACTCACAGGTTGCATCAGACCGAAACTTTCCGGACCACCCAGTTCCAGGAACTGACCTGGGGACTTTCTGGACCACCCAGTTCCAGGAACTGACCTGGGGACTTTCCACCCGGCCCAGCCTTCCCGCCTTTCGAGGGGCGGGACTAACGGTCCCAAGACTGATGCAACCGGCACTAGATACTGCCACGATAGCCGAAAAGACCACCAAATAAGGAATACTCTGTGCGCCCTCCCGGATTCACCACACCCCTTTCCCTTCTTCCCCTATAAATTCTGCCCAAACCCTCACCCGGGCGCGACTTCTCTGGCCCCTTTCTCTCGAACCAGTGAACCTCGCCCGGGAGCGTACCCAAATAAAGCTTGATTAAGCTCTCCTCCGTTTCTTGCTGCCGTTCCTTACAATATCCAGCAAGAGCGCCATGCAGAACTGTCACTGCCTGCCTCCTCTACTGGGCTTAGAGGCAGACCATCTCACTCCTCTTTTACCTTCTGCCACAGTTAAGACACTCAATAAATTCTGTTAAATGAAAGAGAAAGCAAATAAAGGAGGAAATTAACAAATATTATATATCAGTGTCTCATTTCCAAATGTTATTTTTAACAGCTTTATTGAGGTATAACTTACGTACAATAAACTTCACATATTTAAAGTGTACAATTTGGTGTTTTGCTATGTGTATACCCTCGTGAAATTGTCACCAAAATCAAGAGACTGAACGTATTCAGGGCCCTGTGTTATCTCTCCCTCCTGTCCTCCACATCCCCTCCATCCCCAGGTAGCTGCTGATCTGCTTTCTGTCACTATAGATTAGTTTGCATTTTCTAGATTTTTATATAAATGCAGTTATACAGTATGTTCTCTTTTGTCTTTGCTTTCACTCAACATGATTATTTTGAGATTCATCTGTTGTTTCATGCATCAATTGTTCACTCCTTTTCATTGCTAAGTAGTTTTCCATTGTATGTATATATAAAATGTGTTTATCCGTTTATCTATTGATGAATATCTGGGGGGGTTGTTTGTTTGCTATTACAAATAAAGCTGCTTTGAATATTTGTGCACATGTCTTTGTATGGACATATGCTTTCTTTTCCATTGGGCAAATACTTAGGAGTGAAATGGCTCGATCACATGGTGGTGTGATTAACTGCAAACCTTCTCCAAAAGGGTTGTCATTTTCCATTCCCATCATCAGTGAATGAGAATCCCAGTTCCTTCCATGTGTTGAGGAAAACAATTTCATTTTTCTGAGTTGCGGCCTAGTCGTTTTACAGTATAAAAACACCACTCACACCTAGAGTCTGAGCATTTAGAAAAAAACTTGAGTCGAGGATACCCACAGTAAGTACCCGCTTTGTGTTTCCCGGGGCACCTTTTAAAATAACCACTTTGGGTTAAGCCTGCTGAAAGTTAGTGACCTCTGCCCAACTACCTCATGAGTAATAGGTGCTTGCTACCCTGCTCTCCATCTCCTGCTCGCCCGGCTCTCCCTTCCCCCAGCTCATTGCACCCTCTTGCTTCTGGGGTCTGTAAGTAATAATAAATCTTGTGATTCTACTTCCTTTGAGTGGGTGTGCTGAAATTGCATCTTCAATCAAAATGACCTGTGGGGCTTTACTTTCCTAAATGGGAGCTCGGATGCTGAGGCAGCCTGACCCTGGATGGGTGTCTTGTGCCCCTTCATTCATCAGGTCATAATCTACATGTTCTTTTTTTTTTTTTTTTTTTTTGCGGTACGCAGGCCTCTCACTGTTGTGGCCTCTCCCGTTGCGGAGCACAGGCTCCGGACGCACAGGCTCAGCGGCCATGGCTCACGGGCCCAGCCGCTCCGCGGCATCTGGAACCTTCCCGGACAGGGGCACAAACCCGTGTGCCTTGGATCGGCAGGCAGACTCTCAACCGCTGCGCCACCAGAGAAGCCCCCTAGGCTACCTTTTAAACACCGGTCACTAAGTCATGCCTAAAAATTCCGGCATCTGGCCCTTTAAGACCAGTTTGTTGTAGAAAGGATTGCGCGCCCACTGAGAAGTGAAATCCTCAGCCAACTAAAGCTATAGTGCCATCTAGTGGTAATTTAGGTGCGTCTGAGCTAAAGTGGTAAAAATAAAAAAATAATAAAGAGCAAAGATTCTCACCCACAATTTGACCACACACTGGTATACTTGTTTAGTTGTAGGATGTGGCAGGAATACTTCTCACTGATAAAAGTTAAGGCCTGGGGCTCCCCTGGGTGGCACAGTGGTTAAGAATTTGCCAGCCAATGCAGGAGACACGGGTTCAATCCCTGGTCCGGGAAGATCCCACATGCCACGGAGCAACTAAGCCCCGAGCACCACAACTACTGAGCCTGCGCTCTAGAGCCCGCGCACCACAACTACTGAAGCTTGTGAGCCTAGAGCCCGTGCTCCACAACAGAAGCCACCGCATGAGAAGCCCGTGCACTGCAACGAAGAGTAGCCTCCACTTGCCTCAACTAGAGAAAGCCCACGCGCACCAACGAAGACCCAACGCAGCCAAAAATAAATAAAATTGATTCTTTAAAAAAAAAAAAAAGGAAAAAACGAGTTAAGGCCTAAAATTTAGGAAAGATTTGGTATCACCCATGACACATTCTCCATCTCTGGCTGTCTCCTTCTCTCTCTCTCTCTCTCTCTCTCTCTCTCTCACACACACACACACACACACACACACATACACACCACACTCCACAACTAACCCCCCAGGAAACCCGTAGGCTCTACCTTCAAAATATACCCAGAATCTGGCCTCTCTTCACCACCTGCAGCACTTCCCTCTAGTACAAGCCACTATCACCTCTAGCCTGGATTATCGTGATGGTCTCCTAACCAACCCCTTGATTTCTGCCCTTGCTCCCTGTGGTCTATTTGCAACAAAAAAGCCAAAGTGATCCTTTTAAAAGGAAGTTAGGTCCTGTCGATGCTCCACTGGAACCCTCCGACATCACCCCGTTGCCCATTCCCGTCACATCCAGCCCAGCCCCTTCTCTGACATCCACTCCTACTGCCTTCCCCTTTCGACGACTTTTCAAATACACTCGGCCAACTTTTGTTTTGCTTTTGCTGTCCTGCGAGGCTTGTGGGATCTTTTTCTCCCCACCAGGGACTGAACCCGGGCCCTCCTCAGTGAGAGCACGGAGTCCTAACCACTGGATGCCAGGGAGTTCCCTCCGCCTACAGTCTTGATGTTTTGCAAACACACCTTGCTGTTTCCTGCTTCAGGGTCTTCACACTTGCTCCACCAACAGCCTGGGTTGGTCTTGTCTTAGACGTGTGCACAACTAACCCCTCATATCCTTGATTTTTGTCAAATGCTTTTTCTGCATCAAAGAGAGGATGGCGTGGTTTTCCCCTTCACTATGTTAATGTGGTGTATTACACTGATCAACTTTTGTATTTGAATCATCCTTGCCTTCCAGAGGTGAATCCCACTTAGTCATGGTGTATAATCCTTTTAATGTGCTGCTGAATTTGGTTGTCTAGTACTTTGCTGAGGATTTTTACCCCTCAACTCCTCTAAGTCTTTGCTCAAATGCTACCATCTCCATGAGGTCTGACCACCCTATTTAAAATTGCAAACAATTTCCCATCTTTGTTTTTTTTAAATTTATTATTATTATTTTTTAATATTTATTTTTGGCTGTGTAGGGTCTTCGTTTCTGTGCGAGGGCTTTCTCTAGCTGCGGCAAGCGGGGGCCACTCTTCATCGCAGTGCGTGGACCTCTCACTATCGCGGCCTCTCTTGCTGCGGAGCACAGGCTCCAGACGCGCAGGCTCAGTAGTTGTGGCTCACGGGCCTAGTGGCTCTGCGGCATGTGGGATCCTCCCAGACCAGGGCTCGAACCCGTGTCCCCTGCACTGGCAGGCAGACTCTCAACCGCTGCGCCACAAGGGAAGCCCCCCAGTTTTGTTTTTCTCCATAGACATTCATCACTTATTTGGCTTGTTGAACTCCCACGAGGACAGGGACTTGCCGTGAGGACAGAAATTTGTTTCCTTTTTCCCTTTTTTCTAATTGAGGTCTAATTCACATAGGCTGAAGACACAAATCTCAAGTGAACAATCTGATGAGAATTTTGGTAAATGTAATGCACGTAACCATGTAACACACACCTATCGAAACAGAACATTCCCGTTGCCCCGGGAAGTTCCCTTCTGCCCCTTCTCAGTCAGTCTCACACATCCAGCCACTCACTGTGTTGATGTCTATCACCATAGGTTAGCTTTCCTTGCTCTGGAGTTTCATATAAATGGAGTTACACAGTTTGTACCCTTTTGTATCTGGCTTCTTTTGCTCAGCATGTTTTTGAGATTCAGTCACGTTGTTGCTTGCGGTGGTCCTTCGCTCCTTTTTCTTGTTCAGTAGCATTCCACTGTGTGAACATAATTCAGTTTGTTTACCTCTTTTTCTGATTATTGACATTTGTGTTGTTTCCAGTTTGAGGCCATTATTGATAAAGCTATAAAGCATCTATGAACATTCTTGTAGAACTCTTCTTGTGGGCATATGTTTTCATGTCTTTGGGGTAAATAACTAAGAGAGGAATTGCTGGACTATAGGGTAGGTGTATGTTTAACTTTATAAGAAACTACTGAACAGTTTTCCAAAATGATTATAACATTTTAAGATTCCTACCAGCTGTGTGTAAGAGCTGCACATCATGGACTGTGGTGTCAGCCATCTCAATTTTAGCCATTCTGCTGGCTGTGGGGTGGGATCTCGTTGTGGTTTTTAACTTGCATTCTCCTATGACTTATTTCCACATGCTTTTTTTTTTTATATAAATTTACTTATTTATTTTAGGGCTGTGTTGGGTTTTCATTGCTATGCGCGAGCCTTCTCTAGTTGTGGCAAGCGGGGGCTACTCTTTGTTGCAGTGCATGGGCTCTAGGTATGTGGGCTTCAGTAGCTGTGGCACAAGGGCTCAGTAGTTGTGGCTCACGGGCTCTAAAGTGCAGGCTCAGCAGTTGTGGCACACGGGCTCAGTTGCTCCGCGGTATGTGGGATCTTCCCAGACCAGGGCTTGTACCCGTGTCCCCTGCGTTGGCAGGCAGATTCTCAGCCACTGCACCACCAGGGAAGTTCCCTCCACACGCTTATTGAAGGCTGGGATTTTGTCCATTTTATTTATTGCTTTATTTCCTGCCCATTAGTGCAAGGTGGAGCCCATATTAGGGTATCAATGAATATTTGTTGAATGAATTAATCAATGATTTACTCTAAGAAATAAACAAATTAGATTGGATTCAAGGTTGTTATCACTTAATAATAACCCAAAGAACATTCTCTCTGACTTGGATTTTGAAATCTTTCTTTAGTGGAAGAGAAAAGATATCCTAGCTTAATTCACTAGGAATGATATTCAACTCACAGCCCATTTTTCCCATTATGAACTAATATTACATTGATAGTCATGGTAGTTAGAATTTGCCATAGTGCTTTAGTTCCCTAAAACTTTGTTTAAATTTTTTCAAATTATTTTATGCCCATAGTGCTGTTGCTACTTTTGAACATCATCAGGCTTTTATAGCTTGGGGAGAAAAAAAAATGTAAGAACTTTTAATAAAATTTAGGTAACTAATTGGAAATTATCCTTGGGTTTTTATTTGATATGCTCAGAATTCTTAAAGTGTAATGACTACCATTTGCACAAGCTTTCATAAACTATTACCTTATTTAATAAAGAAAAATTAGGCTGGGAATAGAGGTATTAAACTATAAGAATCTCTGAGGTTAGAATTTCTAACAGTAGTAGGGAAAATTTTGTTTTAATGGAAAACTATGCATTGTTTAGCCTACAGCCTCTCTCAGTCATCCGAGTCTGATTCTCTGGGAACTATTTTACAACTTTGTAAATTGTAGACAGCTTATAGCAATCCTAAATAAATCCCAACCATAGTCATGTAAATCTTGTCCTGTCCAGTTTCCTTCTCTCCTGCTCTACAGAAAAAGAAGCTAGTTTTGCCTCCATCTGCAGATTCATTTCAATTCTCCTGCTCTATGAATGAATCTGTTGGAGTCCTCTTTGAACTGGTTGTAACAGCTTACCTGTGTCAAAAGAAAATTCAGAGGGAATTCCCTGCCGGTCCAGTGGTTAGGACTCAGCGCTTTCACTGCCGGGGCTGGGCTTGACATCTGCTCATGGTACTAAGATCCCACAAGCCAGCGAGGTGCGGCCAAAAAAAAAAAAATTCAGAGAGCTTTACTTGATATGAATATTTTATTGAGCAAAAAAAACTTCACAAACTGGGAGACTTGAAAACCAGAAGGGGTAAGACACTCACTTTCAGCAGCTACAGCTCAGTTAAATGAGGAAGGATGTTGTTTTCTATCGCGATTGGTTAATAGAAACTTACATTCTTGCAGGGAGTGTAGCATCGCACAAGCTTACCTGTTTAGAGCTAATGGGCTAGGAAGCTGTAAGGGCATGCTGATGTGAAGAAAGCTTAAGTTTTGTTTAAGGTCAGAGTCAGCATCTGGGGGAGATCAGGACAGTTGAAGCTTTGGTTATGGGGCTAGGTGTGATTGCTTAGGGTATATTCAAACTGTGGCCTCCATGATGGTTTTTCTTTGACACCAGCTTCCTCATTAATGAGTTTTTAAAAATATTTTACACACGTTCGTTTCATAATATCTGTATGGGAGTAATAATTTTGCCCTTTGGAGGATAATTATCCTTTAATTAAATAATTGGCTGATCAATTAAAGAATTAGTTAACCATATAAGAAGGCTTATAATTAAGTTCTAACTTTGGGAATCTGGTTCACCTACATGCATCATTAACAGAGAGAGGAACTGTAGTAACTGGGATCTGGCTTAGTTTAGCCAGAATTAGTTTAGTTGTTTTTTCTCCCTACACTTACCTACTGATCAAGCGGATCAGATTGCAGAGAGGTAATTAAGGTAATATTTGATCAGAAACTTGGTCTTCATATATAAATAGATAAATAAAAGGTCCTACTGTGTAGCACAGGAAACTATATTCAATATCTTATAATAACCTATAGTATAAAAGACTGTGAAAAACAATATATATATTCATATATATACATATGGCTGAGTCATTTTGCTATATACTAGAAGATAATATGGCATTGTGAATCAACTATACTTCAATTTAAAAAGCTTTATATTACAAAAAAAAAAGAAAGAAACTTGGTCTTCAATAGACATGGTTCTTATGTCTTTTAAAAACGAAAGTTGTCTAAGATAGACTAGCTCTATATTTTCTCTGCTTCAAAATATATTTTAAATGTGGCTTGTGACAGGAGCTATTCTTAGAAACAAACAAAATGCTATCTTTTTTCCAACAGTTTCATATTAAGAGACTGAATATACAAATGAACAATGACCAGTCTGTATGACAATAGACTCTGAGCCACAACCTTGGCAGCAAGCAGTCCCAGAAGCCAAATCACAACCTCTGCAGCTATTAGTCCAGAATGATCAGATGAGGTCAATGACTGCCAGCTTCCTTAATATTTGCCCCACTTCCAACTCAGGAGCTACCGGAGAAAGGCAAAATGCTCCTCAGACCAAAAGCATAAGATGCCCTACTCTAGTCAGCCCACCTCCTGCTTCCGGTGCCAGCAATCTCCAATCACTGCTCACCTGGGGACTCTCATGCCCCTGTGGGTCTCTGCCCAAAGTAAGAGATGCTGGCTGATTCCCTTGCTAGAGCAAACTCCCAATAAATACCTCTGTTCATTCTCATCTGGGTGCCCTTTGTTTATTTCCACATAATACATTTACTTCACTAGAGAATCATGAAACTTACATGAAGAATTTATTATTGGCCCAGAGGAAACACTCAGAAAACTACAGGTTCATTCGTTCTTCCTGGAGATCAAAAAGTAGCTAGAAATCCCTCAACTATATTACTGATATGAAATCATACAGAAAAGTTGTGGGACAGCAAACAAGAGAGTTGAACTCTAAGGCCAGTCATTTTTGTTATAAATAAAGGTAATATTACAAATGAAACTTTAAAAATAAACTTGATTTTAATTTTCAGTACAGGAAAAAAGGTCCCTTGTTCCCAGTTTCTCAATCTTAAAGGTGAAAGGGACTTGTCCCTTGCCGAAGTTCGTTGTTTACAAAAGTCAAAATGGAGATCTGGGGAGATGACGCAGTTTACCAGAGAGCAGCGGGGAACCCCAAGGATAGCCTGGGTGTCTTTGGCCATGAACCCTTTCTCCCAGTAGCCTCAAATAAGCAAACACCCTAAGAAGAAACCATTTGCAAATAGTTTCCAAACACGTCCCCCAACATTCCTTCAAGTCATATTGTAACCCCTAAACTCTGAACCTCAAATCTTGCTTACTCCTACTTCAGTTTTCTTTCTACAACATCACTTCACCTTCGTCTGTTTCCAATTTTCTCATCAGCAAAAACTGTTTCAAATGAAATATTACCCAGAGCCCAAGAAGGCACGTGGGCTCCTCTTCACAGGTGCCTCGGTGCCTCCCCTCCGGAGGGCGCTGCACTTGTCTTACATAAACGTTAGGAATCAGAATTAGAATACCTGAACCTCCAAGTACCCCAGGGCAGTGCTTTTCAAACCTTAATATGCAGACCAGTCAGCTAGGAATCTTGTTAAAGGTCAGATTCTGGTTCAGGTCCTGGTGGTGTCGGAGAGTCTGCATTCCTGTCGAGTTCCCAGGGAAGGCAGTGCCAAGCCCCACCTGAGAAGAGTTTTAAAATCACACACGTGGGGCTTCCCTGGTGGCGCAGTGGTTGAGAGTCCGCCTGCCGATGCAGGGGACACGGGTTCGTGCCCCGGTCCGGGAAGATCCCACATGTCTCGGAGCGGCTGGGCCCGTGAGCCATGGCCGCTGAGTCTGCGCGTCTGGAGCCTGTGCTCCGCAACGGGAGAGGCCACCACAGTGAGAGGCCCGCGCACCGCAAAAAAAAAAAAAAAAAAAATCACACACGTATATCCCTCACTACTAGTTTAGGTGCACATATTCAGAGCGGAATCTGGGAGCTGTCATTTTAAAAGCTCCAAGGACCAGTTCTGTTTACAAACACAGTGCTACAACAACGTATTCCAAACTGCCCTGATGATAAGAACCACCTAAGACACTGGATTCAATGCTAGTTCTCAGGTCTTCGCCTGGAGGTGCTGATTTAGTAGGTTTGGGGTGGAACCCAGGAATCTATTTTAAAAGGGACATAAATGACTAGCAGCCCAAAAGTTTGGCAGACGATGGCCCTCAAACACAATTTATAAACCGTTCCATTCTGCTTTCCAGCTTTTGGATTTCTTCATTCTTTGATTCATTCGACTTTGTCACGACCGTCTCGGATAGGGTGGACTCCGACTGGGTCCTTTCCTTGCCCAGTGCCGACGGTGCCAATTGAACGAGACCAGGTTTGGCAAAGCAGAGGAGAAACTATTTGTTGATCAAGGAGTGGGCAAGGGAGAGCTCCTGCTCTGAAGACCCCTTCTCCCTGCTGGGGGGTTGGGGAGAGCAGGAAACTTAAGGGGTAAGAGGTGGGTGCACCACCAGAATTCTGGGAAAGGGGCGGAAAGTTCCAGAAACAGCTGGAACATGTGCAGTCCCTTGAGCTCCCTTGCACACGGACTAATTGTGCCTGGCAACGTGCAAGTCCCACCTTTGGGCGGAGGTCCTAGCATGGTAAGGGGCAAAGGCAACTTTTAGACACTTTGGGGCTCTTCTGTGCAGGCGCTGCCCTCATGGTCAGGCTGGAGCCGGTTCAGGGCAGTTGACTGTCCCCATCTTGGGCCTTTCTAGCTCTGGCTGGTTCTGCGGTTTTGCTTATGTGGCATCTGCCATAGTTCCTGTTAAGCGAGCACAGCTGTGGGCATAGATCAATGGATTGTGGTGGGAAAAGAGAAAGTAAGTTAGTCTCCATACACGTGTGGGTCTCCTCCCTGTGACAGCTTTGGTGTTAACTTCTGAATTATCTCCTTCAGGGCTTGATAAACTGCTGTTTCTTCAACTTTGCCATAATCAGACTTTCAGGTGGTGATTCTGAAAGGACCCTAGGCATCCCTCAGGCATTTTGGAAAGTTTAATTATTGTTTATGTAGAAAAAAATGAACCACAGAATCTAAGCATGAGCCTTTATTTGAGAATACCTGGCATGAGAAATCTCAAGAGGTGCAGTCAGTTTAGGGGAAAAGAGTAGACTGTTTTTTGTTAATTTTTATTTATTTATTTTTGCGGTACACGGGCCTCTCACTGTTGTGGCCTCTCCCTTTGCGGAGCACAGGCTTCGGACGCGCAGGCTCAGCGACCATGGCTCACGGGCCCAGCCGCTCTGCGGCATGTGGGATCTTCCCGGACCGGGGCACGAACCCGTGTGCCCTGCATCGGCAGGCGGACTCTCAACCACTGTGCCACCAGGGAAGCCCGAGTAGGCTGTTTTACGGGACTTCAGCAAGAGGGGTCTGTCAAAATTCAGATCGTTCTGGGAATAGAGAAGAATTGTTCTTGAAGATTAGCAGCCATATCTAGCCATCTGGATTTTGCTTACAGTGCTGGGAAAGCTGATAGGAGCTAAAGTCCTGTGCAAGAGGGTTGGGCAGAAGAGCCATTGGGACAAACACCTGCCAGGTTCTCAGTGGAAATTTTCTAGTCTTTCAGGGTCTTGCAGTCCCTAATTTTGGTCGACATGGATACTGAGTCTCATATCTAGGTCTTACCACATCTTGGTTTGTTCAGTTCACTAGATCTATGTTACTCCTGACGATTGCTATCCCAGACTCTGCAAAGAACAGGCACCCAAGCTTCCCATGACTTTTGCCTTTGTAACTCCAGTCACTTGACAAGTGAGTGGTTGCACAGAGGAGAATATAGCAAATGACTGTGGAGACAAGTATTAGCATGAGATTTATCAGAAGACCTTGAACAGTGCCTCTCAGTCCTGTTAATACTGGCTGTCATGGACCGCATGTTTACATCCCCCCAAATTCAGATGTTGAAACCCTAATCTCCAATGTGATGGAATTTGGAGATGGCGCCTTTGGGAGGTAATTATGTCATATGGGTAGAGCACTCATGGTGGGGTTAGTGCCCTTATAAGGAGAGACAGGAAGGAACTTGTTCTCTTTCTGCTCAGCACCATGTGAAGATACAGCAAGAAGATGGTTGTGTGCAGGGGCTTCCCTAGTGGCTCAGTGGTTGAGAGTCCACCTGCCGATGTAGGGGACACGGGTTCGTGCCCCGGTCCGTGCCGCGGAGCAGCTGGGCCCGTGAGCCATGGACATTGAGCTTGCGCGTCCGGAGCCTGTGCTCCGCAACGGGAGAGGCCACAACAGTGAGAGGCCCGCGTACCACAAAAAAAAAAAAAAAAAAAAGGAAGATGGCTGTGTGTAAACAGGAAGAGGGTCCTCACCGAGAACCCAAGCTGCTGGCCCCTGAGTCTCTAGAGAAATAAGATTCTAGATTAACGGGTCTGTGTAACACTCTCTTTGCTCATCTTTCTCATTTTCCCAAAGTAACAAAGATTAAGGGAAGAAACTTTATGAATTTCACTTTAGCAATAAGAGGTTTAAACTAACAGAGAGAGAAAAGATAGCCAAGCAAAGGAAGAGAAAGAGACCAAGAAGAGTTTGGCAGTCACTTACTCCAGGTATGCCTGCATCCTGATTCCCAGGTCTTGGGTAGAAACTGCTCATAGATAGCCACCTGCTGTGTAGTCTGAGGCTCTTGGGAAGATGGTCTCCTTCATGATGTTTCTGTTTCTGGTAACATCCCAGTGATGCTCAAGACAGTCTTATATTGGTATGATTTTCAATAAGCCAAAGTCTCTGGGATGAAGGTCATGCAGAGGTTCCTATAGTTTACCTTTTGGAAAAGCTGCTGGACCCATTTTATAAACTGGGATATTCTGCATTCACCCTCTATCACCTTTTGCCATATTGGACTGTACAAGAACAGAGTCAAGGATGAGGGTGAGATCCACAGACACATGGAGTATTCAGCGAGCAGCAGATGTGGGGATTGTCTATGAGTTCCTGCTGGAGTGACCCGAAAGGCCATTAGAGCCTTTGGCTGTAGTAGCCAGAGTTGCTCTGGTAGTTTCATAAATTACCATTTATTCATTTAATTTTCTCTGAGGACTATTGGTGATAAGGCAGCAAAGCTTACGTGTGACAGGGCCCTAGAGAGTTCCTTAACTACAATTTCAGTGAATTGGGTTCCTTAATCACTAGACAAATTAGGTGAGTTTTCTTCAAGTGGGAGACATAAATACTAAAAAAAATTTTGCTACTGTCATAGAAGTTACTTTACAATAAGAGAAGACTTCAACCCAAGCAGAAAACAGAGACGGAGTAGTAAGAACACATTTAGAATCCCATGAGAAAGAGACTGAATTAAATCCATCTGTAGAGTTTTAAAAGGGCATAAAGGTTTTGGCTCATTTCAATTTTCCTTCTTTACAGTTTTCCCAGGAGTATGGTTTGGATGGATGGATCATTCCAGAGATATCCTCTGAAGTCTTATGAAAGATTTCCCACAAAGGCTTATTGAAGACTCTGATATAGTAAGATATGTGTGTTTGGTCTTTGTTCCTGGTACATGTTGTACCTTCACCCTATTTGAAAAAAGTTGGGGTTAACAGTGAATGCAACTGTATTGCCTGGCGTTAGGAATAGCCCACTAATCTTATAACCCTTCCCTATGTGACTCAGGGTGCGCTGGGGCAGAGGTACTTGCTAGACTAGTATTGCTGCCTGCAGTCTAAACCAGCACAGTGGCCAAACCTAATGTCCTTTCCAAAGGTGGAAAAGTTTGGGTATAGGTAGAGAGAAGGAGGAATAGTAGCTGAGGGTAGAGGAACAAATAAAAGAGTTATGAAATAAGGGAAATCCAATATTACATTAATACCTCAAAAGAGGCTCAGAGCAAGAGATGACATTGTCTCTCAGCTCAATTTATCAGGAGCCTAAAAGGGTAAAAGCAGATATTGCTGACAGCACTCCTGCTTTTAGAATCTGACGAGATGGGGTGGAAGGCTGCAAACCTGAGGGGCCTCACCCTGGAGACATTTTCATACAATATGGATCCTGGACCGGACTAATTATTAATGACTGAATGGGCTCTAGTCATGTGCTGCATCTCTTAACTGTTAGGATCCCCAGACCTGTGGTATATTTTTAAATATATATATGGTCTTT
This sequence comes from Globicephala melas, assembly GCF_963455315.2. Taxonomy (NCBI): domain Eukaryota; kingdom Metazoa; phylum Chordata; class Mammalia; order Artiodactyla; family Delphinidae; genus Globicephala; species Globicephala melas. The sequence continues at coordinate 76,792,653 of NC_083323.1, forward strand.
GTCCCCAGTTCCTGGCACAAAGCTTCTAAAACCCTTGGAATTTCCTGCGATAGGAGCATCTTTCATTCCTCATAACAAGCCCTTTTCAACCATCCCTGAGTTTAGGTTGATGAGGTGACTCTTGGTAGACCTTTACTTTTTATTATTATTTTTAATGCAGTTTTTTAAAGATTTTTTTTTGATGTGGACCATTTTTAAAGTCTTTATTGAATTTGTTGCAATATTGCTTCTGTTTTATGTTTTGGTTTTTTGACCACGAAGCATAGGGGACCTTAGCTCCCCGACCAGGGATCAACCCACACCCCCTGCATTGGAAGACGAAGTCTTAACCACTGGACCACCAGGGAAGACCCTTGGTAGACCTTTAGACAGCTTCAGAATGGGGGCTGGTCAACAGAGGAACCACCCTTATGACTAGAGGGCTGGAACTTTCAGCCCCATCCCCAGAACTCACGGGAGCAAAGACAGACTGGAGATGGAGTTCAATCACCAATGGCCAGTGATTTAGTCGATCGTGCCTACATAATGGGACCTCCATAAAAGCCCCTAAACGATGGGGTTCAGAGATCTTCTGGGTCGGTGGACGCATCGAGATTGGGGGAGGGTGGTGCACCTGGAGAGGGCATGAAAGCTCTGCCCTTCCTCTCTCCCCAGTACCTTCTTCTATGCATTCTTCCATTTGACTCTTCCTGAGTTGTAAGAAACGGGTAACAGTAAGTAAAGCCCTTTCCTGATTTCTGTGAGTTGTAGTGGCTTATTGAAACTGAGAAAGGGATTGTGGGAACCCCTGACTTTGCAGCCAAGTTGGGCAGAAGTGTTGGTAGCCTGAGGACCGGGTCCTTGTGACTGGTGTCTGCAGTGAGGGCAGTCTGTGGGATTGAGCCCCTGGACCTGTGGGGTCTGATGCTAACTCCAAATAGATGGTGTCAGAATAGAAGTAACTGGGCACCTAGTTGGTGTTCAGAGAATGAGAAAATTGCAGAAATATGAATTTTACAGTTTTCTTTCTGTGTTGTTTAATTTCCACATATCTGTGAATTTCCCAAGTTTCATCTGTTGCTGATTTTTAATTTCATTCCATTATGATTAGAGAACACACTTCGTATGATTTAAGTACTTTTGAAATCATTGAGACAAGTTTTTTTCACCCAGCATACTGTCCATCCTGGAGAATGTTCCATGTGCACTTGAGAAGAATGTGTATTCTACTGTTATTGGGTGTAATGTCTATAGATGCCTGTTAGGTCTAGTTGGTTTTGTAGTGTAGTTTGTCTTCTATTTCTTTGTTGATCTTCTGTCTAGTTGTTCTAGCTATTATTGAAGCTATTATCAAAGTCTCCACTTACTAAATTTTCTACTTCTTCCAGTTCTGTCAATTTTTGCTTCCTGTATTTTGGGGCTTCATTGTTAGGGTGTATGTGTTTATAATTATAATATATTCTCAATGGATTGGCCCTTTTGTCATCATATACTTTCTTTCTTTGTCTTTCATAACCATTCAGTATTTTTGTCTTAATTGTCTGTTTACCTAATATTGTTATAGCCACTCTAGCTCTCTTTTGCTTACTCTTTTCATGGAATATCTTTTTCCATTCTTTTATGTTCAACCTGTTTATGTCTTTAAATCTAAAATGAATCTCTTGTGGACAGTATATAGTTAGACCATGGTTTTTTAAAAATTCATTCTGCCAATCTCTGCCTTTTAATTGGTGTTTTAATCCATTTAAGTGTATACTGTTAAGGAAGGACTTACTTCTGCCATTTTGCTACTTGTTTTTTATATGTCTCATGTCTTTTTTGGTCTTTTATTCTTCCATTACTGCCTTCCTTTGTGTAAGTAGATCTTTTCTGATGTACTATTTTAATTCCCTTGTTGTTTGTTTTGGTATATATATTTTTAGTTATTTTCTTAGTGGTTGCTCTGGGATTACAATTAATATATTAACTTATAAAAACGTAGCTCAGATTAATACCAACTTAATTCCAATAGTATACAAAAACTTTGCTCTTATATAACTTCATTTCTTCCCCCTTTCGTGCCATTAATGCCATACATTTTACATCTTCATTCTATGCCCATTAACATAAATTTGTAATTATTGCTTTCTATAGTTGCCTTTTAAATCAGATAGGATAAGAAAAAAGTGTTACAAACCAAAAAACATTTCTAGTGTCCTTTCATTTCAACCCGAAAGACTTCTTTTACTATTTGTCTGCTATTAACAAATTCTCTTGGTTTTTGTTTATCTGGAAATACCTTTTTTTTTTGGCTGCACTGGGTCTTGGTTGTGGCACGCTGGATCTTCTTTGCAGCACGCGGATCTTCATTGCGGCACACGGGCTTCTTAGTTGCGGCACGTGGGCTTTTAGTTGCGGCATGCGGACTCTTAGTTGCAGCATGTGGACTTCTTAGCTGCAGCATGCGGACTCTTAGTTGTAGCACGCATGTGGGATCTAGTTCCCTGACCAGGGATCGAACCCGGGCCCCCTGCATTGGGAGCATGGAGTCTTACCCACTGGACCACCAGGGAAGTCTCTATCTGGAAATATCTTAATTTCTCTAAAATAGACAAATTCCCTCAGCTCACGACCCACCTTCTTGGTAGTCACCTTTTCTTCAGGCCACAGAGGGGTCCCAGCTCTGTTCTAGAGGGTTGGGTTCTACCAGCTTGTCTGTACTATGAGACCCTGCCTCCTGATTCAGATGGCCTAAGAAAGAAAATGACTGAATTTGGACTTGGAACCAACTGACTCTTAGGAGTTGTCAGGGAACATATTTCCCACCAAGCAAAATGGACAGTAGATGTAGATAAAGCCGTGTGTGGAGAGTATAGTGTATCCAGGGCCTATGGAAGATACAAAGAAGTATCAAACACTGTTCTTATCTTCAGGGAAGTGTGTCCAGGCCATAAGGTAGTCCTTAAAAGTCAATGATAAATGAGTCAAGGTCCTCAGGAAACTTATTGTCTCCTGGAGAAAATTAGTAGAAGGACTAATTGTATTACAGTTTGATCAACACTAGCACTGAGCATAGGGTGCTGCAAGCACTCAGAGGAGGTCCTCCTAATGCAAACTCAGGGCCGGGGAAGGAGAGGGTTCAGTAAATGCTTTTAAGAGAAGCCGACATTAATTCTTGTATAATAGTAGTTAACATTATTAACAGATTACTATCTCATTTAATCCCCTCTACAGCCCTATGTGGTAGGTACAAACATTACCCCCAAGTTACAGATGAGGAAACTGAGCTTTGGTGAAGTTCAGGGACTTGGCTAAACTTCCCAGTTCTGGCAAGAAGGTCACACAGCTCTGAAGTGGTAAAGCTGAGCAGCCCTAACCAGGCATAATGAGCTTTAACCACCCATATTCATAACCACTGTGTAGCATGACAGATCACTAGTAGTTCACTAGGCTGGAATGGGAAAGGGGAACTTCAAGTCAAAGGAGTCAGGAGGAGAAAGATGGAGGGGTGAGAGTACAGGATGTGTTCTGGAAACTGAAGTAGTTCAGTGTGGCCGGATCAAGAGAGTAAAGGGGGAAATTTTTGGAAAAAGGAGGAAGAGGTAGGTTGGCGGAGGGACTCATGAAAGAGAACCATTGATGATTTTAAGCATCAAGAACTAAGATGAGACTTTTAAGGTATGCAGAATGGATTGTGGAAAGGGAAGGTGTATGACTACTCAAAGAAACAAGGCAGGATGACAGTTGCTTAGTCCCCAGCAAAAAGGATGATCTTAATTAAAGTTGTAGCAGGAATGGAGAGGAAGTACAGATTCAAGAGATGCAGAGACATTATACTCAGAAATGTGGCAGTCAGCTGTTTTTCTACCTGAGCACCACACTCTAAGGGGCCTTTTCAGATTTTTGGTAAAATCTAGAAATTTTGCAGAGAACTAAGGCAAATGCACTGTGGACTTTTTCCTTTGATGATAACACTTAGTTTTCTGACTTGAAAAACTATATGTAATTAGTGGCAATACTCCCCTGATTAGAGAAGTACAAGAAGAGGATTTGGGGTGGAATACATAAATTCCAGTTGGGTTCACCTTGAGTTTGAGGTAAGTAAGGGACTCTGGGATTAAGGGAAGCTCTAGAGGCAGTTGATATACTTCTGGAGTTCAAGAGAGTTCTGGTTTGGATGTTGTGTAGACAGTCTGCAAGGTGATCAATCCTCCCAGGTGCCCAGGACTGAGAGCTTTTCTGGAACATGGGACTTACAGTGCTAAAGCCAGGAGAGTCCCAGGCAGAGCAGGACAGCTGGTCACCCTAGGACTGGTCTGGGGCCCCAGAGAGAAAGCTGAGTTAGAAACATATATGTGGGCAGCACCAGTCTGTAAGTGACAGCAAGGAAGGGATGGAATCACCCAAGAAGAATGTGGTGTAAATAAAAAACTGCCAAGGAACGAATCCTGAGGCATGCTAGCACTAAATGAAAAGGTAGGGAAATAAAAAACTGGCCAAGGTAGTATGGCTCTGTTGGTTGGTTACCGAGTAGCCATTCTCCCTTGTGGCTGGCCCCAGCCAATCGTGGCAATCCTCTCCCCCTTTCCATGTGGGTCTAAGGGTGGACTTGTGACCCAGTGCTGACAAATGAGATTCTTTGGTTCCTTCAGCAAGCGGGGACTGATTGCCTACCAGGTGCCAAGGCTGTGGGGATACAGATGAGAAGAAAATCCTTGACTTCATGGAGTCTACTTTTTCATGGATGAGAAAGATAATAAAGAAATAAAGGCATATGTCAGCTATTGATAATCCCTAAGAAGAAAAAGCAGAATAAGGGGAATAGGGAAAATGGGTTGAGGTACAGTAACATTTTACATGGAAAGTCAGGAAAGGCCTCAGTGGTAAAATGGCATGAAATGTATGGGACACTGTCCTGGTGGTAGGTACAAATATTACCTACCAGGGGTTTCAGCGCCACCTTGTGTCCACAGAGGGAGGTACCACTAAACCATGTCCAAAGGAAAGAGCCTGGATTCTTGATTGATATCACTGAGCAGCCAAACCCATCCCTACTGATACAGGGATGGAAAAGGAAAGAAAGAAAGGTGGGAAGAAAGTCAGAAAGAGCTGTGTCCTAGAAACTAAGGGGAAGGAGAGTTAACAGTTTCAAATGCTGCAGAGAGGCCAAGGAAGATAAATGTTTGAAAGTGTCTAATGGTGACCTTGACCTGGGCCGTTTCAGCAGAGCCACGGGGAAGACGGGGAAGCACATGACCACACCTTTTCAAGGACCTTGCTGTGGAAATCGAAGGTGAGGAGAGGACGCAATCTCCAGATGAGGGGATACAAACCAGAGGATGAAATTCCTAAATTCATAACTACGCCTAAGTTTGTTTTACGTTGCGGAAAAGTAAAAAAACAATAGACAGGGAGAAGCTGAGCATATGGGAGTTAATTGATAGAGACAGTACCCAGGGGGAAAAAAAGCCACAAATGTACAAACTGCTTTTCTTCTAATGAAAAGCCAAAGTCCTTCTTGGCTTTCAAGGCCCCCACTAGAGCTCTCCTCTCATCCCCAGCCCTCTCCCCACCTGCCCTCTGAGGATTTGGTCACCTGGCCTTCTTGCTGGTCCTCCCACTAGCTGCTGTTCGCTCTTTCCCCAGATATCTAAGCTCTCCCTTCCTTCCATGCTCTGCTCACAGATGATCTTTCTAAGGAGTCTCCTTGACCAACCGATATAAAATAACAACGCCATGCCCGCACCATCATTCCCAATCCCTCGCCTAATTTTTTTCTGTCGCATTTATTACCACCTGACCTACCATACATCTCACTTACTTAATCGTCCACTGCCCGTCTCCCCACTAGAACGCAAGCTCCATGAAAACAAGGCCTTCGCTTTGTTTTCAGCGTTGAGAACATTGTGTGGCACATGGTAGGCATCCAACCAATATTTGTGGAATGAAAAAATATGTGGCAAAGGAGTAGCAGAGACAATACGTGAACTTAGAAAAAGGAGTCATTGTGACACTGGGCGATCACAAAAGGCTCAGGTCCAGGAAAGCAGCATGAGCAATGGCAGCTCACATTTCTTGGCTACATACTACCCACTAGATACTGTTCTAAGTGCTTTACATAAATTGTCTTTTAAGCTTCAAAATGGGTCTAGAATGTGGGCGCTCCTGTGACTTCTGTTTTACAGGTAAAGACGGAGGCGCAGGGAGGGTAGGTCATGTGCTCAAAGTCTCATAAATAATTTGCAGCAGGGCTGGGATGACGAACTCAGGCAGAGCTGGGCATGTAAAGATCAGGCTGTAGTCCCTTAGCCTTTAAGGATTTAGACTTGCTGATGAGAAAGGAGAAAGATATTTCAGGCACAGCATTTCTGAAAGGCCAGAATTTACAAGTTCATTCTGGAGAGAATAAAGAGCCCAGTCTGACTAGAGAGGATGTTCAGGGGCTCCAGGAAATGGGAGAGAAAATTAGAAAGATAGGGTGGGGCCGGCTGGTGGACAGCTCAATTGCCAGGCTTGGATTCCATTAGGAATTTCAACTGGGAGTCATGGTAGGTGTGTGATCAGAGGAGTAACAAAATGTAAACAGCAGTTCAGTAGCTGTCAGCATGTTAACAGCCTCTGAAAACAAAGCAGACACAGTAAGGAGTATTGGGAGGGTGAAAGAAAAGCTTTCTCATCACCAAGTTCAAACTACTCTGTATTTTAATTATGCATTTTAAACAGATGAAAAGGTAGCCTGGCAATCCTCACCAACTTTCCCTGGCTCCAGCAGACAGATTTAGATGTCCCAGTCAGTAATTAGCCATTGTTAATAGTGATGATGCAGTCATGACCGTATCACCCGAGTTCTACATTTCACATCCTTTACATAAAGTATTTCATTTAATCTGCACAGCAACCTGTCCATAAGAGGAAACTGATGCTCAGTTCTAGACTCATAGACTGTTAGAATGGAAACAAACTTTAATATCATCCGTGCTATGGTTCAGTTTTCTCTGCAACATCTGAAACTCACCAGAGTCCTGCCTGATTCTGAGAGGGGGGATGGGCAGCATTTCACAAAGTCAGTCTCTCACCCTCAGCCCACAGCAATCCTCAGGAGCTACAAGAACATCAGAGGAAAATATCACGAATATCTCAAGGGTACTAAGGGCTGCCTGTATTTGCAGTTGCAAAAATCTTTATCCATATAAAAATGTAGTCCAGGAAAGCTTAGTCTATTTTCCCCTTCTGGACTCAGCCTATTTCTACCTCATCATTTTTTCATATGCCAGAAGTACAGGAAGGGAATTCAGGGGAAAGTCAAACAATATGTATCATGTGTGACTGTATGGCAGGCTCTTTACTCACAATATCTCATTTACTTCTCCTAACAACCTTGTGAACTAGATTACTAATCTCAGTTTTAATACAACATAGGGAAACTGAGGCCAAAGAGCTTAAGTAACTTGCATAAATTCACCTGGGCCTGGCAGTGGCAAGAAACTGGATTCTGATCCAGGTCCATCTGGCTTAAGACTTCATCTGCATCGCGTCCTGTGCACTCTCTTCTCTCTTCGTTGCTTCTTCCAGTATAGTCTCCAGTTGTACCCAAATTGCTGTCCGTCAGTAAGCTGCTTGGACAGCTTCTGGCTTCAACACATAATGCCTTTAACGTCTGTACCAGTGCTGGGGAGGAAACAGCGGGCCCCACCCACTAGAGACAGCATCCAGAAGCATCTCCCACCACCCTTACTCCCACCCGATCGTGTGGCAAAACACTTCAAAAGGGAAACCCAGGAACTATGCCCTCTTAGGTTTACTTAGGTGACTTCCATAAGAGCTCACATCACACACAGTGTCCTGGCCTCACCATATTTGGCAGTGATCAGCAGGTAGAACCCAAGGTTTTACAACAGAGACATGAAGGTTGAATGGGTGGGACCAGAGCAAAGAAGGTGCATCGGGTATAAGGTGCCCCCTGACCCGGTCACATACTGCTAAGGGCTGTGGGCTGTGTCCCTCCCAGTCAACTGTGGAGGCTAGAAGGACTCACCTAGGCCAGCATCCCAAGCTACTTGTCAGCTCTTTGGATTAAATCAACATTTACAGCACTGAGGTTTTTCACATTTGCTAAAGTATGTCCCTCGGGGGCATATTAAGAACACAGAAACCTTGTGTATGATGGACAATAGTAACGACTAGAGAGCGGTATCCCCAACTAGCTCAGTTGTCAACAACTCTCTTTTGAGAATCTGCTAGGGGTGGACGCTGTGGGAGAAACAAAAATGAGTAAGGCTTGCTGCCTCCCTTCAAGGAGCTTGAATATGAATCTCAGTAGTTAACTGCCTATGTGACAAAATAAACTCTGTAAAAGAGCAGAGTACAGTGGCTCTAAAGGCAAACTGTTCCCCCACTTAATAGCTCTGTGAGCTCGATTAAGTGACTTAACCTCTCTGTGCTTCAGCATCCTTGTCTATATATAAAACAAGATAACGAGAGGTAACTGTCACAGGGTCGTGATGAGGATTAAATGAGTCAATGCTTATAAGCTTCTTAAAGCAGCGCCTAGAAGACAGAAAACATTCAATAAATATTTATAATAATTATTATTATTTAAAATGCCAATAAGTATATCTCTGCATGAGTCAAATCAGCTAGAATTTTTATAAATTAGCACAGGAAGTCCTCATCTGTTCATTGTTTCAGGAGTTAGAATATGTATATCTTTATACAGAAACATTGTAATAGATGTAATAGATGACGTTTAGTTCCCAGGCCCTCAAACAAAAGACTCTTTAAGCCATGCTATCACTTAAGACTTTCATGTTTGCAGTTTAAAAACAAATTTAAAACCGTTCTATTGTAATAATAGAAAAAACAAAAAACGATTTAAAATATAATCAGCTTTTTATTTATCTTGAAAGTTGACACTTTAAGAAAAACAGGGTAGATTTTTAAAAATATTTATTTATTTAATTTATTTATTTGGTTGTACCAGGTCTTAGTTGCAGCAGGCGGGCTCCTTAGCTGCAGCTCCAGGGCTCCTTAGTTGCAGCACGTGGGCTCCTTAGTTGTGGCATGCGAACTCTTAGTTGCAGGATGCATGTGGGATCTAGTTCCCTGACCAGGGATCGAGCCCAGGCCCCCTGCATTGGGAGCATGGAGTCTTATCTACTGTACCACCAGGGAAGTCCCCAGGGTAGATTTTTAAATGGATGAAAACGAACATGGAAATTTCTGACAAGATGAAAAGAAACATCTGGGTACTTGAAAGGCTTTAGAGGTCGACACTCCTAAGTTTTTAGAAAGTCTTATTTCATTCAGGACTTATATGGCTTTTTTTCCCAACCACTATTAGCAGTGGTTTTGCACCTGTACCGGGAATTAAAAAGAGGCAGAAGAGGACGAAATATTTTCCTTAAAATGATATGTATACATGTGGAAGAAAAAGCTGTCTGGAATGCAGTTAACTCCATTTAAAGAAAAAAAAAGCAGGATAGAATCCCCAAAAAGAAAAATAAAATATAACAGTCACTGATTTTCAACCACTGCACATTTCAAACCTTCACTTTTACATGGTAAACAACGGTACCCAGCAAAATGTTGGAGTTGGGCCCTTGTTTGAGGTTTCTGCCAGCCAACTTTACAGGATGTCATCTTTGGCAGTTAGCCCATATGATTTAATACCTTACTCTGTTTTCTCTTATTTTAATTAAAAAATCAGAGAAAATTAAAAAATAAAGACCACATTAATAGAAAACAATTGAAACAGAGATGGTTCTCAAAGGAACACCTCCTAAGTCTCAGTTGAATGTCCACTGGTCAAGCTGTGAAGGAAAAGAAGAAAATTAAAGACTATGTGCCCAGTATTAGAAATATATATTTGAAGAGTGTGAAATACAATTAAAGATTTGATTTTCCGTTTTAGTTCTCTAGCAATGAAAACTCCCATAACACATAAGTTCATATAGACCACATAAATCCAACTTTTTAACTTTTGATTTTCAGAAATGCTGCACATCGGTACAAGAGTAAAGAGGTGGCCAGTACAAATCAAGGAAGCACCTGTGCCAGGTGATTCTCCATGGTGGCCACCAGGAGGCACCATCAGCTCATTCATAACTGCCTTGGTCGGGGAGCTGTAAGTGAGGGAGGGCGTTTCCAGTGTGGTTTAAGAAGAAAAAAAAAAAAAGAGGCTTCTCTGGTGGCGTAGTGGTTGAGAGTCCGCCTGCTGATGCAGGGGACACGGGTTCGTGCCCCGGTCGGCTAAGATCCCACATGCCGCGGAACGGCTGGGCCCGTGAGCCATGGCCGCTGAGCCTGCGCGTCTGGAACCTGTGCTCCGCAACGGGAGAGGCCACCACAGTGAGAGGCCTGCGTACCGGGGGGGAAAAAAAAAAAGGAAAAAACAAACTGCTGTTTAAAGCATTCATTCAGTTGGGACTTTTACAAATTAGTATTTGTAACTGAGAGACTGCCAGAGATTCAGAATGTGTTTCAGCAAATGATTTTGCTGTCACTGACATCCCTTGTATAAATGCTTTTAAATGCAGTCTTGAAGGTAACTGATTCTCACTTCTCCATTCTCTCAAGAGCCTGTAGAATTATTCCAGTTCTGACAAGTCCCCAGTAGCTTTGTCTGCTGGAGTAGATTATCTTATCTCTTTGAACCCTGAAACACCAAATCTAAGTAAGAATCTGACCTTAGATCTTTATTTAAATTTGATAAACTGTCGCACTTACATTTATCTGCGTAAGTGCTATTGGTGTCAAGACAGGAGTCAGATTCTAGACTAAATCAAACCCCGAGTCAAGAAAATGGCAGTCATGCAGCCCCTCTCAGTTCCCAGGGCTCCACTCCCAGGAAGACACCTAGTGTTGCTGCGTGATGGCTATAGGCCCCCCTTCTCTTGCACTAATGTTGTCCAGTATGCTTTCCCCTTTCAGCTGTTTCCTATTGCTGACAATCTGCTTACTTTAAGGCCTAAGTTACTCTAAACTATTTAAAAGACAACTGGGCTGTGTGAGAAGTTTTGGCTGGTAAGCCTTGCCGGCTGCTAAAGAAGGTCTTCCTGGGAAGCAGAAAGCTGGTGGGGACCTCACAGTCAGGGTCTGGTCCAAAAGCGAACTTTGGCAGGGCACAAAGATGGAGTCTTATACTACCACATTCCCAAGAGACTATGGTACAAAGAACAATACACTGCAACTTATTACATCATAATGAACAAGTAGGGCAGAGGAGCACTGATGGAGGCACACGGTTTGATGGAAAAAGCTCTTAGTTATTGAGTTGTTTCAACTGATAGTAGCCAAATCCATTAGATGTGGGTTTTGTTTGCTGATGTCTCAGGGGACACATCATTTCCACATGTGTGTAACGTCCCGCACAGACTACAGTATGAATGTGCCTTATTTTATAGTCACTTACCACACTGTACGTCCCACATGCTGTTCCTTCGCTCCAGTGAAGAGTAAGGAAGATCACAGCACAGTGTTAAGATAGGCTAGGCTATACCGGGTAACAAACGAAACCCTGAGCTCTCAGTGGCTGAACAGTATAACAATTTGTTTTTCATTCATGCTGATGTTCCTGGTCAGAGCATTTTCCAGGACAGCTGTTCTCTAAGCAGCAAATTCAGGGATTGGCGCTTCTCCTATCACGTGTTTCTGCCATCTTGGAGTCTTCACTTCCAGCAGCGCAGATGGAGAGACAGCCAGACTGAAAGAACGTGAGAAAGTTTTATGTAAGGGATGCTGGGAAATGTAGTCTTCCTCTGAGCTCAAAAAGAAAATGAAATGGTTTGGTGGACACATATAATCAGCTCTGCCATGATCATGAATCTTTATTTCTAACAAAGGACCTTTCTGTAAATATCAAGTTCATCTTTCCCTTTCAATCCCACCTTCTGGGATTCTGTAAAATTTCTAGTAACAGGGAGAAATTAAATAAAACTTCTGCATCCCTGTGAATTTATCACCTATATAACCTACACAAGCATCTTAATCTACATAAGATTTCACTTAACCTGGAAGAATATTCTAATTATAAGCCACCCTCCATAGATGGAAGAACAATGACCACACTCCGCCTCACCCTACCATTCCCACCTTTAGACTTCACACCATGTTACACTTAGAACCTACAGCCATTTGTAGGGTCTTGCTTCTCCACATTTGCAAAGCCTTAATCCCACCCCAAACACAACAAAGAACATTAATGTTTCCAAATTCCTGACAGATATTAATCTTTGGGATTTAGGGATGAGATATCAGAATTCCCAAGAATTCCTGAAACCATAAGTTTTTCTTAAAATACTGCCAACATTATTCCTACTCTTTATTCACAATTATGGATATAGGAAACAAATTTATTTAATAATTAATAAATATTACGTTTAGTGGTATTACAGAGAACTACAGTCTATGGCAGATATCCAAACACTGAATAAACGTGGGTGAACATTAGTAGATAGTATTTGAATAAGGTAACAGTCATATCTCCCAGCAAGGTTAACAGCACTACCAGAATCATGTGAAGAAATTGCCAACCTAAGCATTTGTTTTGCTTCCCAAATGTGTTATTTTTTGTAACACCACTCGCAGGATTTGTATAAGGTATATGATGCATGTAAATGTATTGATATTTATTTTATTTGCAAGAATGACTCACTGTTAGCAGCAGATGGGGCCATGAACACACACCTATAACATGGCAACAGCTACAAGCAACATGGGCTGATTGGATGGTGACCGCTTCTCTCTTGACTTCAACCTTCAGCTCCACATGTCAGCAAAACCTTACGGAGCAAAGCTCAATGGAATTCTGACGCAGACGTGGTAAATCAGGGCAAGTGCAACAAACTCCCGTACCAGGACTAGCTCGCGCTCACTGATTGCCAGTCTCCTGCCTGCTGTGGCCGACCTTTGTTGAGTCCTTTGCCTTTTACCCTCTTCCCAGCACTGACTAGTTCCCATTCACTTGGTGAGACCTCCTGAGCTCTGAATGCTGCTTCCCTCCAGCTGTTCCTTCTCAGGCTTCCCACACACACTTCCCTGCTTTACCTACTGCCTACCTGGCCTTGGTCCCGCTGCTTAACTCCAAGACCTGAGCTCTGCCAGCTCCCATTTCCATCGATGCCCTGTGTAACACACTGATGATAACTCACCTTACCTATGTGGGCCTTAATGGAAAATACATATATAAATAATATCTTAGGAAAAGGAACCCTCCTACGCTGTTGGTGGGAATGTAAATTGGTGCAGCCACTATGGAAAACAGTATGAGGTTCCTCAAAAACTTAAAAATAGAGTTACCATATAATCTAGCAATCTCACTCCTGGGCATATATTCAGAGAAAACCCTAATTTGAAAAGATACATGCACCCCAGTGTTCACAGCAACACCGTTTACAATTGCCAAGACATGGAAGCAACCTAAATGTCCATCAACAGAGGAATGGATAAAGAAGATGTGGTACATAGATACAATGGAATATTACTCAGCCATAAAAAAGAATGAAATAATACCATTTGCAGCAACATGGATGGACCTCGAGATTATTATACTATGTGAATGAAGTCAAAGAAAGACAAATATTTGATATCACTTATATGTGGAATCTAAAATATGATACAAATGAACGTATTTACAAAACAGAAACAGACTCACAGACATAGAAAACAAACTTATAGTTACCAAAGGAGAAAGGAGGGGGGATAAATTAGGGGTTTGGGATTAACAGATACAAACTACTATATACAAAATAGATAAACAAGGACCTACTGTGTAGCACAGGAAACTATATTCAATATCTTGTAATAAACCACAATGGAAAAGAAAAAAGCAATAGCTTAAATTTATATATTGTACTTCATATATGATCTCAATCTCATGACACCTCTGAGAGACAAAGATGATGGCGGACTTTATTTTCTCCATCTTAAGATGAGAAAAATGGATGCATATGGAAAGTGCGATAAATTTCAGTGGTCAGCTTTTCATAGGGCTGGACTGGGACCAGTGTTTCTTTTTTATTCTTTGAATAGATATTTGAATGCCTACTAGTGCCAGGCACCTAATGCAGTTTTTATTTCATTGCTTTATATTCCCTAGGAGGGAATGTGCTTATATTAGTGGTGAAGAATAACATTCTACCACTATAACATTTGAACCAGATATTCGTAACAAGAGGTTATGGAGGTAGAGTCTGTGTTGGTTGAATGTTATTTAGAAAGCATTAATCATATCTGAGCACTTTCATTAATTGTTTCTTAATGATTGATGCTAAGAGCTGATTCATCCACTTTTACAGCCCAGAGAGGAAGGCATGGGGCACTGTCAGAGACAGGCATGAGGAGCACTTTGCAGCTTATAAAGTGCTTTCACTTATATGTCCTCCAATACAATCCTCAATTTTCTGAAGGAATAGGGCCAGGATTATCTTCATTACATAGATGAAACAAAGACAGCAGCGTAAAATGAGATCCAAGGAAAAACCTACTTTTTCACTCTTGATAAATTGGAGCAGTATTTGGGGAACCACACTGGGGGTCAGCAATGTGGCAAGAAAGTGATTTTGAAGAAATATTCCCAAATTTAATTTTACCCAACTGACAAAGACAGTTAAGTAAATCTTGCAGTTTGGAGAAACCCACCCTAGTTTTTGACAGTGCATAAAAGCTTAGATCTACTGCATTTGTTGCTTCAAGTTACTAGCACTTTCTACTGTGTTCCTATTGTGTTTAGACCACAGCAAAGCTTTGCAACAGCCCAGGTTCAGGTGCACAATGTTACCGGGGTGACCACCATTGCAGTCTCATCAGCCACCACTGAAGAGCCACATAGCACGAGCATGTAGCCCACTCAGCTCCTGTGGTTAGCAGACCGAAAAGCATCTAGGGTGATACTGAACTGGCCACTGGCAGGCGATACAGGGTCGTGATTGAGAGTTTGGGACAGAACCCAGAGAGCCTGAGTTCAAAATCTGGCTTCATTATTCACCAGTGGTGCAACTTGAACAGCTACTTCCTCTGTGATTCCGGCACCTTATCTGTAAATGGAAAACTGATGGTATGAGCCTCAAAGGTTGTTGTGAAGATGAAGGGTGGCCAAATATGCCACCCCAAAACAGGCCACTTTGGCTTGAGGATGATTTCGAGCTAAAGGTACACAGCAGATGCTCTGACTGGCCCCCTTTTCTTCCTGAAAGCAGGAGATAAACTGCCCTATGGGAGACGTCCAACAACCGTATCATCAAGGGTGGGAAGTTGAGGGCAAGAGACTTCTTTGCAAACAGACCTTGTTAAAATAACTCTTAGCTTTCTTTAGCTTCCCCGTTTCCTTTAGTTGCTTTTCCACAATCGCCTGTCATTGTTCAATCTAGTGTAAAGGCATTTAGGTTTGCCACTGCTTGGGGTCTTTATTTCCTTATGAAGGCTCTCATGTCACATAAAACTTATACTAAATAAATTTATATGCTTTTCTCTGGTTAATCTGCCTCATGTCAATTTAATTCTCATGCCCAGATGAAAACTCTAAGAGGGTAGAGGTAAAATATTGCCTCCCCTACAAGAATTAAATAGTGTATCTGAAACGCATCAATATGGAAGAAACATTTACTATTGTTATCTGCAAAATATGTGCGTATATGTGAGTGTAAATGCAAAAAAAAGATCTGGAAGGGAGCACACAAAAGTGGTAATAGTGGTTATTGTAGGGAAGGGGAGTGAGATTTGGGGGAGGGGTTGGGACTGATGGGTGACTTTTAACATTTACTCTGTATTTTTCTGAATTTTAATTTTTACATGAGAATTTATTTCTCAGTGAATTATTTGTGGAACTTTAAAAGTGATGTATAGACATGAACTGTCAGTCATTGCAGTACTATTAGAAAATATCACATCATATACTAAAAAAACCTATCATTTCATTAAGTAATACAGATTTTGTGTTTTCTAAAATAACCTGAAAATATCTAGAAAAAATACAAATCTGAAAAAATTCACATTGATTTTTACCATAGGAGAGGATTGCTTTAGGAAGTAGGTAAAGCAGTGTCATAGAAAACTGTATTAATGTGCTCCAATCACATAATTTAAGAAACGTCCTGTGGTGTAATTATAACGGAAGTTAGTATGTGACGATGCCATCCATTTTCATTACCGCGTTGCCATGTAGAGCAGTCATCGCCTTTAGCCTGCTGCAGTAATATCATCATGTCCATTTGAGTTTCCACATCACCATCTTATATTCATGTAACCAAAAAAAGTTCCAGAAATGTGCTGCTGTCATTATTTCATCTGGGCCACAGCCATGGGTTGTTACGTAGGACATGTTTTATTATAGGTAATAAAAGAAAGTCACAACAAAAATAAACTTTTAAATTTAGAGACAATATTCTGCACTAATCCAGAGGTTTTTATTTTTTTAATTATTTATTTATTTTTTTATGGCTGCGTTGGGTCTTTGTTGCTGCCCACCGGCTTTCTCTGGTTGCGGCGAGCAGGGGCTACTCTTCGTTCTGGTGCGCGGACTTCTCATTGCGGTGTCTTCTCGTTGCAGAGCGTGGGCTCTAGGCGTGTGGGCTCAGTAGTTGTGGCACGCAGGCTCAGTAGTTTTGGCTCGTGGGCTCTAGAGCTCAGGCTCAGTAGTTGTGGCGCACAGGTTTAGTTGCTACGTGGCATGTGCGATCCTCCCGGACCAGGGCTCAAACCCATGTGCCCTGCGTCTGCAGGCAGATTCTTTTTTTTTTTTTTTGCGGTACACGGGCCTCTCACCGTTGTGGCCTCTCCCGTTGTGGAGCACAGGCTCCGGACGCGCAGGCTCAGCGGCCATGGCTCACGGGCCCAGCCGCTCCGCGGCATGTGGGATCTTCCCAGACCGGGGCGCGAACCCGTGTCCCCTACATCGGCAGGCGGACTCTCAACCACTGCGCCACCAGGGAAGTCCCAAGAGTGTGTGTGTGTGTGTGTGTGTGTGTGTGTGTGTGTGTGTGTCTTTTTGTGATTCGTGTTTGGGACTATTAGTAAGAAGAATAATTTAACTGAACAGTTTTATCCTTCATTTCAAGGGTGCAAACTTTGGGAAGAGGAGCTGTGGTAGAGATGCTTCTGGAGTTCCTATTCCCATAGAGAGAGCCTAACTGTACCCACAGAGGCCTCTGCTGACCCCCTTCCTCCCTTTTCAGGTGTATTGAGAAAGCACCGGGACTGTAAAGGCTGAGGCTTGAGATTCCGCAGCTGGTGAAATTGAGTTGAAGATAACTAAGTTAGAGAGACCTCTTCAGTATGGTTAAACAATTCACACTATCCCAAAGGAAATAAAGCCTTTTCCAGAGGGACACTGGGGGATGGGGGAAGAGAGCTGGGGGAGAGGTTAAGAAGAGGGAAGGAGGAGGACTGCAAAGCAGAGAGGGGAAAGGGAGTGGGCTTTGAGGAACTTCCCAAAGCTCCTGCGATTACATGATACAACCACCAGGTGGCGCACAGCCCGCCAGGTTCCCACCTGTAGTCAAACAAAGCAAGGGCGACTGTAAACACCGTGGAACGGTGCCGCATCTAGACAAGAGAGAATTGGGAGGGCTTATAATAGGATTGGGGTTTCTGTTAGATGATTTTGGGAAGCGTTCAGCAGAGTGAGGATTGCTCCGGATTGGGTGCTGTCAGAAAGTGGGGGTATCAAAAAAAAAAAAGAAAGTGGGGGTATCTTAATGATTTGGTGATTGAGTATCTTAATGATTTTCATCGAAGAGGTGACAGGAACGGCATCTAGCTAACGCTGTCACCCGTAAAGAAGTGGTAATTGCTCATGTTAACCAGGAAGGCGGGGTGGGGGCGGGGGCAGGGGATGGGGGGTGGTTGTCTGCTCGTTTCTGTGGTTCTCTCAGCTGTTTTGGCTTGTGCTAAAGGCACAGTTGCAGAGTGGTCTCTGTCTCACCCCACAGAGTGATCTCAGGAGACAGTGCTAGTCTGCGAAACGGTTTAGGATTGGTAGGTGTAAAACCAGTTCCCAGCTGTGGAGGCCAAGCCGGTTCCCAGCTGACAGCTGTCGGGATTCTTTTTCTTTCTTTCTTTCTTTTTTTCACATGCTTCCTATCCACAGGGGTGCCAGCTGTTAGAAGGAGCATCCCAGGAAGTCATCCCCAGGAAAGCCCATGGCATGATGGCTAAATGCCTGAACTGTGGCCTTGGACCGACCTGACTTTGCATCCCAGCTCTGCCATTCACTGGCTGTGTGACCTTGGATAAGTTATTTAACTTCTCTGTGCCTGTTTCCTCTTTTGTAAAAGAAAGTAAAATTAGTACCTATCTCTTCTGGAAACTGGGGAAATTAAATGAGATAACATGTAAACACAACAGTGCCTAACACATGATAGGCATTTAACTTAGACTAATCTACCCTATTCATTATTTGTCACAGGTCACAATGGTCAGTGCACTCTGGAAACCCATTTAGGAGACTGAAGAATCAAACAATTATTAAAAAAAACTTCTACTATCAGTATATGCTCATAAAGGAAGCTGATGGGTTGTCTTTCATTTCTGGTTTGTCCAAAACATATATATTCCAGACTTAGTAAGGTGATACCTGTATTCAAAAGAATTATTGCAAGGGGTGAGAGGAACTACTGCTGTGAGAGAGGGCTGTGACCATAGATCTGCAAACATCTCAGAGTTAGGCAAAAAAATTTTCCTCGTTATAGAGAGGAGTAAACAAGCCTGGAAAGAGCTGGGCTCGGGAAAGTGGGATGAAAGAGTGGCACGAGCGGATGGTAGATCAGAGAACGTTTGACCCTGAGGTCAGCCTATTCTCAGAAGCTGAGGGTGGGCCAAAGTTCAAGGGCCTGGAGGAAGGAGAGAGCTTAACCAAAGTTTGGTTAACAGTGTTTTGTTGCATTGATCAATGGGGACAAGCAGTTCAGCTAATCATTTATGAGGCAAAGAAAGGGGATCATGAGGGTCTGTGTCTGGCCTTGTCACAGGTGAACAGGGGGCATCTTAAGTCAGATGAGAAAGGACCGGTCTTGGCATTAAGCAAAGACTGTTGGGGGATTTCTTAATCCTCACCAACGTGTTCCAGGATCCCAGGGCTCAGGTAAAATTCAGCGTTGTCAGGTTGCAAATTACATGTTTCCCATTTCTCAAAGTGCTGTGTTTCAGATAAAGGATGAAATTTGGGCTTTAATATGACCTGAGAGATCCTGGATCCTTACACAGAGGCTGAGGTCTGTAAGGCAGAAGGGCCAGGGAAGAGCAGGTTTATTTGCAAAGCCCTCGGCAGACTGGACTGTTTAGAACATACGCGTTGTGTAACTTGTGTGGCTCTTGCATTGCTTCTGACCTACAAGTGGATCAATAAGAAATAAAACGTGAAATGAGGCAACATCAGCACAAAGGCTGAAACCGTGCTTTAGTTGAACCCGTGTTGAGGGCCCAGCTCTCTGCTGGTGCTTTGGGGAGTCTCAGCGCTGAAATGCTGTTCCGCCCACGCCCACTGCAGAGCACCCTCTGCCCTGCCCCACCCCCACCCCCCGAAGTAAGCTGTACTGCTTTCTTCACTTCGCCTGTATGGGTTCCAGCGTTTGGCTGGCGTGTCAGGGCTTTCCAGCCAGGGCACCCTGCACCTGGAAAATCTCCCTCTCATTCTGTCCTCTCCTTGCGTAGCCTTTCCTTCTCCGTTGACACGGCTTGAGGGCTGCTCATATAGTCCACCGTGGAGAGGTTGTAATTGTAATTCCTACAATTTGCGACGTGCCCTGGAGGCGGCCTGGATCTGGGGTAGACCCTGAGAGGCTGCCCACGCCTGCCCCCCACCTTGCGGAACGTCTTTATTACACGCTCCTGCCACGTTCTGAGCAGTCAAGCTTTGATTTACTTTCCCTTGCAAGAGCTGAAGGAATAAAGCTGTCAAGTACAAGCTGACGATCTGAGCTAATTCTGCGGATTTATGAAAATGCTCAGAATCCAAGCGGGGTGTGAGAAGTAGCAGCCTGACGCTTGCAGCTGGGAAGTGGGCGCAGTGGGTCCCGCCACCCTCCCAGCCCCGCCCCTTCCTCTTTCCCGAAGGGACTTGTCTCCCCTGCTCCCTGCCTGTCAGGAGCCAATGCCCTCTCCCCTTCTTGAAAACAAAACCAAACCCTGCCTGTTCTGAGAGAGGGTGTGAATCAGAGGATCCTGTAACGGGCGGGAACTTTACTGACTTGTCTGATCCACCTCCCTCCTTTGGGAAAATACCTGTCCCTCCGCTTTTGGAAAGCTGGCTCTGGCCCTTTTTCTTTACATCTAGGAAGGTTCTAATTATGAATCTTCCTAGGGGTGGAAGGAAAGAAGTAACCTTTCATCTGTTGGCCTCCTTCCTTCCCCTAGAGGCTGCTTCCTCCTAT
The DNA here is from genome assembly GCF_963455315.2 of Globicephala melas. Lineage (NCBI taxonomy): Eukaryota > Metazoa > Chordata > Mammalia > Artiodactyla > Delphinidae > Globicephala > Globicephala melas. The sequence continues at coordinate 76,812,974 of NC_083323.1, forward strand.
AGAGAAGGGTAGTCTGTGGCATCTCAAAGGAGACGTGACCAAATATTTAGAAATATCCTCGCATCCAGCGCATTAAAGGAAGGCTGAAGCAGTGTGGACCGCGGGCGTAAAGATAACACTTTTAGAGGGAGGCATTGATTAAATAGAGGGGTGGGGGTGAGCTGAGTATTTAGTCAAATGAGGTTGTGAACCAATACTGCTCTCAGTGATGCCCTACTGTCTGCAGAGAATTCCTGCAAGGGGGGAGAATGTGTCGCTCGTAGCACATCTTGGGCAGAGTACCCCCTCCCCCACTTCTAGTCCCTGTGCTCCCAGTGACGCTGACTCAGCACCGGGCATAGAACTTGGGGCCCAGCTTAAGCCAGTCAGTACATCCTCATCCCCAGGCCACCACAACTGGTTCAGAAATGGGCGCAAGACCTCAGATGGTCCAGCCGTTGAATCCCGGGACTTGTGCTGCAGCTCTCTGGAGCTCTCTCTCTCTCCCTTTCGTTGCACTTGAACCTAAGAGGCTGTGAGGCTGGAGCTACTGCTTCAACCAGCGACTCAGAGCCTGAGAACAGAACCAGCACACAGAGGAGAGAAGAGTCAGCCAACAGAGAAATCTGTTTCTTCTTCGCGCTCTTTGAGCCCTGAGTTAGGCCTTTCCTGAAACCAGTCCTCAATTCTGTGTGCTGATAAATTCCCATTCATCTGAGCCCAGTCTGAGTTAGTTTCTGTCACTGTATACTCAGTCCTAACTGGCAGAATCAATATGCCTAACACATAATAGGTTTTGGAATGAATGTATGATTCAAGCATGTGTTTATCTTTAATGTACTGGGCAGGTGTCCCCACACACTCCGTCCTCTCTGGTTCCTTTCTTCACGTGAGTTCAAAGAGCATCATGTGTTTAAATTCAAAGTAGGTGAATGGTAAGTATTAGTTTTGCTTGAAGATGAGCAGAGCTTAAAGTGGGGGGAATAAGACGTGAGGCTCTCTTAGCCTCAGAGGAGCATTGCCGCCTGAACCATCCCCATGCCCTGACCCCCCCGCCCCCCACGGTCTGTGGAAAGACTCTTCTGTGAAGCTGGTCCCTGGTGCCGAAAAGGTTGGGGACCTCTGGTATAAACTGTTTCGATCCTGTTAGAAATGCTTTTGCCAGCATTTAGGAAAATTTTTTTTTATCTTTGACCTATGTTTCAAATACATATTACTAGCTAACTATCACAAAATGTAGGGCTTAATACAACCATTTATTTGCATGAAGTTTTACAGGTAAGGAGTTTGAGGAGGACTCCCCTGGGCAGTCTGTCCGCCTGCCTTCACGTGGGGCCGTCAGGTCTGCCCCTACACTTCTGAGGTGGCGTGTTTGCTCATGGGTCTGATGTCTTGATGCTCCTGGGCTTTTCTTGTTGTCCACCTGGGGCTTCAGACCCCAGAGCTTCTTTATGTGGCTTGGGCTTCTCATAGCATGGTGATCTCAAGAAAGTTGCACTTATTAGGAGCAGGAAATAGATGTTACTAGGCCAATTAAGGGCTGTACCCGAAACAGGTGCACTATGGCACTATTGCCATATTCGATGGTCAAAGCAGTCACAGAGCCTGTGGAGGTCTAAGGACAGTGTCAAGTTCTCGTTGCAGAAGAGCAATGGGGTTGGGAGATATTTTGTGGCCATCTTTAGAACATACAGTCTGCCACAACCCATAATCTTCTAAGGAATGTATCACATGGAAATAATGAGAAAGACGGTATAAAAACACAGAAGTTCATTATGACTTTTGTAGAAAAAAACCCCAAAACAGTGGAAACAATCTACATGTCTACCAATGGCTAAATGACTAAGTCAACTGTCACACACCAACTAACAGGAATAAAAAGCCATAATAATTGAGAAGATTATGAAACAACATGAACAAGTGTTGCTATAAAAAGAGAAAATGTAAAATTCAAAAGCACATGCAGGGGCTTCCCTGGTGAGGCAGTGGTTAAGAATCCGCCTGCTAATGCAGGGGACACAGGTTCAAGGCCTGGTCCAGGAAGATCCCACATGCCGCGGAGCAACTAAGCCTGTGCGCCACAACTACGCCTGTGCACTACAACTACTGAGCCCGTGAGCCACAACTACTGAGCCCATGTGTCACAACTACTGAAACCCACGTGCCACAACTACTGAAACCCACGTGCCTAGAGCCCATGCTCCGCAACAAGAGAAGCCACCACAGTGAGAAGCCCGCACACTGCAAAGAAGAGTAGCCCCTGCTCATCACAACTAGAGATAAACCCGTGCGCAACAATGAAGACCCAACTCAGCCAAAAATAAAATAATTAATTTTTTTAAAAAAGCATGTGCACTATGATGATAATTATGTAAAAACCTGCACACATCTGGACAAAGTCTGGAAGGAAATATGTAGAAATGAAAATAATTGCCTTGAGGTGGTAAGATTCTGCATGACTTCCATTTTCCTCTTTATTGTTACAGCTTCATGAAAAATGAAAATGAGAAGAAAAGAAGATAATTAAAGCTTTAATTGTCAGTGCTCAGTACTTGGCAGGTACATGTACTGAAGAAGTGCAGGAAAGATATAGGGAGAACACAGTTCTTCCTGTAGTTCACTCATTCAGATAAGCTGCCAGGTCAGAGGATCCACAGATATACTTATTTATAATTAACTTTCTGTTATGACCTGTCATCTTCGGTATGCTGATTGTCACGGAATCAATAATTATTATATTACCCTTGCTACGTTCCTAAGGCTGTTCATGATATGAGACTGAAAACGCTTTAAAAAGCTACTATGACATGTAAACATAAGATGATATTTTATTTAATCTTTTTCATAATGACTCCATCTTATCCAGAGTTTCTAAGATTGTCAGTGGTAATTTAGTGTGGGAATTTATCCTAGAATGCTCTAGTGAGAACCTAGTTTACCTCCAGTCTCACGGCCCCTGTTTGCCTGGGGACTCCATGTTTTGTATGTGAAGAAAGAGGCTGCAGAGTCTGGAATAGTCTATGCTAATCAAACTGCATGTGAAGTTCCTGAAGTGGCCCCGAATTTAACCTGGGTCTGGGAGACTAGGGACCAACCAGCCCGCCTGGGACTATGACAGTCATAGCTGTAGGTGACCTCCAGCCCTTCACAGCCAAATCCAACCTTTGAATGGGCAATGCTCTCCAATGTTTAACTTGCCAGTCATTACTGTGTCTTTTTTTTGAAGGCCTTTTAAAACTTATTAAGGAAGGTGAAAGAAACTGCAATAAAGGTCAAAGTCTTAAAAAAGTCTGATTAAATAATTGCAAAAACAAATTTTAAAAAAGAGCTATCTGATTAGTTGTCATGACCACTTGTTGTGTTTGAATAGTTAACGACTGGAGAAAACCTGGAGGAGGGAAGTGTTTAGATTACTTTGATTTAGGGCGATTGCCTTTTGGCGAGTTAAAAAAAAAAACAAACTTATCTACTGGTTGATTAACGTAACTGCTGGTATTCTTAGAATTAACATTTCAGTATTCTTTTTTCCTGAAATTGGAGTTTTATTTAACAAATGCTTATCTACCAGGCATTATGTGGCATTATCCTGTACTTTACAGGTAATAACTAACTTAATTCTCAAAAACCCATAATGCAGGTATTGTTTTACAGATGAGGAGACTGAAGCTGGAAAAGGTTAAGAAACTTGTGCAAGATCACCAGCAATAAGCATCTGACCAGGACTCAGACCCATGTAGCCAGACTCCAGAGTCTTTTACTACTGTACTGTGCAGCCTGGGTAAGGATTCCCTTAGAATTCCGTGTTAACAAATAAAGCTACAAAGATCTAATAAATCTAATAAAATATTTCCATATCTAGGTGTATTCTTTTCAATCAAATTGCAGCAAAGACTCCTGTACTCAAAATAATTCATAAGCTTTCTCTTGTTCTTATTCATACAACTCTACATTAGGAAAGATACTGTAATTTGCAATACAGCCAAACCCTTTTAAGAGGATTTACTTGCTCTCCAGCTACCAGATGGTCATAATAATGAAAGGTTAAATGTACTGTGCCTTTGCATGGTGTGCTTGTCAATTTCACTGGTTCGCCCGCCCAACCCCATGAAACACTCCTCCTGGTATTGAAGACCCTATGTAGTCCCTTGAATCTGGGCTAGCCTTGTTGACACTATTAACCAATAGAATATGGCAGAAGTGATGCTGTGCTAGGTCCAAGATTACGACTTGAAAGGGCAGTAGCTTCCACTTTTTGCCGTTGGGAGCCCTGGGCTGCCGTGGAAGAAATCCAATTACCTTGTTGTAGAGACAAATGAAGAGGTCATGTGGCCAGGGAGAAGGAGGCCCCACTGAGCCCAGCCCCCAGTCAATATGCCAGCTGATTGCAGATACCCAAGTGACCACTGGCAAGATCAATAGAAAAATCACATAGCTGAGCCTAGCCAAATTGAACAGTTGTTTTAAATCACTAAGTTTGGGGATAGTTTGTTATGCAGCAATAGATAACTGGAACACCAGATGCCTTTGCCTTTTATTAATGTGCTCATTCCAAAATATTTATTGACTGTCTACCATGTGACAGTTCTAGGAACTGGATATAGTGGTGAAAATTAACAATTAAACAAATAAGTAAACACCTTCTAAGGAAGTTGCTTTCAGGTAGAGATCTGAATGATTAGAAGGAAGCACGTTCTGGAGATGGTGAGGAGATGCAGTCAGAGAGGTAGGCCGGGACTAGATTATGTCTGGGCCCTGGAGGAGTTTGGATTTTATTCTATGTAGAATGGGGAACTATTGGAGAGTTTTACAGAATGGAGTGATATTCTCTAATGTGGTCTCTGAAAAGGATGGCTCTGGCATCTGCGTGGAGTAAAAACTGTAGGGGCACCAGGCAAGATCAGGGAAATTAGGCAATGGCCCAGGCAGTAGGTGAGGATAGCTCAGACTAGGGAAGCGATTCTCAAAGTGTGGTCTTGTCAGCTTAGTGTTTCCTCAAACAGTTAAACATAGAGCTGCTCTATGACCTAGCAGTTCTACTCCTTGGTATATACCCAAGAGAACTGAAAATACATATCCACACGAAAGCTTGCACATTAATGTTCATAGCAACATTATTGATAATGGCCAAAAAGTGGAAACAACCCAATTGATGAATAAATAAAATGTAGTATATTCATGTAATGGAATATTATTAAGCTATATGAACAAATGAAGTACTGATACATGCTACATATGAACTTTGAAAATATTATGCTAAGTAAAAGAAGCCAGACAGAAAAGACCAACTAAAGTTCAATTTAACTTTTATCAAGCACCCAGAATTGGCAAATCCATAGAAAAAGAAAGTAGATTAGTGGTTATCACGGGCTGGTATGAGGGGCAATGGGTAAAGACTGCTAATGGAGTGACAAAGATGTCTGGAATCAGATAATGGTGATTATTGCACAACTTTGTAAACATGCTGAAAACTATTGAACTGTCGATCTTTTCGTTTTTTCTTTTTGGCTGTGCCACACAGCTTATAGGATCTTAGTTCCCCGACTGGGGATCGAACCCAGGCTCCCAGCATTGGAAGCGAGATTCTCAACCACTGGACCACCAGTGAATCCCCTGTTGATCTTAAAAAGTATGGTAAGTGAAGTTTATGGTAAGTATAGCTCCATATTTTTAAATGTTAAAAAGTGTTGTCTGTGGAGACCTGGAGATCCCTCTGAGACATTCTAGTGGGTCTGCAGGGTCAAAAGTATTTTCATAATAACACTAAGACATTACTTGCCTTTCTTATTCTCCTTCTTTCATGAGTATACAGTAGAATTTTCCAGACGATGGGCTTCCCTGGTGGCACAGTCCCCAATGAAGGGGACACAGGTTCGATCCCTGGTCCGGGAATATCCCACATGCCATGGAGCAACTAAGCCCATGTGCCACAACTACTGAGGCTGTGTTCTAGAGCCCTTGAGCCACAACTACTGAGCCCACACACCACAACTACTGAAGCCGGTGCACCTAGAGCCCGTGCTCTGCAACAAGAGAAGCCACCGCAACGAGAAGCCCGCGCACCGCAACCAGAGAAAGCCTGCATGCAGCAATGAAGACCCAATGCTGCCAAAAATAAATAAATAAAAGAATTTTCCAGAGGGTAGTGACATGTGATATTGCAGCAGATTGAACGCAGAAGTAGATGTGAAAATGCAACCTTTTTTTTTTTTAAAGTCAGACATTAAAGAGATTGGCAAAAAAGTAAAGCAATGCCACTATTCTCTCTAAATTTTGTGAGGAGATATGTCTACTTAGAAAAATATACTATTTATATTAACATGATATGGACTTATTTTTTAATGGGCAAATAAATATTTTAAATTGTTTCAGCTCAGATTTCTAATACTAATGATAAGTATTAATATAACTCACATAAACAAAGGTCTTGGGAGTCCACAATACTAGTTTCCAAGAGTGTGAAGGGACCCTGAGACCAAAAAGGTTGAGGACTGCTGCTGAACTAGAATAATAGCAATGGAGGTAGTACAAAGTGGTTTGAAGGTAGACTCCATTCCTGGGGGTTTAGATGTTAGTAGTAAGAGGAAGAAAAGAGTCAAGAATGGCTTCTGGTTTGGGGCCTAAGCAAATGTGGATGGTGATGCCATGAACTGAAATGGGGAGAACTGTGTGAGGAGGAGGTTTGGTACCGAAAATCAAGTTCTACGTCAGAAATTTAGACGTTTGGACATTGAAAGATCACCTCCTTTAATACTCCCTCCAATCCAATGAGTTAGATATTACTGTCTCCATTTTACAGGTGAAGACATTATAATTCAGAGTTTGCCTAGAACGCGGGAGATAGATCCTGATCTGAACCAGGTCTGACTCTGAAATCCTGGCTTAGCTCAGTCGCCCTAAACTAAATTCACCTGAACTCCCAAACAGGAGGAAATAATAAAGGGATTTAGGTAAAAAGTGACATTTAATATAGGTAACAACCAGCGTGGTACCCTGTGGAGGCTGCAGTTCCCAGGAGTAGCAACGGCAGGTTTTCTGTGGGATTGCAGAGGGTGAGGGGGACCAGGTGGGCATCAACCATGTCCACTAGGGTGCCGGCAGAGTTGCCAACCAGAGCCCAGGCCTGCTCCGCTCAGGGCAGGAGAAGCCAGTGGGTGGGTTGGGGGAGGAGGAGGAGGAGGCGCTAAGGTAAGTTCTCACATTTTAAGAGGAATTTTAATATTTTAACAGAGTGCAACTATAGCAGTGTAAAGCCAGCTGAAAGTGAGCTGTGGTGCTGGGAAGGTGGATGTTAAAATATTTCTCCTCTCATTCCGGGTTCAGAGAAATTGTTTTCAAAAGCAGAGACGTGGGCTTCCCTCGTGGTGCAGTGGTTGAGAGTCCGCCTGCAGATGCAGCGGACACGGATTTGTGCCCCGGTCCGCGAAGATCCCACGTGCCGCGGAGCCTCTGGGCCCGTGAGCCATGGCCGCTGAGCCTGCACGTCCGGAGCCTGTGCTCCGCAACGGGAGAGGCCACAACGGTGAGAAGCCCGCGTACCGCAAAAAAAAAAAAAAAAAAAAGCAGAGACGTTGGGTTTCCGTTTTGCTCTGTTTCTTGTCCTGTAAATAATCAACTTGCTTCATTTCTACTCCTCGGATAAAATCAACCACCCAACCAACCAACCTATCACATATGGGAATGTGACTTATAACAGATATTCATTTTAACATAATTTCAACACAATAAAACAATACGTGGAAATACTTAAACTCAAAATTCAAATTCCTGCAGCTTCAATCTGAAAAAAAATTTTGTATTACTACTATTATCTAAACTAGGTGACTATCAGTAAGAATTTTAATATTACTTACTGTATATTATTATGATTGTGCCTTTAAAAAAAGAGTCAATCTCTTAGATATACATACCACAGTATTTTCTGGTGAGATGATATTATATCTGACAGTTGATTTCCAATAATCTAGTGCAGTGGGGGTGAGGAGACAGTGGGGTTATAAATGAAACAAGATAGACCACATATCGATAAATGTTGAATCCAGGTAATCAATACATGGGGACTCATTATTCCATTCTTTCTTTCTACTTTGTGTGTTTGGAAATTTCCAGAACAAAAGTTTAAGAAAAGAGTTCAATATTTATCCAATGTTTAGAGACTGTTGCTGTTCAAAAAAAGGACACAGGATACAAGACTGTAAATTGTTTTCTATATTTCACTTGCTTTAGGGTCTTTTTTCTTTAAAGGATTCTGTAAAATTGTACATTTCAAGACGAATATAAAAAGTAGTGTGTATTTATCCATAATCTCCTTTATCACAGCTTCTGGGTGCCTCCTGTACACTTCCAATTATAGCAATGAGAGTAAATAATTCCCCCTAATTTGGTCTTAATGTTCAACTCTTGTCACATTAATTGCTACCTTTGTGTAGCTACTGCCTAGTAATACATCACTAGACAAGACAGACATTTTAGTGTCTAAATTCAGATGTTAACCATGCAAGTTTTTCATTTTTCAGTAATTTACTTGTTTTAGGTGAAAAATTTTAAATTCTGTTTTAACTTAGTTCATTATTGTAATCTGGGCATATTTTGCCTTAGAGGCGTCTCCAGAACTCACTTTTTACCCAACGATGTTGAAAAGGTGGTTCCACAATATTTTAACATTTCTAGCTATAAATTATTTTTACACCCTGAATAAGATACTCCTGCCACCACCACCCCCTCGCCACATGTGAAGACGCAACTTGAAGACGGCCGTCTGCAAACCAGGAAGAGGGCTCTCCCCAGACACCCAATCTGCTGGCACTTTGATCTTGGATTTCTCAGCCTTCAGAACTGTGAAAAATAAATTTTTATTATTTAAACCTCCCAGTCTATGATAATTGCAGCCTGAACTAAGAAAAGGAGTTTGGTGTTTTATAAGCCTAGATAGCAATTTTGTAAAGTGATAAAAAGTTAAGCAAACTTAACTTTTAACTAAATTTAAGGACAGGACAGCTTAATACAGAAAGTTGAAGTTATGTTATCCATCTCAAACCTTGAAGAAATGGGAGTATAAATTTAAAATGGTTGTTTCATGCTCTTGGTTCTTCACTACTAGATAATGCTCTTTCCTACTCTTAGTTAATAACATGCATATCTAAAATTAAGCCTCTTGTGTTGCCTTGGATTCTGTTACTTTAAATAGGCACCAACCAGATTATAATTTTTACTTGTTTGAAGGTTGTTGGAGTCTGATATTAATTTCTTTCCTGCCAAAAAAATCACAATGGGCAAGCTGGAAGTCAGAAACAATTATTCAGGATAGCACAATTAAATTGGCTTTTCTCCCGGCATCTTTCTTGTTACCTTTACTTATCGCTGGAGTCTGAAGTTCAAGGAAATAGTCATAGGAGAATTCTTTTAAAAAAGTGAGAGAGAGAGAGGCTATAGTTTTCCTAAAACAGAATAGGTACTTTCCAGAATGTATTCCAAAAAGTATTATGTAATCTAAAATTGCTCCCTAGAAATCATGGAGGGGGTTCTAAGCTTGGAGGATAACAGTTGCTTAGAAGCAACTAAGATGAATAAACATGCTGCAATTTCCTCCTAAGATTTCAAGCCTAATTCAATGATGGGATTATATCTAAATTGCTAAGCTTAAAATAATTGCCTCACGAATAGTCATATTGATTATGACTGAAAAACACAGAGGATCTGTGTTCTATTTTTAGTTTAAATGTACACTCTTTGTTGAGGAAGCTGAGGGATGCATTTACAGTTTTCTGAAAGAATAAACTGTGATGTGTGGATGTGAGGAAAGAGAAAACAGTTCTTGACCTCCATAAGCTCTCAGCTGCACAAGTTGGAAAGAAAAGATTTATATATCTGAATTAGTTAATATTGCAAGACTAAATTGTGTGGGACTAATTACAAGTGCCTCTGAATTCAGGGTGGGAGAGAATTGATGAGTGAGATTTCTGTGATTTAAAGGAAGTATTAGAAAAATTGTATATGAAGTCTGGCACTGAGAACTCAGGTTTACGTTCTGGCATGTGGTAAGGGTCTAAAGATGTTGGGTCCAAAACACGCCCAAATCAAGATCCGTAGTTTTATTTAGCTGGCTCTTCAATTCAGTGCTTTCAGCTGTGAGGTTTATAGTTGAAACTGAAGAAGGTCACACATTGATAACACGAAATCGAGTTCATCACTGAATAGCCAAATTAAGTGGTTTTGATGATTGAAAATTATACACACATAAACATTATACTTTGCTACATTTCGACATTTATAGTTACTTATATTCTTGAGACTATTTTGGATCTCATTATGTGCAACACTGTATATCTATAGGACGCATTGACATATCACTAGAACACTGCCTGGCATACAGTAGGCACTCAATAAGAATTGTTGAATAATGAATGAATTGTCAACATTCATACTCCTTTATGCATGCATGTGTATATATGCATATATGAATATATCTATAGTCATTCAAATTGATCTTAAGAATAAGTCAATAAAAGAGTTACAAGTTTGAGTTATTTATGAAAATAATCATGATTCACAATGTTGACAATCTTTTCTCACAGAAAAATACACATACACACTTAAAAAGGAAAGGTTTTGAATTACAAAACTGCAACAGATGCCTGTTGTAAAATTTTTTAACAATTTATAAATTTCATATTTGAGATATGAAAAATAAAAAGTGGAAGCTTTTCATATTTTCTAAGCACAAACATAAGTATAGAGTTTCTTTTTAACACAGGATCATATTCTATATTTTTCTTTCTTGATTTGATATATTTTATATATTCAACCATATAGTAGATAATTTTTTTTCTATCCGTGCATCCTTCTTTCTTACATTACACCACATAGATATACCATAATTTATATAACCATTTCCTTTTGGTAGAAATAAGATTGTCTCCATTTTTTTAATACCATGAACAATGTTTCAGGTCATATCACTGCACACATATCCTTTGCTTGTGTATTTTTGTAGGAGAGATTCTGAGAAGCAGAATTGATGAAACAAAAGGTAGGAGTGTTCTAAATTTTGATGGAAAATCTGTATTTTAATCGCTACTCTTATATTCTCAATCTTGGTTTAGAGAAGGAACCCATCCAACCAAGGAAACTATCCTCTACAGCAGACTGTTAAGATTTCTTCCTCATCCTATGGTCCCTGATTCTCAGGTGGAGCCTGACCTAGCTGCCTGAGATTCTAGTGGCATATTGTTGTTACCTCCTTGAGAAGAGATAGCACTGGGGCTTTTTCCAGAATATGGAATTATATATTCTTTCCTTTTAGATTTAGAATATGTATAATTTTATTTTTAACTGGGAGGGAACTTACAGATCAATCCCCTTATTTGGGGGGCATACTTTTAGTTGCTAGTAAAAGAAAATAACTCAAACCGGCTGAAACAATAAAAGGAATGTATTGGCTCACATTAACTGACAAATCCCAGATATTCACCTGGCTTCTTGTGTGATTTGATCCGGAGTTCATGATATAATCTGCTTTTCAGAGTTCCTCTAGTCTCTGCCCTGTTCTGTATGTTGCCTTCATCCTTGGCCTGGCTTTCCTTGTAGGGCTACCAGCAATTCTGTATACTTCCTCATTTACATCCAAGACGAGAAGAGGTTGTTCCTTCCTCCAGTTATCAAATGAAAGTTCTGAACCTCACACTAAGTAGACCAGCTTAGGACAATTGTCCATCTTCAAATCATTAACCCTTAAAGGGACATAGGTTCACAAAGCCTCACCCTAGAGCTAGCAGTAAGGCCAATCCCACCCAAACAACATCAAGGCTAAACAATGAAGGGAGGGGAATGGATTCTGATTAAACAAACACTCCTTAGGGAGGAACTTCCTTTCCTCTTGCCTCTTTTCCATAAGGAGGGACTTCTACTACGGTAACACTCATGGCCCCTCCTTTGCCCCTTGCTTACTATTCTCTTGAATGATGGATAGCAAAGTCTGACATTCATGGTCCTCATTTCTCTGCTGGATGGAGCTAATCTAATTAAAGGTTGTAAGCATTGAAGATTCAGCTATTTTCTTTCCACCTGGAGCTTATGTGGGGCAGCAATACTAGGGTAAATGTAGATGTTCTGCAGTCTCAAATGTTCCCTTCTGTGTGCCGTGCCAGGGTCTGGCTTGGGGGAAGATTTCTGAACACAAAATGTAATCTATCAACAATTGAAAAAATAAGTTTATGATATTTTAAATATAGTCTGCTATTGTTTCAAGAAGTAGATAAGGTACAATTAGTTTTTATAGGTTTATGTATTTATAGTTATATAAATCTTGAAAACATATACAGAGTTACAGCTTCTCTTCACGTCTTTTCAATTGGGGTTGGGTGGATGCCTAGAGAGGTATTTATACCTTTTAGCCTGGGGTAGCCAGAAGGTTTTGCTTAATCCTTCCTATCAATATTCTCCAGGCCAAATCACACTTACATATATGCTCTTTTGGCTGCAAGGGGCAGAATCCCAATTTAAATTACCTTAGGCAAAAAAAAGTCAAATTCATGATAACATTAGAGGATGCTTGCTCCATTTGTGTCCTCTGTCCTGAGCGTCATCCTCATTCTTCTCTCTTGCTGCAGATTATCTTTCTTCCCATAACAGAAACATGACCACTGGTATCTCCTGAGTTTCTCAGCTTACAATGCTGGCCACCTGCAGAGAGACCACCTCAACTCTCTAGGTTTCAAGTCCAAGACCAATGAGAAATTGCTTATTGGCCCAGCTTGGGCCACAAGGCTTCTTCTAGACCAATCAATTGTTTTGAGAGGAGGGAGAGATGTGCGTGTGTGTGTGTGTGTGTGTGTGTATGTGTGTGTGTCTGTGAGATGTTGTATCACATCATTGTATCGATAGCTCCTAAGAGAGCAATTTGGTTGGAATGAAAGGAACAGGGTTCTCAGAAGAAGGAGGCGGTCCTGAGAAAATAATTACACATAAATCTACTATAGTATTATTGGAAAAAAGAGAAAGAATAGGACTAGATGATGAATAGGAACTAATGTTTGGTATTTTATATGAGGTAAAGGGAGAAAAGAAGGTCTAGAGATTTCATTGAGAAAGTAAGGAAACATTCATGTGAAACTTTTTTTTTTAACATCTTTATTGGAGTATAATTGCTTTACAATGGTGTGTTAGTTTGTGCTTTATAATGAAGTGAATCGGCTATACATATATCACCATATCTCCTCCCTCTTGCGTCTCCCTATTTTTTTTAATTAGGATTTTTTAAAAAAAATTTTATTTATTTTTGGCTGCGTTGGTCTTCATTGCTGTGCGTGGGCTTTCTCTAGTTGTAGTGAGTGGGGGTCTACTCTTTGTTGTGGTGCATGGGCTCCTCATTGTGGTGGCTTCTCTTGTTGCGGAGCATGGGCTCTAGACGTGTGGTCTTCAGTAGTTGTGGCTCGCGGGCTCTAGAACGCAGGCTCAGTAGTTGTGGTGCTCCGGTTTAATTGCTCCGCGGCATGTGGGATCTTCCCAGACCAGGGATCAAACCCATGTCCCCTGCATTTGCAGGCGGATTCTTAAGCACTGCGCCACCAGGGAAGTCCCCATGTGAAATTTTAGATAGTACAGACATACTCAAAATGTTGACAAATGTTATGCCTTATTACTTTCAAATACTTCAGTAAAAAACAGATGAAACAAAATGGCAAAATGTTAATATTAAAACTAGGTGATGGGTATATATGTGCTCATTATCCTAGTCTTTCTGTATGTTTGAAAAATGTTCATTTCAAAAGAAAAAAATAATCAAATTCCGAAGTGGATCTCTGAAAAGAAGTCATAAGCAGCACAGAGGGGAAAGATTAGTCAACTCAAGTAAGGAGATGTCATAGACTTATCAACATCAGAGCTGAAAGGGCCTTAAGATATCCTACAATCCAGTCTTTTAGGCTTTGTTCCTGTCCTGCCACTAACAATGTGTGTTTGGGTAAGTCACGAAAATTCTGTGGAACTTAGACATTTTTATTTGTAAAGTGAGAGGGCTGGCTTAGCTGATTTCAAATATTCTGTGTTAAACTCACTCAAAACTAGCTAAGACTAGGGACTTCCCTGGTGGCACAGTGGTTAAAAATCCACCTGCTAATGCAGGGGACATGGCTTCGAGCCCTGGTCCGGGAAGATCCCACATGCGGCAGAGCAGCTAAACCTGAGAGCCACAAATACTGAAGCCCCTAGATCCTGAGTTCCGCAACAAGAGAAGCCTGCGCACCACAATGAAGAGTAGGCCCTGTTCACTGCAACTAGAGAGAAAGCCCACACACAGCAACGAAGACCCAACACAGCCAAAAATAAATAAATACATAAATTTATTAAAAGAAATCATTAGCTAAGACTAGCTCTCAGGTATCAGTAAGACTTTAAGAAAGTGAGTCACCCCCATTTGCCTGGCATTGAAGGCTCTTCATGCTCTGGCTCCAACTGAACTATTGTCCTCTATGCACTTTTATACCCCAGTCATTTCCTCTGTGCCTGGAACGTCTTCCTTCCCATCTCTACCTGATGAACTCCTATTCCTCTTATAAGGCCACCTCAAATATTACCACTTTCTTGATGTCCTAGTGGATTCCTTAATAAGATTTGACCTCTGCTCACTAAATCCTACATCACTTTTTGAACTTGTCCTGTGGAATATACGACATTTTACTTTTTATTATCTCTTTTTGGTATTTTAATTATTATTATTAATTTTTTGCGGTACGTGGGCCTCTCACTGCTGTGGCCTCTCCCGTTGCGGAGCACAGGCTCTGGACGCGCAGGCTCAGCGGCCATGGCTCACGGGCCCAGCCGCTCCGAGGCATGTGGGATCTTCCCGGAACGGGGTACGAACCCGTGTCCCCTTCATCGGCAGGCGGACTCTCAACCACTGCGCTACCAGGGAAGCCCGGTATTTTAATTATTTTTGAAAAATATTTTCCTTCCTGCTAGACTCTAGACTCCTGAAGAAGAGGGATTGTGTTTTATTTAGTTTCATATTCTCAAAGCATTAGCATAATGACTTACATAAAAGAGATTTTTTATAAACTTGGACCCATTGTATACAGTAGAAACAGATTTATGCAAAATCGCGAGATGGCTGTTTTGCTACCAAACTCTTATTGGCATAAACTGACACTTTTTCTGAAACTAATGATGAGGGAATATGGTTATTGATTTTCCAAATAACTTTTCATTGTGATAAGATTTTCCCAGAAAGCTAAAACCCTGGCAGAAGAAAATGTCACTCAAGAAAACGTCACTCACAAAAGAAAATCTTTTGTTGGAATTGTGATTATTTGGCATGTTTTGTGCTATGTAGAGGTTAAGGCTGGGATTGTTTTCTCCATTGCAGGTTCCCAGTCAGGCAGCATATGTACAAGCAGAATGCAAGGCCATGCTCTAAGTATTTGATCAATGATCTTCTGTCTCTGAAGGACTCTCTGGTAAAAACTCCAATGGAGGGCATCACTTATGCTTGGAGAGGCTCAGCCATGCTAGGGTCTGCTGCCTGCAGGAAGCACAGGAATGAGGAATTGACTGAGCACGGCTAACCTGGTGGCATATCATGTGGTGACTCTGACTACTAGTAAAATGTGGTCCAATGAACATCTGGGACTCTGAATAGTTACTTTAGCAATCCCATCTCTCTTGGTTGTGAGTATGTGTGGATGACATGGTGGAAATGAAGGACGGTACCGACAGAGGTTGTCTTAGCATGGGAATAGGGATATGATCTCTCCCCTCAACACAACTTAAATATTTTGTAAGATTTAAGTCATTTTTGTTCACTTAGCTAATTTATTTCTATGTCATTATTTTGGGGGAAAACATGTATGCAATGATATATAGTTAATTCTTGGTTATCCTTTCAGCTTTTTTCTTTTTTGTTTTTTGGTTCGCGGGCCCCTCACTGCTGTGGCCCCTCCCGCCACGGGGCACAGGCTCCGGACGCACAGGCCGAGCGGCCACGGCTCACGGGCCCAGCCGCTCCGCGGCATGTGGGATCTTCCCGGACCGGGGCACGAACCCGCGTCCCCCGCATCGGCAGGCGGACTCCCAACCACTGTGCCACCAGGGAAGCCCTCAGCTTTGTTTAATTGCAGCTTAATGCAGAATATACCTACACATTGTCATTCTGAAGTGATAATTAGAACATATCCAGGTATCTTCAAATTAGAGTTTAATCTTGTAATGTGTGACAATTCTCTTGAAAGCCTTAGGGGCGATTTTAGAGATTTTGTCTATTTTGATGAAATTTATATATCATAATTGAATGCATAACATTTGAAAAGTAACTGACTTATGAGTTTGTAAGCCCTGCATTACAAACTCATAAGTCAGTTACTTTTCAAATGAACAAAAAGTGACATATCCCTTGGCTAGTGCAAACAGTAAATTAGTTTTCTATTGTGCTTTGTTTTATTAGTCTAGAATCTAACAAACAATCTGTAAGGATCTACCAGCAAAGACAGGAGAAACATACACAACCTGTCATTCCCTCCCCCCACCATTAGTGAAATTGTTTTACATATTTCAGTACTCTGTATATGAGAAACAGCAATCATTGTATAATAGCAAATTAGCATATGTTCATAAATATGTCACAGATATTACAGTTTCTGTATTTTCCTAGTAGCATCAACAACTTGTTACTACCTAGATAACCACCCTTCTTTCATTCATTCTATAAACATAAATTGAAGGACTACGTGGACCAGGGTTCTGATATATACTAGAAATAGGAATAGCAGGATGGTGACTCCTGCTGTGTGGAGCTTACAACCCAGATGAGCAGACAGACACAGAAAAAGTCATTATAAGCGTTTTGAGGGAAAAGTGCAGGGTGCAACAGGAGCTAATGGTGCGTTTCCCAGGCTGTGGCTCATTCTGATTTTTTGATTCTTCTTACCCTTCAAACTTGGAGAGAAAGTGAGGGTACAAGCTACAGTAATTGATGGTATGCATGCATACATATCTTCCAGGAAGAACATTATTCAGTCAAATAATTGAGGTTCGTCCTCTCAGTCCACCTCCCTGGAAGGTGTGCTTTTGTGTCTAGCAGCGTTGTTCACGATGCACACCCACACGCCCCCCCCCCCCCGCCCCGCTCCCTTATCCCCAAATCCCGAAGGAAGAGAGTACGGAGTGGTGTGGAAGGGATGACACTGTGGAGTGGGATGGATTCAGTTTTTCACCTTTCAAGAGAGGAAGAACTGACTGGTGAGCTCGTTCTGAATAATGTGAAGTCAGAGGAAAGTGCAGGGTAAGAGAGCCATAGTCTTGCGAAGAGCAGAGTTCAGGGTCTAATTCCTGTTGCTTTATCAGCCGCTGATTGTACCTGCTGGGAGAGCTGATAATATCAAAAGAGTACAGAGCTGGGGAACTGGAGCGCCTTGGCTACTTTACACTGACCTGGAAAATGTCAGGATAAATTACGGAATGGGTCGAGGAGGGGAAGTTGGTAATTGAAGTCCTTTTAGAAGTCTCAAAGCTTTGTGGATATTGAGTATTGTTCCCCCCCTGCCCCCTTCACCATTGAGCTGGCACCAATTCAGTGAGGAAGGATGGCTTGTGAATGGGGCTGAGGGCTGGGAGAAGGATTCAAAGACTAGGATCTTAAAATGAGATTGGCATCTGCACTTGTCACAGTTTAAAACATGTTGATGGTCCAGATCGTTGTGGGAAATGATTTCAGAGCGCCGTTAACCTTTCCCAAAGCTGCATTTCTTTTTTTAAAAAATCAGGATAGGTAGCATCCCGTTTAGAAAGCATAATCCTGCTCTGCGGCTTTGCCTCTTGCGGGCAGGTGGAGGCCAGGAGCCGCGTGTGTGGGGTCGCCCCCGCGCCGCAGCCCCCGCCGGCGGGCGGGCACGAATCCCGCCAGCCCTGGGCTCTCCCTCCGAGCCCGCTGCACGCGCGCGCACACACACGGCCGAAACGCGCGCTCCCGCCCCTCGCGAGCGCGCCCTCCTCTCCGCGCCCCCGCCCCACGCGCCGGTCCTCCGCGCCCCCGCGCTCCCACAGCCCGAGCGCCGGCTCAGCTGACCCGCGGGCGCCAGACGCCGTGGCTCCCAGCTCGCGAGTGCAGCTGCGGCGGCGCGGGCCTCTCACGGCGACACTCCCCCCCCCCCGCGCCCCTCCCCCACCCCGCACCGGGATCCGGACCGACTGCGCGCGAGCTCGCGGCCCCTTCCCCGGCGCTGAGCGAGGAGCCAAGCTGCGGTGACGAGCGGCGGCTGCGCGGCCATGGGCGCGCCCGGGTCGCCCTAGGGCGGGCGCGCGGAGACCAAAGCCCGAGCGGCAGTCTCGGCCGCGAGCCCTCTCGGGAGGCGGCGGCGGCGGCGGCAGCAGGAGCAGCGCAGCCGGGATGAGCGGGAGCGGCGCGGCGCCTGGCCCGGGCTCGGGCTCCTCCCCGGCCGCTTGCCGTTTCGCGCACTACTTCGTGCTGTGCGGGATCGACGCGGACAGCGGCCTGGAGCCCGACGAGCTGGCGGGTAAGGCCGGGCTGCGGTGGCGCGGGGGTCCCTTCAGGGACGCGGGGGGTGCTGCGGGGACGCTTGGGAGGCGGCGTGCGGGCTCCAGACAAAGTCAGCTCCCGGCGGCGCCCGCTCTCTGGCCGGCAGGGCTCTCGGGCGGCGATTAATGACATTGTTATTTATTCCGCGTGCAGGGTGCGCTGCTGAGCCCGCGGGCGCCCGCCGGGGGCTTTTGCCTGACGGGCGCGGGGTTAGGAATAACGGGTGCGGGGGCAGTGTCGGGGTCGGCCCCGAGGGCACGGCCCCAGCCCGGCGCGCCGGCCCCCTCGCCCGCAGCTGCCCGCGGAGGCGGCCGGTGAGTCACCGGGCGCATTAACTCCAGGCCTCTCTGTGCTCCTGCGGCTCCCGCCCCCTACCCTCCACCCTCCGCCCCGGCTGCGAAGTTTCAGCCTCGGCACGTGACGTGGCGCCCCGGCCCCCTCGGGGAGGGGAGTTGGAGGCCGCGGGGTTCGCGCCCACCCAGGTGGCGGTGGCCCGTGGGGCGAGCACCGGGCGGGAGGCTGGTTGTACTTCATCCCTGACTGTTCCCGGTCTGCGCCGCCTCACGCCTCGGGTTCTGCGATGACCGTCGAGTCACCTTTTGGAATCCTGTCGGTTTGGCAGTGTCACCGGAGCTGGCGACGATCTTTGAACGCTCGGGTCCCGGCACGACGCTTTGTTGACACCGCTTATACTGTTCCGAGTTTAAGTAGTTGGATATTTCCCCTCAGTTGGGTGCACCGAGTGTTGCCGCCTGGGTTTTCCTGGAGGGGCATTGGCCCGTCCTCTTGACTCAGTTGGTGGCGCAGTGCAGGACTGAGCTGGGGAACCGACGCTGGGAAGGGGGGCTATTAAAGGATGGTGGTGGAGGAGCCGGGGGTGAGTGCACAGTGTCTGGAGGAGGCCAGGGAGAAAAGGCTGATTTCATTTTTCATGCCTGTGTCTTTCTGCTTGCCTTTTTGGGATCTGAATCTGGATTTTTTTTTTTTTTTTATTTAATGGGTGAGATAAGTGACATCTACCGCTTGAACTTTATCTGTGTCAGTGTTAAACACTTAGGTCATAGCCTTTCAGAGCAGCTTCTTTTGGACATAGCATTCTTGATTGCACCAGTGTGTATTTTTCTTTTCTTTTCCTTTTTGGAGGGGCGGACTGGGAAGAATGTATTAAATAATAAACAATAGTAAACAAAACTGTTCAGCCTTAAGATACAATACCCAAGTGACCTCTTAACCTAAGTGAATATCTTAAGTCGATTTCGCAGCAAAACATTTTCAACAAAAACTATGTCTAGTTTTACTTAATTTTATTTTTTGAAAAGAGAGAGGAGTACCAGGTTTTCTCTATGTGTAATTATATATTCATGTTGTTTCTTCAGTTAAGATTTCATGTACATATTAAGAATGGCTTTGTTAAGGGTTATGGAGTTAGAAAAAAATGTTTGCAGAGGAATTTGGAGAGATTCCTCTTTTGGGATTGGTGAAGGGATTATTTTATGTTTCTAGAATCCCTTTTCCCCTAAACATCTCCCTAAGCATTTGTGGCACTGAGGCTCTTGGAGACCTTCTGTCAGTGGCGACTGATGACTGGAAAAAGCCTGTATTTTTTTCTTCATCAAGTCTGTATGCCTAGTAAAGCTTAAACAACACCTGTAAGTGTGGCCTGGGACTCTTTAGGCATAGTGCAAATGGCTTTAACAAAATTAAACAGTAAAAAAACTTTTAATGCTTTTTTTTAAGGCACAAACTGGCTTCTCCTTTTGCAGTACTATGGGTGAGTGTGGGTGTTGTTTGAGATTTCTGCCCCTCATAATACTTGGTGTTTTGAGGTAACAATTTTGTCTGATAATATTTTCATTCGTTCATTCAGCAAATAGTTTTGAAAGCCTTTAGGTGTAGATTGTGTTCTAGGCCCTGGGCTCAGCTGTAATCAAAGCAGTCAAAAAATTCCTGCCATCATAGAACTTACATTCTAGCATGACGAAATAATAAAAATATATAGTTTGTCAGAGGTTAATAAGTGCTATGAGGAAAAATAAAGCAGGGAAATGATGGTAGGGCAGTGCCAGCAGAATGGTGAGACTTGTGGGGTCGTAATGATTTTAAATAAGATGGTTAGGGAAGGCCTCACTGATAAGGTGATATTTGAACAGAACCCTAAAGGAGGTGAGGAAGCAAGCCATGTGGATTGTCTCAGGGAACAGCATTGTAGGCAGAGGAAACAGCACGTGCAAAGACCTGAGGTGGAAGGGTGCCTAGTTTTGCAGGTAACAGCAAGGAGGCCAGTGTGGTTGATACTGAGTAAGAGGGAGGTTAGTAGATATGATCATTGAGAAGGGGTAGGGGAGATTCTGTAGGGCCTCATAGACAGACTTCTACTCTGAGGTGGAAAACCATCTCACTGGGTTTTGAGCAGTGTAATGAGATCTGATGTACCTTCTGAAAAGATGGCTGTGGTTACCATGTTGACTGGAGTATATCAGGGGCAAGGATAGAGATGGACCAGTTAGGAGGCTCTTTTTCACTGTTGGAGGTGAGAGTTGTTGGTGGCTTGGACCAGGGCAGTAGCCGTGAAGTGGTTAGAAGCTGGATATATTTTGAAGGGAGAGTCAGCAGGACTTGCTGATGAATTGAGTATGGTATTCATACTCAAAGAAAGTGATCAGAGATGACTCCAGGGTTTTCTGCCTAAGCAATTATAAGCACCTTTATTTACTAAAATTGGAAGACTGATGGAGAAGCTGGCTGGAGAAGATTAGTTTAGCTTTGGACATGTTAAGTTTGAGGTTCCCGTTAGACATTCAAATGGAGATACCAAGTAGGCAGGACATATTTCAGGGGTCTGAATTTATTTTTAGATATGAATCGAAAGCCATGAAATTGGGTGACATCACCCAGGGAGTGGGTGTAGATAGAAAAGAGGATTGAGTCCTGGAGACATTCCAACAGTCAGAGGTGAGAAGGATGAGGGGAAAACAACCAAGGAGGTTAAGAAATGTGACCAGTGAAGGGCTTCCCTGGTGGCGCAGTGGCTGAGAGTCCACCTGCCGACGCAGGGGACACGGGTTCGTGCCCTGGTCCGCGAAGATCCCACATACTGCGGAGCGGCTGGGCCCGTGAGCCATGGCCGCTGAGCCTGCGTGTCCGGAGCCTGTGCTCCACAACGGGAGAGGCCACAGCAGTGAGAGGCCCCCCCGCCCCGCCAAAAAAAAAAAAAAGAAATGTGACCAGTGAGAGGAGAGGAAACAAGAGAATGTAGTATCATGTTCCAGCTAACAGTCTTCTTAACTGTTTCCACAGAGTTACATTTAAGGATCAGGAAACAAGGCCAGTGAGTTAGGCAAATTAGTCAGAAGGTAGTTTCTGTTTTGCTGCATTAATTTCAAAGTTAATGATAGTTAAGTTTCTATTTTACTTTTCTGGAGCTGATCCATTTTTATCACACTGTTTCTTAGCAAGTTGTCACCCTGCCTGTAGAAGATCTTAATTGACTTCTATTAAACGTAAATTCTACCAATTGCTTTATAGACTTTTTCTTAACATATGCATATTCCTAGAACTCACACTGTGCAGGTGGTGGGACATTGTTATCAAATGAAGGACACAAACCATATGATGAAGTAACAATTAAATAGACTGAGACTTTATGAGAAATGAGACCTTTACACTCTTCCAGTAAGGTGCTGCTTTACCAACAATGGAAAAGACTTCTTTCATCTCAAATAGGTCTTTTAACAGCAGAAGATAATTTAAATATATATAAATTTAAAATATTTAAAAATGGAAGACCTAGAAATTTTACGGAGATATCTCTCTCTATATGTATACTGTTACAGCAGTATTGCCTATTGTCCTTTCTCTACCATGTCTTAGCTGTTGTGCTTCTCCTACTCACTGTATGTTTTCAAGATGTACTTTATCCGTAAACAAAATTGTCCCTTAAATGTTAAAGCAGAAATGTTTAAATTTCTCTTAATGTTAAAGAAAACAAAAAGTTTCAAACTGATTCTTTATTGCATAAAGAAGAAAGGGGCTGTAAATAGAAGTCACTGGAATTAGTTGATGTGAAGGGAAGAAGGTGTCATTTTGAAATTTTCTTTTATGTCTCTCATTTCCTCCAATACCTAGCTGTAGGAATTTATGTGGCTTGATTTACAGCACAGATCTTTCAGGCAATGGAAAAGTGAAGGATGTGGGGCTTCCCTGGTGGTGCAGTGGTTAAGAATCTGCTTGCCAGTGCAGGGGACACGGGTTTGAGCCCTGGTCCGGGAAGATCCCACATGCTGTGGAGCAACTAAGCCCGTGCGCCACAACTACTGAGCCTGTGCTCTAGAGCCCACGAGCCACAACTACTGAAGCCTGTGTGCCTAGAGCCTGTGCTCGGCAAAAAGAGAAGCCACCGTAATGAGAAGCCTGCGCGCTGCACGAAGAGTAGACCCTGCTCGCCACAACTAGAGAAAGCCCATGAGCAGCAACGAAGACCCAACGCAGCCAAAAATAGATAAATAAATAAATTTAAAAACAAAAAACAAACAAACAAAAAAAGAAAAATGAAGGATGTAATTAGACCTTTATTTAAGTAACATAAATATGCGAACCCCCAAGAAGGAAAAGCCTTTGCCTCTCTCTTTCATAGTACCTTATACATAGTACATAGTGTTTAATAAGACTTACACATGAGTCTACAAATTGTGTGGTGACCAGAATATTCTTAAAGCTTTCCCATGGTAGCTTGGATTCAGTACTGCTGATAGATATGGAAGTCTGATGGGTGAACACTGCCACAGACCTTTGTTTAGAGATCTTCCTTGGTGCCTCCAGCTGTTTATTTTTAGCCTTGGTGTCTTGGCTCTGGTTTCCAGAAGAGTTTAGAGGCAGTGGAGACCATGGTCTAAATTCAAATATAAAATTTAGTTGAGACTGACAGTATCATGCCACAGTAGTGCTGGAAAGGATCTTAGACATCATTTAGAGTGAAGAAACCAAGGCTGAGAGTTTGAGGTCTTAGAGATCACATTTGACCAGTGCAGGCACCAGACTAAAGCCTGTTTTTTGGGGGTTTTTTTTTGCCTTGTCTCGCGGCTTGTGGGATCTTAGTTCCCTGATCAGGGATGGAATCTGGGGTCTCGGCAGTGAGCGCTGAGTGAGTCCTAACCACTGGACTGCCACGGAATTCCCAAGCCTGTTTGTTCTAATACACAAAGCTCCATAGTTATTTAAGCTCAGAAAAAAGATGAGGTTTACTCAAATTGCAAGCATTTCAGGATTGCCCTTAATCCAGACTGAATGTCAGTAGTCAAGTCTGTGCTAAAGTCTTTTAAAAACTGCCGCCAGGTGTACGGGCGTGGGTGGGGTAGGAGCTTCCTTCATCTGACTACATTGGTGGTGCCTCAGTTGTTAGCCTTGTGGACATCCCTGGCCCGCAATAGATTATGTTTGGGAGTTTGGAAGGTCTGACCTGGTAACTGGGAGGCTGGGGAAGGAATAATACAAGGATCAATTTCCATTCTAATGGGGCCAAAGAAGATTCAAGGTCTGGTTGCTGTGGTATAGTGATAACTTGATTTTAAAAATCCACTGGGAGGGACTTCCCTCGTGGTCCAGTGGTTAAGACTACGCACTCCCAATGCAGGGGGCCTGGGTTCTATCTCTCGTCAGGGAACCAGATCCCACATGCCACAACTAAGAGCCCACGTGCTGCAACTAAAAGGTCCCGCGTGCTGCAACTAAGACCCGGTGCAGCCGAATAAATAAATATTAAAAAAAAACAAAAAAAAAGTTAAAAAAAATCCACTGGAAATAAAATTCTTCATGGTGAAATTGGCCCAGCAGTGAGAGCAGCTAAGTCCCTGTGGTAACCCTAGGGCTCAGGCACCTGCTGCATTGGTTAATGCAGGACCTTCCAGCATAGGGAGCTCAGAAGACTAGAGAAGACAAGATGGATAGGGAGAGGGGAGGAGGAAGGGGCATAAGTGTCTTTGGAGGAGGAGAAAATAGTAAGAGAAAGGGGAAGAAAGGGAACGGGAAGAGAAGAAGAAGGCTGGAGGAGGGCAAGTACATAATATCCACTGCTAAGGAGTTGAGACATACTGTTCTGAAATTCCTGAGTATATCCTTTTGTTTGCATTTCCACTTCTGGTCACAGACACTCTTGGAGTAATAGAAGTTAGTCATAATTTCCATGGAACTCCATATGGAAGAAAACATTTTCTTCTATAATTTGTTAGAGGGTAGAGGTGGTTCCTACATAAGGTACTTTAGTCGACTATACTTCAATTAAAAAAAAAGTACTTTAGGAAACAAGTGTTATATGTCCAGATCCTTAACAGTTTTGATTAATAGTGACCTAAATTTTGTTTTTGGTAAAGCTGTAACTACTATTATGCTTTGGATTAATTATTCAATTTTTTTAAAATGAATTTATTTATTTTCGGCTGCGTTGGGCCTTCGTTGCTGTGCATGGGCTTTCTCTAGTTGTGGTGAGCGGGGGATACTCTTCATTGCGGTGCATGGGCTTCTCATTGCGGTGGCTTCTCTCTATGTGGAGCACGGGCTCTAGGCGTGCGGGCTTCAGTAGTTGCGGCACGCAGGCTCAGTAGTTGTGGCTCACGGGCTCTAGAGCACGGGCTCAATAGTTGCGGTGCACGGGCTTAGTTGCTTCATGGCATGTGGGATCTTCCTGGACCAGGGATTGAATCCGTGTCCCCTGCATTGGCAGGCAGATTCTCAACCACTGCACCACCTGGGAAGCCCCTAATTATTCAATGTTAAATGCTTACAGTGTGCCAGGTTGAGGAGTATATAGGTGACACTCACTGTTCTGAAAAAATCTACAATGAAATAGCAATAATAAAATAACATTTATTTAGTACTTTCCACATGCCAAGCACTGGCATAATACTTCATGATTATTACCTCATTTAATCCTGACAACAACCTTAGGAAGTGGCACTATTTTCTCTATTTTCCAGATGAGGAAACAGGCTAGAGAATTTAAGTACTTTACCTAACTTCATATAAGAAGTGAGAAACCTGGATTAAAATCTGACATGATCCATCCATGCTCATAACCACTACATTTGCTGCCTCCTTAGTAACATATACTGTATCACACAGATTATAAAATCTACCAGTACTCTTCATGGATAACCTTATAATCAAATGAGATTATTTTTTAAACTCCTCTGTAGAGGAAAGATATTAAGAGGGAGAAGACTGGTCTTTATGATCTTTAAGACCTGACTTGGCTTGTCTCTTCTTAAAGGTGGCACTGCATGCATTCTATCATTCATTTATTAAAAAAAAAAAAAAAGAATATATAATTGATTTACTTTTGTTCTTTTCTTGTGGTATTAAAATTTTAAAATATCTTTATTGGAGTATAATTGCTTTACAATGTTATGTTAGTTTCTGCTGTACCAAAATATGGAATGCTTCACGACTTTGCGTGTCCTCCTTGCGCAGGGGCCATGCTAATCTTCTCTGTATTGTTCCAATTTTAGTATATGTGCGGCCTAAGTGAGCACTACTTTTGTTTTTATTAATGTATATTTATAAAGATAAGATATTATATAGGTATAAGGCATTTACTGCATAAATAAAAATACCACTTTCAAAAAAATCTTAAACCTTTTCATTCTTCTTACTGGGTTTTATACCTGTCTTTTCTTAGCATAAATTACTTGTCCTTAGGTAAGTTTATAGTTTTGAAGAGGAATGTTGGTTGCTTGTGAAACCATGGCTTGCGTGGCTGTCAGTACAGTTGTTAAAGCTGGATGCACAGTCAGAAGCTGAGAGTCCCATCCTGGGCCTGTTACATAGGACAGCTGTGGGCCTCAAGTGTTTTTTTGTTTTTTGGTTTTTTTTGAATTTTATTTTATTTATTTTTTTATACAGCAGGTTCTTATTAGTCATCCATTCTATACACATCAGTGTATACATGTCAATCCCAGTCTTTAATTTTTGCCAATTTGATTACTATGTGTCTCGGTGTGTTTCTCCTTGGGTTCATCCTGTATGGGACTTGCTGTGCTTCCTGGACTTGGGAGGCTCTTTCCTTTCCCATGTTAGGGAAGTTTTTGACCATAATCTCTTCAAATATTTTCTTGGGTCCTTTCTCTCTCTCTTCTCCTTCTGGAACCCCTATAATGTGAATGTTGTTGTGTTTAATGTTGTCCCAGAGGTCTTTTAGGCTGTCTTCATTTCTTTTCATTCTTTTTTCTTTATTCTGTTACACAGCAGTGAATTCCACCATTCTGTCTTCCAGGTCACTTATCCGTTCTTCTGCCTCAGTTATTCTGCTATTGATTCCTTCTAGTGTAGTTTTCATTTCAGTTATTGTGTTGTTCATCTCTGTTCTTTAATTTTTCTAGGTCTTTGTTAAAATTTCTTGCATCTTCTCGATCTTTGCCTCCATTCTTTTGCCAAGGTCCTGGATCATCTCCACTATCATTATTTTGAATTCTTTTTCTGGAAGGTTTCCTATCTCCACTTCATTTAGTTGTTTTTCTGGGGTTTTATCTTGTTCCTTCATCTGGTACATAGCTCGCTGCCTTTTCATCTTGTCTGTCTTTCTGTGAATGTGGTTTTTGTTCCACAGGCTGAAGGATTGTAGTTCTTCTTGCTTCTGCTGTCTGCCCTCTGGTGGATAAGGCTATCTAAGAGGCTTGTGCAAGTTTCCTGATGGGCGGGACTTGTCTCAAGTGTTTTTATCTGTCTCGAAGGGGTTAAGTGAGATTATTGATTTCTGAACTTACCACTCCTGTCTTCTATGGGCCTGAAATTATTTTTGAATGAAAAACTAAGTATATCGGTTTTTTAAAAGATTAATCCTAAATGATATAGAACATGAAGACTGAATATACCCCATATTTCACATGAGGACTGATGGAGTAATTATAATTTCATCCACAAGGAATGGAAAAAAATAAGTTAGTCTATGCAGTGCCCTTTACAGGAAAGGTGCAGTTTTTAGTAAGCGCTTTGAAATATTAGTATCAGTTCATGGGCTCTCAGTTGTTATCTGCATGGACTCTTAGAAACCCAGAGATCCCTGTTTGAAATGACGATATTATATAATCTCTAGAAGTCTATATTCTAGCATTATGGATGGTACTGCCAGTTCTCCACAAAATAGCCAGTGGGATCTGAGAATAATTTTTTCCACTTAAAATTCTTCAATAGATTCCTTTGTATTCAAATTCTTTAATGGTATCTTAGTTTGTTCAGGCTGCTATAACAGAATACCATATACTGGGTGGCTTATAAACAGCAGGAATTTATTTCTCACTGTTCTGGAGGTTGGGAAGTCTGAGATGAAGGTGCCGGCAGATCGGCTGTCTAGTGAGGGCCCACTTCCTGGTTCATAGATGGCTGTCTTACATGAAAGGGGTGAGGTTGCTGTCTGATGTATCGCTTATAAGAATATGTATGAATCCCATTCATGAAGGTTCCACTCTTATGACCTAAGCACATCCCAAAGGCCCTACCTCCAATGGTATTCATCACATTGGGGGTTAAATTTCACCATAGGCATTTTGGGGAGGGACACAAATATTCAGTCTGTTCACCCTGGTTGGCAAAGCTGTTCATGATCTGCTTTCTGCCTGCCTTTCCAACCTTCTCAGATTGGATCACTCTTTCCTGCTACATTGGTTTTCTTGCAGGTTCTTAAACACAGCAAGCTGCTTCTTTTTTTTAAATTTTAATTTATGTATTTTATTTATTAATTTTGGCTGTGTTGGGTCTTCATTGCTGCATGTGGGCTTTCTCCAGTTGAGGCAGGTGGGGGCTACTTTTGGTTGTGGTGCGTGGGCTTCTCACTGTGGTGGCTTCTCTTGTTGCGGAGCACAGCCTCTAGAGCGCAGGCTCAGTAGTTGTGGCTCGTGGGCTCTAGAGCACAGGCTCAGTAGTTCTGGCGCACGGGCTTAGTTGCTCCGCGGCATGTGGGATCTTCCCAGACCAGGGCTCGAACCCGTGTCGCCTGCATTGACAGGCAGATTCTTAACCACTGCACCACCAGGGAAGCCCCAGCAAGCTTCTTATCTCTTGGCCTATTCATCTTCTGTTCTTTCACTAGATCCTCTTCCCCTAGACCAGCATCGTCCATTGTAAATATAATGTGAGACACGTTTGTAGTTTTAAATTTTCTAGTAGCCACATTTAGAAAGGTAAAAAGAGACAGGTGATATTAATTTTATTTATATGTCTAGGAGATTATTTCAACATATAATCAATATAAAAATTATTCATGAGATATTTTACATTCTTTTTTTCTTACTAAATCTTCAAAATGCAGTGTGTATTTTACTCTTTCAGCACATCTCAATTTGGACTAGCCACATTTCAAGTGTTTAGTAGCCACATGTGGGCGGTGGCCACCCTTTGGGCAGTGCAGCCCTACATCTTTGCAAGAGTGGCTTCTTCTCCTCGTTCAGGTCTTTGCACAAGTGTTACCTCCTCAGAGCAGCCTTCCAAGACCACCCTGTATAAAATAGTATCCTTCCTCTCCCGGCCTGCCCCACCCTGCAGTCGCCCTGCTGTATTTCCCTCACACTTATTACCACAGCACTTATTAGTACCGGACAATATATTGTGAATGCATTTGCTTGCTTTTACTTTTACTTTTTATTTATTTGTTTGTTTGTTTATTTTTGGCTGCATTGGGTCTTTGTTGCTGCACGTGGGCTTTCTCTAGTTGTGGCGAGCGGGGGCTACTCTTCATGCAGTGCATGGGCTTCTCATTGCGGTGGCTTCCCTTGTTGTTGTGGCTCACGGGCTCTAGAGCGCAGGCTCAGTAGTTGTGGCGCACGGGCTTAGTTGCTCCTCGGCATGTGGGATCTTCCTGGACCAGGACTCAAACCCATGTCCCCTGCATTGGCAGGCGGATTCTCAACCACTGTGCCACCAGGGAAGCCCTGCTTTTACTTTTTAATGTCAATCTTCCCCATTAGATTGTCAGCTCCTAGAGGGCAGGACCTTGTCCCTCTTGTTTAGTATTGTATACCCTTTGACTAAAATAGTGCCTGGCCCATTATGGGGACTCAGATTGTTTGAATAAATGAATGAGATAACTTGAGATGGACAAATATAGAACTTTTTCTTTTGTTACCAACAATAAAAGTTAGTATATTTGTTTTTTTTGTGGGTTTTTTAACCTCTAAAATGGACTAGAGTTTTTTTTTTTAAATGGGAAGCTTGAAATTGATTAAAAAAACCAAGAGAGTGGATGAATGATTAATTTTTTAAAAGGTGTATGTCAGCTTTGTGGAAAGCTACTAAAATTTCTTATGTCTATAATATTTATTAGCCTAATCCTTCCCTCTTGAAATAAGGTATGATAAATAGATAAATAAAATTAATAAACTTTTTTTTTTAAACACTAGTTTTATGCAAGCAAGCATGCAGATACCAGCAATGCTTTGATTTTTTTTTTTTAAGCAAACAACATGTCTTACTTATTTATGAACTAGTGCCAAGTTATGAGCACATAAATGGTGGGTAGTGTTTATGAAATTTCAGAAAGTGTCTGTACAAACGAGCACTGGTAGCTTCAGTTGTGTCTTTAGAGGAATACCTTAGGAAATTGCATTGTTTCCTTCTTCATGGGCATCCACATCAGTTTTGGGCCTGATCAGCCAGGACAGTTCTCTTCTATAAAGTTTAATCCTTTGTATTTTTTTTCCATTTATACTCTGTCTTTTTTTTTTTTTTTTTTTTTTTCGCCGTACGCGGGCCTCTCACTGCTGTGGCCTCTCCCATGGCGGAGCACAGGCTCCAGACGCGCAGGCCCAGCGGCCATGGCTCACGGGCCCAGCCGTTCCGCGGCATGTGGGACCTTCCCGGACCGGGGCACGAACCCATGTCCCCTGCATCGGCAGGCGGACCCTCAACCACTGCGCCACCAGGGAAGCCCCTATACTATACTCTGTCTTTATCGTACCTTGTATAATGTTCTGTTCTGCCTAAGGCTTGAGTTTTTAAGATGGCACCATTTAATAACCTAGAGATTCCCAAAATTTTCAGTATGAGGCTGTCTTCTACATTACTTTTCAAACAGAATGCAAGGATATCTGTCTTAGTGTGAGGAGGGTAAGAACTGAGAATTCTGGGAATAAAAATGGAAGTATTTTATGCACTGCTGAGACAGCACGTCATGAGCCTAGAAGAACATGAAACAGTTGCTTTCCCCTTCATTCCTGTACCTTTCCCAAGAATCCATGAGTTTTACTAACTTTATTCTAAATTAAATATTGTGACTATTTTAATTAGTGGATTTCTTAAGTTAATGCCTTTTAACTTGTATAAAATGTATACAAGTTATACATATATATGATGTATATAAAAAATATATTTCTTATATATAAAATGTATAAAACTTGTATACATCACTGGTACAGAAAGTTTAATTTTGAAATAACGCTTTCTTTAAATGAACTTTCAAAGATAACGTGCTAGCACTATTAAGTCAGAAGTAGTTCCAGGAAATCACCTTTATATGATGAAGCTGTGAAAATAGTTAACATTTATTGGGCCATGAACTGTGGTTGGTTTATAAACATTGTCTTTAATCCTCACGATAACTCGAAGGTATTACTATCATCACTTTACCGGCGAGGAGGCTGAGGTTTGGTGAGTTGTTGCCCGAAGTAACAGAGACAATAAAGGCCAAAGCTGGAATTGCATCCCGGTGACCCTCCTCCACTGTGCCCTGCTGCCCCTCCAAGTCTTCCAGACCAGCTGTCCTCAACTGCTGGGTGGTGACATATTACCGTGCCTGGCAGTTGTGAGTTGGGTCACAAGTAATTATTAATAATAGTTGAAACACTGAGGTTGTAAATGGTATGTATTTTTAAATAAGTGGGATGAATTCAAGGTCTTCCCTCTAATGATGTCACTCTCACTTACATTCCTATGTGCTTTTATTGAGTGGAAGAGAAAGAGGTGGCATTACATGCACCATACCAGCAATTGTGAATAGCCCCATACATGATGGGAAATCTGTCTTGTTAATACTACTGCCAAGCTAGTTAGTGATGAGCTGTGAATAGTTTTCATATATTCATGTTCTCTTAGGAATACCACTGCAAAAGTAGTCTATTTGCTTCCCTTCCCTGTATATTTTTTAAAAAATTTGTTCATAGTCCAAGGACACACATGGGAGTATGTTTTTCAACACTTAACATTGATCTAGATTGTTTCTAGATACTTTTCTCAATTATAAAATATGACAGTGATTTGCAAAGAGCTTTTAAACTATAGAATACAATAAAAATATGAGGTAGAATTATAATTTTAGAGTTGTAGAATTTTTAAAGTTCAACCCTGCTGTGGACTAGTAGTCTGAATCCTTAGATACAGCTTGTAGACCTCTAGGTTTTAAACTGTGAAACCCAGTTTAAAGATATTTTAAATAGTTTGTTTTCTATATCCCAGAGGCCTTGTGATGTAAATCCACCTGTTTTGCATAATTGTCTCCTGCCCTGGCCTAGAGAATCCAGGTTTCTGCTTTGAAGATCATGTTTTCTTGCCTTCCCTGTCTCTCTCTTTTCTAGTACAACACACTCCCAATTTTAACACAGAAAATTATTCTATAGTTTGAGGAAACATTCATGTAGAAGTGATATCTAAATTAAGTTTCCAATAGTCAGCATGGCACAAGTTTGCTCATAGACCAGGCTTTTGTACTTTTTTTTTTCCCCTAATCCCTTCTTCAAAGATCACCCTTATTTTCATCTTAGTCCTCTTAAAACCACAACCTGCTCTTTTGGTTCTTTTTTCTATAACAACGTGGAGAAGGGGAAATAATTTTTTGGCAAAAATTTTCACTGTCATTAACATCTCATAGTGAAGAAATTGAGGTCTCATGAATCCTCCAGTTACCTTCATCCCCAGCACAAACAGGGAGGAGGTTTGTTTGTTTTTTGGGCTGCGCTGCGGCTCGTGGGGTCTTTGTTCCCTGGCCAGAGATCGAACCTGGGCCCCAGCAGTGAAAGCCCCAGGTCCTAACCACTGGATCACCAGGGATTTCCCAGGGAGGAGTTTCTAATTTAATTTTTTTTAGTGAATGCATGCATGAATGAATGCATGCATGAATGAATGAATTTATGGCTGTGTTGGGTCTTTGTTGCTGCACGTGGGCTTTCTCTAGTTGTGGTAAGCAGGAGCTACTCTTTGTTGTGGTATGCAGGTTCTCTTGTTGGAGCACGGGCTCTAGGCACACGGGCTCTAGGCACACGGGTTCAGTAGTTGTGGCGCACGGGCTTAGTTGCTCCGCAGCATGTGGGATCACATGCCAGGGTTTGAACCCGTGTCCCCTGTGTTGGAAGGTGGATTCTTAACCACCGTGCCACCAGGAAAGTCCAGGGAGGATTTTCTTATTTCCCACAGCTATTCAGGTTCCATACTTTCTGTTTCTAGTATCCCTTCAATTTCCTTCCTTTTCCTTCCCTCATAGGCCTTTGGGAAAACAGGGACAATCTGCTAGATCAACAATATTCTTTCTATATATTAAATTTATATCATTTTGTTTCCTCCCAGGACTAAAATAACAAGGAGAGATTGTTTCCCCGTAGGCAGATGAAATGTGAATTGTTTAGGGGGAGGTGAGCATCCCGTACTCTCATACAATTCCCTGACGTGGAAGTCCTCCCTGTCATAAGAATCAGTACCAGCATATCAACTGGAATTCCATGAGAATGAGACTTTAATAAGAATAGTTTGGGCAGTAGGAATTTAGGACTGCTTAGTAGGTTTAAAGCTTATGGATGATTCACTTCTAGGACCACAGTGTTTTGTTTTACTTTCCAGGTTAGTTTTCTTCACTGTAAGTTTAACCCTAACTTTTAAGGAAACTTAAGTGGCTGGGGTAACAAGATAACAAATTGTTTAAAAATGTTTCCCCATCTCCAATCTCAAGTGTGTCTTAATGAACTTTTGTCCAAATTTCAAAATATTCTGGCTCAGCTCCAGGAAAATGAGCTTTCGTACTTGATTCCGTTTGCTTTGTGCCATTGTTCATGAGAACAATGACTGTGATTTCACAGTTTATTAAACCATAAGCATCCGTACCATTGAGGTGTTTATGCTAAAATAGGTTATTTTGTTTAGTTGTTCTCACTCCTGTCTGGCAGTGCTTATTTTTCCATTGGCAGCCCTAGTTACAATTTTATTTTAAATAAATACATGAAAGCCTTGTGGGCTCGAATGTAAAATCTTGTGTATTCCTCACAGTGAAGGACTGACAGGCCTCGTTTACTGTGAAGCACTTGTAAACCATCTTGTCCCTGGTGGAAGGGGCCGGTGGAGAGAGAGTTAAAGTGTGCGCGTATAGAGGATGGAAGACAAAAACTTAAAACCACACCTGTTATTCCAAAATCCTCTTTCCCTGATCTCATTGATCTATCTCTTACCCTCTCTTCTACATGGAACACAGATTTTGTGGTTAGAGTGCGAGAAATGGTACAGAGATATCCAGACAAATGCCCTAGATCCTGGAGTGCCCACAGTAATTGTGCTAGAGGAGTCATTACAGGGTCTTCTGTACAAATGTCACACCTGCTAAAAGTTTAACAGAATCATGTTCACTCTTCCCTGGGATGAAATCTTCTCTAACTAGGAGTAAAGATGTAGCTTTTTCTGAATGTGGCCATAAGGCCAAGAAGTAGACATATTTTGTTGAATCATTAGAGGGCAGAGGCCTTGCTGTGAAATGTCTGTTGACATGTATGCATATTTAGTAGTTATTTCCATGCCCCCGTGAACCCTGTTGAATAGATCAGGTGACAGCTTTTATCTGAAAGTCAGTCTTTGAGGGGCAGCTGAAGCATGGATGTATGTGTGTGAGAGATTGGTGTTTTTTTCAGTGTAGGAGAAAGAAGTAACTTCTTAAATTCCTTGCTCTTAAAAGTAAGGAATTCCTTCATAAAATTCAGATTTGCTTTGGGACTTAAAGGAAATGGTTGTATTATTTTAGTGAACATGACTGAACAGTTTTTGAATGTCTTCTGAGATAATGAGATACAGCCTCCTCTCAAGTGTGGGAACTGTTTTGCACCCTGTTCCCCTGTTCCCTGACCTCTGCCTTTTGACCCTGCTGCTTTGTGTGAGATTATGGGCCTTTGAGCTTTTCACCAGTCGACCCAGGTTTCCTCATACAGAAACATAAAGCTTTAAGCTTCCTTAAAAGGTGTTCTTAGAATTGGGGAGAACATTCAGATTTAATTGTGGGCATGACTTTTGTAAATATTTTTTCTTTAAAAAATCTGCTTTTTTCTGTCCAAAGTATCTATATATTTTCTAATAGGAACTCTAAAGTTTTGTGACTGTGTATATGACTAAATATGTTTTTTTCTTTGGAGAAAAGTGTCACAAAGTAAAGGTGTTTATTTAGGGAGAGACTTAAAATTCGAGCTTTCCAGGATAAGGGAACCCAAGAGAAACCCAACTGTTTGCTCCCTATCGTTGTTTCTTTAGGTATGAGAAGTTAAAAATCTGTATTCATAGGGTGTTATGCAAGAGCAACAAATTGAATATTTTCAGAGAGAATCAATACTTTAACCTGCTTATCTTTCAATAAGCACTTTTTAGACAAAAAGTGAGTAGGAAGAAAATTAGAGACAGACAAAAGGAGATGAACGCATTTAGTTTTGCTACTTGTTTGTAGTTAATGTTTTTGTTTTGTTTTTGGAAAGAGGGTAAAATTAGTGTCACAGATAAAGGTTTGCGGACTATGTGTTTTATTATTGCTTTGCATACTATCTTCAAGTTTATCCAGAAAACTACGCATTTGCTCTGTTTTGGACATTTTAGTAGGACTTTCTGAGGAATGTGTGTTTTACACACTGTCCGAAGGCTTTATAATAATGAAGCTTTTGGACTTTTGTTTGCATGGCACTTTGCTGCTACTGACTATCCTACCAGAAGTGAGGATAGGTAAAATAATTGGCTTGAAATAATAAAAGACAATAAGTGCTTTTAAAAAACGTATGTGGCTTTTAAATTATAAAAATAATATATGCTCAATTCGAAAGCTGAAGAATAGAGGATTGTATTAAGAAAACACAAGTATCTGTTATCCCAAAGGGGTGGAATTTAAATTAAGAAAAGAAGTTCTGATTTCTGGTCACTAGTTAGAAGCCAGAGCGACCATTTTACTGAGGTGTTGTGGTTAGATAAGCTGAGCAATAATCTGAGAAACACAATAAGATTTTCTTTTGTCCAAGTCATTGCCGTTGATTTAGTAAGACAGTTGTGATGATCTCTGTGAAGAATTGTTGGTTGAAGGAGTGAATGAATAAATAGTATGGAGTTGTCTACCTCAGGTGTTTACTTTGAGAGATAAAATTAAGTCCTTAGTACTTACAACACAATCTTTTAAAAACCAAAATCCTCTAAGATCAGTAATTAAAATGAAACGGAAAAAGAAAGAGTAGCTTTGAATCTCAGGAGTTTAACACTAAAATGATATATTAAAATTTTTTTTTCATTTTGGAAAAGAAAGAGGAAAGCACTGGTACACAAATGAGGTGGAAAGACAGAGGAAAGAGAAGCTGGTAAGCAAGAGACAGTTCAGTGACAAATGAGATAAAGTCTTGATCTCCGTCTTACTGGGAATCCAATTTATTCGTAGTCACATAGCAGAATGGAAATAGTTTAGATGGCATAAGAAACCTCTGATGGAAAATCTGGTCGTCTCCCCTCAGGTTGCTGAGTCTAGAAGCAGCAGCAGACCTGACACTTGTCCCTCACAGCTCCCTTCCTGTCTCCCACGTGGGGGCTGTGTAAACATTTCAGGAGCAGTGCTGGCACTGGCCTCAGAGAATTCAGAGAGCAGGGCCTGCAGTTTCCCTTTTCATGTAGCAGAATAATAAGAACAGGGACAATTTTTTGATTGTCTTGCAATGTTTTGGCTGTTGGTTCTTTTAGATCCTTTCTGTAAATTACTTTCCTCCTAAAAGACACTTAGTCATATGTTTAATGTGTTTAACCAACCAACCAGAGACACCTTAAGATACCAAAGAAGGCATGTTTGTCATTGTAATTGGAAAAACTTTACAAGGACAGATGTGTTTTTCTCATTTTCTTTAAACCTGTCAATTTCTTGCCATGAATATTAGTTTTGTTAGTAATGACCATGCATTCTGAAAATTTTGAGTAAATGAGGCAAAATGTTTCCTCCAAAGGAAATTTTTTTAAGGACAGAGAGAGAGGGAGAGGGAGGGAGAGGGAGGGGAGGAGGGAGTTCTTATCTGGAGAGTATTATTTGCATTTTTGTTTCTGTTTAGTTGTTTTTTAGGAGGGCTGAATTGAGGTGAATTTTAGTTGCTCCAAACTCTGAGACTAGCAGTGGTTCTTTAAACCAATTTTTGAGAATATTAGCACATTGACAAAAGAAAGTAGAGGGGCAAACCATGGGGCAGAGGGGGTTTATTTATGCCCAGATCTCTGCTCCCACTGTTTGTTTCTAGAACTGAATGTATAGCTTACACATTTAAAAGAGGTATATAGACTAGCCTCCTTTAAGCATTTAATGGAGTGGAAATGAG
The DNA here is from genome assembly GCF_963455315.2 of Globicephala melas. Classification (NCBI taxonomy): domain Eukaryota; kingdom Metazoa; phylum Chordata; class Mammalia; order Artiodactyla; family Delphinidae; genus Globicephala; species Globicephala melas. The sequence goes on from NC_083323.1 coordinate 76,850,018, forward strand.
TTGTATCCAGCTTTTAGAAGACTTTTCTATCAGAATGCTTGTGACTATAGGTCAAACAGGACCTAAGAAATGAAGGAATTTGGCTGGTTCACATAACAGTTTTTTTGGGTGGAGGTGATCAGGTATAGTTTAAACAGAGCTCTCGCCCAGGCTCACTGCAGTTCTTTATGCTCCGTCTGTCCCCATCTGGCTTCACATTTGCATATCACATCTTCACTAGAGGAGATTTAACTTTTCCTCCTCCACTCCCCATTCTGGGTCTTTGCTATGACCAGTCCACTTTAGGTCACACTTCCCTAAGGCCATCCTTGAACCATTAGCGTGGCCAAGGAAAATGGGGTTAAACTGACTGTTTAGAGACCAGTTTGGGATGAAAACTACAGGGCAGCTTCACAATGGAAGAGTGGGGGAGTGGCTGCTGGAAAGCATCCTTGCTGAATGCTAGACTCTGAAGACAGAAAAAAGCCCCTCAGAGGTTTTTAACAAGGGAATGGCATGCTCCAGGATGAGGGGTGTAGAATAGAATTAAACTGGGAGCCAATTAGGAGATTGTTCTCCAAAACACACTAGAGGGGAAAGGCCTGAATTAGGATAGTGGCAGTGGGAGCAAAGAAGCAAGGATGGATGTAGGAGATAGGGTAGACATAGGATGAATTGCACTTGGCAACCTTAGTGTATGTGAGGTTAAAGGGGTGGTGAGATGCACATGACTCGACTTTGGGCCCAGGCAACAAGGATATAAGAATGTCATTCATAGAAGGAACACAGGAGGAAATAAATTTCAGAGGATGTGGGTGAGTTTGGTTTTGAATTTGTGGTAATGATGGTGCTGGTATGACATTATTTTCCTTTGTAGCAGGGTGGACCAAAACCACTTTCTCCACATCTTATTATAATAGTAGTGATTAACTATGTTGAAGGATGTGTGTGTGAGCAGGTAGTGGAGCTAGAACTTGAATTCAAGCCTTCAGACCCAGAATTCCATGATCTTTATATTATGTCACACTTACTTCTATTTATAGATATAACTCTTTTCTCCTCCTTTTCTCTCCCTTCCTCCCTCCTTTTCTTTCTTTTTCTTTTAAGGGAGCCAACAATGTGTGTATGTTAATTTAAAACTGTGTTTTTAAACATGAAGTGTAAAAATACCATAATTAAGAAAAATATAGAAACTGCCCAGGACACAAGCTGAGAGACTTATTTTTGAGTTAGGGTAATTTGTTGGGCATTAATTAGTAAGCAATTTACCTTTCTCCTGCAGTGCTTCAGTTTGTAGTTAAAATGCACAGTTTTTGTGGCAGGCTTTAGTAGAGCATTTAGAATGCGTCTGTATTCTTCAGCTATGAGGCAGTGAACCATATGCTGCATAAACTCTTTGGAGTTTGTACAGCAGACAACTACCCGACCAGTAGTGAATGTCTGCGAGTGCTTGTACTGGGTTCTAGGCATTCCCACCTAGAACGTTCAGGTCCTCTGGTACTCCTGTAGAACTATGCATACCAATTGGCTGAAAATGCTTGTATAGTGGGTACTGTAGAGGCTGGTGAGATATAATTACTCAATAAGCATCAGCTACTACCCTCTTTAACATAATTGGTTGGGTTAAACCTCAGACACTGGTGAGATTTAAGATGTTGCTGGAATTCTCCTTTAGACATTAAAAGATAATTCCTAGGATTGCATCCTTTTTTTTAAATGACAGCTAATCTTACCCATTATTTTTAAATACGTAATACATTTACGTGGAATCATTTTCAGAAGATACAAAAAGACTATGTTAAACAATATGTCCCCTTTCCTCAGCTGTCCAATTCCTTTCCCCAGACACAACCATATAGTTATCACTTTCTTGTGTATACTTCTAGAGATATATTGTGTTCCATGACATGTTTCTTATTAATTCCAGAGTATAGTCTTACTTTTGAACTTTGATGTATTTCTCTTACCCATGTTATTGCCCTTTTACCTCACTTTATTTAGTAACATTAATGATAAAGGTATTGCTCAAATTATATTTTTTATTGCTTATAGCAGGTCAGGTACAAACCCTAGTTTGCAGTTGGCAGTCGTGTTCAGAGATGTTAAATGACTTGCCAAAGTTTGCATTGCTTTTGTAGAATTAGAACCAGAGGAAGGTTCTTCTCCAAATTCAGGTCTCCTTCCCTACAGAAGAACTTAACTATTCTCATGGGTAAAAGAGCCCACCCGTTTTATCTATTGGAAAGCAGAGCGCTTATACTTAAAAAGAACGATAATAAACTCATTAAACTTAAATCGCATTCTGAATGAAAGCAAGACCAACTTTGGGCTGTTGTATGCATGAGAATTACAGATTTTGTTGGTTGCCCATCTATTTTAGGAATAGATTATCTACACATACAGACATACCTTGTTTTATTGAGCTTTGCTTTATTGCTCTTCACTTTTTTGCATTTTTACCTTGTGCCCAGCAAGTCTGTCAGTGCCATTTTTATAATAGCTTTTGCTCACTTTGTGTCTCTTTGTCACATTTGGTAATTCTCGAAATATTTCAGACTTTTTCATTATTACTGTAATATTTGTTATGGTGATCTGTGTTAAGTGATCTTTGATGTTACTATTGTAATTGTTTTGGGGCACCACGAACCAAGCCCATATAAGATAGAACTTAGTATATGCGTGTATTCTTTTTTTATTTTTAATAGAGCTTTATTGGAGTATAATTGCTTCACAATACTGTGTTAGTTTCTGTTGCACAACAAAGCGAATCAGCCATATGCATATACATGTCCCCATATCCCCTCCCTCTTGAGCCTCCCTCCCATCCTCCCTGTCCCACCCCACTAGGTCATCGCAAAACACCAAGCTGCTGCTTCCCACCAGCCCCCTATTTTACATTCGGTAGTGTATATATGTCCATGCTACTCTCACTTGGCCCCAGCTTCCCCCTCCCACCCCAAGTCCTCAAGTCCATTCTCTATGTCTCCCTCTTTATTCCTGCCCTGCAACTAGGCTCATCAGTACCATTTTTTTAATATGCATTATTTGTTTTTCTCTTTCTAACTTACTTCACTCTGTATGACAGATTCTAGGTCCATCCACCTCACTACAAATAACTCAGTTTTGTTTCTTTTTATGGCTGAGTAATATTCCATTGTATGTATGTGCCACATCTTCTTTATCCAGTCATCTTTCGATGGAGATATAGGTTGGTTCCATGTCCTGGCTATTATAAGTAGTGCTGCAATGAGCATTGTGGTACATGTCTCTTTTTGAATTATGGTTTTCTCAGGGTATTTGCCCAGTAGTGGGATTACTGGGTCATATGGTACCTCTATTTTTAGTTTTTTAAGGAACCTCCATAGTGTCTGTATTAATTTACATTCCCACCAACACTGCAGGAGGGTTCCCTTTTCACCACACCTGTTCCAGCATTTATTGTTTCTAGATTTTTTGATACTGGCCATTCTGACCGGCGTGAGGTGACACCTCATTGTAGTTTTGATTTGCATTTCTCTAATAGTTAGTGATGTTAAGCCTCTTTTCATGTGTCTCTTGGCCATCTGTATGTCTTCTTTGGTGAAATGTCTACTTAGGTCTTCTGCCCATTTTTAAACTGGATTGTTTGTTTTTTTGATATTGAGCTCCATGAGCTGTTTGCATATTTTGGAGATTAATCCTTTGTCTGTTGTTTCATTTGCAAATATTTTCTCCTATTCTGAGGGTTGTTTTTTTTATGGTTTCCTTTGCTGTGCAAAAGCTTTTAAGTTTTATTAAGTCCCATTTGTTTATTTTTGTTTTTCCATTACTCTAGGAGGTGGGTCAAAAAGGATGTTGCTGTGGTTTATGTCAAAGAGTGTTTTTCCTATGTTTTCCTCTAACAGTTTTATAGTGTCTGATATTAAATTTAAGTCTTTAATCCATTTGGAGTTTATTTTTATGTATGGTGTTAGGTAGTGTTCTAATTTCATTCATTTACATGTAGCTGTCTAGTTTTCCCAGCACCACTTATTGAAGAGGCTGTCTTTTCTCCACTGTATATTCTTGCCTCCTTTGTCATAAATCAGGTGCCCATATGTGTGTGGATTTATCTCTGGGCATTCTATCCTGTACCATTGATCTATATTTCTGTTTTTGTGCCAGTACCATACTGTCTTGATTACTGTAGCTTTGTGGTGTAGTTTGAAGTCAGGGATCCTGATTCCTCCAACTCTGTTTTTCTTTCTCAAGATTGCTTTGGCTATTTGGGGTCTTTTGTGTTTCCATACGAATTGTAAAATTTTTTTGTCCTAATTCTGTGAAGAATGCCATTTGTAGTTTGATAGTGATTGCATTGAATCTGTAGATTGCTTTGGGTAGTATAGTCATTTTCACAATGTTGATTCTTCCAATCCAAGAACATTGTATATTTCTCCATCTGTTTATGTCATCTTTGATTTCTTTCATCAGGGTTTTGTAGTTTTCTGAGTACAAGTCTTTCGCCTCCTTAGGCAGGTTTATTCCTAGGTATTTTATTCTTTTTGTTGCAGTGGTAAATAGGAGTGTTTCCTTAATTTCTCTTTCTGATTTTTCATTGTTTGTGTATAGGAATGCCAGAGATTTCTGTGCATTAATTTTGTATCCTGCAACCTTATCAAATTCACTGATTAGTTCTAGTAGTTTTCTGGTGGCATCTTTAGGATTTTCTATGTATAGTGTCATGTCATTGGTAAGCAGTGACAGTTTTACTTCTTCTTTTCCAATTTGTATTTTATTTCTTTTTCTTTTCTGATTGCTGTGGCTGGGACTTCCTAAACTATGTTGAATAAGAGTGGAGAGAGTGGACATCCTTGTCCTGTTCCTGATCTTAGTGGAAAAGCTTTCAGTTTTTCACCATTTAGTATGATGCTTGCTGTGGGTTTGTCATATATGGCTTTTATTATGTTGAATTAGGTTCCCTCTGTGCCCATTTTCTGGAGAGTTTTTATCATAAATGGGTGTTGAATTTTGTCAAAAGCTTTTTCTGCATCTATTGAGATGATCATATGGTTTTTTCCCCTTAATTTATTAATATGGTGTATCACATTGATTGATTTGCATACATTGAAGAATCCTTGCATCCCTCGGATAAATCCCACTTGATCATGGTGTATGTTTCTTTTAATGTGCTGTTGGATTCTGTTTGCTAGTATTTTGTTCAGGTTTTTTGCATCTATGTTCATCAGTGATATTGGTCTTTAATTTTCTTTTTTTGTGATATCTTTGTCTGGTTTTGGTATCAGGGTGATGGTGGCTTCGTAGTATGAATTTGGGAGTGTTTCTCCCTCTGCAGTTTTTTGGAAGGGTTTGAGAAGGATTGGTGTTAGCTCTTCTCTAAATGTTTGATAGAATTCGCATGTGAAGTCATCTGGTCCTGGACTTTTGTTTGTTGGAAGATTTTTTTTTTAATAAATTTATTTCTTTATTTAATTTATTTTTGGCTGCGTTGGGTCTTTGTTGCTGTGTGCAGGCTTTCTCTAGTTGCAGCGAGTGGGGGCTGCTCTTTGTTGTGGTGTGTGGGCTTCTCATTGCGGTGGCTTCTCTTGTTGCAGAGCACAGGCTCTAGGTGTGCAGGTTTCAGTAGTGATGGCGCGCGGGCTTAGTTGCTCCGCAGCGTGTGGGATCTCCCCAGACCAGGGATTGAATCTGTGTCCCCTGCATTGGCAGGTGGATTCTTAACCACTGTGCCACCAGGGAAGTCCCTGGTGGAAGATTTTTTTTTTTTTTTTTTTTTTTTGTGGTACGTGGGCCTCTCACTGCTGTGGCCTCTCCCGTTGCGGAGCACAGGCTCCGGACGCGCAGGCTCAGCAGTCATGGCTCACGGGCCCAGCCACTCCGCGGCATGTGGGATCTTCCTGGACTGGGGCACGAACCCGTGTCCCCTCATCGGCAGGCGGACTCTCAACCACTGGACCACCAGGGAAGCCTGGAAGATTTTTAATTACGGTTTCAATTTCATTACTTGTTATAGGTCTGTTTATATTTTCTAATTCTTCCTGGTTCAGTCTTGGAAAACTGCACCTTTCCAAGAATTTGTCCATTTCTTCGTGGTTGTCCATTTCATTGGCATATAGTTGTTTGTAGTAGTCTCTTATAATCCTTTGTATTTCTGCAGTTGCAATTTCTCCTTTTTCATTTCTAATTTTATTGACTTGCATCCTGTCCCTTTTTTTCTTGATGAGTCTGGCTAAGGGTTTATCAGTTTTGTTTATCTTGTCAAAGAACCAGCTTTTAGTTTTATTGATCTTTGCTATTGTTTTCTTCGTTTCTGTTTCATTTATTTCTGCTCTGATCTTTATGATTTCTTTCTTTCTACCGACTTTGGGTTTTCTTGTTCTTCTTTCTCTAGTTGTTTTAAGTGTAGGATTAGATAGTTTATTTGAGATTTTTCTTGTTTCTTGAGGTGAGATTGAATTGCTGTAAACTTCCCTCTTACAACTGCTTTTGCTGTGTCCCATAGGTTTTGGGTCGTTGTGTTTTCATTATCATTTGTTTCTATGTATTTTTTTATTTCTTCTTTGATTTCTTCAGTGGTCTCTTGTTTATTTAGTAGCACACTGTTTAGCCTGCATGTATTTGTGGGTTTTTTACACTTTTTTTTCCTATAATTGATTTCCAATCTCAAAGCGTTGTGGTCAGAAAAGATGATACAATTTCAGTTTTCTGAGGCTTGATTTGTGACCCAAGATGTGATCTATCCTGGAGAATGTTCCATGTGCACTTGAGAAGAAAGTGTATTCTGCCACTTTTGGGTGGAATGTTCTATAAATATCAGTTAAATCTATCTGATCTGTTGTGTCATTTAAAGGTTGTGTTTCCATATTTATTTTCTGTTTGGATGATCGGTTCATTGGTGTAAATGGCGTGTTAAAGTCCTCTACTGTTATTGTGTTAATGTTGATCTCTCCTTTCATGGTTGTTGATCTCTCCTTTCATGGTTGTTAGCATTTGCCTTATGTATTGTGCTCCTGTGTTGGGTGCGTAATCATTTAGAATAATTGCTATATCTTCTTCTTGGATTGATCCTTTGATCATTATGTAGTGTCCCTCCTTATCTCTTGTAACAGCCTTTATTTTAAAGTCTATTTTATCTGATACGAGTATTGCTACTCCAGCTTTCTTTTGATTTTCATTCGCATGGAATATCTTTTTCCATCCCTTCACTTTCAGTCTGTATGTGTCCCTAGGTCTGAAGTGGGTCTCTTGTAGACAGCATATATATGGGTCTTGTTTTTGTATCCATTCAGCCAGTCTGTCTTTTGGTTGGGGTATTTAATCTGTTTACATTCAAGGTTATTATCAATATGTATGTTCCTATTGCCATTTTCTTAATTATTTTGGGTTTGTTTTTGTGGATCTTTTTCTTTTGTGTTTCCCACCTAGAGAAGTTTCTTTAGCATTTGTTGTAAAGCTGGTTTGGTGGTGCTGAGTTCTCTTAGCTTTTGCTTGTCTGAAAAGCTTTTGAGTTCTCCATCGAATCTGAATGAGGTCCTTGCTGGGTAGAGTAATCTTGGTTGTAGGTTTTACTCTTTCATCACTTTAAGTATATCCTGCCACTCCCTTCTGGGCTGCAGCGTTTCCTCTGAAAAATCAGCTGATAACCTTATGGGGATTCCTTTCTATGTTAGTTTTTGTTTTTCCCTTGCTGCTTTTAATACTTTTTCTTTGAATTTAATTTTTGTTAGTTTGATTAATATGTGTCTTGGTGTGTTTTTCCTAGGGTTTATCCTGTATGAGACTCTCTGTGCTTCCTGGACTTGATTGACTATTTCCTTTCCCATGGTAGGGAAGTTTTTGACTATAATCTCTGAAAATATTTTCTCAGACCCTTTCTTTTTCTCTTCTTCTTTTGGGACCCCTATAATTCGAATGTTGATGCATGTAGTGTTGTCCCAGAGGTCTCTGAGATTGTTTTCAATTCTTTTCATTCTTCTTTTCTTTATTCCTCAGCAGTTATTTCCACCATTTTGTTTTCCGGCTCAGTTATTCGTTCTTCTGCCTCAGTTATTCTGTTAATTGATGCCTTCTAGTGTATTTTTTTTCTTTTTTTTTTTTTTGCGTTACACGGGCCTCTCACTGTTGTGGCCTCTCCTGTTGTGAGGCACAGGCTCCGGACGCACAGGCTCAGCAGCCATGGCTCACGGGCCCAGCTACTCCGCGGCATGTGGGATCTTCCCGGACGGGGGAACGAACCTGCGTCCCCTGCATCGGCAGGCGGACTCTCAACAACTGCACCACCAGGGAAGCCCTTTCCAGTGTATTTTTCATTTCAGTTATTGTGGTGTTCATCTCTGTTTGTTCTTTTGTTCTTCTAGATCTTTTTTAAACATTTCTTGTGTTTTCTCAATCCGTGCCTCCATTCTATGTCTGAGATTCTGGATCATCTTTACTATCATTACTCTGAATTCTTTTTCAGGTAGATTGCCTATTTCCTCTTCATTTATTTGGTCTTGTAGGTTTTTACCTTGCTCCTTCATCTGTGACATATTTTTTTGCTATCTCTTTTTTTTTTTCATGAGTGGGATTGTGTTCCTGTCTTACTGGTTGTTTGGCCTGAGGCGTCCAACAGTGGAGTTTGTAGGCTCTTGGGTAGAGCTGGGTTTTGGTGCTGATATGAGGAACTCCCTGAGACCTCAATCTGTTGAATATTCCTTGAGGTTCTTTGTTAGTCCAGTGCTTTGGAGCTCCCACCGCAGGAGCTTTAGCCCAACCCCTGGCTCATGAACCAAAATCCTGCAAGCTGTGTGGGGTGGAAAAAAAAAAAAGCGCACAATAACAAAGTAAAAAATAAAATTAGACTAGGAAAGTAACAGATATGTTAGAAAGAATATAAAAATAAAAATATAGATGGATAAACAATCGGAAGGTACATTAGTAACACAATAGTAAAAAAGAGGAGGAGGGAAAAGGAAAGAAACAAAAAAAAGATGGGGAAAAGGCCTTGGCTGTGGAGGGTGGGGCCTAAGCAAGGGTGAGGTTTGGGCGGTGGGCAGGGCCTGTGCTTAGGACCCACAGGGCAGGAAAAGGCCCTGGGGTCCGTGGGGGGTGGGGTTTAGGGTCAAGGAACAGAAGGGGCCCAGGCGTGCCCCCCACCCCTGGTCTCAGAGTGCAGGGGCCCATACCTGGGAGCCCAGCAGGCTTCCTGGGCTCGAGTGGGCAGGGCACATGCCCTCCTCTCCTCTCCTCTTCCGGTCTGGTAGGGCCCCTCCTGCCTGCCTCTCCTGATCTCCCCAGCCTCAGGGGCGCCGATCCTGTCTGGCCTCCACTTCTCCTCCCCTCTCAGTCCCCCTACGTCCTACCAGTTCACTTTGGGGTTCCTCCCATCTCCTTGAGTGTTAGAGTTTGTCACCACCGGCCGGCAGGCCCCCTAGTTGTGGGGAGACACTAACTCCGCATCTTCCCACGCTGACATCTTGACTCCGCCTCCTATGTGTGTATTCTGACTGCTCTGCAGATCTACTGTTCCCCCGTCTCCCTCTCCTCCGGCCTCCCTGTTTCCTGAGACACAGCAATATTGAAATTAGGTCAGTTAATAACCCTACAGTGGCCTTTAAGTGTTCAAGTGAAAGGAAGAGTCGCATGTCTCTTGCTTTAAATCAAAAGCTAGAAATGATTAAGCTTAGTTATTAAGGCATGTCAAAAACTGAGACAGGCAGAAAGCTGTCAGCTTTTTTACACCAGTCAGCCAAGTTGTAAATGCAGAAGATTGAAGATGTGACTGAATTTCTGCAATCTCACGATTAAACGTGAATGGATGAGGAGTTCCTTCTTATGGATGAGCAAAGAAAGTGTTTTCTGGAGATGGAATCTACTCCTGGTGAAGATGCTGTGAAGATTGTTTAAATGACAGCAAAGAGTTAGAATATTACATAAACTGAGTTAGTTGATAAAGCAGCAGCGTTTGAGAGAATTGACTCCAATTTTGAAAGTATTCCCACCGTGGGTAAAATGCTGTCAAACAGCATTGAATGCTACAGAGAAGTCGTTCATGAAAGGAAGAGTCAATCGATGTGGCAGACTTCACTGTTGTCTTATTTTAAGAAATTGCCACAGGGGATTCCCCGGCAGTCCAGTGGTGAAGACTCTGCGCTTTCATTGCCTAGGACGTGGGCTCGATCCCTAGTCAGGGAACTAAGATCCCACATGCCGCAGGGCAACTAAGCCTGTGCGCCGCAACTACTGAGCCTGAGTGCTCTGGAGCCTGCGAACCATAACTACAGAGCCCAGGCTCTCGGGAGCCCGTGTGCCACAACTAGAGAGCCTGAGCGCCGCAACAAAGAGCCCTTGTGCTCTGGAGCCCAGTGCCACAACTAGCGAGAAGCCCGTGTGCCACAGCGAAGAGCCCACGTGCTGCAGCTAAGACCCGATGCAGCCAAAATAAATAAATAAATAAAATAAATTCAAAAAAAAATTTAAAAAACTTTATTATCGGGAATTCCCTGGCCGTCCAGTGGCTAGGACTCAGTGCTTTCACTGCCAAGGGCCTGGGTTCAATCCCTGGTTGGGGAACTGAGATCCCATAAACCACGCCACATGGCCAAAACAAACAAACAAACTTTATTATCTAAAGAAGTACAGAACACATGTTTTGGTTTAATTAACCTTTTTCTTTGGTAAGATACATTTCTATAAATTATGTGACATCACCTGGATTTCATGGAGTCTTGGTATGTTAAGTGGAAGTTTTGATGGATTATGGTAGTTAAGTAGGAAATTAGTGACTTCCCTGGGGGCGCAGTGGTTAAGAATCCACCTGACAATGAAGGGGACACGGGTTTGAGCCCTGGTCCAGGAGGATCCCACATGCCGCAGAGCAACTAAGCCCGTGCGCCACAACCACTGAGCCTGCGCTCTAGAGCCTGCGTGCCACAACTACCGAGCCCACGTACCACAACTACTGAAGCCTGCATGCCCAGAGCCCATGCTCACAACAAGAGAAGCCACCACAATGAGAAGCCCGTGCACCACAACCAAGAGTAGCACCCGCTCGCCACAACTAGAGGAAGCCTGTGTGCAGCAACCAAGACCCAACACAGCCAAAAGTAAATAAATAAATTTGTTTTAAAAAAAAGTAGGAAATTAGCCAGTGTAGAGTATGTTTTGTTTTGTTTTGTCTGCTTAGAAAAAACCCCAAAAAAACAACAAAAAAACCCCCTCATTAGTATGGAAAGTTTGAAGCATACATATAATGGATCCACTTGTGCCCATTAACTAATTATCAGCTTACTGCCATATTATTTTATCTTCACCCTCCTCCCTCCTTACTCCTACCTACCACTACAGAATTATTTTGAAACGAATGCCAGATTTTGTTATTTCAACCATAATCTTTTAGAATGTTTCTCTAAAGATAAGTACTCTTTTATGTACACTTTAATGAAATGAGTTTTGGTTTTCTATTTAATCTTCAGGTCCCAGGTACAAACAATTTACGTAATGAATAAACAATATGAAATGTTTCATTAACCAAATGCAATAATTAAGTCAAGAAGTAAATCTTGTGTGTGCTTTTAACATTTTGAAAGTTAAATTGACATAATTTTAAAGATGTGACTAATTTTTTTTTTTTTGGGGGCCATGCCACGTGGCATGGGGGATCTTAGTTTCCCGACCAGGGATTGAACCCGCGCCCCCTGCAGTGGAAGTGCAGAGTCCTAACCACTGGACCACCAGGGAATTCCCAAGATGTAACTAATTATTAAAAGCATCAATGTTATTCTAGTTTAGAAATTTAGATTTTTTTTTTTTGCTGGTCTTTTTCTACTTTTTTTATTGAGATATAGTTGAGTTACAATATTGTATAACTTTCAGGTGTACAACATAGTGAATCACAATTTTTAAAGATTATGCTTCACTTATAGTTATTATGAAATATTGTCTATATTCCCTGAGCTGTAAAATAAAAGGCCCTTTCTTTTAACATCTTGTTATAAGTAAGCTGTCAATAGGGCCTCTTGCTTGTATTAGTTAACTATTGCTAAGGAACAAATTATCCTAAAATTTAGTGCTGAACAGAAATGTGTATTATCTTGCATACTTTCTGAGGGTCAGGAATCCAGGAGCAGCTTAGCTGGGTGCTTCTGGCTCAGAGTCTCTTTTAAGGTTGCAGTCAAGCTGTTGGCAGGGACTGCAGTCACCCCAGGGCCCTGCCCAGCTGTGGCTGAAGAATCTGCTTTTACACTCATTTGTGTGGCTGTTAGCAGGCCTCTGTTTCTCACCACTTGGGCCTCTCTGTAGGCTGCCTCTTTGTCCTAATTACGTGACTGCTGGCTTCCTTCAGAGCAAATGATGAGAGAGACATACAGACAGACACAGACAAACAGATGGAGAGAGGACCCATGATGGAATCTGTGGGTTTTTTATAACCTTATCTCAGAAGTGGCATACCATCATTTCTGCCGTATGCTGTTCGACCCACAGTCCAACCCTATTTCACTGTGAGAGGGAGTTCCTCAGGGTTGTGGATGTCAGGAGGCAGGGGTCATTGAGCCATCTTGCGGGCTGGCTACCACGATGATTTTGGCAATATTAAAGCTTTTAAATCTCTGATTTAGGACTTAAAACCTTCAGCAGTGATTTTAAATAGAGTATGTCAAAGCTGTACTAGTGGGCAGGATTTGAAGCAATCTGTATTTGAAAGAAATAATACCGATCTGCTCTTTTAGAGAGGCAGCAGCAGAGTTTGAGTGTAGGCTCTGAAGCTGACTGCTTTGGGCAAGTTACTTAAATTCCCTTTACCTAATGATAATAGTACTCTAGCTCCTCTTGGGATTTGTTGATCAAATCCTACTATGCCTGGCGCATAGTAGGCGCTTACGTGTTATTTGTAATTTTAATTTTTATTGTTAAAAGAACTTGAGTGAACTCAGCTGCTTTTGTCTCTGGAATATAGGGTACAGTGTTGGAAGATGAGTCTGGAGAGGTAGGCGGGGACCAGTGTGCTCTGGGAAGGATGAGCTTTCCCCTCTGTCAGCTAAGCAGAGTTGATTTGTGCTTATGTTTGATAACGCTTGGCAGTTAGTGTTTATTTTAAACTACTTTGTTTACGAAAGAGTGGTTAGGCTTTTGTAGCACTTCCTTTGTCCATTTTTGCTTCAGCAGTAACACCTAGCTAGACTCATGCTTTGGCCTCAGCAGTACAGGGCGCACAGGTGTTCTTTTCTTTTCTTTAAAAATTAAAAACAAAAAACAGTCCCACTTTGAAAGAGAAATGATGGTGGTATTGCTCTTTAAAAAAGAAAAGAAAAAGGAAAAGGAAAAAAAAGAATGAAAAGGGTGGTAGTAGAAGGGAACTGAAAAGTGCTTGATAGATTATGTAAGGAAGCATTTGGCTTTGGTCAGAAATTTAGTAGTTAGCCAGCTGCAAGCGAACCCATCTGGCACCCTTTTTCATTATTCTTCTGAAATATTCATGGGCTCTAACAGTCCCTGCCTTGTTTCCATTAGAGTCTCACATATTCTCAGTTTTGGTAGCCAATCTGGGGTGGCAGTGGGTTGCCCTTGTTTTCTTTCTTTGTTGTTGTGGATGTAATCAATAAAGAATAGACACTCAAGGAAAAGTTTGTGTATACTCAAATTCTCTTGAAAAATAAACTGTGAAACAAATTAAATAATGTCAGATTTGAATAAAGTAACCACTACAGTTCATTATGCTTAAAAGTACGTATGATACTCTAAGCATGTCTGAATTATGAATCTCTTTTGATCTTTAAAGAGTACCCTTCATTTTCATAAAAGAAATTTTATTTTTGATTTAAAGAGCATATGATTAGTAAACTTAAAAAAATTTGTTTGTAAAAGACATTTGCATGTTTCTTATTTCTTAGAGATCTCTTGAAATCATTCAGAATGTAGATCAAGAGAGAGCACAAGGAATCCTTTTATATTTTAAGATTAGCTTTCTTTATTGAATTATAGTTGATTAATAATATTAATTTCAGGTATACAACATAGTGATTCAATATTTTTATAGATTATACTCCATTTAAGTAATGGCTGTATTTCCCTGTGCTGTACACTATATCTTTGTTGTTTATCTATTTTATACATAGTAGCTTGTATCTCTTAATCCCATACCCCTAACTTGTCCCTCCCCCTCCCCTCTCCCCACTGGTAACTGCTAGTTAGTTCTCTGTGTCTGTCTCTTTCTGTTTTGCTATATATATTTGTTTTAGTTTTTAGATTTCCACATATGAGAGAACGTAGATTGTCTTTCTTTGACTTATTTCACTAAACATAATACTCTCTAGGTCCATCTATATTGTTGTTGCAAACGGCAGGATTTCATTCTTTCTTATGGCTGAGTAATATTCCATAGTGTGTGTGTGTGTGTGTGTGTGTGTGTGTGTGTGTGACATCTTCTTTATCCATTCATCTGTTGATGGACACTTAGGTTGCTTCCATATCTTGCCTCTTGTAAACAATGCTGCTATGAACATTGGAGTCCATGTATCTTTCTGAATTAGTGTTTTCATTTTTTTCAACTATATACTCAGAAGTGGAATTGCTGGATCATACAATAGTCCTATTTCTAATATTTTGAGGAACCTCCATACTGTTTTCCACAGTGGCTGCATCAGTTTACATTCCCACCAACAGTGCACAAGGATTCCCCTTTTCTCTACATCCTTGTTATTTCTTGTCTTTTTGACGATAGCCTGTCTGACAGGTGTGAGGTGATATCTCATTGTGGTTTTGATTTGCATTTCCCTGATGATTAGTGATGTTAAGCATCTTTTCATGTGCCTTTTGGCTATCAATATGTCTTTGGAAAAATGTCCATTCAGAGCTTCTGCCCATTTTTTAATTGGGTTGTTTGGGTCTTTTTGATATTGGGTAGTATGAGCTGTTTATATATTTTGGATATTAACCCCTTATCAGTCATATCATTTGCAAATATTTTCTCCCATTCAGTAGGTTGTTTAACTTCTTTTACCCCAGATCATTGATACTAGAATTATTAGTTAACATTCCAAAAAAACGTTCTGAAAATTGGTCTTATAAATTACTCTCTAAGCTCATGAAAATACTTTTTTCACTCATCTAGCTATTCCTACTTCTTTTTTTTTTTCTTTTTTTTGGTTGCTGTTGTTTGTTTGTCTGTTTGATCTCAAACTCCCTTGATTTGGGCTTTAATGGAGGGACATCCTGGCACTTTGGAGGCGATGCTGTTGTCTTAAGAGGGATGCCTTGTGAGAAGCTTAAAGAGCCCCCTTACCCAGTGCTTCTTTTTCATTATTTTTTTGTTACTGTTTTCAATTTTATTTTTTCTTTTTACTTTTGGACTCCCTTCATCAATTTCTCTAACTCCACCTCCCACCTCTGGCAACCACCAATCTGTTCTCTGTTTCTATGAACTTGGTTTTATATATATATAAAACTATACATATATATATGTATAGTTTTTAGATTCTGCATATAAAAGAGATCATACGGTATTTGTCTTTCTCTGACGTATTTCACTTAGCATAATGCCCTCGAGGTCCATCCATGTTGTCATAAATGGCAAGATTTCATTCTTTTCTTATGGCTGAATAATATCCCATTATGTATATATATATCTCACAATTTCTTTATCCATTTATCCATTGATGGACACTTTGGTTGTTTCCATATGTTGGCTATTGTAAACAATGCCGCAATTAATATTGTGGTGCATATATTTTTTCAAGTTAGTGTTTTAATTTTCTTCAGATAAATACCCAGAAGTGGAATTGCTGTATCATATTGTAGTTCTATTTTTACTTTTTTGAGGAGCCTCCATACTGTTTTCCATAGTACCTGTACCAATTTAAATTCCTACCAGCAGTGCACGTGGGTTCCCTTTTTTTCCGGCCCCGCCGCGTGGCTTATGAGATTTTAGTTCCCTGACCAGCAATCGAACCCAGACCCTTGGCAGTGAGAGTGCACAGTCCTTACCACTGGACCACCAGGGAATCCCCAAGGGTTCCCTTTTCTTCACATCCTTTCCAGTACTTGTTATTTATGTTCTTTTTGATGATAACCATTCTGACAGGTGTGAGGTGATATTTCATTGTGGTTTTCGTTTGTGTTTCCCTGATGATTAATGATGTTGAGCATCTTTTCATGTACCTGCTGGCCATCTGTGTGTCTTTGGGAAAATGTCAATTCAGATCTTCTCCCCATTTTTAAATTGGATTGTTTGGGGTTTTGTTTTGGTTTTGGGTTTTTTTTGGCTACTGTAAGAGTTCTTTATATATTTTGGCTATTAACCCCTTACCAGATACATGATTTGCAAATATTTTCTCCCATTCAGTAGCTTGCCTTTTCATTTTGTTGGTGGTTTCCTTTCCTGTGCAGAAGCTTTTTAGTATGATATAGTCCCACTTATTTATTTTTGTTGCTTTTTCTCTTGGTGTAAGACTCAAAAAATCATCGCCAAGACCTATGTCAAGGAGCTTACTGCCTGTATTTTCTTTTGGGAGATTTATGGTTTCAGATCTAACATTCAAGTCTTTAATCCATTTGAGTTAATTTTTGTGTATGGTGTAAGATAGTGGTTGAATTTCATTCTTTTGCATGTGGCTGTCCAGTTTTCCCATCATGATTTGTTGAAGAGACTGTCCTTTCCCCATTGTATGTTCTTGGCTCCTTTGTTGTAAATTAATTGACCATTTATGTGTGGGTTTGTTTCTGCATGCTCTACTCTGTTTCATTGATCTATGTGTCTGTTTTTGTGCCAGTCACATACTATTTTAATTACTATAGCTTTGTAATATAGTTTGAAATCAGGGAGTGTGATGCCTCCAGCTTTGTTCTTCTTTCTCAAGATTCTTTCCCTCTTTGTTCTTCTTTCTCTTCTTCTTTCTCTTTGTTCTTTCTTTCTCAGGTTTTTTTGTGGTTCCTTACAAATTTTGGGATTATTTGTTGTTTCTTTGAAAAATGTCATTGGAGTTTTGATAGGGATTGCACTGAATTTGTAGATTGCGTTGGGTAGTAATCACATTTGAACAATCTTGATTCTTCCAGTCCATGAGCGTGGAATATTTTTCCATTTATTTGTGTCATCAATTTTTTTTTCATTAATGTCTTAAAGTTTTTGATATCCAAGTCTTTCTCTTCCTTGGTTAAATTTATTCCTAAATATTTATTCTTTTTGATGCAGTTGTAAACGGTATTGTTTTCTTTATTTCCCTCTCTGATAGTTTGTTATTAGTGTACAGAATTGCAACAGATTTTTATGTATTGATTTCATATCCTACAACTTTACTGAATTTATTATTTCTAACAGAATTTTGATAGCTTCTTCAGGGATTTCTATACATACCTACTTCTTTTTTTTTTTTTCCTACTTCTTTTTTTAAGAAGAAACTTTTCCACTATTTAGGAATGTCTTCAATGGTCAAATATGACTTTCTTCTGTTAGCTCCCTGTTTTACATGGGAAGAAAACCCTTGTATATATTTTTAAAGAGGTTAGCAGTTTTTATTCATACCAACTGCTGAGATTTTACCTAGTTGAGTGATAGATTAAGATTTTAAAATCAGAGTGGGGTCAGTCTTTTCATTTTTGTAGGTTGACATTGTGAAGGCAGTGTTAAAAAAAAGTAGGGGCTGTTTGTGTCACAAATTTGTATGATACAGATTTTAATGTTTGTCTGATCTTCCTTTGGTTTCTCTTCTTTTAGCTTTGGCTTCTTTGTCTGCTCTGGTCTTGCAAGATGAAGAAACATAATGGCTTTATTGGGGTCAGTGCTTCTCAGAAACCTGGCTGGCTTTATTGGTCAATAGGACCCATTTGCCACCTTTTAAACAAAGGAATTGAAGGCCTCGCAGGCTACCCATCTGTCTTAGGAAGCTTTGTGTAGCTAACGTGTAAAAAGAAGTTTTACTTAGAGGCAGAAGGAAACCTTTTCTACATAAGTATTTAGAATCTGTGAAAAAAAGTTTCTAGGTGAATACTTAAAGTGGCTTTCAGTTTTGTGCTATATTAAAGTCACCTGATTTTGTTCCCATGTGTTAGGAAGAGATGAGTTGGACAGAATTGGAGGTCTTGTCACTGAAGTAAATTGAAGTTATTGCAAATCGGCCTTTTTAGAGTAGAAAGGACTTAGTTGCTTTTATCTATTATTGTCATTCATTTTACTTCTCTTGTAAAATTGCTGTCATTATGTAAATCATATACAACTATAAGCTATTTATTTCTTTAAAATTAAATTTGTTGGGGTTCCCTGGTGGCGCAGCAGTTAAGAATCCACCTGCCAGTGCCGGGGACACGGGTTCAAGCCTTGCTCTGGGAAGATCCCACATGCCATGGAGCAACTAACTCCGTGCGCCACAACTACTGAGCCCACGTGTCACAACTACTGAAGCCCACACACCTAGAGTCCGTGCTCCACAACAATAGAAGCCACCGCAATGAGAAGCCCGCGCACCTCAATGAAGAGTAGCCCCCGCTCGCTGCAACTAGAGAAAGCCCGCGTGCAGTATCGAAGACCCAACACAGCCAAAAATAAATAAAAATAAATAAATTTTAAAAAATTAAATTTGTCCTTTAGGGAGTAATTCTGTAGTATAAAATGTGTAAATTCTTTACTGTAGGTACTTAATTTGCCATTTTTATTTACCGGGTAGACTTTTGGGCACTAATGAGATGGCGCTGGCCACATGTTATTAACATTATTTCTAAGCTTATCTTTCTGCTCTCCAGACTTGAAGCTACTTGAGGGAAGCAGTTTAGCATAACAGTTAAGTACATGAGTCCTGGAGTTTAACGTGCCTGAGATTAAACCCCAGCTCTGAGACTTGCTAATTTTGCCTCTTAAATTTTCTAAGCTTTAGTTTATCATCTCTAAAACAAGGATGTTTAACTCATAAAATTGTTGGATTAATAAATGAGATAATATGCAGTGTCTGGCATACAATTAACAATAAATATAATCTATTATTCACCTTTATAACCCCTGAGCATCTAGTACAGTGCCAGAATGTGTACTCATTATCAATATAATTGATAAATATGCTTAAAATAAAAGCAAAATGCTCATGTGTTTGATATTTGTTCCTCATTTTGACTATAGTCACTACACTCAAGGCCATATCAGCTCCTATCACAGGCCTGACAAATATTAGGTACTCAATACATGTTTGAATAAATTGTTGATTATTCACTTGTCCTTGAAATGACAAGTTTTTCTGTTTGGCACTTCATGTTATGCTAAACTGATTGGAGCTTTAGGTGTCCTTTTTGAAAACTGAAACTATGAATTCAGGAAGTTAGATGTTGGCTAGTCAGATTTCAAAATGATGATGAGGTTTTTTTTGTTTTTTGTTTCTAAAGCTGAGCATCTCAGGTAAGAGACAAACTGTTACAGGTATACGGAGCAGAAATTATTTAATTTATTTGCATGTACCTGGCATTGAGATATATTTCCTTGCTGTTTCTCTTTTGCCATGTGTAGGTAAGGAAATGGTTTGCTATGCTTTAAATTGTGTTTGTTTGTTTTCCCCATGAGCCTCTTACATTAGTGTATACCAGATATATATTTGTGACTCAGATAGGGCCTCTGTGTATAGATCCTTTTTGGTAGCAGAACTCCTCTTTTCTTTGTCCTTTGCACATAGAGTTCTTCAAGTCTCTAAACATGACTAGGGTCTTGATGAAGGGTTCCAGCTAATCTCCTGTTCCATTTTCTCATGGGAATATACTCCCTCTAGTACTAGTACTTTCTTCCACAGTCTTTGCAAGGTGAGATGAGTTCACTGAGGGTGAATTTCTTCCTCCCTGCTTCCCTTCTTTCCTTCCTTCTGCTATATTAAGTAGAGTGGACAGGGTAGGCCTCACTGAGAAGTGATTTTTGAACAAAGACTTGAAGGAAGTAAGGGAGTTAACCGAGTGAATGTTTGGGATAAATGCCTTCCAGGCTAAGAGAACAGGAAAAGCAAAGGCCCTCAGTGGGGTTCTGGTGGTTGTCTTGTGACTTCAGGGAACCTTAAGGGGCCTGGAGAAATGAACAGTGGGAAGAATAACAGGAGGGGAGGGCAGAAGGGTCGCACATGAGGTCAGATCATGAAGGGCTTTGTATCATTGAAAGGGCTTTGGTTTTAACTCTAAGAGAGATGGGCAGCCATGGCAGGGTTTGAGTAGAGGAGAGACCTCTGACTTAGTTTTAAAAGGATCATTCTGGCAGCTGTATAAAGACGAAACTGTAGGGGTATTAGGGTAGAAGCAGGAAGATCTGTGAGGAAGCCTGCAGTAATCTAGGCAAGAGATGGTGGCAGCTCAGAACATATGGTGAGATATGGTTAGTTTCTAGATATATTTGGAAGATTGAAGCAATAGGATTTCATTACCAAATCATGGGATGTGAGAGAAGGATAGGAATCAAGAACAGTTCCAAAGGTTTTGACTTGAGCAACTTGAAAAATGGAGTTGATGTCAGCTTAAATGGGGAAGACTGTGGGTTGCATTGGTTGGAGGGATGGCAGTGCAGATCAGGAATTTATTTTTGGACATGCTGAGTTTGAAATGCTTATTAGATATCTTGGTCAAGTATGTGGTTAAATGTATGAGTTTCAAGTTAGAAAAGGCTGAGCTGGAATTATAAATTATGCATGTATTTAAATCCTTGAGCCTGGATAACATTACCCAAGGAGAGAACTGTAGATAGAGAAGAGGAAAAGTGCCAACGAGAGCTCATGGACACTCTAGCATTAATTCTGTATCTAGTAAGCACATTTAAAACATTTTTAGGGAAAAATTATGAGTATTTTTTTATATATATATTTAAAATTTTTATTTATTTATTTTTGGCTGCATTGGGTCCTCATTGCTGTGCGCAGGCTTTCTCTAGTTGCGGCGAGCGGGGGCTACTCTTCGTTGCAGTGCGCGGGCTTCTCATTGCGGTGCCTTCTCTTGTTCCGGAGCACAGGCACTAGGCGTGCAGGCTTCAGTAGTTGTGGAGCACGGGCTTTAGGTGTGTGGGCTTCAGTAGTTGTGGCACGCAGGCTCAGTAGTTGTAGCTTGCGGGCTCTAGAGCGCAGGCTCAGTAGTTGTGACTCATGGGCTTAGTTGCTCCGTGGCATGTGGGATCTTCCTGGACCAGGGCTCGAACCCGTGTCCCCTGCATGGGAGGCAGATTCTTAACCACTGTGCCACCAGGGAAGTCCCGTGAGTATTTTTTTTAAAGGATAGAATAGTAAAGGATAATGGCTGCGCTCAGAGTATCTCTTTTCTTTTCCCTCTTTTTCCTTCTCTTAGAAAATTCTTAAAATTTTTCCTTTGGTAGTAAGCTCAAGGTCAGAGTGAAGATACAGCTCACCCTTTTCCTGGTGGATTAACATCTTTTGATTGTGTTCCTTTAACTGTTTCAGTGATGTTCTAAAATCTTTGATTGAACTTCAAGTATATAATTGCTAAACAGATAGTAATAAATGCTTACTTTTCCATCACACTTTCATTAAGCTGAACAATGAAACAAAATATAGGCAGAATATCTTCACTGGTATAATTGATATATTAATATTATAAATTTTGAAAATGACTAGCTGCTGGACATAGTAGGGTTTAAATTTTTTTCTTGTGATTTTATTCCTTGCTTGAGATAATGCCAAAATATTTGTGATTTGGCAACTTGGTGTGTTTAAGCAGTGTATCATAATGAATGATAGAAAGTAGCTGATCTAGCTGATGGAAAATTCTTACTGATAGTTTCAATTAGTTGAATGGAGCCGATTCTGAACTATAATGTGGCTTAGGAGACCATGTCCTTCTTTCTTCTCTCTTCCATTCTGTGTCCCAGTTCTTGAGCTTGTCTCTGAATTTGTTGAGGAAAAGTAATTTATGGAGAGTAGCTTGATGTGCCATCAGTTCATTTCCTCTACTAATGGAAGGGTTCAACTAAAATAGGTTAGAGACTGATTATTTTCCCTTCCCTCAGTAATAAGGATTATCTGTCAGTACTAGGATGGTAGAAAATTTGCTTTTCATTTTTCACCTGTTATTAAAACTTCTGTTCTAAATAACGTATTTACCACTGAATGAAGGTGTATCTGGTGATTGAATGACTGATATTTGGAAGGACAAGTATACTTTTTTTTCTCCACACAGATAATACTTCAACAATGCTGATTAAGTTGGCAGTTAAGAGTCTTAAATCACTCCTAATGAGGGATGAAATTGTGTCAGTTGCATTTGTTAATAGAAATCAATATCAAACTATATTCATGAGGTTTCTAGTTTGAACAACCACAGAGTTTCAAATACTAAAATAAATCTTCAATTGCCAAATGGATGCGTAGTCAATTCTTAGATTGATTAGATTGATTGGTTTTTTGGGCTTTACTACTGTAATTAAGCCAGTCCTTTACGGGAGGGAAACAAAGGGGAGTTGATTTAGAGTACTGTGCAAAATGTGTTTCTCTACATCAGTATGGGTATTTTTCTTGTTTTATTCATGGAGTAATGAGTTCAAAGAAGTTTTAGTAAAATGCCCAATTTTATTTGCGAAGTCAGAATAAACCTTGAAAATAAAAGCTTGTGATACTTGGGTACAAACTAAAAGACTAGGGTAGGGAGTTATTTGGATCTTGCATCTAAAATTTAGAAGTTCTAGAGAATAGTTTCTGTTTGACCTTGGACATCTATAAGTCTCCATAGATCAAAGGTTTGGTTTTCTTATTTTGCTGTTCCTTCAGCTTCACTGCGGTAATCTTTTTTGTAATATTTATTCAATTATTTATTTGGCTGCACTGGGTCTCAGTTGTGGCATCTTCGTTGTGGCATGCAGGATCTTTTAGTTGTGGCATGTGGACTCTTAATTGCGGCATGCATGTGGGATCTAGTTCCCTGACCAGGGATGGAACCTGGACCCCCTGCATTGGGAGCACAGAGTCTTAACCACTGGCCCACCAGGGAAGTCCCCTCACTGCAGTAATCTTTGTGAAGTGATATCATTGCAATTGCTTTTTGTTCCAAGCCCAGGAAAAAGAAAAAAAGGAGGGACAGGGAAGTTTTGACCCATATTGATACATCATATATGAAGAAATTTAGAACTGCCCTCTATGAGGAATTACTGAAAATAACAGTAAAACTCTGTGATATACTTCCATGTAACTTCAGAATGGGCTCAGTGTCTGAGGATGGCCAAAGCTAGATTATCATGATAGTGAGCTGCTGAGACTAGTCTGTGTGGCTGGTTTTGTTTCGGGGGGAGGGGGGTGGTAGACTTAAGAGCACCTTCCCGTGCTATGCTTCTGCTGTGGTTAAAGTGGTGAGCTTCTCTGTGGTGTAACAGGTTGCTCACTGTTGCCACCCTTCAGCTCTTTTACTCATTTCTCCTCTTCCCTATTCTCCAAAAGACCTGAAGTGTAGTAGGCAGGTGGGGAGGGCTTTTTGCTTTTATTATTTTTTTTCCATTGTTAAGCTTCCTTATTCACTCTAAGCCTTGAATTTGTACTTCTACTTTTTGCCTTTTAAACAAAATGCATATAATTGTATTTTTAAACTGATTGTAAATATATTATACATGATTTTATAGAAAATTCAAGCAGTACAGGGAAATATAAAGGAAGTAAAAATGAACAGCAGCCCAACTGTTGAGAGGTAACTACTGATATATTTTATTGGACATCATACTTCTCTCTATAGGTAAAGATACAACATATAATAAGTAATTTATTTGTTTATTTAATAGTAACTTTAATATATGACTTAAATGTTTTATTTAATATATTTTCATAATCATAATATGATTTCATTATATAAAACACTATCTTAATCTTTTCAAACTGAATAATATATTTTGGAGGTGATTTCATTTTAGAGCTGCATTATCCTTTTAAGAATAGAATATCATGTACTTTATGATGCACTTATTTATTTACATATTGTCTTCCGATAAGTTCTTGGGTTATTTTGAATTTTTTATTTATAAACAGTATTGCACAAAACTCCCTAGTAGGAAAACCTTTGCACACATTTTAAATTATTTCTTTAGGTCATATTCCTAAGGGGGAAGCTACTGGATCCAGTGGCATATATATTTTATTTTTTAATGCATATTGCCAAACTGCCCTCCATAAGGGCTGTACCGGTTTACTCTACCAGTATTCTTTTTTTGCGGTACGCGGACCTCTCACTGTTGTGGCTTCTCCCGTTGCGGAGCACAGGCTTCGGATACTCAGGCTCAGCGGCCATGGCTCACAGGCCCACCCGCTCCGCGGCATGTGGGACCTTCCCAGACCGGGGCACGAACCCGTGTCCCCTGCATCGGCAGGAGGACTCTCAACCACTGTGCCACCAGGGAAGCCCTCTACCAGTATTCTTGAAGAAATATTACTGGTTTTGACATTTTTAAAAAATCCTCCATTATTTATTTTGTTAAGAAAAGACACTCCAGTGAAAATTTCAGAATCTCTTTATTCTATAGGAAATAGCTTTCTTACTAGTGTCCTGCAAAAGCCTCTGGAATTTCCAGGTGTTGTAAAGTTCTCTTTTGAAAATTGAGTGTCCTCTTCCAGAAACCCATGTGACAGAAATTTCTTTTTCTAAAAAAATACATAGGGACTTCCCTCGTGGTACAGTGGTTAAGAATCCACCTAAAGATGCAGGGGACACGGGTTTGGGCCCTGGTCTGGGAAGATCCAACATGCTGTGGAGCAACTAACTCCTTGCGCCACAACTACAGAGCCTGTGCTCTAGAGCCCACATGACACAACTACTGAAGCCTGTGTGCCTAGAGCCTGTGCTCTGCAACAAGAGAAGCCACCACAATGAGAAGCCCGCGCACCACAATGAAGAAGAGCCCCTGCTCGCCACAACTAGAGAAAGCCCGCACGCAGCAACAAAGAACCAACGCAGCCAAAATAAAAATAAATTAAAAAAAATACATAGGTACCATAATTAAAGTAACATTTGCCTTTTAAAATAATTTTTAAAATCTTAGGTTTTATTCACAACTTTAAAAATTATAATTTCTTTTCTTACAATTAAGAAAAAAAGACAATGCCTTTTTAGTGTAACAAGGAGACTTGGTTATCACTGCTGATGTGAGTAGATGGTACATTTTAACTCATTTCTGAACTTTCTTACTGAAGCCATAATTAGAAAATGAGTTTGGCTTTCAGTACTGTGCTTATTGATCCTATGCTGAAAGGCCCAAGTTTTCATTTGCACACAGTAATATATTCTCTGTGTAAGGAAACTATAGTACTCACCATTGAAAAAATACCTAGCCATAAATTAATTAAATTGGTCCCCTTGAGGGCACTCTTGCTGAAAAGGTCCATCCTTTTACCCAAAGAAGGAAAAGGTTTGATTAATTTACAGATTCTGCTCCAGCATATTATATATTATTTGGGAAAATATCAGGCTCTCATGAATTTAAAAAAATTATCCTATGGGAAATTCACTTACCTGTTTATTGAATTAGTTTCCAGAAGGGTATGAAAGCCTCAGGTCTTGTGATGGGAGGCAGGTTTGTTGAGAGACAGCGTGTCATGTAAGGAAAAAACCTGGTCTCAGAGTCAGATATCCTGGGTTTTACTCCTGTTGGGAGACTCACTTGACCTCTCTCGGCCTCAGTTTTCTCAACTGAGCAGAGTTGGTTCAGCCGCGCTTCGCGGAGCTGAATGAGCATGTCAGTCACTGGGAGGCAGAGTCTGGTTCAGGAGGTCTGGGCTGGGCCTGAGGTTCTGCATTTTGAACAAGCTCCTGGGTAGTAGCAATGCTGCTGGCCCAAATATCACAATTTGAATAGCAAGGAAATAGATGATATCTTTTTCTTCTAGCTCCAAAAGACTAATTCTAACTTAAGCTGTAGTAGACATTGTTTAAAATCTTAACATTTTAAATAAATATTTTTTTGGCCACACCAAAAAATATATTTTTTGGCCACACCTTGTGGGACCACATCCCACATGTGAGATCTTAATTCCCCGACCAGGGATCAGACCCGCACTCCTTGCAGTGGAAGCATGGAGTCTTAACCCCTGGACTGCCAGGGAAGTTTCCATTTTAAATATTTTTAATACTATTAGGTTTAAGTGAAAGAAGACAAGTGTCTTTACAACTTTTAAGTTTGATAGCAAGAGACTTTCTTCTGATCATGTCCAAGATTTGTTTTAAAGTATTCCACTCCCTCCCTTAAAAAAGTTGGGGGGGAATAGATAAAACAAGAATAACAAAATATTGGTAATTGTTGAAGCTGGATGATGGGTACATAGAGGTTAATTATACTTTTCCCTTATTCTCTGTCCTTAGGTGAAAGTTTGAAAATGTATTTTAAACAAAGAAAAGTAAAACACAAACAAAACTAAATGTGAATTTGCCAGGATCACAGACTGATGATATATATACATATCTATATCTGTTTAGCTTTAGGCACCATTTCTCAGTACTAACTTGCCTAATAGGAAGAAATGTGGCAGTGACCTGAGAGAGTCTTTGAAGGAAAAAAGCACAATGGCTAATGAAGCACATTTGCTGGAAGGAGATAAACTCAGAGCTGCCATTCTCCATGTGCCAATCTTAGGCTGTTTGTTTCTGTTAAACATTGCAGATGTGTCTCTGCCAACTAAACTTGAATGTGTTAATGTGATATTTTTGGAAATTCACTTTGCAAACTGTGAACTCAACATAGATTTTGGTTGCTGTTGTTGAATGTATCAATCAGATATCGCCATTTTTTTTAATAGGACAAAGATACTTAAGTTAGTGTACAGGAAATACACATTCAACAATGTTTTCTGCTATTCCAGGGGCTTTTAGATGTGGGGTTATAATGTTGCTTTTATTATTTTTATTTATTTATTTATTTTGTATAAACAAGGTTTAAAAAATTTTTTTTAAATAAACTTATTATTTATTTTTGGCTGCACTGGGTCTTCGTTGCTGTGCGTGGGCTTTCTCTAGTTGTGGCTAGCGGGGGCTACTCTTCACTGCGGTGCGTGGGCTTCTCATTGCGGTGGCTTCTCATTGCGGAGCACAGGCTCTAGGTGCACAGGCTTCAGTAGTTGTGGCACGTGGGCTCAGTAGTTGTGGCTCGCAGGCTTAGTTGCTCCATGGCCTGTGGGATCTTCCCGGACCAGGACTCACACCCGTGTCCCTTGCATTGGCAGGTGGATTCTTAACCACTGCACCACCATGGAAGCCCAATGTTGCTTTTAAATCTAGAGTGATTTTACACTCTGAGCAGAAAATCCTGATTCCCACTAAATATGTATTTTTGAGGGAGGAGTTGAAAACAAAATGGAGAAAGATTATAAGAGAGCTTTGTTTTGGTAAGGTTTCGGGAAAACGATCAGAAAATAGTTATAGGATGACAACCTGTTTAGGAAATAACATTTTGATATGGGATAAACAAATATACTCTAATATAAAGCTAACTATCTAGATTAGTTATTTTATAGGTCATATATATAGTTTATAATTTGAGAATAAATATTTAAAAAGCACAAATTAATGCTAAGTTAATAACAAAAACTAGAAAATAAAAAAAAAAATATTTTAGAAGTGTAAACCCCAGCCACAGCGATTGTTAATATTTCATTGTATTTCCTTTCTGTTTTTAATGTGATTTTATATAGTTTTTCTCCTACCTTATATATCCTTTTATCCTGTTCTTTCACTGACTGTTGTAAAATATGCACTTTTCATTATTATTCAGTCTTTTATAAATATAACCTGAGTAAAGTAATTCTCTTTCAGGTCAGAGTGAAGACCTTCATGGTCCCCAAATGGGTAGCTTAGAAGTATCTTTCTGCTTTGATTTATTTTTAGGCTAGGTCTAGATTGTTTATTATGATGAGGGAAATGGGCATAGGAAGTCATTTTCTGTTGGAGAGATCAAGGCAGTTGCGGGGTCCATTCGATATTTGAGTTTTGAACTGAAAGAGATTCTTACATTCATCCTGGAAAGAATGTAATCCCAGGTTGAACAGAGCCACACTAGACCTTTAGTCCAGACCAGTGACAGCTCTGATGCCAGGATTCAGGACTTGGAAGGCTCTTCTTGGGGAAGTCACACTTCTGAATCAAACCCCAAAGTGAACCTTTGGGTATAATTAGGATGTGATACAGGTATTTTTTGTCAGCCCAGGGAGTTCAAGCCTCAGCAAAGGACAAAACAAAATAAAAGATATGTATACACATACATGGATTAAGTGAGCTAATACAAATAAAGTGCTAAGAACAATTCTTACCACTTAGTTAGAATATAAATGTTAGGTATTGTGTAAATAATTGAGGAGACTTTAAGTCAGCTTTTATGTTTAATGTTAAAAGTAGTTACACACTTTAGGGCTTCCCTGGTGGCACAGTGGTTGAGAGTCCACCTGCCGATGCAGGGGACACGAGTTCGTGCCCCAGTCCGGGAAGATCCCACATGCCGCTGAGCGGCTGGGCCTGTGAGCCATGGCCACTGGGCCTGCGCGTCCGGAGCCTGTGCTCCGCAACGGGAGAGGCCACAACAGTGAGAGGCCTGCGTACTGCAAAAAAAAAAAAAAAAAAAAAAAGTAGTTACACACTTTTTAACAAGAAAGTATGAATTTCTTTGAATACTGAATAAACTGAACCAAGTTGAAAATAATGATTAAGGCTGTTTCTGCTTCTTCTTCTCTTTCATGTTTTACGCATTTTACTGAGGACCTTCCTCGGTTTTACCTATTTCTCTAATTTAAAAGCCTTTTTTAGATGCCTGAAGTAAAATGGGAGATAAATCTTGGCTGATTATTAGAAGCAGGGGGAATTAGCTAATCTCACTGGTAATTGAGAACAGGAATTTAAATGTAAGGTCTTAGGCGTCTGTTCCTTTAAGGTTTAAAGTTTTCAGAAGTAAATGTACTTGTTCTGTTAAGGAATTTCTTTGGAGCATGTTTTCATAAGAAAATTTTCATGGTGTCTAAACATGACTTGAACTTGACAGATTTCCCTTATCATCAGTGTACTTGCTTTTAAAGATGTGAAAGTGTGTATTCTATTTTTAAAATCCAATAAATTTTTAATTTTGACACATTCAGTTTGTGCTTCGATTTTCAGATCTCTAGCAATGTTAATTTTCAAGCCTGAAAGTTTAAACTATGTTGAGATCGTGGATCCCATTGAAAATGTAATAAAATGTTTGAACCTTCTTTCTAGAAAAATGTATGTACATTCAAAATGTTGTATACAGTGTGAGATTTTTCACGAATATCCTGAAACGAAAATCCACATATTGTTTTTAAACTGTTGCACCTCCTAAGTTAAAAAACAAAATTAAATTAAATTAAATTAAAAAACAAGGTTCCTTCTACCGGGGGAGAAAAAACAAAACTGTTGCTCCTCCTTAGATATGTTACTAGTCTGTTTCCATTTAGTTAATGTCTCATTGTATTAAATTTCATTAAAATTGAACTACAGTGCTATAGTGTTTAGTTTGCATAACACAAAAGTTCTAGATTGTCTCTTTGGAAGCAATAATAAAATAGAGGAGGGGCGGGACTTCCCTGGTGGCACAGTGGATAAAAGACTCCGTGATCTCAATGCAGGGGCCCAGGTTCAATCCCTGGTCAGGGAACTAGGTCCCACATGCATGCTGCAACTAAGAGTTGGCATGCCACAACTAAGAAGCCCATGTGCCACAACTAAGGAGCTGCCTGCTGTATCTAAGACCCGGTGCAACCAAATATATAAATAAATATTTTTAAAGAAAATAGAGGAAGGGCAGTTGTGCTAAATGGATTTTTTGGAGGGTGCAGAATTCAAAGCAATGACTACTGATAAGGCAAATATAGCTATCCCTGTTTTATATACTTTATATATTTGTATATACTTTGTGTTTTAAAAATGTAATATAAGAGATTCTTAATAAAAATTGTCATCATTTTGTGTTGGGCATTTTTTTAAAAGGTATTCTCTTGAGTGATGGATGTTTTAATTCTTTTTGTAGGACTTGGAATGCTATATAGCAGTATATATTGTAAAATTTGGGGGAACCAGAAAATCTTTCAAGACATTTAAGTAGTCTGGGCTTCCTTCAGTGGATCAGTTTCCTTAAAGAAATGCTGATAGCTCCATCCAATCTTAGGATGACTGAGGTTATAAAATTTTCTTTGGTTCTTTTCTGCCCTGATGTGTACCACTTTGTGATTTTATAGGTTGCTGTAACTGTCTCCTTTGGTGATCTAGTCCAATATCATGACTTCAGTATAATCTTATATTAGCACTCTACTGATTAAATGTTAAATTTATATCTCTAGCTTAGAGTTTTCTCCTGAAATCCAGACTTTTATCTAACTGCTTTCTTAACATCTCCGTTTTGAATTAGTATCTCAGAAGTAGTATGTCCAAAACTGGAATTCTGTTATTTCCTATAAAAAGTATTCTTCCCCTTCTCAGTTGATGGTAGGTCAGTCTCAAAGCCTTGGAGTCATTCCTGATTCCTCTCTTTCTCTCACACTTCACACTCTGTTTAGTCTATCAGTAATTACTGCCTCAACCTTCAAAATACATCCAGACTCCAGCCACATCTCACCAACTCCACTGCTACCACCCTGGTTAGAGTTACTATCATCTTTTGCTTAGATTACAGCTTCTACAGTCTTCTGCTTCTTCCTTTGCCCCCTCTAGTGTATACTTAAAATTTTTTTTCCTGCACATTCTTATTTTGAAAAATATCAAATCTATAGAAGAGTTGAAAGAATAGTATAATAAAAACCCATAAACCCTTCCTGCTAGATTCACCTGTTGTTAACATTTTGCTACATTTGTAAGTTATCTAGTGAGTGTTCTCTCTATATATATGTGTATTTGTTTTTGCTATACAATTTGAAAGAAAGTTACACGTTTTATGAAAGTTCATCTCTGATTCTTTCAATATATAACCCCTAAGAACAAGGATATTATCCTGTAACTGCAATCCTATTATCACATCTAAGAAAATTAATGTTAATTCAGTATCATCTAATGTCTAAGAAACATCTTTTATACCTTTCCCTTCTGTAGTAGGCTGAATAATAGCCCTCTAAAATATCAGATCCTAATTCCTGGAACCTAAATGTTACCTTACTTGGAAAAAGTATTTTTGCAGATGTGATTAAATTCACAATTTTGAGATGGAGAGATTATCCTATCCTGGATTATCCTGGTGGACTCTAAATGCTTTTCACATGTGTCCCTATAAGAGGGAGGCAGAGAGAGATTTCACACACACACACACACACACACACACGCATACACAGGAGGAAGGGATGTAAAGACAGAGGTAAATATTGCAGTGATACAGCCAACAAACCAAGGAATGCCAGCAGCCACCAGAAGCCAGGAGCAGATTTTCCTCTAGAGCCTCCAGAAGCAGCACAGCCCTGCCAACACCTTGCTTTCAGCCAGTGATACTGATTTCTGATATCTGGCCTTCAGAGCTGTGAGGCATTACATTTCTGTTTTATGTCACACAGTTTGTGATATTGTTATAGCAGCCATAGAAAACTAATATACACCCCTTTTAAGGATTTCAGTCGAGGTTCATTTTGCTTGGTCGTTACGGCTCTTTTAATTTAAAATAGTTCCCCTCACCCTTTTTTTTGTTTTTCATGACACTGACTGTTTTAAAGAGTTCAGGGCTGTTGCTTTGTAGAATGTCCCATATTCTGGAATTACCTTATTGTTTTCTCATGGTTAGGTTCAGGCTAAACATTTTTTGGCGAGAATACCACATAGGTGATGTTGAGTAAAGAGTATTTTTAATACAACTGCCAGAGCGATTCTTTTAAAACATTAAGTTGGGGCACAGTACTCTGTGCAGTCTCCAGTGGTCCCCATTCTGTTCAGAGGAAAAGCCAAAGCTCTCCTGTGGTCTGGTTCCTGAAACCTGCCTCACCTTCTCCCCTCCCACTCACCCCTCACTCTGTGCTGCCTTCTCACTGATTGTGGTACCGCTTCCTGAACAAGCTGGGCGCGCTCCAGTCTTGGAACCTTTGCTCTAGCTGCCCCGTTGCCTGGAATGCTCTTCCTCCAGGTATCCTTTGGCCTGCTCCCCCTCATGTCTTGCTCAGATGTCCTCTTCTCAGTGAGGCCTTTCCACACCACTATTTTAAAAAATCCATCTTTCCTTCCCTCCCCCACTTCCGATCTCCCAACACTGCTTTACTGTTGTGTTTTTCCGTAGCATTTATTACCTTCTCACACACCACATAACTTACTTATTAAAGTTATTATTTATTGTCTGCTTCTCCTACTTGAAATACAAGCACCACAAGGCAGAAATCTTTGTTTTTTGTTCACATATTCATCCCATGATCTTATGTTCATAGCAGGTACACAACATTTGTTGAATAAACGTGAACGAACTTTAGATGAGTATATCTAATTTTACGTTACTCCACAGTAGAGAGTCTGCTTTAAAAAAAATAATAAGCAAAACACTTTACTTTGAAATAACTTTATTTATTTAATATATTTATTTATTTATTTTTGGCTGTGTTGGGTCTTCATTGCTGTGTGTCAGCTTCTCATTGTGGTGGCTTCTCTTGTTGTGGAACACAGGCTCTAGGTGCCTGGGCTTCAGTAGTTGTGGCACATGGGCTCAGTTGTTGTGGCTCACGGGCTCTAGAGCGCAGGCTCAGTAGTTGTGGCGCATGGGCTTAGGTGCTCCGCGGCATGTGGGATCTTCCCTGACCAGGGCTTGAACCCGTGTCCCTTGCATTGGCAGATGGATTCTTAACCACTGCGCCACCAGGGAAGTCCCTGAAATAACTTTAGATTTGCAGAAGAGTTTCTAAGACACTACAGAGTTCCTGTATACCTTTTATCCACCTCTCCAGATGTTAACGTTCCACATAACCATGGTACATTTATCAAAACTAAGAAATTAACCATGGCATAATACTGCTAACTAAACTACAGACTCTTATTTGGATTTCACTAATTTTTCCACTGCTCTTCTCTTTCTGTTCCTCTGCCCAATCCAGGATACCACACATTGCATTTGGTGGTGTCTCTTTAGTGTGCTCTAATCTGTGGAGAGACTGATTCAAAAAGACTGTAAATCTTTCCCAGGAATACTACCTTGTGTAAATTATTGTAAAACACTGCAACTCGTGCATTATTTGAGCAAGTGGCTATTTCAAGGGAAAGAAAGATGGTAAAACTCAGGAACACCAGAATATGTAGCCGTGGGGCATTGGTAAACTTCAGACAAGAAAATCATAGGATTTGACAGTATTTTCTGGTTTAGGTGCAGAGTATACCTATCTAGTCCATTTTCTTCTGCCATCAGAACTTCCCACCCCATCCATGCTATCACTTGAAGAGATGAATCCTAGAATAACACTTAACCATTTTTGACTTTTTAACAGGTAAATTTGACTCAATATGTTTAATTTCACTCATTATTTGCCTATGTTACTCTTTGAGGGTAATTAATTCTGTAGTACACTAAAGATACATTGAGTATCTGCTCTATGTAATGCACTGCCTTAGGTCTTGGGAAAGTGGATGCAAAGAAGAGTAAAAACTTTTTACTGTTCAGAAGCTTGTGCTCTAATATAGGTAACATATAACTAACAAACTATAATAACAACTATTTTGACAGTGTAGAGGAAATTATTAATTTTTGCTAGGAAAGGTAAGAAATGGGGGAGGATCATATTTGAACTTGCCCTTAAAGTACTCATAGAGCTTTTAACACAGTTTAATTGAGATGTAATTCACGTACCGTACACATACCAAACATACCATTTAAAGCAAACAATTCAGTGGCTTTTAGTATATTCACAGGGTTATGAAACCATAAGCACAGATCAACTTTAGAACATTTTCATTATCCTAGAAAGAAACCCCATATCTGTGTTGACTCCCTATTCTTCCTTCCTTTCAGCTCCTGGCAACTACAAATCTACTTTCTGTCTCTATAGATTTGCCTATTCTGCACAATCCATATAAATGAAATCATACAATATGTGTCTGACTTATCTCAGCATAATATTTTCAAAGTTCATCCATGTTATGGTACATATTAGTACTTCATTCCTTTGTATTGCCAAATATTCCATTGTACTGGAAGTATTATATTTTATTTTTCCATTCATCAGTCGATGGGTATCTGAGTGTTTCTACTTTTTGACTATTACGAATAATGCTGCTGTGAATATTCACGTACAGGATTTTGGGGGGACATATTTTCAATAGTTTTGGGTATTGAAATTGGGAGTGGAATTGCTGGGTTGAGGAACTGTCAGAATATTTTCTAAGGTACCGTTTTACATTCCTACCAGCAGTATATGAGGATTCCAATTTCTCCACATCCTAGCCAACACGTGTTCCTGTCTTCTGTTTTTTGGTTTTTTTTGGCTGCCCCACGCAGCTTGTGGGATTTTAGTTCCCTGACTAGGGACTGACCAGGGTCTTCAGAAGTGAGAGTGCAGAGTGTGGAGTCCTAACCACTGGGCCTCCAGGGAATTCCCTAGGGTTTTTTTTTTTTTTTTAAAATTTTAGCCTAATCCTAGTGAATGTGAAGTGACATTGCATTGTGGTTTTGATTTGCATTTCCCAAATGACTAATGATGCTGAGCATCTTTTCATGTGCTTATCAGCCGTTTGTAGATCTTCTTTTGAGGCATAGAATTTTAATAGATAAAGAAAGGAAAAGGGAAGGGAGCACTTCAGCCTAACAGAACAGGGTCAAAGGCCTGAGAAATGGTGAAGAGTAGGGTCTCCAGAAGAAGGGAGTGAGAAAGGACACTAGAAAATTTTAGGGATGCTTGGGTCTCTTAAGTTTATTTTTTGATGAGTCAAGTCACACTGTCCTCTGCTTCTCTTAAGCTTAACATTGCTCGAATTTGAAGGATATTCCTTCTTTTGTAAATGTCAGTGTGTTGTGGTTAGCGCATTTGATTGATTCATCCAACCTTAAATAAAGAATTATTGAGGGCTTACTTCATTCCAGGCGTTCCAGTCCTCACTTAGTAAGAGGGGTAGATCAGTGAGCAAAAACAGGCAAGGTCCTTGCTTTTCATGGAGCTTATTTTCTAGTGGGGGTGATTTTTTTACCAATAAAAAACTGCCTGTTAGAGGCTGCCTTTATCCAGCATTTCTGGGCTCGGTAAACAAATCCAGGTCTACTTTGTTCATGCTGTTGCTGATTTTGTTGGCTTGGGTCATAGCCCCTTTCAGCTTTCACCTTTTCAGACCTAAAGTTTAATCTTTAATCATCCCTTACACAGCAGCATCCTGAAATCCCTCTTGGCATCCTTGTTTCTCTTTTTGGGACTGTTACACTTGAAGTTTTTTCCACTGTCGTTTGTACCAATTAATCAAAAAGACTGAAGAACTATAAAGAAAAGTTACATGAATATTTTAAACATTTTCTCTTAAAACATACTATGTGTATTTCATAAATGTTTGTTTTAGGACCAAGGCTTTTCCTTTGAATAAGGATCTGCTGACTATAATTTTCTATGATGTCTCTTATTATAAAGCCCGCATATAATGAATCATCTATGATTTTTAGTTTCCGTTTCTTTACAGTAGAGTGAGAATTTAAAGCCATTTCAAAGAAATCTGAGTGCAAAATCCTTCTAGATTTTTATGATTTTCCATTCCACTCTTTAGTATTTCTGTATCTAATTAGACAGCTTATTATTATTATTATTTGGGGGGAGTCATTTTAATATTTACAAGGAACAAATCAGCAGAACAAAATTATATCAGATAGGCTGTGTACAGTAGCTGCGGCTTATAAAACATACCAGTAATCTTTACCTGGTGAGTATAAAGAGAACCATGGTAGGATTCAGATGTCTTTACAGCCAAGGGAGTACACGTGGCATTAACAAATTAGAGGACAAAAAAAATTCACATTTTCTACATTAAAAAAAAAAATTACAGATCTCACAAATGTCTGTGAAGACAAAAAAAAAAATTTAAAGTTCTTTGAAGGGTGGGAAAGAAGAAATCTGAAATGGAACTCTAAATGTAAAAAGAATTTTACTTCACAAGACCAATTTTCTTGGCTTCTGTTTCATATATCAGTAATCTCCACATCTTGACTATAAAAACTTCTGCTTCTTCATCAAGTACCATGGCAACATCATCTAAAATGCTCTGAGGTGAACTATGAGCCATAACCTTAGAACAAACAAAATCAACTCATGTAGCTTCTTCTCCACCTATGTATTCTATGATTTTTTTTTATTAATCCATGGTCTAATTTGTCGTTCCATCAACATAGAATCCACAATAGACCAATCCAGGGGATAAGCAAAGAGCTCAGGTTTGGCTGTAGGGATTTTTTTTTTTTTTTTTCCCGGTACGCGGGCCTCTCACTGTTGTGGCCTCTCCCGTTGCGGAGCACAGGCTCCGGACGCGCAGGCTCAGCGGCCGTGGCTCACGGGCCCAGCCGCTCCGCGGCATGTGGGATCTTCCCGGACCGGGGCACGAACCCATGTCCCCTGCATCGGCAGGCGGACTCTCAACCACTGCGCCACCAGGGAAACCCATTGCTGTAGGGATTTTTTCAATGAGACTCTTAATGTGTTTGCGCTTTTTTTTCAGTGTTCACAGTGCCTTTGGCAGCATTTTTATTGTCTTCACCATAATCCAAGGGAACCAGTTTCCTTTTTCGGGGTACATCATCACTGTCTTCATTCTCAAATTTGTTAAAGACACTATCTACAGGTAGTTTCTTTCTCTTCACAGAATTAGGCTGACCAGGACTATTGGAAGCACCCAGTTTAAGACTCAGTCTTATTTTTGGCCTATGCTCCTCAGGTTGTTGTTGATCTGGTGAATTTTCATAAGGGATAATAATACCACAGGGAGACTCATCTCCAGGAGTGTTGGGAGTTGCATTGCCACTGGCAGAGGAAACAGATGGGGCAGAACTGATGGACCTCAGAGTTGGTTTGAGACAGGACTTTTGCTCTGGCTCTTCTTCCTCTTCCATGGGTTCCTCTCGTTTTTCTTCTTTTTCTTGCTTTTCTTCTTCCTCTTCCTCTGATTCTGGTTCTTGCTTTATTTGTGGTTGTCTGTGCATCTCAGCCTCTTGTTCCATCCTCTGGAGCTCTGCATCTGGATCCAGGTGCCCTTCGGCCAAAAGGCGCTGCCTGATTTCCTCTAGCTCTTCCTTCTCTCTCTTCCTATCCCATTCATCTGCTTCCATTTCCTTTTCCCTATCACGCAACCTTTTCTGAAGAGCGCTTCCTCTATAATATTTGGGATCATCTCTATCATCATCATAATCTTCTAAGAATTCTTTTAGTCGTTTAGCTTCTTTTGCCATTTCTCTTCTTCTTTCTTCTTCTCTTTCAGCCTCTTTCTCATACTCCTGGGTTTTCTTTCGTTCTCTGATTTTCCAGTTCTTAAGGTGCTCTTGATAAGCAGCCTCTTTCTCTCGGAGCTTTCTTTCAAGTTTTCTTCGTTCATATGCATCTTCTTCATCCTCTTCTCGGTCCCGCTTCTTGTCTTTTTCTCTCGCGCGCTCCCGTTCCCTTTCTCGCTCTCGTTCTCTTCCTTGTTCCCGTTCTCTCTCTCTCTCTCTCTCTCTCTCTTTACCTCTCCCGTTCCCTTTCACGATCTCTGCTCTTTTCTCTTGATCGACTGCGATCCTTATTCTGATCTGAACTCCTTTCTCGATCACGGTCCCGATCTCTCTCTCGATCTCGATCTCGATCTCTCTCTTTTGTCCGGTCACGATCCCTATCCCATTCTTGTTCTCGCTCCCGTTCCTTCTCCTTTTCTCGTTCGCGTTCTCTTTCCCTTTCTCGTTCCCGTTCTCGCCTTTCTCGTTCCCTTTCACACTCCCTCTCTCTTTCTCTCTGTTCTTTCTCAATTTCCTGTCTTTCTTTTTCCTTTTTGCCTTTCTCTTCTTCCAGTTTCTTGTGTGTCTCTGAATTTGCTGATCTCTCAGGATATCAGGTCTCTTTTGTCTTCTTCCATTTCTATAGCATTTATATCCTGCTTAGTGATGAGTGGATAAGGGATCAGTGGGGCCACTGGAAATCTGCGAAAAATGTCCTCCTTCTTTTCCTTCTTCTTCTTCCTGGGGTGAGAGTCAGATTCTTGCGAGGGGGCATTGAGCTCACTGGAGTATTCCCGTATTAAAACTTCAATGGCCCCTTTGATCGTCTGATCTCTTCTCTTTGTGTCTTCATCTAAGGCTTCTTTGTCATCATTAGTGACGGTTTCTGGCCTGGCATTCCCATTAGAAGCTTTCTTCTTTGCTTTCCATTCATCCAATTGTGCCTTTGTCTTTGCATCAACTTTAACAAGTAGCTTCTTCTCTCCAATCTGCAGGTCATGCAATAACCTGAGTGCACGGAGGGTTGATTCAGGCTCCTTATACTCACAGAATCCAAAGGCTTGAAGTTTTCCAGATGTGCCTTGTACTCTCTTCCAGCTCAAAACCAAGCCACATTTAGCAAGGAGCTGTCTTATAAGCATGTCTGAGGCTTTTTCAGAGATGTTGCCAACGAAAACTGTAGTAGTGGGACCACAGTTTTCATCATTTTCTTTAGCCTTCAAGCCTGGATGATCCTTCCGTGCTCCCAAATGTTTTCCAACCATGGACACAGTGGGTACTAAGACAGTTGGAGCAGGAGCCATAATGCTCATTGGTACAGGAATCATTGGAGTCCCTGGAGGTACAGGTGGTGGAAAGCCAGGAAACTGTGGGGGTGGGATCCCTGGTGGGAGGGCTGGGATTCCCATGGGAGGGCGATTCAAATGAGGGGGGAAAGACATTCTTACCACAGTGGTCCGCCGCTGAGGAAATTGTACTGTCTTCGCGGCCTTCTGGGCTCCAGGTTATGAGGGGGTTCCACCAGCTCGAGATTTCTGCACGCTGCTAGCCGGGAGACTAGTGCCAAAGCACCTACTCTCACAGGCCGCCTTATTATTTTTTTAGCAGCTTGCCTATGTACGTATTCAGCTTCATTTTCATAGAAATTATGAGTCTTTTCACAATCATATTTCATAATTTACTTAATAATTAAATTATGAATTCAGTATCATGTGAAACTGGATAAACATGTTGGGAATGGCTGTGGCAAACAAATTCAAGTACAAGATGTGGAAGTGCTACTGGCTATGAGCACTTTTGGCCTACTGTGGACATCAGCCGTTATGTTTTTACAGAAGAAACAGTGTTAGTTCAATCCAAGCTATTGGTTAAGGAGAGATTGCTTAGGACAGCTGCTTCTGTATATTGCAAGTTAAGTACTCTTCCACTGCTTTCTCCTAGCACTCTATATAGACCTCTTTTATAACTTAATTCACTGCTTATAATCGTCTACTTGTTTGTCTTCCTTATGGGATTTCATAGTCTTTGAGGGCAGAGGTATACTCTCTTGTTGTTACATTCATAGTTCCTAGTATATTCTTGGCATGTAATCACTTAATTCACTTTAAAAAAAAAAGAATTGACTGGGACTTTCCTGGTGGTCCAGTGGTTAAGACTCCATGCTCTCAATGCAGGGGGCCTGGTTTCAATCCCTGGTCAAGGAACTAGATCCCACATGCCACAACTAAGATTCCGCATGCCGCAACTAAAGATCCTGCACACCGCAACAAAGATCCCTTGTGCTGCAACTAAAGACCCGGCATGGCCAAATAAATACATTCATTAAAAAAAAAAAATTGACTGCAAGCTCAATATAACTCAATAATATGACCAGTTCAGTATGATTCCTAGGTTGCACTAGTTGTATGTGATGTTATGTTCGGAATAGTTCCACTGTACTTATGTTGTCTTGAACTAGGGTGATAGATTTTAAGATACATATTGACTAACTTGAGCACATCCCCTAAAAAGTTAATTCAGTGAGACTGAGACTATGTCTGTTATTCACTGCTATATCTCCAGTACATACAATATAGAGTATTAATGCCTGGCAGACCAAAGGTGCTCAGGTTTTTAATTTTTTTAATTACTGAATCCAGGGAATAGAGAATAGGATGGTGATGTTTCTTTTTTATTTCTTGAGGAATGATAAAATGAATAGGGTGTGCTTCCTTAGAAGAGGAGATTAGTGAATATATCAACCAAATTTGAAAATTTGAGGCCTAGTCATACAGAAGAGAATGTGGACCTCAGTAGCTCTAGAGAACTGAACTGGGACTAGAGAGTATAAATTATAGGAAAGCAGATTGTATGTTGAACTGTTTTCTAATTATTAAGCCTTTAAAAAAATAGAATGTATTATTTCATGAGGTCACTGGAAAAGAAGTTTAATGACTTATTTGAGGGGTGTAAAAAAATAAATTTTTGTATGAAATGTGCAGTTGGTTTATCTGTACAAACTTAAATTCATCCTAATTTAAGCCCTGTAATCTCTTGTTTCAGTCTTCCATAACGTTAATATTCTTTATCAGTTATTGTCTTATAAGCTATTATAGGTCTCATGGTCTTAAGGAGAAATAAATGACTTTTTATCTCCCTGTTTAATTTTTAAGTTTGGTGGAGAGCAGATACTGTATCTTATTACAATAAAAAAATTTTTAATGGTATGCTTGTAATCCAGAAATCTTGATGGATCCAGAAATCCTGATAGATTTTGAATAGCCCCAATTGTCTGCTTCATTATTAGCGTTATGGATGGTGTGCCAATTAATCTAGCATCAGATTGCTGATAGTACCATAACGTTTGTTGAATCTGATGGGTGCAATAGTCATTACACCCCTCCATATGGTATATAATGAATCTTCATATTATAATGAATAAGTTCTATGAGATATTACTATGAAATAGTACTGCAGAAGTCTGGATTTTTTTTTTTTAATCTTTGCTGCTTTCATAGCACTTTGCAGAGTATCTTATTCATATAAGCTATTCAATAAATATTTATTAAAAGGCTGGAAGATCTCTTGAGTCCTTAAAAAAACCAGTCACCCATTTGAGGAATTATTTCTTGTTTTACAGAAAGTTTACAAGCCAAAAGTACTTTGGTCCAAATGTCAAGGTTATTAAATTATATTGTTAATTTATTCTTATGTCAACAGGGCTTAATTAATGATGCTCCATTTATTTATTCCAAACTTAGATAGATAGCTATAAAAATAATTTTCCTCTTTGTCTAACTTCCAAAAAACTTACTTGCTGTGTACTTCCTCTGCTTTCTTTAGATGGACTTATTCCTGTTTTGCTATATTAACAGTTGTGGGGTATTCCTTTTTGAACTGTACCCCATGTCTAGAGTATCACTTTTCTTACAGATTCACATGTATGTGGCCAAAGGAACAACTCCATGTTTTCTAAAAGGCTTAGAGAACATGTAGCAGGTACCTCTCATTTGCCTTTGTGTTGGTCATTTTTTACAAATTACTGGAAGTTGGTGGTTCCCGCTGACAGAACCATAGGTTAGTTCTTAAACATCATCTGGAATCTTTTGTTGGGCTTCTTTTGCTTAACAAAGTGTCACTGAGATTCATCCATGTTGTTGTGTACATCAGCAGTTTATTGCTTTTTACTACTGAGTTGTGTTCCATTGAATGAATATACTACAATTTGTATATCCTTCTGCTTGTTGGTGGACATTTGAGTTGTTTCCAGTTTTTTTGCTATTATGAGTAAAGCTGACAGTCTTGTGCAAATAATTTTGTGGATATATGCTTCTTAGGAGTAGAATTGTAGGTGTATGGGTTAGGTATAAAACTCACCAACAGTTTTTTAAAGTGGCTTTGCCATTTTATAGTCCCACCAACAATGTATGAGTTCCAAGTGGTCAAGATCCTCACCAATACTTGGTATTGGTATGGTAAGTCTTTTAAATTTTGATCATTCTAGTAGGTTTGAGGTGGTGTCTCATTGTGGTTTTAATTTGTATTTTACCTGACAACTAATGATGTTGAGTATCTTTTCATTGGCTTATTGACTTTTTGTATATATTAAATTTATTCTCTTGTTCAGATCTTTTGTCCATTTTTTAAAAATGGGTTGTCTTTTTAAAAAAAATTATTGATTATAGGAATTCTTTAAATATTCTGGTGATGAATCCTTTGTCAGATATAAGGACTTTTGGTTTTGAAAATTAGTAAAATATTCAGTCTAGAGGTTTCAAGATTCTTTGGGCATCTAAGTAATAGGTCAATTTATTATCGGCAGAAATTCAATTCCA
This sequence comes from Globicephala melas, assembly GCF_963455315.2. Classification (NCBI taxonomy): domain Eukaryota; kingdom Metazoa; phylum Chordata; class Mammalia; order Artiodactyla; family Delphinidae; genus Globicephala; species Globicephala melas. The sequence continues at coordinate 76,892,060 of NC_083323.1, forward strand.
ATTTTAAATCTAGGGTTGTAGAAGAAAATTGGTTAGGGGGTATGTGGATTTTTCGGTTATCTATTGCTGTGTAACAGTGTATGCTGTATTCCATAGTGGCTTAAATCAGCAGTTATTTACTGTTTCTCACAATCCTCTGGGTCAGCTAGGCAGGTCTTCTGTTTCACCCAGTGCCTACTTGGGTCGCTAATTTGGCTAGATGTCCAGGATGGCTTCTCTCACTTGACTTAGGTGGCTGAAATGTCTAGTGGCCAGGTGGGCCTCTTCTGCTTCTCCATGCCATCTCATTATTATTTAGTAGTTTAGCCCATGTCTCTTTATGTGGTGGTTTGATTCTAAGAGAGAAAAAACAGGAGCTGTCAAGACTCTTAAGTAAGTAAAAAAAAAAAAAAAAAAAGACTCTTAAGTGCTAGGTCTGGAACTGGCACAGCGACACTTCTGTCACATTCTGCTGGTTAAAGCAAGTCACAGAACCAGCCCAGATTCAAGGGGAGGAAAATAGAACCCTTCTTTTGATAGAAGAGGCAGCATGCACACATACAGGGCAGGGAAGAATTTTTGGTGGCCATTTTTTGTGATATTTTATTACAGTGGAGTAGATGTTTAGAATTTCCTAATAAAAGGTGATTTCATTAAAAATATAATTTGTAAGTTATTCCTATATTTCTAAGTATCTTTCCAATTCTTTTTTTTAATTTCATGCATTTGTTTATCCCTTACTGCATATATTCTGCTACCAACGTTTCTAAGATATGATTCAAAATTGGAGATGATAAAAAAAGGCTCAGTGGTGTATAACAAGGAGGCTTACTGAGCTATTAAAGATGTTAATTAGGATTCATGTTCTTTAATATGCTAGAAAGAACGTTCTGATGCCACTTTGCTGATGAACAAAATGAGCTTAATCACATCCTGGGCACTAAGTATTCTGACATTATAATCTCTTCTCTCTGAGCCCATCACAGCAGTCTTAGGATTCAAGATCTAATCCTGGGCAACATTATAGGGCCAAGTGTGTCATATACACACAGTGAAGGAAAGTAGGATGGCCTTGGTAATCCTGCAGTATTTTTCTTATCATATACTTGATTTTCATTTTCAAAAATTGAGGTAAAATTCCCATAACATAAAGTTAACCATTGACCATTTAAAAGTGTACAATTTAGTGGCATTTAGTACATTCACAGTGTTGTACGTCTCCTCATATACTTTTTAAAGGAAGGGTTTATGTCAGGGAAATGAAGAACAATAAAATTATGGCAAAAAAGACTAATAAGATGTCCAAACATTAACTCAAAAAGGACACTTCTGGGCTTCCCTGGTGGCGCAGTGGTTGGGGGTCCGCCTGCCGATGCAGGGGACACGGGTTCGTGCCCCGGTCCGGGAGGATCCCACATGCTGCGGAGCGGCTGGGCCCGTGGGCCATGGCTGCTGAGCCTGCGTTCCGCAACGGGAGAGGCCACAGCAGTGAGAGGGCCCGCGTACCGCAAAAAAAAAAAAAAAAAAAAAAGAACACTCTTTTGGTGGAATGGTTTAAGAGATATGCTGGGACCACTGCCTTCCCACTGAAGTGCCAGCGTCTGGTCAGCAGCAGCATGGCCTAAGCAATCTCCTTCTTGCCTCCTGCCAGCCTCGTAAGTCCTCTAAAACTGCAAGGTTAGTTCAATTTTATCTTACCTTCTCTCTTCTGAGGATGGTAAGCAGTCTCAGGGAATCTACCACCTTGGTCCCCTCTATCCCAAGGCTTGGGAGTTTCACAGACCCATTCTAGATCTGAGAACAGCGCTTTTCCGGGGAGCAGGGATTGTGGGCATTCATTAGCCTCTTCCCGTCCTTTTCTATGCCTCAGAATGACTGACCCACAGGTTGTCCTGAGGGCCAAGGCTATCTGCAGTAAACTTGAAGTTGCAGGTTACTTGCAGGCCCTGCTCCCTCTTCTCCTAAAAATGGAAAGATATTTAGATACTTTTGTCATTGTTTTACTGGGGTCAGGTAAGGACTGAACAGATGTAGTAAATCATTAGAGATTTAAAGATGTTTTTAAAATTTTGCTGTACTCTTCCTCACACACCTACAATAGTCTCAAGACTTAGCTACCACCTCCCTTGACCTAAAAAGGGGTGGAGGGATGGGGGAAGGAGGAGACATCTGTGAGGAAAAAGAAATACAAAGAAATACTCTGCCCAGAAGAATCGATCATTCCAATATCCATCTTAATGATTAGAATGGGATAGAATAGAAGCAAGAAGATTAAAGAGAAAATAACCTCCTTAGATAGTAGAAGCCCAGTGATTTTTTTTTTAACAAAATGTTGGAAAAGTAGTGCTGATGATTATGGGATACATCAAGAATAATGTTAGCAACCCTACTAATTAAAGTTTAATACCAGTCATAACTTATTTGATATTTCCCTCATCTGTGAAATGGAGATCTGCCTTACTCCTAGAGGAAGGTGCATTTAGGACTGCAGAGTACAGCAAATTTCAATTCCCAATAAGGCCATGGTATCCTAGGAAGTTTCCAGAGGTAATTTGACTCTGATTTTAGCCTTACATGAAGCCAAACCCTTGTAAAATTTGACTCCACTGCACAATGTGATAGATGCTGAAAAAGGGGGTTTAGAGGAGTGCACCTAATGTTCCCTGGCAGGAAATGGGGAACGTTTCCCTGAGATTGTGTCACTGAACTAGGAGCAGATGTTTGCTAAATTAGCAGGGATTGAGGGGAGAATGTATTAAACTGAGTGAAAATATTTGTAAAGGCAGAAGGAATTTGGATTTTTATTCAGCATTAAAGGGCCACTGAAGGATTTTATGCAGAGGATTGTAATGATCAGACTAGCATAATAGCATATTAAGAAGATCATTTTGGCAGCAATATGGAGGCCAGATTGACAAGGAGGCCAGTTAGGAGTCCACTGGTATATTCTGGGCCAGAGATGATGAGTACCTAAACTAAGGCACTCCTTTATGATGAATTGAAAGAGAAACTAACTTCAGTAATCTAAGGCTGTGCTGCTGAGTGTGGGAGCCACTTAGCCACACATGGCTATTGAGCACTTGAAACTTGACTGTTGCAAAATGAGATGTGCTGTAGGTGTAAAATACTCACCAGATTTCAAAAAGCCTTGGTATCTCAGTAAGACGTTTTTGTATATTGATTACAAGTTAAAGCAATATTTTGAATACATTGGGTTAAGTAAAATATATCATTACAATTAATTTTTCCTATTTTTCCTATTTTAAGAACGTAGCTACTAGAAAATTTTTAATTATATGTATGGCTCACATTATATTTTTATTTTTTTCATTGCTGACTAAATTTATTTCAGTTCAGTTACTTGCCTAACTTATGCTAGCTGTTTGATTAGAAAGTGTTTCATTATGGACTTCCCTGGTGGCGCAGTGGTTGAGAGTCCGCCTGCCGATGCAGGGGACACGGGTTCGTGCCCCGGTCCAGGAAGATCCCACATGCCGCGGAGCGGCTGGGCCCGTGAGCCATGGCTGCTGAGCCTGCGCGTCCGGAGCCTGTGCTCCGCAACGGGAGAGACCACAGCAGTGAGAGGCCCTCATATCACAAAAAAAAAAAAAAAAAAAAAAAAAGAAAGTGTTTCATTTTAACTCATAATAGGTGTGGAAACTACAGAAATGCAAAATGGTTTTCATATATTTGGGAAACAAGGTTGAAAAGCTCTGTAAGACCGTATTTTTATTAATTAATTAATTTTATTAATAAGAGTGTCAACACAGAGTATCTGCAGGAAACTGGCTTTTGCAGTGAGGTCACAGTGCATTTTTAAATCCATTGTTAGGTAATGTTTATTCACTCTTCTGCAAATAAATTATTTCTGCAAGATATGTTCCAAAACTGGTGCATGGGTAAGACTGGACTAGAGAAAAAGTTTATTTGAAAAACACTTTTTGAAACTTTTTAAGTGTTGTCTAAACACTCTGGAGTTTTTTTTTTTTTTTTGCCATGTTCCAATTGACAAAGGCCAAGAAATTCCCTCATAGGTAACAAACATTCATAGCTAACAGGGATGGCTGTTGTATCAAAAACTCTGTCTACTAATGGGTACAGAGTTTTTTTGAAGTGATGAAATGTTCTAAAATTAGATAATGGTGATGGTTGTACAACTCTATGAATATACCCCAAACCACTCAGTTGTATACTTTAAAAGGGTGAATATTAGGGTTATGAACATATCTCAGTAAAGCTGTAATAAAAAAAACCCTCAATCTTTACATGCACATCTGTTGCAGTTACTGATTTCCTAGTTATTTAATGAGAATTATGTGAGCAGACACGCAAAAAGCAACCATATATACAAAAATTCCTGTGATCACACAAAAATGGTCTGTTCTTTTTTGGCTTCTGTACCAGCCTCACAGATCTGGTGGTAGATGGGAAGCTTAGTGGCCTTCTTTGGTGGGTATTTGTGAAGTTATTAAGCAGTGTTTATCTAGCTTAAGGGATTGAAAGATTGACTGAGTACACTAGATTCTCATTCATATTCTGGTACAAAATGAATGTGATACACTGAAAGGTGTAGACTGAATCCAGCAGGTTAGTAGAAAAAATAATACTCCAATATTTGATCATTTGATGTTGAGGAATTTTTTTTTTTTTTTGCGGTACGCAGGCCTCTCACTGTTGTGGCCTCTCCCATTGCGGAGCACAGGCTCTGGACACGCAGGCTTAGCGGCCATGGCTCACGGGGCCAGCTGCTCCGCAGCATGTGGGATCTTCCCAGACCGGGGCACGAACCTGTGTCCCCTGCATCGGCAGGAGGACTCTCAACCACTGCGCCACCAGGGAAGCCCGATGTTGAGGAATTTATTCTTAAAGTTTTTAGGCCAAGTTAGAGTTGGTTTATATCTACCTTGGATCTTGTTAGGCATGTCTCCTGTTTCTTGTATCTCAGTTCATCCTGTAGAAAACCATGCCATCTAACTCACTAGATACCCAGAGAACAGCCATGCAGTGTTTTCAGCTACAGAGACTAGCAGAGGATGCATTTACTGTTTCTTTCCTGTATGCTGCCATCTGAAGTAAGATTTTCTGGCTCATCACCAAGCACCTATCATCCCAGAAAGGAAGAAATAGAGTGGATTTGGTGCACCTCTTTTCTCTCCATAACCTCTTTCCAAGTCATTTCCACAGAAGTGCCAAGGCACAGGAGAGAAGCTGAGCCCCGGTTTTTCTGTTAAAAGCAGAACTCGTCACAGATTTTTACACAGCTGCTGCATTTGTCCTAATCCCTTTCCTGCTCAGCCTTGTTACTGCGGCCTTGCTCTAGGGCTGCTTTCAGCAACCTTTCTGACACAGGTTTAATGCTGATTAGTCCCAAAACAATTCTAGGGCAGAGCTCCCTGCCAGGATGAAGAATGAACAAAATTGGTTTGCACACAGGCCAGCTGCAGTTGCTGCAAGTAGAGTCTGTCAAATGCGGACCATTTTCTTGTTTACCAAGATGAGGTTAAATTAGCACAGCATGAAGCAAAATGGATAAAAAAAAGAAAAAAATTGCAAACCATCCATGCTAGTTGAGTAGGATGCGGTGAGTATGGAATTCAGGTGATTTTAAATTAGGTTGAAAAGGTAAGGTAGTATACAGTACTAAAAGCTGATTAAAAGTCACTTGAAAGATTTGCTTGCTCCAGGTGGGACAGGGGCATAGGTGGACTGTATAATCTTTTAAAGATTATTCAGGTCTAGTATGGTATGAATTACTCATTTTTGCAGTTATTTTCTAAAATATTTGAATCAGATTTTATGTGTTTATAGAGCGGTCTCTGGTTGACAGACTTGCAGACTAGATGAGAAAGCAAGGTGAACTATGTAAGGAAAGAACCCCGAAGCCAAGAGGTCTCTGACTTCCCAGGCTTCGGTGCACCAGGCTCTCTTCTTCTTCCTTTTGTGCAGAGCCTGCCCACAGATCCTCTCTTGGGAACCCGGGCTTCTCACCCTAGCATTCAGGGCCGAGCTGAGGGGAAGAGGGGGAGTAATTAGCTGAGGAGCAGAAGTATCGGATGGGAAAGGGGGGAGAAACGGCAAATACGGAGAGTATGAGACGAAAGACACAGTGTCTCATCTGACTCCGGCCTCTATGCTTCACCCCCCTAGTCCTTCATCCGCTGTGGGTTTGAGAGCTCCTGATCTTCTCTGCGCTCTGACCTTTCCTGGCCTGGGTCGTGAGGTGTTTTACCCCTGCTAGTTTAGGGCTGGGGAGATAGGGAGACTTAACCACCTTATAACACTGTTCCTAAGGGAAATGAATTCTCTTATAGACCAACCCCTGAATATAACCGTTAATGAAATAGACTATTAAACTGCAGCTTGTGTGGTTAGAGAGAGATCCTTCCTTTTACCAACTGTGTACTTCTCACTCAGCACTATACTGTACATTTCATGGCCCTTCACCTCCACTGAGATAATTTACCTTATGTCTCAAGACCAAGGAAGCAACAGGAGTACTAAATTAAGACACAGAGCAGCGTAGTCAGGGCGTTACCTACTCACAGGCCATTGTAAGTTCAGGCTGGAGGGAACTCACAGAAAAAATAAAGATCTGCCTATATTGGAAATAAAGTGGGTTGGGTTTAGGGAAAACAGGAATCACTGTGGGCTACAGTAGGGTAGTTTATAATTTAAGCTGCATCCTGAAAGAGGATGGGCCAAGTGAGGACAGGCTGGTGTTCTAAGCTCCAGGCCTAAAGGGGCCAGGGAGGGGCACAAAGGGGACTTTTATTCCATCTCTAACGTTTTATTTCTGTTTTAAAAAATTGTGAAGCAGATACCGCAACGTGTTAACATTTGTTGAATTCAGGTGGAATATACCCACACAGGTGTTCATTATTTCTGTTCTACTTTTCTCTATGTTTGAAATATTTTTTAATTACAAAAAGGAAAAGAGGAACTTCCCTGGTGGTCCAGTGGCTAGGACTCTGCGATCCCAATGCAGGGGGGCCTGGTTCGACCCCTGGTTGGGTAATTAGATCCCACATGCCACAACTGAGACCTGGCTCAGCCAAATAAATAAATAAATACTTAAAAAAAAAAAAAGAAAAGAAATAGCCTTAAAGCTGGGCAGTACAAGAGACAAATGATAAAACTTAAATAACATACAAGTCAGTAGCCAGCTCTTGAGTAGGCAGGTGGGTAATGGTAGTCATTTTATCAAGGGTCTTGAAGGAACATACAAATAATGTATTTTTCTGCAACCAAAGAACTGAAAAGTGATTAAAATCACCCATCATGAAAGAGCAAATTAATGAAGAAGTGGAAAAAATAAATAACAGGCCAAAGCTTCTCCATGGTTTGGACTTAACCTCCTTTAGGTTGAGTAGGATGCAGTGAGATATGCTAACACAGAAAATATGTTGTACATCATTGGAGGAAATGAATATAAATAAATGATATATTTTAGTCACTGTCATCGAAAGGAGCAAGTTCAGGAACAAAGGAAGTAAGTATAACCTGTACACCTAGTTTTCACACCTATATATATCCGTGAAAAATAATCGTAAGCATAAGAATTATTTTTCTGAGAGAGTGGCTTTAATACGTATATTTAGGGAATTCCCCAGTGGTCCATTGGTTAGGACTCCGCACTTCCATGCAGGGGGCATGGGTTCGATCCCTGGCTGGGGAAGTAAGATCCCACAAGCCACACGGTGTGACCAAAAAAAAAAGACCATATATTTAAATTCTGTAAAAATATACTGTATAGCCTCTCTTTTGTGATATAATTGTCTCTCTTCGCCAGCTTGAATTATTGCCTTCCCAGGAATTTCTTCTATAAGCACTGAGGGAAGAACCATTACTAATAATTTTTCTGTATTCCTAATAAGTTTGGTTAAGCTCATAGAAAGAACTGGATATATTTGTTGGTTGGTGATATAGAATTGTGAACAGTCTATTAACTACCAGTAATACTGTGTTCCTAGTGAAAAAATAAGTTTAATCTTACTGAAAAAAGTATGTCCATGTAACATAGTTTTTCTAAATGACAAACTACTGATTATTTATATGTAATTGAATGAAGTTTGAGTTTGTTGGATTTTTGTTCATTCATTCATGCAAAATGGAAAGGCCTTTAAAACTTATCCTAAAAGTACCCCTCACCCATGAGGATGGCTGCTATCAAAAAACCAGAAAACAGCAAATGTTGGTGAGCATGTAGAGAAATTGGACCCTTGTGCACTGTTGGTTAGAATGTAGAATGGTACACTTGCTATGGAAAACAGTATGGTAGTTCCTCAAAAAATTAAAAATAGAATCATCATATAATCCAGTAATTCCAGCTCTGTGGGTATATACCCAGAAAAATTGAAAGCCAGAGTCTCAAAGAGATATATGTATCAGGTTCGTAACAGCATGATTCACAATGGCTATAACAAGGAAGCAAGCCAGGTGTCCACCAGTGGATAAATGGGTAAGTAAAATTTGGCTTATACTATACAGTGGAATATAACTCAGCTCTCAAACGGAAGGAAATTCTTCAGTATGCTGCATCATGAATACACTTTGAGAACATTATACTAAGTGAAATAAGCCAGGCATGAGAAGACACTCTATGATTCTATTCATATGAGGTGCTTAGAGTAATCAAAATCATAGAGATAGTAGAATGGTGGTTGCCAGGGCCTGAGGAGGCGGAGGGAATGAGGAGTTATTGTTTAATGGGCATAGAGTTTCAATTTACTAGATGAGAAGAATTATAGAGATGAGTGGTGGTGATGGTTGCATATTATAAATGTATTTAATACCACGGAATTGTATACTTAAGAATGGTTAAGATGGTAAATTTTATGTTATGTGTATCTTACTACAATAAAAAAGTTGAAGGAAAGAATTCATCCTAAAAGAATTTGACTTCTTATATTCTCTCACAGAAGTACAATTTAACAAACATTTATGACAATTAAATTTATCCACTATACAAGTATATCTACAAAATTATAAGTATCTGGAATGGTCATGCAGGAGCACAAAATCCATAATGCAGCTTCCCTAGTTATTTCTCAGCTATTTCTACATAATATTGTGAAAGAAACAAATACTTTTACAATGATAGTAATGATAATTTTAATTTATAATTTCGGTATAATTATAATTGCAAGTCTTAAATTCTTACTAAATGACCTTCATACTACTACAAAACTATTATTCTAAAATTTGTACAAACAAGATAAAAATCTTTACATAATGTCAGTAACAACTCATGTTCTTTCCACTAGCCTGTGTTCATAATTATTCATTTGCTTAGTGAATGGTCCTTGAATTCATGTTATACTAGGCACTGTGTAGGCTCTGGGGATTCAGTGGAGAACAGCTCTTACCCTCATAGAGCTGCAGTCTTTTCCAGAAGAAATGACTATAAGCTTAGATCTGAAGGGCGGCCAAGAATTTACAGGTGGGATGGGGAGTGGGGGCAATACTGGAAGAAGTATTTGTGGCAGACATACAGCATGTGTGAAAGTCGGCTAATTTGAGGGAGCGAGGTACATATGGTGAGCAGCTAGTAATTTCCTCACGGCTGGAGTATAGAATACAAAGGATATGGAAAATCTTGCAGAAAGGGTTAAGATATAAGCAGTCAGATTATGAAAAATTTTGAAGCAGTGTTAGGCAATTTGAGATTTAAAGTTAGGATAATGAAGCACTATTGAAGGGTTCTGAAGGGGAGTAACCTCGGATCTATATTTAGAAAGATTTCTTGGGCTGCATTATGGAGTGGGGGAGATGGGTGGTAAGCCTGGCAGCAGGACGTGATGATGTTTGTAATAATTCGGGTGAGAGGCGACATTGGATTGGACTAGAGAAGTGGCAGTGGGGATGGAGAGAGTTGGATAGATTTAAGAAAAATAGAAGGTTAAATCAGTAGGATGAAGCAATGGATTAGATGTGGGGAATAAGAGGGAAAGAGGAGTCAAGGATAATTCCAGCTATACACCTTCAGCCACTGGGTGAATGGTTGTACTACTTGAGCTGGAGAAATTACCAGTCAGGGCTTTGGAAGTGATTCCCTGTTTGATCTCTAAGAACTCTTCCTATTGTGAGTGTAAGAATTTCTGATTCTTGACACTTCTAAGAAAGCTCATTATCTAATCTACAGATTAGATCATTTTTACTGCTACTTATGTAAAAGTCATTCCTGAGATGTCCATATCCCTAGTTACTCTCAGAGTTCAAAATAATATGTGAGGTTCATTGTTACAGCTCATTGGTTTATTTATTAAAGTAGAGAGAGTATTGTTTTCTGTAGGCAGTGTATAATTTTGTCTAGTTACATATGTAACGAAGTTATACATAACCCTTTATAGTCAATGTAGCCATCTGTCAAATAACTCAAAAAGTAACTGTAATGATAACAGAGCCACTGTTGACAAGCATGACAACATAAATATATCTAAATAAATTAATAAATGTTAAAAGTAAACACTTGACAATTCTCCTTCATTGCCAGTGGGAATGCAAAATGGTATAGCTACTTTAGAAGTCATTTTGACAGTTTCTTACAAAACTAAACATACCTTACCATATGATTCATTAGTCACACTCCTTGTTATTTATCCAAAGGAGTTGAAGGCTTATATCCGCACAAAAACCCTTACGCATGGAAGTTTCTAGCAGTTTTATTCCTTTTTTTTCTTTTTTAATGTCTTTATTGGAATATAGTTGCTTTACAATGGTGAGTTAGTTTGGTGTATAGCAAAGTGAATCAGCTATATGTATACATATATCTCCATATCCCCTCCCTCTTGCACCTTCCTCCCACCCTCCCTATCCTACCCCTCTATGTGGACACAAAGCCCTGAGCTGATCTCTCTGTGCTATGCGGCTGCTTCCTACTAGCTATCTGTTTTACATTTGGTAGTGTACATATGTCATTGCCACTCTCTCACTTCGTCCCAACTTCCCCTTCCCCTTCCCCATGTCCTCAACTCCATTTTCTACGTCTGTGTCTTTATTCCTGTCCTGTCCCTAGGTTCTTCGGAACCTTTTTTTTTCTTCAGATTCCATATATGTGTGTTAGCATACAATATTTGTTTTTCTCTTTCTGACTGACTTCACTCTGTATGACAGACTCTAGGTCCATCCACCTCACTACAAATAACTCAATTTTGTTTCTTTCTATGGCTGAGTAATATTCCATTGTATATATGTGCCACATCTTCTTTATCCATTCATCTGTCGATGAACACTTAGGTTGCTTCCATGTCCTGGCTATTGTAAATAGTGCTGCAGTGAACATTGTGGTACATGACTCTTTTTGAATTATGTTTTTCTCAGGGTATATACCCAGTAGTGGGATTGCTGGGTAGTATGGTAGTTCTATTTTTAGTTTTTTAAGGAACCTCCATACTGTTCTCCATAGTGGCTGTATCAATTTACACTCCCACCAACAGTACAAGAGGGTTCCCTTTTCTCCAGCATTTATTGTTTGTAGATTTTTTGATGATGGCCATTCTGACTGGTGTGAGGTGTTGCCTCACTGTAGTTTGATTTGCATTTCTCTAACGATTAGTGATGTTGAGCATCCTTTCATGTGTTTGTTGGCAGTCTTTTTATCTTCTTTGGAGAAATGTCTACTTAGGTCTTCTGCCCATTTTTGGATTGGGTTGTTTGTTTTTTTGATAGTGAGCTTCATGAGCTGCCTGTGTATTTTGGAGATTAATCCTTTGTCAGTTGCTTCATTTGCAAATATTTTCTCCCATTCTAAGGGTTGTCTTTTTGTCTTGTTTATAGTTTCCTTTGCTGTGCAAAAGCTTTTAAGTTTCGTTAGGTCCCATTTGTTTATTTTTGGTTTTATTTCCATTTCTCTAGGAGGTGGGTCAAAAAGGATCTTGCTGTGATTTATGTCATAGAGTGTTCTGCCTATGTTTTCCTCTAAGAGTTTTATAGTGTCTGGCCTTACATTTAGGTCTTTAATCCATTTTGAGTTTATTTTTGTGTATGGTGTTAGGGAGTGTTCTAATTTCATTCTTTTACTAACAGTTTTATTCTTTTTTAAAGAAAGATTAACTTTATCTTCTTTTTTAATTAATTAATTAATTAATTTTTGTCTTTGTTGGGTCTTTGTTGCCCCACGTGGGCTTTGTCTAGTTGTGGTGAGCGGGGTCTACTCTTCGTTGGGGTGTGTGGGCTTCTCATTGTGGTGGCTTCTCTTGTTGCAGAGCAAAGGCACGTGGGCTTTAGTAGTTACGGCACAAGGGCTCAGTGGTTGTGGCTCATGGGCTCTAGAGCGCAGGCTCAATAGTTGGCCACACGGGCTTAGTTGCTCTGCAGCATGTGGGATCCTCCCAGACCAGGGCTCAAACCCATGTCGCCTGAATTGGCAGGTGGATTCTCAACCACTGAGCCACCAGGGAAGTCCAGCAGTTTTATTCCTTTTTTTGTTTGTTTGTTTTGTTTTGTTTTTGTGGTATGCGGGCCTCTCACTGTTGTGGCCTCTCCCATTGCGGAGCACAGGCTCCGGACGTGCAGGCTCAGCAGCCATGGCTCACGGGCCCAGCCGCTCCGCGGCATGTGGGATCCCCCCGGACCGGGGCATGAACCCGTGTCCCCTGCATCGGCAGGCGGACTCCCAACCACTGCGCCACCAGGGAAGCCCTACATTTTTTATGATATAACTTTACTCATCATTGCCATTTTTCTTTCTGGAAAACACAGAATCAGTAGTTTACCCAAGGTCACATATAGCTTAGTCATTCTATATTTATGCTCCAGAAACAGAAAACTAAGATTTATTCCCCACATTATGAGAATATTGAACCCTCTTTATTACAGAAAACACTTTGTGTGCGAGAGGAATGTTTATTTCTATTTACTTCCATTCTGTTTTCCTCAGCGTTTTTCAAGAGAGGAGAGAGTCAATCCCTGGCCTTGACTTGGGTGAGTCTTGGGTCTGTCCAATGTGATAGCTACTAGAAATGTGTCTTATGCAACTAAGGAACTGAATTTTTAATTTTATTTATTTTTAATTAATTAAAATTTAAATAGCCACATGTTAGTGGCTACTTTATTGAACAGTGCAGCTCTAGATTACCAGTTAGAAGACAGGGCCAGGTTAAACCATAGAATGGGAATGCAGTCGACAAAATTCAAACTGTGGGAAACTCTATCAACAAAGAAACCCCAAGGGGGGAAAGAAAGATGTGGAGTAGAAACCCTAAGATTAAAAGAGACTTAAAGGGGGCTTTCCTGGTGGCGCAGTGGTTGGGAATCCGCCTGCCGATGCAGGGGACACGGGTTCATGCCCTGGTCCGGGAGGATCCCACATGCCACGGAGCGGCTGGGCCTGTGAGCCATGGCCGCTGAGCCTGCACGTCCAGAGCCTGTGCTCTGCAGCGGGAGAAGCCACAGTGGTGAGAGGCCTGCGTACCGCAAAAAAAAAAAAAAGAGAGAGAGAGACTTAAAGGGCATATCAACAAATCACAATATATGGACTTTATTTGGGTCCTGATACAAACTGTTAAAAATAATTATTACATTTATGAAATAATTGGAAATTTGAATAATGGCTAGATGTTTGATATTAGGGAATTACTGTTTATTTTTTAGGCATAATACATTGTGGTTGTCTTACAAAAGGAGGAGAGTGAGTCATTATCTTTCAGAGAGATGTTGAAATATTTACTTTCTGCCCTTACATTTACTAAGTTTTTCATGAATGACCTATTTTCTTTTAGCATTAATGATTTTAAAAAATTTTTCATATGGAGAATTTTGAACATATGTAGGTAGATAGAGTAGTACAATGAACCCCCATATACCCATTATACAGATTCAAGAATTATCAACTCATGGTCAGCATTGTTTCCTCTTCATGCCCCTGTATTATGTTTTAAGCAAATCCCAAACATCATGTGATTTTATTTGAAATATTTCAGCAGCTATCTCTGAAAAATAAGGCTGTAAGCAGTTAGGGTAGGTGGTTCCCGGAGAAAGAGAACCAGCCATTGCTTTCTTGATATAAGAGAAGCCAGTTTTGGCCTAAACCATTTTGTGATCTAAGTCTGGCCCAATGCTTGTCCTTGAACAGGTCTCAGAAATGATCTTTTTTAAAAAAAGAAAACTTTATTTATTTAGGCTTCACCAGGTCTTAGTTGTGGCGTGTGTGATCTTTGTTGCAGCACGTGAACTTCTTAGTTGCGGCTTGCGAACTCTTAGTTGTGGCATGCATGCAGGATTTAGTTCCCCTACCAGGGATCGAACCTGGGCCCCCTGCATTGGGAGCACGGAGTCTTACCCACTGGACCACCAGGGAAGTCCCAGAAATGATCTTAAGGGAACAAAAAAATGCAGAAACAAACTGTTATCAGGCAAAAGAAGTAACTTTGCTGTTGTTGCAAAGATCAGTTGTAAAGACTCCCAGTTCTGTGTCAGTGGTATAGGTTAACCTGAAGTGCTCAACCACGAGATCAGTTGGAACCCAAAGGATGATGATGTTGAACTTTTCTGACCCTCCTGACTTCAGTCAGCTAAAGCTTGGACTCTGTAGACCTGTAAACTGCCCAATCCCCTTCGCAAATATGCATGTATCTTTAGCTTAAAACTTCCCCAATTTTGCTGTTCAGGAGACAGTACTTTGGGAAAGATCCCTGGTGTTCTCTTTACTTGCTGTAAGAAATCCTTCCTTTCCTCAATCTTTGGCCTGATTATGTCTTTTGGCTTGATACCCACCAAGAGGCAAACCCAATTTTCAGGTAACAAAGCCTCTTTGTTTTTACATTACTCTAGTACAATTATCAAACCTAAAATTTTTAAATAATATCATTTTAAAAATATTATCTAGTTAATATTCAAATTCCCACTTGTTTCAAAAATTTATAGTTTACATCTAAATGACCAAACATGACAATTCTGTGAATAAACGAAGTTACATGATCCATTTTACATTCACAAAGTGGCAATGTAAAACAAATGCATGAAGTTACTAACTGTGAAAATAATTACGCAGAGCTTTGTGACAGTTATGAATTAAGCCAAAAATAAAATAAGGTGACATTGCATTTGTCAAATTGATAAATCTCTTTGTAAAGATATTTGAAATGTAATGGGAAAACTTTTTAAGAAATAAATAAGATATTAGAGTAGAAACTACTCGAAGGCCTCTGTAAAGCTTTTTTTTTTTTTTTTTTTTTTTTGGCTGCATTGGGTCTTTGTTGCTGCACGTGCAGGCTTTCTCTAGTTGTGGAGAGCTGGGGGCTACTCTTAGTTGCAGTGCACGGGATTCTTATTGTGGTGGCTTCTCTTGTTGCGGAGCATGGGCTCTAGGCACGTGGCCTTCAGTAGTTGTGGCACGCAGGCTTGGTTAAGTCCTATAAAACTCTTTGGTTTGGACAACTTGAATCATAGAGTTTATGAGAAATTTAATAATGAAGGTACAGTATAGGCAAGAAAATGGGATAAAATGAATAAGCTATAAAAGTAATTTGCCTTACGTGTTGCTGAAAGGGCATAGTGAAAAGAGACTCCTAGAGAATAGGAAATATATATTTTTCTTTAAAATGCCCTCCTATATTATACTACGTAAATTGTTTAGTATTTGAAAGATTTAAGACCATCCAAAATAAAATATTCTGAGAAATACGAGAATTCCACAGAAATATGGATATACTTAGTTCTTGAGTATACTCAGATCTTGTCTTGAATATACTCAGTTCTTGTCTGCGTCTGGGATGGATGAGTTTCCTAAAATCTTTTCAGATGAGGGAAGGGTAGGATAAAGTTATTTGCATTAAGAGTTTGACCTATTTTGCAGCTACATTTGTACAAAACTATTTGTACATTTGTATAAAATCAGCAGTTAATAAGTTTATAAAAACATTCTTGGCATCTTTTCTCCAAAGATTTCAACAAAGATGCTAAAAACTGTATCTCCCATTGCCCCTCCAGGCTGAGAATTGACGACTATGTAAAGGTAGGCTGGTAGAGTGGAGGGGAAAGGTGCAATCCTAATATGAAAATATTAGGCAACTGCTGAAAATATTACAAAGAACAAATACTTCATAAGATATTGTTATAAAGAAGTTTAAAAATGTATTTATAAACTAGTATTGTAACCCTTCTCCTATTTAAGTAGTAGTTAAAAACAGGTTAGTAGTTAAAAACTTCTGAAGGGCCTAGAAGCAGTGATACCCCAGTAGGAATGAGCACACCTAGTGCCCAGATCTTGTTTGTAATACCATTCTCCAGTTAAAGGATTGAGGGATCCTTGAAGAAATGGCTAACTCTGGAAATGGAGCAGGACGTATTCAAGATGAGCCTGGAGCATCTTATAGTGCCAGAAATTAAGGAAGTGCCAAAACCAAAACCAAAACACAACACATAGATGAGAGTATGTCAGTGGGCCCCAAGAGACAAATGAAAGAGTTCCCAGTGGCCGTGTGAACAACAAAATAAAAGTACATTGGATTATGACCCAAAATATAAAATATCCATGAGTTCATACAGATGTAAATAAATGATCAAATAAATTAAGGAGGGGAGAGACACATCTCCCTTGCACTAGAATTCCAAATAATTTATGTAGCTACTCTTCCCCCAAGGACATGGAGCACAATGCTCCACTCTAAGTGTGGACTGGTTATAGTGATTTCCTTCTAAAGATTATAGTTGGAAAATGGAGAAAATAGAGGAATTTTACAATGGAGAAACATTGTCTCAGTCCGGTGATCAAGGTGATCATCAACAGTGATAAGTCCTATTGATGTATATTCCTGATATCATGTGATGAAAACGGCACTTTGCCTCCATGATCTTTTTCCCAAAATCCTTAACCTCAGTCTAATTATTAGGAAAACATCAGACAAATCCCATTTGAGGGACTTTCTACAAAATACCTGACAAGTACTCTTCAAAACTGTCAGTGTCATCTAAAACAAGGAAAGTCTGAGAAATCGTCCCAGCCAAGAAGAGCTTAGAGACATGACTAAATGTAATGTGTGTATGGGATTCTGGAAAAAAAAAAGGACCTTAGATAAAAACTGTGGAAATGAATAAAGTATAGACTTTAATTAATAATAATGTATCAATATTGCTTCATTAATGGTAATGTAATGTTTACAGATGAGGGGAAACTAGTTGGAGGGTATATTGGAACTCTATACTATCTTCCCAATTTTTCTGTAAATCTAAAACCATTCCCAAAACTAAAGTTTACTTTGAAAAAAAAAGTTAGCCATGTAGTCCTGGATTCAAAGCAAAGAATAATAAACTTCTGGTTATGTGATACCACCATGGACATATGATACAGTAATAATATCCTTATGTTCTTATGTTTGAAATAAGGTAGGTGTCAACTTTTAATGTACAAGTCAGCACAAATTGGAAAAGAAATAAAATGTTCTAAAGAAAATGGGCTAATTTTATTCCTTTACTTAAATTACATTTCAGTTTATATAGTCAAAGTTTTGAAATGACTCATTTTCACAGCTACCAATTCTTTAAATAAGTCTTACAAATTCTAGAGTATATGATTCAGACGTGAGAACAATTTTCATTCATTTATCCATTTATGCAACAAACATTAAAGAACATATGTACCAGGCATAGTATTAAGTAGGTGTTGAGGAAGTAAGGATGAATAATGTGTTGAAGAGATTAAAGTCGAAAGGAGGAGATAGAATTGGACAGTGGATAGCAACATGCAGAGTAGTTACAGGAATGGAGTTCCAAAAACTAAACGGTTCTATTTCCTTTAAAAAAAAAAAAAAGGGGGCATTATAGTTATGTGCCAACCAAGAAAAGAAGAGAAATGCTGTGTTCTGAACCTTAATATCAGTGAGTTTTTATTTTAACACATCAACTAATAGGTATTTAGTACAATGTTTGTACAGTAGTGATTCATTTAAAAATTAAGCTCATGGAATTTAAAAGATGTTGGACCATAAAAATGATCTGTTCTAATTTGTAGTTTTATACTGTGTTATGGAAGAAACTCTTTACTTTTTTTGTGCTTAAAGACCTGTAGGAGCCCAGCAGGGGCCAAATGCAAGGACCAGAGTGAGGCCTTAGGTGCTAAGGGCAGCCCAGCTGACAGGCAGTAAGGGAATGGGGACCTTAGCCCTATAACCGAGTGGAACTGAACTCTGCCAACAACTGGGGTGAGCTTGGAAATGATTCTTCCCCAGAGCTCAGAAAGGAATGCAGCCCTGACAACAGGACGACTCCAGTATTGTGAGACCCAGAGCAAAGGAACCCTTTGGGCCACACTATGCCCAGACTTCTGATCCACAGAAACTGATAATAAGTGTAGGTATTGTTTTAAGTTGTCAAGTTTGTCATAATTTATTAAGGAGGCAATAGAAAACTAATACGAGGGAAGACATTCCGGACACAAGATGATGGTCCTTAAAGGGAACTGCAAGTCATTGAGCTCAAGTGCAGGTGTATTGGGAGTGGGGAGTTCGGAAGCCAGAGCTGCACATGTAGACTAGGTCTAGATCACGGTGGTCCTCAAGTGCCATCTGAGGAATCTGGACTGTGGGTGACAGGGATCTGAACTTATGAGATTGGTGTCTTAGTTCACTTTGATTTTCCTGAGAGATAAGGTTTATTCACTTCTTTAAGTCTCTGCTCAGACATCATCATCTTAATGAGACCACCTGACCTCCCTATTTAATATTGTAACTGGTGCTGTGTACTGCTCTCCTCTTATTTTTCTTTAACTTTCCATTGCACTTTTTTGTCTTTCAACATACCGTATAATTTATATTTATTATTTTTGTTTATCTCCTCCTAAAATACAAACTCCATGAGGACAAGGATTTTTTTTGCCTTTTTGTTCACTGTTTGTTCCAGTTACTTATTGTTGCATAACAAACCAAACCACCTGAAAACTATCTGCTTAAAATGACAGTCATTAGTTTTGCTCACAGATCTGCAATTTGGGCAGCCCACCATGAGGCCCACTTGTCTGTGCTCCATGCTGCATCAGCTGAGTGGCCTGACTCGGGCCAGAGGACACAGTTGCAGTTGGCTCACTTCAGGGCTGGTGGGCTGTTGCTCACTGTTGGCTGGGCCCTCAGTTTCTCTCCTTCTCACAGCATGTGGCTGTGTTTTAAGGGCATGTGTCCCAAGAGAACGAGGTGGAAATGCATGGCATTTTTTTATGACTTAGCCTTAGAAGCCATAGCCTCATTTCTCTGGTACTCTTACGTTTGAGGCAGTCATAAGGCCCTTCTAGCTTTAAAGGCAGGGGACATGGACTCCACCGTCTAATGGAGTTTCAGAAGAGCATGTAGAACAGGAGATATTGTTGTGGACATCTTTGGAAAATACAGTCTGCTGTGCTGTTACATCCCCAAAGCTAGAATAGTGCCTTGGCTCATAGAGCTCCATAAATATTTGTTGAGTGAGTGAGTAAGTGAGAGAGAGAGAGAGAGAGAGAGAACAAGAGGAGAGAGATGATTAGAAGGGGAGTACAATGTACAATGTATGGCAGGGAGACTGTAAGTTAGGAAGCTGTCTAAGTATTCTGAGGCTGGCCTGAGATTCAGAATTAACAAAGTGGCAGTGAAAATAGAAAGGAAAGGATGATTGGGAGGGATATTAAAGAGGCATAAATTATAAATTTAATGGCTATTTGAATATGGAAGGAAAGGAGCCGGGTCCAGGTGAGGGAAGGGGGAGAAATCTAGACTCTAAATCTAGAATGGCTCCCAGTGAGTCAGATGTCCCAGCTACATACCAGGTAGTGCTCTGAGTGCTAGAATACAAGTAGTGGATGTGATACCTTCTTTTTTTTTTTTTTAACTATTTTTAAAATTTTATTTTATTTATTTTATATTTGGCTGCATTGGGTCTTCGTTGCTGTGCGCGGGCTTTCTCTAGTTGCGGCGAGCGGGGACTATTCCTTGCAGTGCGCAGGCTTCTTATTGTGGTGGCTTCTCTTGTTGCGGAGCACGGGCTCTAGGTGCACGGGCTTCAGTAGTTGTCGCACGTGGGCTCAGCAGTTGTGGCTTGTGGGCTCTAGAGTGCAGGCTCAGGGCTTCCCTGGTGGCACAGTGATTGAGAGTATGCCTGCCGATGCAGGGGAGACAGGTTCGTGCCCCGGTCCGGGAGGATCCCACATGCCGCGGAGCGGCTGGGCCCGTGAGCCGTGGCTGCTGAGCCTGCACATCTGGAGCCTGTGCTCCACAACGCGAGAGGCCACAGCAGTGAGAGGCCCGCGTACTGCAAAAAAAAAAAAAAAAAAAAAAAGAGTGCAGACTCAGTCGTTGAGGTGCACGGGCTTAGCTGCTCCGCGGCATGTGGGATCTTCCCAGATCAGGGCTTGAACCCATGTTCCCTGTATCGTCAGGCAGATTCTTAACCACTGCGCCACCAGGGAAGCCCGTGATACCTTTTTGATAGAGTTATTTTTAGTGTTAAATTAACTCTCTTCAGAGATGAATAGTAAATAGTAATATTTGATAACTACATGGGTTATGGCACTATTAACAGAGGAAAATCTTTGAGGGAGAAGAGGAGTTAGCTTTGAAAGTGTTGAAGTTGAGGCTGCTGGTACTGCTGAGATGAGTGGAGATTCTTGATGAGAAGTGGGAATTGTGAATTGAAACTCAGGGCTAAAGATCACCTTGAGGGTTTTCTTCTGTGTTTTTCTGGTGGAGAGGGGAAGGAGGAGTTTGTTTTTCCCATAGAGAAGAGGAAAATTCTACTCCCCCTCCCATTTTTATCCTTCTTGGTGGGTTTTGTTTCATGTTAATTTTGAAACCTTAAAAAAGTGGTTTTTCCCCCACCAAAGGTGACCTTCTTCTTTCTTAATATGCTAGACAGTAGCTTTAGGAATCACAGTCTCTTGTAGAAATGGGAAGATCTTGGTCATCTTACAGGTCATGTTCCCCCCATGCCCCCCTCCTTCCCCATGTATGTGGACCGTGATGTCCTGGGTCTGTGCTCAACCTTAATACCATTTTAAAACCTAGAGTCTCGTTAGTTCATTTTAAAGCCTGAGTGTTCTATCTCACATTCAGCATATTAGAGGAGGACCTGGAAGGCCTTTGGTGAAAGTGCACACTGATGCACAGAGACTCAGAGGCTGTCACATCAATGGACCATTCTAGCTACCAGCAACTTCAGGTAATTCTTGGAATAATACTGCTTCTTTTTGATTCTTATAGGAAGATTCTCTTTCCCAGTGAATCCTGTTACTAATATTTATTTTGCGTGATTTTGCTCATGTTAGAATAATTTCATACACCATGGGGCAGTAGCATTAGTAAAACAAATGTTTTACTAATGAAACAAAAGAAATAATTTCTTTTCTTCAGAGAACATGGTTGAATTCTTATGCAGGAATTTTTTTTTTTTTTTGAAGAGGGTAGGGGGAATAAAGTGGTATTCCTGTGTAAGTTAATTGATATTCCTGTGCAAACTAAACTGGGTTACACGTGTGTCTGAACACCTTATAATTTTTTTTTTTTTTTTTGGTGAGCGTATTGGCAGCAAAAAGTAACGAATGTAAGTGGAGGGAAAGGTCTACGTTAGCTCTGTGCAAATAGCTGCTTCTTTGATTCAAGCAGCAGAAAAGCTTCCATTTGAACATCTCAGAACTCTAGCTCTGTAGTATTACTTGTCAGCTATAATATTTTAATGGTAGGTGACTTTCTTTTGTTCCTAAAGGCAAAGGGTGGCTCTCTTGGAGGCTCTTTAGCAGAGAATAAGTTCTTTAGCAATAGGAGAAGATTTGTTTTATTTTGTATGATAAAATGCAACATGAAGAATAACATTAACATGCTTTCCCAGAAATACATTGGGTAAATGATTCTCACAGAAGATAGATATCTAATAATACTGCATACTAATAATGTGTTATTATAGTAATAAAATAATCTGTATATTATGTATGAGGAAATTTTTGCTCAAAGAAATTGTGATTTGCCCTAGGCTACTAGACTCCAGGATATTCAACTAGAACTGGAACCTTGTTTTCTTTTTTTTTTTTAATTTTATTTTTTTATTGATTTTTGGCTGTTGGGTCTTTGTTGCTGCGCGTGGGCTTTCTCTAGTTGCGGCGAGTGGGCGCTACTCTTCGTTGAGGTGCATGGGCTTCTCATTGCGGTGGCTTCTCTTGTTGCGGAGCATGGGCTCTAGGCGCGCTGGCTTCAGTAGTTGCAGCACGTGGGCTCAGTAGTTGTGGCTCACAGGCTCTGGAGCACAGGCTCAGTATTTGTGGCACACGGGCTTAGTTGCTCCATGGCATGTGGGATCTTCCTGGACCAGGGATCGAACCTGTGTCCCCTGCATTGGCAGGCGGATTCTTAACCACTGGGGCACCAGGGAAGTCCCTAGAACCTTGTTTTCTTGGCTATAATTATTATTTATAACAATTAAATAATAAATAAACCCTTTTATATTATTTATAATAATTATAATAATAAACCCTTTCCTCTTAGAGAGTTTCATGATGTCAGTTATACTACTTCAATGGCTTTTTAAAGCTTTTTTCTTGTTTCATATTTTATTACAAAAGGGATAGTATGACAAGCATGGATTAGGAGCAAAACGGTTTGTTTTTTCGTCATTAGCAGAGGACTATAGATCCTGGCTTCATTGTTAAGGTTATTTTTGCAAGTAAATAATGTACTGTTGTGTTCTATGCTTGGTGGTAGGATGCACAGTGCCTAGTAAGAATTTATCTGGTCTTTGTCCTGAGTTCCTGGCACAGAACTTCTAGAACCCTGGGGATATCCTGGTAATAGGAATATTATCCTAATGAGGCAACTAATGATGGGACTCCTAGATAGCTTCAGGTAGAGGTTGGTTACAGAAGGACATTGAACCAACTTAGGAGAGGGGAGGAGATTAGAGATTGAGTTTCGATAACATGGTTAATGATTTTATCAGTTGTGCATATGTAATGGAGCCCCAAACTTTATTTTTTTAATACTAATTAATTTTTTATTGAAGTATAGTTGATATACAATGTTGTGTTAATTTCTGCTGTACAACAAAGTGATTCAGTTATACATATATATACATTTTTTTTAATATTCTTTAGCATTATGGTTTATCATAGGATACTGAATACAGTTCCCTGTGCTATACAGTAGGACCTTGTGGTTTATCCATTCCATATATAATAGCTTACATCTGCTAACCCCAACCTCCCACTCCCTCCCTCCCCTAATCCCCTAGGCTCAGGTTTTTTTCTTTTTTCTTTTTTTTTTTAATACAGCAGGCTCTTACTTGTCATCAGTTTTATACACATCAGTGTATACATGTCAATCCCAATCGAGCAATTCATCACACCCCCACCCCCACCCCACCGTGGCTTTCCCTCCTTGGTGTCCATACGTTTGTTCTCTACATCTGTGTCTCAGTTTCTGCCCTGAAAACTGGTTCATCTGTACGATTTTTCTAGGTTCCACATATATGTGTTAATATACGGTATTTGTTTTTCTCTTTCTGACTTACTTCACTCTGTATGACAGTCTCTAGATCCATCCACATCTCAGCATATGACCCAATTTCGTTCCTTATTATGGCTGAGTAATATTCCATTGTATATATATACCATATCTTCTTTATCCATTCATCTGTTGATGGGCATTTAGGTTGCTTCCATGACCTGGCTCTTGTAAATAGTGCCACAATGAACATTGGGGTGCATGTGTCTTTTTGAATTGTGGTTTTCTCTGGTATATGCCCAGTTGTGGGATTGCTGGGTCATATGGTAATTCTATTTTTCGTTTCTTTTTTTTTTAGACTTTATTCTTTTTTTTTTTTAATTAATTTATTTATTTTTGCAGCGTTGGGTCTTCGTTTCTGTGCAAGGGCTTTCTCTAGTTGTGGCAAGCGGGGGCTACTCTTCATCGCAGTGTGCAGGCCTCTCACTATCGCGGCTTCTCTTATTGGGGAGCACAGGCTCCAGATGTGCAGGCTCAGTACTTGTGGCTCACGGGCCTAGTTGCTCCGTGGCATGTGGGATCCCCCCAGACTAGGGCTCGAACCCATGTCCCCTGCATTAGCAGGCAGATTCTCAACCACTGCGCCACCAGGGAAGCCCCTGTTTTTCGTTTTTTAAGGAACCTCCATACTGTTCTCCATAGTGGCTGTATCAGTTTACATTCCCACCAACAGTGCAAGAGGGTTCCCTTTTCTCCACACCCTCTCCAGCATTTGTTGTTTGTAGATTTTCTGAGGAAGCCCATTCTAACTGGTGTGACGTGATACCTCATTGTAGTTTTGATTTGCATTTCTCTAATAATTAGTGATGTTGAGCAGCTTTTCATGTGCTTCTTGGCCATCTGTATGTCTTCTTTGGAGAAATGTCTATTTAGGTCTTCTGCTCATTTTTGGATTGGGTTGTTTGTTTTTTTAATATGGAGCTGTATGAGCTGTTTATATATTTTGGAGATTAATCCTTTGTTGATTCGTTTGCAAATATTTTCTCCCATTTTGAGAGTTGTCTTTTCATCTTGTTTATGGTTACCTTTGCTATGCAAAAGCTTTTAAGTTTCATTAGGTCTCATTTGTTTCTTTTTCTTTTATTTCCATTACTTTAGGAGGTGGATCAAAAAAGATCTTGCTGTGATTTATGTCAAAGAGTGTTCTTCCTATGATTTCCTCTAAGAGTTTTATAGTGTCTGGTCTTACATTTAGGTCTTTAATCCATTTTGAGTTTATTTTTGCGTATGGTGTTAGGGAGTGTTCTAATTTCATTCTTTTACATGTAGCTGTCCAGTTTTCCCAGCACCACTTATTGAAGAGACTGTCTTTTCTCCATTGTATGTCCTTGCCTTCTTTGTCATAGATAAGTTGACCATAGGTACGTGGGTTTATCTCTGGGCTTTCTATCTTGTTCCATTGATCTATGTTTCTGTTTTTGTGCCAATACCATACTGTCTTGATTACTGTAGCTTTGTAGTATAGTCTGAAGTCAGGGAGCCAGCTTCCTCCAGCTGCGTTTTTCTTTCTCAAGATTTTTTGGCTATTCGGGGTCATTTGTGTTCCCAAACACACTGTGAAATTTTTTGTTATAGTTCTGTGAAAAATGTCATTGGTAGTTTGATGGGGATTGCATTGAATCTGTAGATTGCTTTGGGTAGTGTAGTCATTTTCACAATGTTGATTCTTCCAGTCCAGGAACGTGATATATCGCTCCATCTGTTTGTATTGTTTTTAATTTCTTCATCAGTGTCTTATAGTTTTCTGCATACAGGTCTTTTGTCTCCTTAGGTAGGTTTATTCCTAGGTATTTTATTCTTTTTGTTGCAGTGGTAAATGCGAGTGTTTCCTTTATTTCTCTTAGAGATTTTTCATCATTAGTGTATAGGAATGCATGAGATTTCTGTGCATTAATTTTGTATCCTGCAACTTTACCAAATTCATTGATTAGCTCTAGTAGTTTTCTGGTGTCATCTTTAGGCTTCTCTATGTATAGTATCATGTCATCGGCAAACAGTGACAGTTTTACTTCTTCTTTTCCAATTTGTATTAATTTTATTTCTTTTTCTTCTCTGATTGCCGAGGCTAAAACTTCCAAAACTATGTTGAATAATAGTGGTGAGACTGGACATCCTTGTCTTTTTCCTGATCTTACCGGAAATGCTTTCAGTTTTTCACCATTGAGAATGATGTTTGCTGTGGGTTTGTCATATACGGTCTTTATTATGTTGAGATAGGTTCCCTCTATGCTCACTTTCTGGAGAGTTTTTATCATAAATTTGTGTTGAATTTTGTCGGAAGCTTTTTCTGCATCTATTGAGATGATCATATGGTTTTTCTTCTTCATTTTGTTAATATGGTGTATCACATTTATTGATTTGCGTATATTGAAGAATCCTTGCCTCCCTGGGATAAATCCCACTTGATCACGGTGTATGATCCTTTTCATGTGTTGTCGGATTCTGTTTGCTAGTATTTTGTTGAGGATTTTTCATCTATATTCATGAGTGATATTGATCTGTAATTTTCTTTTTTTGTAGTATCTTTGTCTGGTTTGGGTATCAGGGTGATGGTGGCCTCATAGAATGAATTTGGGAGTGTTCCTTCCTCTGCAATATTTTGGAAGAGTTTGAGAAGGATGGGTGTTAGCTCTTTTCTAAATGTTTGATAGAATTCACCTGTGATGCCATCTGGTCTTGGACTTTTGTTTGTTGGAAGATTTTTAATCACAGTTTCAATTTCATTACTTGTGATTGGTCTGTTCATATTTTCTATTTCTTCCTGGTTCAGTCTTGGAAGGTTATACCTTTCTAAGTATTTGTCCATTTCTTCCAGGTTGTCTATTTTATTGGCATAGAGTTGCTGGTAGTAGTCTCTTCGGATGCTTTGTATTTCTGCGGTGTCTGTTGTAACTTCTTTTTCCTTTCTAATTTTATTGATTTGAGTCCTCTCCGTCTTTCTTAATGAGTCTGACTAATGGTTTATCAATTTTGTTTATTTTCTCAAAGAACCAGCTTTTAGTTTTATTGATCTTTGCTATTGTTTTCTTTGTTGCTATTTCATTTATTTCTGCTCTGATCTTTATGATTTCTTTCCTTCTGCTAACTTTGGGTTTAGTTTGTTCTTCTTTCTCTAGTTCCTTTAGGTGTAAGGTTAGATTATTTATTTGAGATTTTTCTTGTTTCTTGAGGTAGGCTTGTATAGCTATAAACTTCCCTCTTAGAACTGCTTTTGCTGCATCCCATAGGTTTTGGATCGTCGTGTTTTCATTGTCATTTGTTTCTGGGTGTTTTCTGATTTCCTCTTTGATTTCTTCAGTGATCTCTTGGTTATTTAGTAACGTATTGTTTAGCCTCCATGTGTTTGTGTTTTTTACGTTTTTTCCCCTGTAATTCATTTCTAATCTCATAGCGTTGTGGTCAGAAAAGATGCTTGATAAGATTTCAATTTTCTTAAATTTACTGAGGCTTGATTTGTGACCCAAGATGTGATATATCCTGGAGAATGTTCTGTGCACACTTGAGAAGAAAGTGTAATCTGCTGTTTTTGGTTGGAATGTCCTATAAATATCAATTAAATCTATCTGGTCTGTTGTGTCATTTAAAGCTTCTGTTTCCTTATTTATTTTCATTTTGGATGATCTGTCCATTGGAGTAAATGTGGTGTTAAAGTCCCCCACTATTACTGTGTTACTGTCGATTTCCTCTTTTACAGCTGTTTGCCTTATGTATTGAGGTGCTCCTATGTTGGGTGCATATATATTTATAATTGTTATATCTTCTTCTTGGATTCATCCCTTGATCATTATGTAGTATCCTTCCTTGTCTCTTGTAACATTCTTTATTTTAAAGTCTATTTTATCTGATATGAGTATTGCGACTCCAGCTTTCAATTTCCATTTGCATGGAATATCTTTTTCCAGCCCCTCACTTTCAGTCTGTATGTGTCCCTAGGTCTGAAGTGGGTCTCTTGTAGACAGCATATATATGGGTCTTGTTTTTGTATCCATTCAGCAAGCCTGTGTCTTTTGGTTGGAGCACTTAATCCATTCACGTTTAAGGTAGTTATTGGTGTGTATGTTCCTATGACCATTTTCTGAATTGTTTTGGGTTTGTTTTTGTAGGTCCTTTTCTTCTCTTGTGTTTCCCACTTAGAGAAGTTCCTTTAGCATTTGTTGTAGAGCTGGTTTGGTGGTGCTGAATTCTCTTAGCTTTTGCTTGTCTGTAAAGCTTTTGATTTCTCCATCAAATCTGAATGAGATCCTTGCTGGGTAGAGTAATCTTGGTTGTACGTTCTTCCCTTTCATCACTTTAAGGATATCATGCCACTCTCTTCTGGCTTGTAGAGTTTCTGCTGAGAAATCAGCTGTTAACCTTATGGGAGTTCCCTTGTATGTTATTTGTCGTTTTTCCCTTGCTGCTTTCAATAATTTTTCTTTGTCCCTAATTTTTGCCAATTTGATTACTCTATGTCTCAGTGTGTTTCTCCTTGGGTTTATCCTGTGTGGGACTCGCTGTGCTTCCTGGACGTGGGTGGCTCTTTCCTTTC
Source organism: Globicephala melas (assembly GCF_963455315.2). Classification (NCBI taxonomy): domain Eukaryota; kingdom Metazoa; phylum Chordata; class Mammalia; order Artiodactyla; family Delphinidae; genus Globicephala; species Globicephala melas. Next base: position 76,920,011 of record NC_083323.1, read on the forward strand.
CCATGTTAAGGAAGTTTTCGACTATAATCTCTTCAAATATTTTCTTGGGTCCTTTCTCTCTCTCTTCTCCTTCTGGGACCCCTATAATGCGAATGTTGTTGTGTTTAATGTTGTCCCAGAGGTCTCATAGGCTGTCTTCATTTCTTTTCATTCTTTTTTTTTATTCTGTTCCACAGCAGTGAATTCCACCATTCTGTATTCCAGGTCACTTATTCTTCTGCCTCAGTTATTCTGCTATTGATTCCTTCTAGTGTAGTTTTCGTTTGTTATTGTATTGTTCATCTCTGTTTGTTTGTTCTTTAATTCTTCTAGGTCTTTGTTAAACATTTCTTGCATCTTCTCGATCTTTGCCTCCATTGTTTTTCCGAGGTCCTGGATCATCTTCACTATCGTTATTCTTAATTCTTTTTCTGGAAGGTTGTGTATCTCCACTTCATTTAGTTGTTTTTCTGGGGTTTTATCCTGTTTCTTCATCTGGTACATAGCCCTCTGCCTTTTCATCTTGTCTATCTTTCTGTGAATATTATTTTTTCCCACAGGCTGCAGGATTGTAGTTCTTCTTGCTTCTGCTGTCCCTCCTCTGGTGGATGAGGCTATCTACGAGGCTTGTGCAGGTTTTCTGATGGGAGGAACTGGTGGTGGATAGAGCTGGCATTGCTCTGGTGGGCAGAGCTGTAAAACTTTAATCCGCTTGACTGCTGATGGGTAGGGCTGGGTTCCCTCTGTGTTGGTTGTTTGGCCTGAGGCAACCGAACACTGGAGCCTACCTGGGCTCTTTGGTGGGGCTAATGGCGGACTCTGGGTGGCTCACGCCAAGGAGTACTTCTCAGAACTTCTGCTGCCGGTGTCTCTATCCCCACGGTGAGCCCCAGCCACCCCCTGCCTCCGCAGGAAACCCTCCAACACTAGCAGGTAGGTCTGGTTCAGTCTCCCCTGGGTTCACTGCTCCTTCCCCTGGGTCCCGATGTGCACACTACTTTGTGTGTGCCCTCCAAGAGTGGAGTCTCTGTTTCCCCCAGTCCTGTCAAAGTCCTGCAATCAAATCCCACTAGCCTTCAAAGCCTGGTTCTCTAGGAATTCCTCCTCCCGTTGCCGGACCCCCAGGTTGGGAAGCCTGACGTGGGGCTCAGAACCTTCACTCTGGTGGGTGGACTTCTGTGGTGTAATTTTTCTCCAGTCTGTGAGTCACCCACCCAGCAGTTATGGGATTTGATTTTGCTGTGATTGCGCCCCTCCTCCCATCTCATTGTGGCTTCTCCTTTGTCTTTGGATGTGGGGTATCTTTTTTGGTGAGTTCCAATGTCTTCCTGTCGATGATTGTCCAGCAGCTAGTTGTGATTCTGGTGTTCTCACAAGAGGGAGGGAAAGCACGTCCTTCTACTCTGCCATCTTGGTTCAGGCTCCCAGTCAAGCCCCAAACTTTAGACACCAAAGCTCAGTGGAGCTTCCTGGTTGATGAACACATTGTTGAGGGGGTGAGGTGGTGTGTAACACACCCTGATTCCACAAGGAGAGAGCATGAAAGTTCTGCAGTCCTTCTCAGACCTCAACCTGTGTGTATCTTCATTTGTCTGGTCCTTCTGATTTGTATCCCTTGTAATAAAATTATAATCATAAGTATAGCATTTTTCTGAGTTCTGTGAGTTATAAATTGTCAAACTAGAGGGGCTTGTGGGAACTTCCAAATGTATTGCCAGTCTGTGAGAAGTGCAGGTGGCCTGCGGAATCTCTGAAATCAGGGCAGTCTTATTGGGCGCCATGCCCTCTAATGGATAATGCCTGCACTAACTCCAGGTGGTTAGGGACAGAATTAAATTGGGGTACCTCCAGCTGAGTTTGAAACAGAATATCTGTATTGTGTACTCCTTTGGTTCCCAGTGAATAAACTTCAGTAATTGAAGGGTATTTATATTTAATGTTAACTAAATAAAGTATGGCTCTTTAAATTTGATGTAATCAAGAAGGAAATATATTATGAGTCTCTTAGAAATTCACAACTTACTGGATGGATGTTGATATACTTTTATTAAGATCTTAATCAAAATAAACTTTTAGGATTACCAGAATTCAGGTTTCTTTATCGACGAACATTTTTCAGTAGTGTCTATGAATTTTCAGAGATCCCTCCAGCTTCTTTTGCTTGATTCCCTTTGTGACCAGCAGCTTCCATCTGCAAGATCACCAGCTGGATCTAGAGGTTGTAGATTTAGAAAGGCCAATAGGCCCATCGTGAGTTAAAACCTGTGGTCTTGATTAGTAGCTTAGTGGTGGGTATATGGCTTCTTCTGTGAAAGGTAGAGAGCATCCATAGAAAGTGGGCAAATTCTATCCCATATTTGAAGAACTATACTCATCATGCATTTGAGCACAGTAGCAGGCAATGTAGAGCATTACCAAGGAAGAGAAGGTGCACTATAGTCAGGAATTGCTTCTGATTATAGTCAGAAGGTCAAAACTAACACAAAATTCACGCTAATCCAGAAATACAAAAATAGCTAACTGTTGTAATAACAACCCTAGACTATCAGTGGCTCAAAACAATAGAAGCTTATTTCTCATTCATTGTTTAATCTAATGTAGGCCAACGTGGGAAGGGGCTCTGTTTTGCAGAGGTATTCAATGAGCCAGGTTTCTTCCATGTGTGGCCTTCCCGTCTTTAAGGCCCCATTTCCATTTGCATTTAGCTGATGAGTAGCAGAAGAAAGACAGGTTGTGTGTCTCAAGCTGGAGGTGACACCCATCACTTCTGCTCCCATTTCATTGGTAAGAAATAGTCTTTTGGCCCCCACCCAGATGCAAGGATATTGGGAAGGAGAGGAGAACATGGATGTTGGTGAGCACCTGCTGTCTGTCATAAATCCAGGACCAGTAATAGCTGTTCACTGGTGCTAAGATAATTGGCATGGCTTATTCAAGTGAGAATGGTTTGGGACTGTCTCAAGGAGTGCCAGAGGGAGAAAAGATAAAGTGGCGAGAGCGCATCCCCTCGTGGATTCAGTGTCCTGTATAAATGTTATCAAACTCAGGTTTGGCTGCTTGATGCTTGAAAGCCAATACTTGAGAGACAAGTGCTGGTAGGAATGGAAAGGTTGCTTTATTCAGGAGGCCAGCAACCTGGGGAGAAAGCGGACTCATGTCTGAAAACCAACTCCGAAGACTCTGCTCTACCGTGAAATTTTTAAAGGGAGAATTATTTGAGGAGGGTGTCAGAGTCTTTGTTCTCTTCCACTCTGTGCAGACTTTCTTCTGATTGGTTGATGGTAAGGTAACAGGGCGGTGTTCCAGGACTCTTGTGCTCAGCCTGAAGTTACCATCCTCCATCTGGGTGGGGGCCTTAGTTCCTGCAGAAGAACTCAAAGGTATTTTGTTAAGTATATTCCTGTGATGGAACCAGGACCCTGCCCTGTGGCTACACCACCCTTTCTTGACTGCTCCTCCTTTGTTTCTGCATTCCCTCCCTTCCCTGATAAGCAACTGTTTGAATCTGCCCTTTGGGACTCAGGGAAGGTCAAGGAGGCTGAATGACGCCTATTTCCTGCAAACAAGAAATGGGTGACATGGAAAGGATTTGTACCTGGGAGGGCTTCAGAGGGTCCTGTTCTGTTTCATAAAGGCTTACAAGGATAAAGTAGGTAAGCTGTATGCTGGGGATAGGAAGTGTGGTTGCCTGGGGAGTACACCCTGTATCAACCATAACGTAGTATGGAATAGGCAAACCAGCTCTCTGTGTAGAATTAGGAAGGCAAGGTAGGAGAGTGAGAGATCCTCAGAGGATTGGACTCTCCTGATCAGGCCTAGAGCATCAGTCACTGTGTCTGGCATAGTGTAGGCACACTGGAAATGTTGCCTGAATGAGTTAACATCCCCTGTCTTTAACAAAACAAAACCTGAAACCCTTCCCTCAACCCCACATTCTCCTCCAATATTATCCCTTTATCATCTTTCCAGCAGAACTCCTCAGAAGAGTTGACTATGCTCTCTGCTTCTACTTCCTCTCTTTGCAGTCTTCCTTGGAACAACGCCAGACAGGTTTTCTCCCCCACACCACACAGAAATCTCTTTGTCAAGGTCGCAGTGACTTCCTGTTGTCAGCACCGTCCTTGTTAAAACATTTTCTTTAACTTGGCTTGCATGATGCTTCTGGTTTTCTCTTACCTTACTGACGGCTTTTTCTCATTTACCTTTTTGCCAGTTCCTCATCCTCTTCCCAGCCTCTCAGTGTTGCTTGAGTTCCCTAGGTCTGACCCCAGGCTTCCTCTCTTCATCTACAGTCATTTCCTAAGTGATCTTACCCAGCCCTGTGATGTTAAATACCGTCCTTTTTATGTTTCTAACTCTTCCCCTGAATTTAAATTCGTATATCTAGGGGCTTCCCTGGTGGCACAGTGGTTAAGAATCCGCCTGCCAATGCAGGGGACACGGGTTCGAGCCCTGGTCTGGGAGGATCCCACATGCTGCGGAGCAGCTAAGCCCGTGTGTCACGTCTACTGAGCCTGTGCTCTAGAGCCCGTGAGCCACAACTACTGAGCCCACACACCACAACTACGAAGCCCGCGCGCCTAGAGCCCATGCTCTGCAACAAGAGAAGCCACCGCAATGAGAAGCCCGCACACTGCAACAAAGAGTAGCCCCCGCTCATCGCAACTAAAGAAAGACCATGTGCAGCAATGAGGACCCAACACAGCCAAAGATAAATAAATAAACAAACAAATAAATAAAAATAAAAAAATTCGTATATCTAAATGCTTATTCAAAAACTTCTCTTGGATATCTAATAGGCATCTCAGAGTTAACATATCCAAAACTGAATTCTTTGTTCCAGCTCCCTGACAGCCCTCCTCTCCACAGTAAAATCCCTGTCTTCTCCATTGTTCCTTGTTTCAGTAAATAGCTACCCTATTCATCCAGGTGCTTAGACCAAAATCCATGGTATCACCATATCCTTCTTGACTATTCGTTTCTCTCATATCTAATCCATCAGCAAATCATATATAATACTTTATGCCTTCAGAATGTATTCAGAATCTTATCACTTCTCACCACCCTAGCACTCTCTCTCTAATCTGTACTGCCATCATCTCTTGCCTGGACTGTTGCAGAAGCTCCTAGCTGATCTCTTTGCATCTACCCTTGACCACTACAGTCTGTTCTCTCAGCTGCCAGGGTGATCTTTTTAAAACAAAGTCACTTCTCTGTTTAAGACACTCCAGTTACTTCCCATGGTACTTAGTATAAAATCAAAAGTCCACACCACAGCCTACAAGGTCCTGTTTTATCTGGCTCCTGGCTATCTCTCTGACTTCATTTTCCACCACCTCACTCAGATGCATCGGTGTCCTGGTCTTGCTGAATCTCAGCTGGGACAAGCTCACTTGTACCACAGGGACTGTCCACTTGCTATTTCCCTTGCCTGAAATACTTTTCCTGAGATGACCTCGTACATAGAATTAAGAGCACAGACTCTGGAGTCAGACTGCTTAGGTTTGAATTTCCTCGTTATCTGACCTGAGCAAGTTATTTAACCTTTTTGTGCCTCAGTTTCTACATCTGTAAAATGAGAACAATAATGGGACCTACTTCATAGAGTAATTATGCTGATGAAATGGGTTAATATATGTAGAGCACTTAGAATAACACCTGCCTATAGTAAGCTCTGTGCGTTAACTATGTGATGGCTACTACTTCATCAGGTCTCTGCTTATACGTCGCCTGCTCAGAGATGTCTAAATAGTTGGAGAATTATCAGAATGAATGGTGAATATGCAGCCTCCTGGGGCATGTGCTTTGAAGGGGACAGCTTACTGTGGTGTAGAGACAGCACATGTGCAGGAAATGTCTTTCTGTGAAAGGAGTGCCCCTTTATTTTAGTTACCACCGTGAAGGTGCCCACCTCTCCTCACCCACCCCCATTTCTCTTTCCCTGGTCAGTCTCTTGTAGGACCCATTGCTGCCTAGTATTCCCTCTCCCAACTCCTGCTCATAGTAATTCAGGCTGGGTCTTTGGAGATAGACATTTGGAGACCTGTAGGGTTAGACATGGGAAGGAGAAGAGTTACCTCACCACCATATCATCCCTTTTTCTTTGCCTCAGCATGGACTTCTTAGGCAGCATCCATAGTATCTCCATTTCCTCCTCTCACCTTTATCAAAATACTGAGGAAAAATTACTGACTGTGAGTATTCTGTCCGTGTGTGTGTGTGTGTGTGTGTGTGTGTGTGTGTGTGTTTTAACTTTACCTTTAGAGAGAAAAGGAACACAGTGAAAAAGGGACAGGGCAGAAGAGATTACCTGTTTCAACTTCCCTTCTGTTTTCATTATTCCTATCAGCAAACTTTCTTTAAAGCACCTAGGCTTCAGTGATATCCCTCAGGGACAGGAGCATAGGGAAGTATTGGGAGACTTGGCCTTGTTTTGTGGAGAAATACCCTGTTCAGAAATAGACTGGTGGAAATGGACAACAAGGGAGGGAACTCACTGGGGCCCTAGGAGTGGGAAGGTTCAGAGAGGAGATGAGTGAAGAAATATGTAACAGGGTCTCTCAGCCTGAGAAATAGCTTCAAGGTTCACAGATATCCCTCTACTTGCAACCTCATGCACAGACTATAGAAATCCTCACCAGTGACTTGGAGCTGGGGGCAGGGTCCCTGACTCCCAGTGCCAATTGAGAGGAAGCATGGAGCTACCAAAAGGCCAGATCTCGTGCTCCCAGCCACAGGGAGAAGAGGTGTATTTTTGGTATTCTAACATCATCTACAAAGTAAGAAGAGGATTAGATTCTTTGTAATATGACATATTTCAGAAACTTTATGAGAGTTAAGAAAGTTTTAGATCTTAGTCCTTCTAGACCTGCCCATATACATTCTAGTATGTTAAGTAAAAATATTAGTTACATCTTTTTTTTTTTTTTTTTTTTTGGCCACGTGATGTGGCTTGTGGGATCTCAGTTCCCTGACCAGGGATCGAACCCAGGCCCTCGGCAGTGACAGCCCGGAGCACAAGCCACTGGACCGCCAGGGAATTCCCTAGTTACATTTCTTTTACAGTTATACATTATCTTTTTAAATATATGTGCTATAAAGTAGACTTTGAAATCCAAATTTGGTCTAATGGTGATTCACATTATAGCTTTGCATGAAGCAGATGCACTTATTTCACTGGAAATTCTCTGAATTATTTAGGCCATAATTAATTGGATTTTTGTAATCTGGAGGCAGTAATAAAATAATTGAATCTCAAATCTGTTAAAATTATTTTTGCTTATGTACCATTCTCCGTATAACTGGCCAGAGTAAAATGATCTGGAATAGCTTTCATATTTTTTCTTTTTGTCCAGTAAAACCGGAAACAAAGGCTATATGAAGTAATTGGTAAATATAATGGCAGTGATACTCTGAACACAGCCAAGAGTTTACACCTTAAACAGGGCAGGATAGGCTTTAGATAAGAGCTCTGTAGAATTATCAGACCGTTGAATGGATTAGTTTCCCTACTTTGTGTCTCATTTCTGTAAGAGGGATATTCAGCGTCATTTGTAAAATTTATGCTTGCTTTTCTAAATGGGGAGATATTTGTGTCACTTGGAGTAAGTAGTCTAATACTACCCTACCCTGCTACTACTCTAATTAGTAGTTGTTATTCCCCTGACCCAGAAAGAGGAAGCTTGTAGTATATATTCAATGAGTGAGGTCTGCTTCTCCACTTCTTTCATGTTAGTCCCAGTTGTAACAATATTGCCTCCCAGGAGTATGCAGTAACCTGGAGGAGTGCACTGACTTGTGTGCCCACTGGGGCACTCTCAACCAAGGGCTTTGCACACTGGGTGTATTTTGGGGGCCTGTTCAGAGGTCTATTTTGGTTCATCTATCCCTGATGATAGATGGATGTCCATTCACGGTTCTGGCTGTCCCTAAAGATCCAAATAACTTCCGTCGTGATTTCAGGGGGCCCTTAGCCATTTATAATGAGTCAGTTCCTTTATTCCTTCAGTTCAGGAGTTCCATAGGTAGCTTTCCCAGCCCTGTTATTGTTGTTTTGTGGAGGGAGAGCATAGAAAATTTCTGCAAACCTTGTTTGGGATCTAGAACTCTCACAATATCTGTGGATAGATAAATAGCATCCCAAAGTAGAAGCTTAGCCTGTGCTACTCTCTTGGGATCGTTCAGACCTTTGAGATGTGGATAGGAATGTTCCCTGGCTATTCGGACCCTACAGTCATCATTATTTGGCTCTTTAAAGGAAAGACTCTGACATCTCTAAGACATACAGAAGTTTACACACCCTTCAAAGCTTCAAAGCACCCTTACAGAGCTCTAGTGTGAATTTTTTAATACCCTGTGTCCTCATTGTAGTAAATTTTCCCCAAAACTTGATACTTCTTAGTCAATGGTACATAAGAGGATAGTTGACTAATGGAATCTCTGTAGCGAGCAAACTTGAGCTTGTGTTTGCATAGCTTATTTCTCTTAACTGTTACCCTGTACCAAAATAATGAGAGTTGCCATTTTGCTGGAAGTTGTTACTGTGGGGCCTAGCCTCATCTTTGGTGAAGACAGTGCTATAGGTATTAAGAGGAACACAACTGTTAGTTATATTTATGAGACTTGGAGGAGCACAGACAAGCTTCTGATTAACATAGTGAGCAAACAGCAATGACAGAAAATAATTTATCAGCTGCTTATGCCAGCAAATTAATGGAAAGATATTTTAGAAAAGAGTGCCTAAATGAAGCAGTGGAAAAATGGATAAGAATGTAAATAGATTACAACACTTAATCTTCTTAAATTAGTAATATATTTCAAAGTATAAATTATTCTGTGAGAAATCAAAATGGTGTCCAAAACTAGTTTCTTACTACAATATGAATCCACAGTCATTTGGAACAAAATGCCACACTTGATGTGTTTTATTACTTTTAATCATTTGGATGGATTAACAGTGAGATATCTGTGTTAGCCTTTACAAAAGGTAGACTACTTATAAGATTGGATATAATATATGTTTTTGTCCTTACATTAAATATTGGAATGTAATTTTTAAAAACAGACTTGATTTTTGGAACAGTTTTAGATTTACAGAAAAATGGAGAAGATAATAAGAGAGTTCCCATATACACCCCACCACACCTCCCTCCATGCACAGTTTTCCCTGTCATTAACATCCTGGGGTAGTATGATGCTTGTGTTGCAGTTAATGGATCAATATGATACATTATTGTTAACTAAAGTCTATACTCCATTCAGATTTCCTTTTGTTTACTTAATGTCCTTTCTCTGTTGGAGGAACCCATCCAGTATACTACATTACATTCAGTTGTCTTGTCTCCTTAGGCTCCTCTCGGCTATGACAGTTTCTCAGACCTTACTTGTTTTTGATGACCTTGACAGTTTTGACAAGTATTCGTCAGGTATATTGTAGGTTGCTCCTCTTGAAATTTGTATTATGTTTCTCTACTGATTAGGCTGGGGTTATAGGATCACATAGTAGGACTATGTTTAGCCTTGTAAGAAACTGCAGACTGACTTTCCTAAGTGGCTGTACCTTTTTGCATTACCACCACCAATTTACGAGAGTTCTGTCTCTTTGCATACTTGTCAGCATTTGGTATAGTCAGTTTTTTGGACTTCAGCCATTCTGATAAGTTTGCAGAAATTGGGGTGCAATTTCCATAGTTGGTCATTTAGTCTTACTACCATATTTTATTATATCTGACTATAGAAACATTGGCTTTCTCCTGATATTTCTCTTTAAATTAGCATTAAGAAAAGTGTGTACTTTTCCCCATATGAATAACTGTTACAGATGTTTCAATAGCATTTCGCTTATTACATTAAAATACAATTACCTATTTTCTTTCCTTTCTTATTACTAATAGCTTATAAGCTACGTACTATTAGTGTTAAGCTGTGTTCCGTTGATGTTAATGTCTCATGTTTAATTGCTTTTGTTTAATTTTTTAATTCTCATTTTCCATTCTTCACAGTCATTTTTGCTTTTTTGTTTGTGTTTCTTTGTTCATAAAGCTTTTTTGTTTCTGTTACATTATGTAGTTTTGTACCAATGGCTAGAAGCAGATCGTCATGGCAAGAGCCAAGGTGCTGCAAATACGACTTCAGGTAAAAATAAAAATAAAAGTTGAGGTGTTAGAAATTATTATTTTAATTCATCCCAAGCCCATCAAATTGCTTCTTTATTCACTTTTGTTTAGGCAAAAAAAAGGTATTATTTTGTATTTCTGTTCTTTCATTTGCATCTTAATTTTTGTAAAGACCTCATTTGCTTCAAGCCTTGAAGAAATTATTTATTCATTAGTGTTTAAGCTCTCTTGGCAGATATGTCCTATTTTCTTAGGAGAAAAGTCTTCATTGTAGCTTAAGGTCAGTAGGAGGTTACTTGGCAATATTACTTGAAATTAAGTCCACTTGTAGTTGTCATGGGGGAATATTAATATTTGCACAAATTTATAATCCTTGTTTATTTCAGGATAATGTTTAAAAGGTGGATTTTAAGTTAAGTAAAGCATACTTATGTAATTTCCATTTCCTGGGAATCCAAATTCTTAGACTGATTCATTTTTCCTGCTAAGTCCTAGCAATAAATTCTGTTAGAGGTTTATGGGTTCAAAGTGCAAAGGTTAGGTTGCTGCTCTGTCTCACACCTCCAAAAGGCATCTCCAAGATTCTCTTCTTTGACTGGTACTAGTAGGAATAGCTGCATTTACTCACTTCTGAATCCTTAACAGTGTTATCAGAATTATCACTCAGATTTTCTCCAAATTTTCTTCAAAATAATATTTGCCAAGACAGCTGTGTATATAGCAATGATCTTACCCACTTCTAAAGCAGTCTCATAAGAAGTGATGGTGGTGGTGGTGGTTCTGTTTTTCTTTTGTTAGATTTGTATTTCTGTTTCGTGGGTTTTTGTTTTTGTGAAATTCTTCTTCCCTGGAGGTGGTTTTCCTTCTTTCTCTTCTGGTTGATTCATTGTGCTTCAAGAGGGTGTGGTGTTCCTTCCTTAACAGGACAATTATATTGAAAATGGCAGTATCATGACTTTTCTGATTTATTTCCTGACGCATTAGTAACTTGATATATGAATGAAGATAATGTTACTATTTTAACCAAACTGAGGCAGGAATTCATTAAAAGGTAAGTTGCAAGGAGTTATATCCTGCATTATATGCTGTTTCTTCTGCTCCTGCGGTATTTCATATTTTATTTACATTTGTGAATGATAAAATAAGCATTTTTGGTATTTGAGGGTGGGCGAAGGAGAGGGTTTCTTGATGGCTGGGTATTATCTGAGGATATCCCGTTGCTGTGTCACTAGCACAGTCAGCAGCATAAACCTTAGAACCAGGAGAGAATTTTTGTTTTTCTTTTTCTCTGACTTGAAGTGAAAAGTAACCTTTCTTTTTTTAATGAAGAAGTAAATAATCTAAAAATTCTTAGCATTTGCATGAAAATCTAATACCAGCTTAAAGGTACCATTTACCGTTTCTGAAATCAACCGTTAGCCCTCACTCCTTTCTTCAGAGTAGTGACCCATGGATGGTTTCACATTTTCCATTGACTTTCCCATACCCTAGAGGCATGGTGCAGAAATTGATAAACTTTCCTTAGGGGTGCATTTGACAGTTTCTCTTCTAGAAGTGAAAGCTCTCTATCTCTTAGAAGATGGAAATATGAGGTAGAAAGACATAGAGATGAAGTGCTTGCCTAAATAAGTAAGAGGAATCCAAAGGAAAATGATCATTAGCCAAGGGCTGAAATTAGAAGTAAACGGTTAGTTGTTGCAGTAAATCTATTTAAATTATGTGCCTTTATTCAAAAACGCTCCTGTGTATTTTATATTGCAGTCTCCAACAAGATTTTATAGTGTGGCTTTTCCCTCCTTCTGTGATCTGATAAGTTTTGCACTGAAAGGTGTTTTAGTATATGTCTTTTATATTTTTACCAGAGTTGGAAACTGAGTCTAACTAGGTGTCCAAATATGACTCATGAATTGCTTTATGATATTTTTATTTGTACAGATACTGGTAGGTGGCATTTATCTTGATACATCAGCTTGTGTTTTGTACTTACTTAGAACTTAACAAGTAGAAAGAACACAAGAGACAGAATGGTATTGCTCCCAAGGTCTTCTAATTCCTTAATCTCAACTTTCTGACACTGAGAATTTGAGATCCATCCATATGAAAATATTTTGTGAAAGTAAGGCATTTGGAGGTAACAGGTCCCATGGGTGTTAATTTAGTCAAGGACATAAAGAGCTAACAATTATTACTGAATTTTCTTATATATAATAATCAAAGGATAGTCTTTTTACCTTTCCAGAATTTTAACAGGTGATAAAATTGGCTTAGAATAGCTTGTTTCTTTTCAGAGGTTAGTGTGCTTAATGTGTTCTGTCTGCTAAACCAGACAACTCAGTAATGATGTTTCTGATTCTATTAATAATGTTACTTGTAAAAGCATGGAGATGCAGTCAAATTTACTAGAGATTTTTGTGGGAACTCAAGCAAAGTTGCCTCCTTTGGGCACTGCAGCATTAAGTCTATCCATGTACAAAATTTCAGGATCTTAAGAAGTATAATTAGCTTAATTTGAGATGTTTCTTTAGTGAGTTAAATGTTTCCAAATAGATTTTTTTTTTTTTTTTTTGGTCACCACATGTTGAAATGAGGACAGTAATTAGGTTACAGCAAGGATTATTTTAGCATGTCTTGATTTTTAGTATCAGTTGTGTAGCCAGGATTTTAAAATTCAGATTCTGAACTTTTAAATGCAGATCTCTTATTAACAGTTCCTTTTCAGTTGTCCATTGAAAAATTTACAACTGAGACTATTAGAGGTAGAAATTGAATCAGATTTCAACATTATCAGTCAGTATATATACAAAATAAAAATAAAACTATGACATGCTTTTGAAAAAATTCTAGATATTAACTAATTACTAATTATCTGTTGTAGGTGAAAATTTTGACCAGAGTCCTTTGAGAAGAACATTCAAATCCAAAGTTCTGGCCCACTATCCTCAGAATATAGAATGGAACCCTTTCGATCAAGATGCAGTAAACATGGTATGTGTTTGTTTGTTTTTTTTTTCCTCTTCAGCCTTCTTTTTATTTTAAGATGACAATAGTGACTATATTTTGAATGTCTACATTATTTCATTTAATTTAACCCTTTAAATAAAAAATTCTTTAAAATATAGTATCCTCATTTTACAGATGTAGAAAATGAAGCTCAGAGAGGTTAAGTAACTTGCCTAAGGTCCCCATAGCTAATAAGTGTGTATAACAGACCCTCAAAGCCCATTTTCTTTTCCGGCTATTAAGCTGTGTGGTGAATTTGTATTACTTAATACATAGATACTTTGGTAACAGTGATATCATTTTCTTGGCCTGAAGTGGAGCCTCATGGAAGGAGCATGATTACAGTTTTCATATTTCAAGGAATGTTTTATGATGGGTCTTTAATTTATCATCTTCACAAAGTAAGGTAGGAAAGGAACTTCAATGCATCATTTAGACATTAGTAGGAATTTGTTTATAAGGAATTTAAATTAATGTAATGAGTTACCAGTGGTGATTGTAAGTCCCTTTAGAGGTTCTTAAAAATACAGTAGGTCATAATTTTCAGGTCATTTAGGAAGGGTCCTTCTTAGAGGCCTGCATGATATTTTGTTCCTCCATGATCTCTGTGATTATAAAAATCAGGGGCCCCCAAAGTGAGTAAATCAGGCGCGATAGGCACAGAAGTGATTAAAAGTGGACAGGGACTTCCCTGACGGTCCAGTGGTTAAGACTCCACACAGGGGGCGTGGGTTCCATCCCTGGTCGGGGAACTAAGATCCCGCATGCCATGCAGCGCGGCCAGAAAAGAAAAAAGGGAAGGTGGAGTGAGACACATAGTTGTGGTTCTTTTTGAGTATTTTAAAGGTGGAGCCAAAAGACCCCATTATGATGTGATACTGTAAGGGAAGAAAATTAATATTTAGTAGTAGATGCCTGCTAGATACGTCATGAATGTTACTTTCACATACATGCTTACATGTACCCAGTGAGGATTCTTATTCATATTTTACAGAGGTTAAGTTTACTTGCCCAGAGTTATACAGGGAGTCTCAGAGGTTAAATCCAGATCATTTTTACTCTCTAGCTCACTTTTTTCCCACCTGCATGCTGCGTCCCCCAAAGAAAAGCTATGTAACTTGGTTTTGACATGCCCCAAAATGATATGGGTCACATTGGATCCTTTGCAGTATTTCTCTTATCACAGTAAACCCATTCCAGTCTGGACTTATTCCAAGGATGGAATAGCATGGTACTTTTTCTAAGGACAGATGTCTAAGGCACTTGGCAGTTCGACTTTGATTCTTTACAGAGCACAGTGTACTTATTTCTCTTGACTGTTACCCTATACCAAAATAATGAGTTGCCATTTTGCTGGAAGTTGTTATTGTGGGGCCTAGCCTCATCTTTGGTGAAGACAGTGCTATAGGTATTAAGAGGAACACAACTGTTAGTTATATTTATGAGACTTGGAGGAGCACAGACAAGCTTCTGATTAAAATAGTGAGCAAACAGCAATGACAGAAAATAATTTATCAGCTGCTTATGCCAGCAAATTAATGGAAAGATATTAAAGAAAAGAGTGCCTACATGAAGCAGTGGAAAAATGGATTAGAATGTAAATAGATTACAACACTTAATCTTCTTAAATTAGTAATATATTTCAAAGTATAAATTATTCTGTGAGAAATCAGAATGGTGTCCAAAACTAGTTTCTTACTACAATATGAATCCACAGTCATTTGGAACAAAATGCCACACTTGATGTGTTTTATTACTTTTAATCATTTGGATGGATTAACAGTGAGATATCTGTGTTAGCCTTTACCTCTATCTGCATAACATTCATCTCTAAAGCAATTATCAGCTTCCTTGATCTGTCTTTGATATTTTCTTTACCTCTTCTCTCTGAGTTATTTTACGGAAGCAGAAAACATTTCCCTCTGAAGAATAGACACGTAGGCTTGTGTTTCGACGCTTAAGCACCATACAACATTTTGTTTATTGCTGCAAATCTAAAGGGATTTGCTGGTACTCCTTGAAAATCTCTGAAAAGCATCGCATTAAACTAGTCTGCATTTGGGTCATAGATTTACTTCCCTTAATTTCCTCTTTGATTTATTAGTAAGTACATTTGTATGAAGCTATAATTTATTCCTACCTAAAGGTATAAAGCTTTGTTCTTGCCTTTAGCAAAACCCCACTCCAATAAATTATTGCCTTCTGTAATATCACTCATTCTGCTAACAAAGTGGAGCTTTGGATAAGGGTCATGAATTTCATACAAATTAAGTACCCCAAAGCAATGAAACTTGCTAAATAAAAAAAAATTCCATGTATAAGAGTGCAGTGCATTTATAACAGAAAATAGTTATGTGACATTTGAAATTGCTTCTGAATTAATTGCTTTTATTCTCTTTTGGTTGTGGATTCCCAGATTTTTGTGGGGAAAAAAATGGAAGTATCATAAAACAGAGAGAACAAAACAAGTCATATACCCATCACCCAGAACTAACATGTCAACATTTGACAGATTTGCTTCAGAGTCATACCTTTCCTCCTAAATGAAACAAAACATTGCAAATGGAGCTGAAGTTCCCCTGTCTTCCCCCCACACCCCACCGCCCCCATTTCAGATCTCTTTAAGGAAATCTGCATATTGGCATCCATGACCGTCTATGTAATGTTCTAATTAGATGGAGCTTATCCTTAAGAATGTAGAGAACCTAGGAACTGTTAGGAAGAAAATACGGTTAATACTTTTTAAAGCAAGTTTTACGAAATATAAAGATTCTTTTTTGTATATATGTCCTAAATGAAACATCTGATATATGATATTTCAGGTAACTAAAGAGTAATGACTATTATATAGCTCTTTATAATCTGTAAAGCTCTAAGTTTACAATTTACTATTTGATCACAAAGAAGCGTGGAGTGGAATGATGAGCGAAGAGTAAAGGGTAAAGGATTGGCTGGAAAATACCTATTTAGAGATCCGTCTTGCAAAATGCAAGGAAAAAGAGCACTATATACTTTTGACAGACTCAGGAAGCACTTGAATTTGAAATGGATAACCCTTAGTTACATTAATAGATCTGACATTGGAATGAAAGTAAGCCCTCATTTTGACCCAGCTTTAAGTTCATGTCTCACAATAAAATCAAAGGAATGGGGGCTTTAATCCAGCCATTACTGGGGGAGCCCACTTGTTTTCTTAACATCACAGCTAGAATATTTCACCGGCATCTCAAACTCAGCATGCCCAAAACTGAATTCACAGTCTTCCCACCAATCTTGGTCAGTGAATGGTACAACCATCTACCTAGGTGCCTAAGCCAAAAATCTAGCATCATGCATGAAAGTTCCCACTTTCTCACCCTCTCCCATATGCAATCAGTTATCATCTACTTCTCTGCGCTTCTACATACCCGCCTTAGTGCAAACCAGCAAGCTCTCTTACCTGGATTCCTGCAATAGCTGTCTAACTGGCCTCCTGCCCCTGTCCTTTCTGTTCTTCACACTACAGCTTCTGCTTCTGCTTTCACCTCTCTTTGGAAGGCTCTTCCACTTCTCCTTCCCCTAGTGAAGTCTTCGTATTGACCCTTCAGATTTCATTGTAAACATGATTTCCTCAGAGAAGCCATCTCTAACCACCACCTTCCATCACCCTTCCAGCATTCAGCCAGGTCCCCTTAGGTTCTCTTGGCACCTTGTACCTTTTTGTAGCACTGTTACAGTTGCAATTAATTAATTATGTAGCTGGTTGTCTACTCCCTGTCTCCTGCTATAAAGTAAGTACCGTTAGGACAGGAACACTCTCTTTTATTCATTGCTATATCCCTAGCTTTGCACATAGTAGAGGTTCTAATCATTGAATAAATGAAGGTCTATATGCTTGCTTACAGTACTTCCATTCCCTGTCTTTGTTCAGGTGTCACCTCCACTGCAAAACCATCTCTTAAGCAGGAATGGTTAGGTGCTCTGTCTTCTCTATTCCTATAATACTTTGAACACACTCTGTAGCAGTATTGGTTACATTATTTTGTAACTGCTGGTTTATATGTCTTTCTTTCCTATTAGGCTAGAAGCTCCCAGAAGTAAGGGGTGATTTTCATATTTGTGTTTTGAGTTATCAAGATCTAATGCAATACATGACATGAAATAAATGTTTATTAAATGAAGAAAGGAAAGAGAGAGGGAAAGAAGGAAGCAAGAAAGGAAGGACAAGCTGACTCATTGAGAGTTTTATTTGTATAGTGAGAGAGAAGGAGTGGGATTAATAGAACTATAGAAAATGGAAAAAAGAATTGTTAAAATTCTAGCCACACTGCCTAAAAGAGTCCAGAGAGATAATAAGGACATTTGGTCACTCAAACCAGGAGAGGTACACAGCATTGTGAGCCCAATTTGGCTAGAGTAATCTGATTGCCAGCGACAATCTGGTCAGCAGTGACAACTCTAAATTTTTAGTTGTTGTGGGAGAGTAGGGTGGGGAGGGATATTGTTGGTAGACAGCAATATCAGGGGCTAAAAGATGTTGTTGAATGCCATGGTGAGCAAATCTTGACTTACAGTTTAGGATTATGAAAAATAAACTTGACAAATCATATGATTCTCACTTTTAAAAATGAAAAAGCAATAGCATTTTCCAATTTATGGTTCCAAGATTAGAAATATAATTCTTAGTTTTGTTGATATGTAGAAAGAGAATTTAATAATTCTTACATCTGTTATCTGTAACATAGAAAGTCATTCTTCATTTTGAGCACAACTTTTGGCAGGCTCTTCCTGTAGATGTTTGAATGCATGCTGACGAAAACTACAGATCCTTCAGGGAATATTTGGCAGCTGTTCAAAAACAGTTTGAGCTGGAATTTTGTGGTTTATGATGTCAGGAAACCCTGTCAATTAAATGAAGTCTTTATGTTGACTTTGGAGATCACTGTGTTTCTGTGTGCCTATTTGATGTAAAAAGAGAGCTACAGATTGAATGAAGAGATGAACTAAATCTGATCCTGTACCCCGAGCTGTTGTTTTTGATTGTTTTCTTGTTCATTCATTTATTCATTCAGTCAGTCAACAAATAACTTCTGTGTGCCATGCACTATGCTATGCAGGTTTGAGCTTAGCCTGGAGCAAGACTGATTCAGGTCATCCTTCCTACAATCTTTATTGACTATAGTAAATGTGTCAGATGAGTTTTCATTCATAATCAGTAGAAGATCTCATTGACTTGTTATGGTGAAAGCAGCTTTAATTATGAAGGCCTCTTTATGAAAATATTCTGCCATGGCCTTTTATTCCCAAGATTAGGAATAAACAAAATTTCCCCCAACAGATCGAGGTATTCATGTGTG
Organism: Globicephala melas; assembly: GCF_963455315.2. NCBI lineage: Eukaryota > Metazoa > Chordata > Mammalia > Artiodactyla > Delphinidae > Globicephala > Globicephala melas. The sequence continues at coordinate 76,938,441 of NC_083323.1, forward strand.
TTACCTAAATCTATATCTTATTTTGCGCAAATGTACACAGTAATTTAATTTTTGTCAACATACATATATAATAATAATTAAGTAACGCTACCGTAGCTCTTTCCACTTCTTATATTCAGTGATATGAAATATAAAGACATTTTCACTGGGATACTTAGCTGAGCTTCACAATTTTTGCTTTTTATCTTTATCAGTCACCATTTACTACGGCCCCAAATAGTGTATTGTTCCATGTGTGGTACTCTTGAATCGTTAAGGCTATTACGAGTCCTTGAGTAGTTTTCAATCTAGAGATGAAACAAAATTTGAGAAACTACTGTGTGTCATTATACAGTGTACATATGTATACTATGGTGCAAGATTTTAACTACTTCATTCAACAGAGACTTTTTAGAGGAGAAGTGACATTTTAACGGCATTTATAGGATGAAAACACTATTTTTTATGGAAAAATAAAGGAAGTCCTCTTTAAGGTAGTATTTATATGGACACTTACAGGAAGTAAGGGAGTGTTTGGGGTATATATAGCTCTATAACAAACCATCCCAATGTTACTTAAGTGGCTTAAAACATAGGCTGGCAGGGGTTTTTTTTCCACAAAGGGCCAGATGGTAAATAGTTGAGCGTTGTGGGCCATGCAGTCTCTGTTGCAGTTATTCAGCTCTGCTGTTGTAGTGCAAAAGCAGCTGTGTAGACAGTGCTTAAATGGAGGAGCGTGATTGTGTTCCAATAAAATTTTATTTTCAAAAACAAGTGGCAGATTGGATTTGACCTCAGGGCTATAGTCTCTTGATTTAAAACAACAAAATCATCGTTTTGCTTACAGATCTGCAGTTTGAGTAGGGTTTGGCAGGGTAGCCCCTTTGCTCTACTGGATGTGAGTTAGGGTGGTTCCAGGCCGAGGACTGGGATTGTCTGAAGGCCCCCAGCAGAGTAGGTGAGCTGAAGAGCAGGTTTCAGTTCCCCAGAACCTCACATTCTGTCTTCTGGGCTTTTGCACGTGCCCTCTCTGCCTTCTCTTCATCTCACTAACACCTATACACACCTATACTTATCCTCAGGTCTCCGCTTGGGCTTCCTTCATTTTTTCCCCTGGTGGCTTCCTCTTTTCTCATTTATGTCCTCCTGCTGTGTTTTTTCCTAGCAGCCTATATTTACCCTATCGTAGCACTTCCAATACTTTATAATTTTTTTTAAATAATTTTTTAATCATCTGTCCTCCTTACTGGACTGGAAGCTTCAGAGGAGCAGGAACTGTGTCTTTCTCACCATTGTATCACCATCACAGGGCCTAGCTCAGAAAGGCACTTAATAAGTGTTTGTTCACAGTTTGGATGAAGGACATGTAACTCTTAAGTGAATTACATCTTTTTGGTGATGTGGGGATTTGGGAGAACTTCTAAGTTTTACACCAGATCGACTATTAAATCTGAAAAAAAATGTCATAATGTATGGTAAAATTATTTCTATGCAGAAAGTATATTGTAATACAAAAGTAGAAAGGAATAATAGAAAAGTTAATAATGATCATTATTTTAGGATAGTTGAATTACAAGTCCTGTTTTCCTTAGTGTATTTCACATTTTCTGTAATTTGTTTAAAATGTTTTAAAGACTTGATTTTATTTTCTTGTGCTTTGTAAGTATCTTAAATATAGCATCTTTAATTCCTCATGTAATTTTATTCCCAAGTTTGACTCAATCCTGGGTAGTTCCCAAGACCTGGGACATGGTCTCTGCTGGAAATAATCTAAAATGTCTTGTTTCTGCCCTTCTGCTTCAGTAAATAAAAAATCATTTAATTTTCAAAGCTTATTTTCCTAAGGATAATATTGTTCAAAATGATACAAAAATGATACTGTTGTTTTTATTATTCTATGTTTAACTTTTTTTCCATTTATCAAATGAGCTTTCACCTGTCTGTATTCCTCTGAGACATTATCAACATTACTCTAAAAATAGTCCTTAATTACTAAATATTTGTGAAGTGCCCTTGCATATTTTGTCTTCAAGTCACTGATGCAGCAAATGTTGTAGATAAAGAAACCGAGGCTCAGAGAAGTTACATGACTTACTGAAGGTCACAAGCTCAGATGGAGCTTCACAAACATTTTTTTCTGGTTTGAAGTTGTTTGTGTACTGCCTTCTGATGCTTTTCTTCTCCTTCCTCCACAGTTGTGCATGCCTAAAGGACTATCTTTCAGAACACAAACTGACAATAAAGACCCTCAGTTCCACTCATTTATAATTACCCGGGAAGATGGTTCTCGTACCTACGGTTTTGTTCTCACTTTTTATGAAGAAGTTACAAGTAAGCAAATCTGCACAGCAATGCAGACGCTCTACCAGATGCACAACGCAGAGCATTACAGCAGCTTGTACGCGTCATCCTCCTGCAGCATGGACTCACTGGCAAGCAGTATTGACGAGGGAGATACAACTTCCCTTTTGAAACTCCAGCGATACAACTCTTATGACATCAGCAGAGACACCCTGTATGTTTCAAAAAGTATATGTTTGATCACACCGCTGCCTTTCATGCAGGCCTGCAAGAAATTCCTTATTCAGCTTTACAAGGCAGTTACCTCACAGCAGCCACCACCCTTGCCGCTTGAGAGCTACATCCATAATATTCTCTATGAGGTGCCCCTTCCTCCTCCAGGGAGATCACTGAAATTTTATGGTGTTTATGAACCCGTCATCTGTCAGAGGCCGGGCCCCAGTGAACTTCCTCTCTCCGATTACCCGCTCCGAGAGGTCTTCGAGCTCCTGGGCCTGGAGAACTTGGTACAGGTGTTTACGTGTGTTCTTTTAGAGATGCAGATCCTTCTCTACTCACAAGGTAGGTCTGCCCTAGCTTTTAGGTCTCCCAAAAGCAAGTACTTATGCTCTCAACTACTGGGGTATATTACTAGAACCAAATAATTAATGGTCCGAAGTCTCTTCTGTCTCGTGGAAAGGAGAGGGTTTTAGGTAGGACCAGAGGCTGAGAGGTTACTTCTCTTTTGGATGGCAGTGGCTGTAGAGAAAAAAAGGGAAGGAATATAAAAGCATTAACTTGGCTGACTTGAGTGTATTTGTTTTTTAATGGAAGTAGCCCTTTTTTCCCTGATAATAAACATAATCATCATAAAAGAAACATATTTCTTTTTATAATGAAAGTGAGAGAATCCTCTTACTACCGGGAACATGTAGACTTCTCATTTTTTTACAGGATAGTAAAAGTTCACATCAAGACTCAGCTGACATTGGAAAGGGTTAAACGAAATCGTTGACTCTGCGGTTTCCTAAGGCGATCAACTTTGGATGGGTTGATTTCATGTAGTGAGAGAAAGGGGTACAGGCGTGTGGAACAGACACGATTCTCCTAGGTCTAATAATTCCACCAAAATTATGTGGGGGTTTTTTGTTTTGTTTTTAATCCCAAAGGAAGTTATCTTTGTGATATTTTTCATTCAAAATTCTCCCAAAACATACTTACAAAACTAGCAGAATTTGGGTTTTATTTTACCAGTGCATCTGTGATGACTAACTTTGAGCCTAGACTAGAGCACTGGTTCTAGTCTGAACGTGAATTTGCAGAGGAAATAGAGATGCTGTGGGTTTTTTGTTTGTTTGTTTTTGTTTTTTTGCGGTACATGGGCCTCTCACTGTTGTGGCCTCTCCTGTTGCAGAGCACAGGCTCCGGACGCGCAGGCTCAGCGGCCATGGCTCACGGGCCCAGCCGCTCTGTGGCATGTGGGATCTTCCCGGACCGGGGCACAAACCTGTGTCCCCTGCATCGGCAGGCAGACTCTCAACCACTGTGCCATCAGGGAAGCCCGAGATGCTGTGTTTTAATGGATAGTGAATTGAAGGAAAATATAAAATGGTACCTGTGCCTTGATGGGTCTTTTGAAAAATGTGGCACAAATATTGGGTTAGCATTTTGCTAACTTGTACTTAGGCTGACGGAATTGTAGTGCAGTCTCCTGACTGTTGCTGTCAAGCTTATTTTACCAGTTTCCTTTTTTTCTTTTCTATTTTAAATTATAAATGAGGCTGAGCCAAGTAGGCTATATTTGTACTTCCCCATCTTGTGTGTATGTTGACACTGTTTGTGTGTTGACAGCCCTTCATGAGGTTGTATTTTCTTCAGTTTATCCTACATAACGTTCTCTGATAATGTGTTCCAGTGACTCAATTTTTGTTGTCAGGAAGTTCTTCTCTAATGACTAATCTAAATTCTTTCCTGTCCTCGTGCTCTCACTTTCTTAGTGCTGGTCATTACCACAGATCACCCTTTTGTATCTGAAAGATTTAATGTTAAGTAATTCTTTCTTCTTTTCTGCGTCTTCCTGTCTTGCTTTTTTCCCTGAAGGGGATAGGGGTTGGAGAGTTGCTTGTTGGGGCAGGGGCTTGAAGCTTAATACCCTCAGGTATATTAGCTTATTAGTAAAAAGAATTTAAATCCTAGATTTTCAAGAGATCTTCCCAGTCATTTAGTTCCGTTTCCTAATGTTCTGCCTAGAGAAGCAATTTGGGGCAGAAAGAATATTGGTTTTTGAAGTGATAACAATCATGGGTTCAAATCTCTGTTCTGTCACTTACTATCTGTAACCTTGGACAAGTTACATAATCTTCCTGAGTGTCAATCAGTTCATCTTTATGGGGATAACAGGTTTTTTCCTTCTTCTCTCACTGATTTATTGTGAGAAAGTAAGAAACCTGTGCTGACTAAATGATAGCCCATGTTGTTGTAATTATTATCAGTTTTATTAGCCCTACATAATCCTCTATAAAATTATGCACATCTTAAGTTGTGAGGATCTGACATATTATTGCATTCAAAGTATAACTTTGTTAAATTAAATAGTCAAGGCATTTGTTTCAGGGTTGAGAACTTAATAAATGTTCTCTTATACTGAATGTCATGCTTCTTAAAGAAAAAAGCCCTTAGTTATCACACTTCCTGTTTTAAATAGCACTTTATGTCTCTGTGCTCGTGGTCTGTCTTGAGCTCTCATCTTTCTTCTCAGCTAGATTAGCTTGTAGCATTTAGTTTATGGAGTCTGTTGAAAAGTTATAGTTAATTAATATCTACGTATTAATTTCAGTTTCAAATTAAGAAGACTGAATATTTATGAGCATGTTTTTGTACTCAAATGAGTATTTTTTGGTAACTTGGTCTTTTATGCTGAACACAAGAGTGAATCTTGAGATTGTAGAACTCTCATCATACATATATTTTTAAAGTGTCATACAAAAAGAAGGCTCATAAAGTAATTTTCTAATCATTCACAGAAATCACTCTATATTAGGAATTGTACTATTAAAGTGCCTTGTACATTTTGGTCTTTTTGCCCCCTGCATTTAATCCTCTCAACAATGAGTTAGTACTGCACATGCTTTTATGAAGGAGGAAATTGACGCTCAGGGAAGCTTAGTAACTTACCCAAGATCACACAGCTATTAGGTAACGTGGTGGAGCTGAGAATGGGCTTGGATCGGTCTTTATCCAGAACAGTTACCCATATGTTAGCTGTATTGGACACTGCACTTAACCTTTCCTTATCTGTCTCAGTATTTATTTTAAAATTATAAACTCACCTCTGAGGGTCTTTTGTAAAGGTACCATGTTAAATAATTGTAGATTATCTGTGTAAATGCAAATTTTAACAATGGCAACTGTCTCTCCCATTAGAGAAAGAAGGGAATGAATTAAGTGTTGTTATATTGATTTGTACTCTGGTGCCATTCTTCATTTCTCCTGACTGTGTTAAGGGGTTTTAATAACATCTGACACTTCATTTCTTGTTCACTAATGCCATAAAATTTAAAAACATTGCAAGTCTTGAACAATTACCATGAAAACCCAAAAAGAATAAAAGTAGATGGATTTCAGTGATGAAAATGTCCTTCTAGACTGATTTGAAATTCTTGTCCACAGCCCTTTTTTTTCTTTATTTTTAAAAAAATGCTGCTGCACACACTCCTGGGCCCTGTTTGTTTGTTTGTTTGTTGGCTGCGTTGGTCTTAGTTGCAGCATGTGAGATCTTCGTTGCGCACATGGGCTCCTCTCTAGTTGCGGCACGTGGGCTTCTTTCTAGTTGTGGCATGCGGTTTTTCTCTCTCTAGTTGTGGCATGTGGGCTCCAGGGTGCGTAGGCTCTGTAGTTGTGGTGCATGGGCTCTGTAGTTTGCAGCACGCAGCTCTCTAGTTGAGGCGCCTGGGCTCAGTAGTTGTGGTGTGCGGGCTCAGTTGCCCTGCAGCATGGATCGAACCTGAGTCCCCCCTGCATTGGAAGGCGGATTCTTTACAACTGGACCACCAGGGAAGTCCCCCACAGCCCATTTAAATCTATCCAGTCTGGGGACTTCTCCAGTGACGCAGTGGTTAAGAATCCACCTGCCAATGCAGAGGACACGCGTTCGAGCCCTGGTCCGGGAAAATCCCACATGCCGCAGAGCAACTAAGCCCGTGTGCCACAACTACTGAAGCCCGCGTGCCTAGATCCTGTGCTCCGCAACAAGAGAGGCCACCGCAGTGAGAAGCTCGCACACCGCAATGAAGAGTAGCCCTCGATCACCACAACTAGAGAAAGTCCACACACAGCAACGAAGACCTAATACAGCCAAAGATAAATAAAAGTAAATAAATTTTAAAAAAATCTATCCAGTCTGTTATTTAGAGAGTGTGTACATCACAGTCACTTTGCAGTGGTAACTGGCTAGAAATTTTAAGCAGGGAATGAACCCAAGAGGTAAAGGCTCTTTTCTAGAACCCCAGATCAGAAAAGAGTACTTTTCTTCTGCGGCCTAGAAATACTTGGAGCAAGAGAGTGGGAAGATTGGAGTCTGATCATCTTTTCAGAGGAATAGTGGAGGAATAAAAGGGGAATTTAAAACCAGGGTCCAACTTCTGATACCAATAATTAAGATCTCAGGAACATTTTTGGATCCTTGCTTATTACCTTCTTTGACTCTTCACGATGGAAATAAGCAGTTACCCACAGCCCACGCTGCACTGCCTGCCTGGGAGCCTTCACAGTACTCCTCTCCCTTCCCCTCCCTTTGTAAGTTGTACATGAATTAACCTTGTCAGAAAGTAGAAGCTGCTTGAAGTTTTCTTGAAGAAGTTGGGAGCCTTGTAAACACAAATTGCTAGTCATGCTCAACTAAACATTATAGCTTATTGGTTATGGAGTTGATAAATCATAAAGTCAAACTTGATATTTTGATGGCAGAAACTGGGTTCCCATGACCTGTATCCAAAAAGCATTAGAATTTTAACAGCTTTGGCCAATATTTTTATAATACTAGTTTTACTTTGTGATAAACAAAAACTTAATATTAAGACATTTTTCTTAATAAGTTTTCATTATATATTCAAGAAGCTAATCCTTGGTCAGTTATATGAGAAGCACATGTCTCCTTCCAGTTCGTGGCTGTTAATTTTCTTTTAGGGATCTTTTGATGAATTAAGATACTCTTAATCATAAATTCTCATTTACAAATCTTTCTTATGACTTAACTTTCTGTTCTATTTAAGAAATGCTTCTCTATTCTGAGTTTGTAAAAATAGTCTATATTTTTTTCCTAAATGTTTTTAAGTTATATTTAGCATCTCTAAGAAATTGATTTTTGTTTATGTTATGAGGAAGAGATCAAATTTAATATTTTAGAAATATCTGTAATTAGTTATTCTATACTAGTTATTAGATAGACCATTCTTCCTCCCTCTGATCTGCAGTGCCACTTCAGTCATGTATAGTTCCTGTATGTGAAGTTCCTCTATGTATTTCTGGGCATTCAGTTTATTCTGCTAGTTTTTCTGTCCCTGTAGTAAATCACGCTGTTGTAATTACTATAGCTTTAAAGTAAGTCTTGGTATCTTATAGGACAGTTCTCTTCACCACCTTCTTTTTACTGAAATTTCATTGAATGTAGTTTTGAGACAATTAACGTATTTAGAATGTTGAGTCTCCCCTCCATGAAAATGATGTAATCTCTCCATTTATAAGGGCTTTCTTTAATGTCTTTAGGTAGTTTTATAATAGCAAAGTAGGTGATAATGTGCAAATAACGATGGTTTTATTTCTTCTTTTCCAGTCTTTGTCACCTTTATTTCTTTTGCTTGCCTTTTAGTACTAACTAGGCTTTTCAGTACAGTATAGAATGGAATTGATAATAACAGGCATCCTTGTCTTTTTCCTGATGTTAAAAAGAATGCTTTTAATGCTTCACTGTTAAGATGCTGGCATAGTACCTGTCCCTTTGGCATTACTGCTTAGTTCAGTCTATCATCCTACTGCATGAAAATGTCTCCCAGAGCAAGGCCACTGAGGTTTGCAGGGTTCCAGTACAATACCTCTTCTCAGGTTCCAACTGCAGCAATATACGGCTTCCCCCTTTCAAGGCATCCGGTATAACTGAGCTAAGAGACAATGTCATCTCTTGCCCCGAGCCTCTTTCAGGGTGTTAATGTAATATTGGATTTCTCTTATTACCTACCATAACTCATTTATTTACTCCTTTACCCTTAACTACTATTCCTCCTTCTTTCCATTTATACCCAAACTTTTCCACCTTTGGAAGGGACATTAGGTTCAGCCACAGCGCTGGTTTAGATTGCAGGCAGCAATAGTAGTCTAGCAAGTACCTCCGCCTCAGTTCACTACCATTCATATTAGGGTAAGGTTACATAGGTACAGAACTAGTGGGCTGTTTTTACCTCCAGGCATTATAGCTGCATTCACTGTTAACCCCCATTTTGCCAGATGGGGTGAAGGCACAGCCCACCCCAGCAGGCTCTTAGGAATTCTGACATAAAGGTTTAAAAATAGAGTTTCATCCCTGCTTCTGGCACTTGTAGCTGTAGTCCTGGTCTGCATCAGGTAGGAAAAACAAAGCTGAGATGATGTGGGGAAGAAAATAAAAAGTATATTGTCATACCAGCATCCTTACTCCTTAGGAAGAATTGTAGTCATACCAGCATCCATCTCTATCCCCTTTTCCCCAGATCCACCAGAAGAACAGAGGTATCTATCTAGTGGGGACTCTCCCTTAGGCCCCCTTATGTTGAATGTGAGCACACACTTGTGAACGCATGAAAGTCAGCCCTTTATGCTTTTATCTCACACATTTTAGACAGCAGATGTTTCAACTGCCTGTTCTAATTCTCAATTAAACCATTACTGTGAGGGTGATAAGCAACATCATATATCCATTTGATGTGGTATCTTTTCACCCACTGTTGGACACTGTGTGCTGTGAAGCGTGTTGTGTCCCATAGCCTGAAGATGTGTAACTTGGCGGCCCACATTGGTAGAGTATCTTCTGTTCCAATCCTCTAATAGTATTTTAAGCATCTACTGCCTCATATGCAAAGCCCAGTCTGAAGTGTCTATTCCTGGTAGGACCCATTTATAGCCCCCCCCCCACCAGGGCTGCTGGCATTAATCCAGTGTAGTCTGCTTGCTGGCTGTGTGTAGTAGGGCCTTCCCCCCCGGGGAGTCTTCCCCACAGCCATCTGCATCCTCTGTCTCTCCTGTTGGCAGACAAAACAGTTCTTGTTGGCAATTTGTGCCTCAGAGGGTATAAGAGGATTATGTCTAGATTCAGCCCATCTCTGCATTGCTGCAGTCCCCCAGGTGGCCACGTGAAGGGAGTGTACCAAAAGGTCCACTTGGTGGTTACATCACCTCCCAAACCTGAAAGTGGGTTCTTCTGATGGGCATTAACATGTTCTACTTTAAAGTGGCCCATAAATTCCCAGAGGGATTTCCATATGGCTGCACCTTATACAGGCATCCTTTTAATAGTCCAGTTTTCCGTTGCCCATGAGTCAGTAAAAACCCAAGCATGTGGGCTTTACCATTGTTCAGTTCTTCCATCACTGCTAGGAAAACAGCATGTAAGTCAGCCCACTGAGCCCATCTGTGTTTACCTTCTTTGATCAGAGTGGTGGCCATTCACCTTGGAACTGTCATACATAAACCAAGCATCTCTTTGTTGGTCAGTTGAGAGATATTTATACTGTCCAAGTGACAACAGAATCTGGCAACTCCTCACTCAGTTCCAGAGTCAGTCCTCTGGGAAAAGAGGCTCCTCATTGTATCTCCTCCTTGCCTTCTCCTCATAACGAGATCCTCTATAAACAATCTCCATTTAATTATGGAACTCTTCTGTGCACTGCCTTCCTCATTAGAGTGTTTTTCTGACATTACCCAAGACATCATGGGTATCTTGGGTTTCAAGATTATTTTGTCTTCCAGTCGTAGGGGCAGTTTAGACTAACGTTCAATAGCAGGCTAGTAATTGCCTCTCAAATGGAAATGCTCCAGTTTGTCATCCCAGTAGTTGTCACTGGGAGGTGCTCACAGGCTTTTGCCGTAAGCCCCAGTCTGCGCTCTATGTAAGGCTCCTGTACAGAGTTTGTCTGCCAGGCTCCAGCTTCTTGTCTATAACACTGTGTGGGCTCCGGCAGTCTTATTCCCATTTAGCATGATGTCTAATTAATATTGCTTGGATTGGAGAGCGAGTGACATGCCATCTGTTTTACTTTGGGGGGAGGTGTTCCCCATTTAGACATAGTATCCATTCCCATAAACCATTCAGGTAAGCCTGTTTAAACATTCCAGTTTTCACCCAAACTTCCACCTTCATCAGTCAACCTTAACTTTTTTCATATTCTCTCAGTCTAATTGTAGCCTGCGTTAAGACTTCACCAAAGGGTTTTGGTATCACAGTGCATGAGGTCCCATCCCAGTAAAGGACTCCTAGAAACTTCTCCACTCCCTGACCGTTTTAGCCAGCAGGGGGTTTGAGCCAAGATTAATCTGCCTGACTATTGCCCCAGGTTATGTCAGGTCTGGTTTCTCATTATAATCATTGCTTTCCCGTGTCTTACATTTCTCCAAACTAGGGTAAACAAACTCAACTTGCTTAGAGCCCTTTAATGTAGGGGGTCCAGCAGGGGTCCCTTTGATCCACCCAGTCTCAGATAGTACTGTATTAAGACCTTTATTTCAACCCCATCAATGTCAATGTCCATTTTATTCATCCCATTTCTTTTTTTAATCTTTTTATTTTTAAGATTTTTAAAAATTTATTTATATATTTCTTCCTTCCTCCCTCCCTTCCTTCCTTCATTTTTGACCGCGCTGGGTCTTCGTTACTGCACGGGCTTTCTCTAGTTGCGGTGAGTGGGGGCTACTCTTTGTTGCCGTGCGCGGGCTTCTCATTGCAGTGGCTTCTCTTGTTGCGGAGCACGGGCTCTAGGCACGTGGGCTTCAGTAGTTGTGGCTCGCGGGCTCTAGAGCTCAGGCTCACTAGTTGTGGCGCACAGGCTTAGTTGCTCCACGGCATGTGAGATCTTCCCGGACCAGGGCTTGAACCTGTGTCCCCTGCATTCGTCGCATTTCTTAATAACCATCCACAGATTTCCATCCTGCTGGGATGAGTCTCTTGACACCCTTCTTTCTTTTTCCTCTTTCCCCCTTCTATCAACATTTGCTTTATTCACTCAGTTTCTTAATAATTGTTTAAAAATTTCCACCATGCTGGGATGAGTCCCTTGACTCTTTCCTCTGCCTCTCCACATTTTCTTTTAAATTAATATAGTGTTTTTATTAGCATCTGCTAAGATTCATGAGGGGAAGCTGAGACAGGCTTCTCTGACTCTAAGGTTACATGGGCTGCTAATGCAGAAGGGGCCCACAGTATTTACCATGACGTGAGTAATGGACATTTTCAGTTGTGAATATACTAGTTATAACACCAATCCCACATGGCTTACATATGAATAATAAGGGGTGAATTCATCTGGGGTGTTCCACTTGACATTTTTAAGGGGAGTCAGGTAGTCCCCCTTCTTTGAATAAACACTTTACAGCAGTTTTTATCCAGTGCACCAGGCTGGCTGCTCCCTCAGGAGTAACCTGCTCTGTGTCTGTATCATGGATAGCCATCTGTAGTTGTCCCATAGTTAGCTCTGGGTCCTGCACCAACCCTTCCACTCTGCAGCATTTAAAAATGAATATACTGCTCCAGGGACTTCTCTGGTTGTCCAGTGGTAAAGAATCCACCTTATAATCCAGGGGACACAGGTTTGATCCCTGGTCAGGGAACTAAGATCCCACATGCTGTGGGGCAACTAAGCCCGCGTGCCACAATTACTGAGCTTGCGTGCCTCAACTAGAGAGCCCGCGTGTTGCAAACTACAGAGCCCACATGCTCTGGAACCCGTGTGCCACAACTACAGAGCCCACTGTCCCTGGAGCCTGCACACCACAACTAGAGAAGAGAAAACCCGCACGCCACAACTAGAGAGAAGCCCATGCACCACAACAAAGAGCCCATGTGCCGCAACAAAAGATCCCACATGCCTCAAGGAAGATGCTGCGTGCCACAACTAAGACCCAACGCAGCCAAAATTAAAATAAATAAAATAATAAATCTTAAAAAATAAAAATGAATATACTGCTCCTAAATTTCTCTCTTTGTCCTTTTTAGTAAAGCTTCTTCAGGAAGCTGGTGATGCCAACCTCCAAAGTGAGACAGCTCCTTCACACTGAGCCCCGTGGTCTCAGTAGTTTCTTGGTTTTGCCCTTCCCAACCCCACACATGAACTTTGGTGACCAGCAGTCTTGAGGTGCTCTTTGTTGTCCCTGAATAACTTTTCATTTTGGGGGGCAGCTTTGAAGCTAGTTGGCCCAGCATCAAAATCTGACCCAGCACTCTCTTTTAATTTCATTTTAGCTATTATAACTAATAATAATCAAGGGATTGTATATTTCACTTTTCTCTTATTGGTTTGTATTTCTTTATGCATCCGTTGAAACAATTCCCCAGGAGTTAGGTCCATCAATAAATTCCATCGATAACTTTTACCTTCAGTCATTTATCTCAGCATAGCTGCTGCCCTACACCATGATTGATCATGTGGCCACCCAGGAGTCAAAGGTTCCTCATACCCTGCCCTGTTGCTCATCCTTTCACTTCCTAAACTACATGCTTCTGTGAGCCTGTGTCATTCTACTGAATTCCACATTTTATGACACTAAATGAGAGCTACTTTCCTCCCTGACATCCATCAGATCTGATACCAGCAATTTAGTTCACTTCTGACACGAACAACCTGGAGTTAACATCAGATTCCACAGGTTTAAGGGTTTGATCCTGCAAGACTACCCTCACTTCAGGCACCAGCCACAAATAGGGTGCCCAGGCTACCCACATTTCTGCCCAGCCAACTACGAATTCAGGATTTCCCACGACCCCACTTTCGGGGGGGGAAGATTTTCCCACAAACCCACTAGAACGACTCACAGAACTCAGGAAAGCACTTTACTTACTGTCACCGTTTACTATAAAGGATACAACTCAGGAACACCCAAATGGAAGACATGTATAGCAGAATGTATGGGGGGGGGAAGGACACAGAGCTTCCGTGTCCCTCAGGCACATCATCCTCCTGGCACCTCAGTGTGTTCACCAACCTAGAAGTGCCTCTATTTCTTCTTGAATCAATTTTTGTTCATTTCTGTTTTCTCTAGGAATAATTTTCTTAGCTTTCAGTTTATTGACATAAAGTCTTAATATTTCTTTATCTTCTTAATATCTGCTGTGTCTGTAGTTTTGTCCCCGTTTTCATCCCTAATACTATTTATTTATGCCTTCTCTCTTTTTCCCTTGGTTGTTTTTCCATAAAGTGTGTCAATTATGTTGCTCTTTTTTTTTTTTAACATCTTTATTGGAGTATAACTGCTTTACAATGTTGTGTTAGTTTCTGCTGTATAACAAAGCGAATCAGCTATACATATATCCCCATATCCCCTCCCTCTTGCGTCTCCTTCCCACCCTACCTATCCTACCCCTCTAGGTGGTCCATATATATGGAATCCATATATATGGGTTAGCATACGGTATTTGTTTTTCTCTTTCTGATTCACTTCACTCTGTATGACAGACTCTAGGTCCATCCACCTCACTACAAATAACTCAGTTTCGTTTCTTTTTATGGCTGAGTAATATTCCATCGTATATATGTGCCACATCTTCTTTCTCCATTCATCTGTCAATGGACACTTAAGTTGCTTCCATGTCCTGGCTGTTGTAAATAGTGCTGCAGTGAACAATGTGGTATATGACTCCTTTTGAATCATGATTTTCTCAGGGTATATGCCCAGTAGTGGTATTGCTGGGTCATATGGTAGTTCTATTTTTAGTTTTTTAAGGAACCTCCATACTGTTCTCCGTAGTGGCTGTATCAATTTACATTCCTGCCAACAGTGCAAGAGGGTTCCCTTTTCTCCACACCCTCTCCAGCATTTACTGTTTGTAGATTTTTTGATGATGGCCATTCTGATTGGTGTGAGGTGATACACTGTGGTTTTGATTTGCATTTCTCTAATGATTAGTGATGTTGAGCATCCTTTCATGTGTTTGTTGGCAGTCTATATATCTTCTTTGGAGAGATGTCTGTTTAGGTCTTCTGCGCATTTTTGGATTGGATTGTTTGTTTTTTTGATGTTGAGCTGCATGAGCTACTTGTATATTGGAGATTAGTCCTTTGTCAGTTACTTCGTTTGCAAATTTTTTCTCTTTTCTGAGGGTTGTCTTTTTGTGTTGTTTATGGTTTTCTTTGCTGTACAAAAGCTTTTAAGTTTCATTAGGTCCCATTTGTTTATTTTTATTTCCATTTCTCTAGGAGGTAGGTCAAAAAGGATCTTGCTGTGATTTATGTCATAGAGTGTTCTGCCTATGTTTTCCTCTAAGAGTTTTCCTCTTAGAGTTTCTTCTAAGTGTCTGGCCTTACATTTAGGTCTTTAATCCATTTTGAGTTTATTTTTGTGTATGGTGTTCGAAAGTGTTCTAATTTCATTCTTTTACATGTAGCTGTTCAGTTTTACCAGCACCACTTATTGAAGAGGCTGTCTTTTCTCCATTGTATATTCTTGCCTCATTTATCAGAGATAAGGTGACCATAGGTGCGTGGGTTTATCTCTGGGCTTTCTATCCTGTTCCATTGATCTATATTTCTGTTTTTGTTGCAGTACCATACTGTCTTGATTACTGTAGCTTTGTAGTATAGTCTGAGGTCAGGGAGCCAGATTCCTCTGGCTGCGTTTTTCTTTCTCAAGATTTTTTTGGCTATTTGGGGTCATTTGTGTTCCCAAACACACTGTGAAATTTTTTGTTATAGTTCTGTGAAAAATGTCATTGGTAGTTTGATAGAGATTGCATTGAATCTGTAGATTGCTTTGGGTAGTGTAGTCATTTTCACAATGTTGATTCTTCCAGTCCAAGAACATGGTATATCGCTCCATCTGTTTGTGTTGTCTTTAATTTCTTCATCAGTGTCTTATAGTTTTCTGCATACAGGTCTTTTGTCTCCTTAGGTAGGTTTATTCCTAGGTATTTTATTCTTTTTGTTGCAATGGTAAATGGGAGAGTTTCCTTATATTCTCTTTCAGATTTTTCATCATTAGTGTATAGGAATGCAAGAGATTTCTGTGCATTAATTTTGTATCCTGCAGCTTTACCAAATTCATTGATTAGCTCTAGTAGTTTTCTGGTGGCATTTTTAGGCTTCTCTATGTATAGTATCATGTCATCGGCAAACAGTGACAGTTTTACTTCTTTTCCAATTTGTATTCCTTTTATTTCTTTTTCTTCCCTGATTGCTGTGGCTAGGACTTCCAAAACTATGTTGAATAATAATGGTGAGAGTGGACATCCTTGTCTTGTTCCTGATCTTACAGGAAATCCTTTCATTTTTTCGCCATTGAGATAAATGTTTGCTGTGGGTTTGTCATATATGGCCTTTATTATGTTGAGATAGGTTCCCTCTATGCCCACTTTCTGGAGAGTTTTTATCATAAATGTGTGTTGAATTTTGTCAAAAGCTTTTTCTGCATCTATTGAGATGATCATATGGTTTTTATTCTTCAGTTTGTTAATATGGTCTATCACATTGATTGATTTGCGTATGTTGAAGAATCCTTGCATCCCTGGGATAAATCTCACTTGATCATGGTGTATGATCCTTTTAATGTGCTGTTGGATTCTGTTTGCTAGTATTTTGTTGAGGATTTTTGCATCTATGTTCATCAGTGATATTGTCATGTAGTTTTCTTTTTTTGTGACATCTTTGTGTCATTTTGGTAACAGGGTGATGGTGGCCTCATAGAATGAGTTTGGGAGTTTTCCTCCCTCTGCTATATTTTGGAAGGGTTTGAGAAGGATAGGTGTTAGCTCTCCTCTAAATGTTTGATAGAATTCACCTGTGAAGCCATCTGGTCCTGGGCTTTTGTTTGTTGGAAGATTTTTAATCACAGTTTCAATTTCATTGCTTATGATTGGTCTGTTCATATTTTCCATTTCTTCCAGGTTGTCCATTTTATTGGCATAGAGTTGCTTGTAGAAATCTCTCATGATCCTTTGTATTTCTGCAGTGTCAGTTGTTACTTCTCCTTTTTCATTTCTAATTCTGTTGATTTAAGTCTTCTGCCTTTTTTTCTTGATGAGTCTGGCTAATAGTTTATCAATTTTGTTTATCTTCTCAAAGAGCCAGCTTTTGGTTTAAGTGACCTTTGCTATTGTTTCCTTTATTTCTTTTTCATTTATTTCGGACCTGTTTTTTATGATTTCTTTCTTCTTCTAACGTTGGGGTTTTTTTGTTCTTCTTTGTCTGATTACTTTAGGTGTAAGGTTAGGTTATTTATTTGAGATGTTTCTAGTTTCTTGAGATAGGATTGTATTGCTATAAACTTCCCTCTTAGAACTGCTTTTGCTGCATCCCATAGGTTTTGGGTCGTCACGTTTTCATTGTCATTTGTTTCTAGGTACTTTTTGATTTCCTCTTTGATTTCTTCAGCGATCTCTTGGTTTTTTAGTAGCATATTGTTTAGCCTCCATGTGTTTGTATTTTTTAGTCTTTTTCCTGTAATTGATATCTAGTCTCATAGCATTTTGGTCAGAAGATACGTAATATGATTTCAATTTTCTTAAATTTACTGAGGCTTGATTTGTGACCCAAGATATGATCTAACCTGGAGAATGTTCCATGAGCAGTTGAGAAGAAAGTGTATTCTTTTGTTTTTGGATGGAGTGTCCTATAAGTATCATGTATGTCCATCTTGTTTAATGTGTCATTTAAAGCTTGTGTTTCCTTATTTATTTTCATTTTGGATGATCTGTCCATTGGTGAAAGTGGGTGTTAAAGTCCCCTACTATGATTGTGTTACTGTCAGTTTCCCCTTTGATGGCTGTTAGCCTTTGCCTTATGTGTTGAGGTGCTCCTATGTTGGGGGCATAAATATTTACAATTGTTATATCTTCTTCTTGGATTGATCCCTTGATCATTAAGTGGTGTCCTTCTCTGTGTCTTGTAATAGTCCTTATTTTAAAGTCCAGTTTGGGACTTCCCTGGTAGCACAGTGGTTAAGAATCTGCCTGCCAGTGCAGGGGATACGGTTTCAAGCCCTGGTCTGGGAAGATCCCACATGCCGCAGAGCAACTAAGCCAGTGCGCCTACAACTACTGAGCCGGTGATCTAGAGCCCGTGAGCCACAACTACTGAGCCTGTGTGCCTCAACTACTGAAGCCCACACGCCTAGAGCCCATGCTCTGCAACAGTAGAGGCCACCGCAAAGAGAAGCTCGTCTGCCTCAACAATGAGTAGCCCCCACTCGCGGCAACTAAAGAAAGCCCGTGTGCAGCAGCAACAAAGACCCAAAGAAGCCAAAAGTAAATAAATTATAAATAAATTTTAAAAATAAGAAAATAAAAAATAAAGTCTATTTTGTCTGATATGAGAATTGCTACTCCAGCTTTCTTTTGATTTCCATTTGCATGGAATATCTTTTTCCATCCCCTCACTTTCAGTCTGTATGTGTCCCTATGTCTGAAGTGGGTCTCTTGTAGACAGCATATATATGGGTCTTGTTTTTGTATCCGTTCAGCCAGTCTTTGTCTTTTGGTTGGAGCATTTAATCCATTTACATTTAAGGTAATTGTCGATATGTATGTTCCTATTACCATTTTCTTAATTGTTTTGGGTTTGTTTTTGTATGTCTTTTCCTTCTCTTGTGTTTCCTGCCTAGAGAAGTTCCTTTAGCATTTGTTGTAAAGCTGGTTTGGTGGTGCTGAATTCTCTTAACTCTTGCTTGTCTGTAAAGGTTTTAATTTTCCATTGAATCTGAATGAGATCCTTGCTGGGTAGAGTAATCTTGGTTGTAGGTTTTTCCCTTTCATCACTTTAAAAGTATCCTACCACTGCCTTCTGGCTTGCAGAGTTTCTGCTGAAAGATCAGCTGTTAATCTTATGAGGGTTCCCTTGTATGTTGTTTGTTGCTTTTCCCTTGCTGCTTTTAATATTTTTTCTTTGTATTTAATTTTTGATAGTTTCATTAATATGTGTCTTGACGTGTTTCTCCTTGGATTTATCCTGTATGGGACTCTCTGCACTTCCTAGATTTGACTTACTATTTCCTTCCCATGTTAGGCAAGTTTTCAACTATAGTCTCTTCACATATTTTTTCAGACCCTTTTTTTTTTCTCTTCTTCTTCTGGGACCCCTATAATTCGAATGTTGGTGCGTTTAATGTTGTCCCAGAAGTCTCTGAGACTGTCCTCAAGCCTTTTCATTCTTTTTTCTTTATTCTGCTCTGTGACAGTTATTTCCACTATTTTATCTTCCAGGTCACTTATCTGTTCTTCTGCCTCAGTTATTCTGCTATTGGTTCCTTCTAGAGAACTTTTAATTTCATTTATTGTGTTGTCATCATTGTTTGTTTGCTCTTTAGTTCTTCTAGGTCCTTGTTAAATGTTTCTTGTATTTTCTCCATTCTATTTCCAAGATTTTGGATCATCTTTACTATCATTACTCTGAATTCTTTTTCAGGTAGACTGCCTATTTCCTCTTCATTTGTTTGGTCTGGTGGTTTTTTACCTTTCTCCTTCATCTCTGCATATTTCTCTGTCTTCTCATTTTGTTTAACTTACTGTGTTTGGGGTCTCCTTTTTGCAGGCTGCGTGTTCTTAGTTCCCATTGTTTTTCTTGTCTGCCCCCAGTGGGTGAGGTTGGTTCAGTGGGTTGTGTAGGCTTCCTGGTGGAGGAGACTGGTGCCTGTGTTCTGCTGGGTGGGACTGGATCTTATCTTTCTGACGGGCAGGGCTGCATCCATTGTTATGTTTTGGGGTGTCTGTGAACTTAGTATGATTTTAGGCAGCCTCTCTGCTAATGGGTGGGGTTGTGTTCCTGTCTTGCTAGTTGTTTGGCATGGGGCGTCCAGCACTGGTCATTGGGTTGAGCTGGGTCTTAGTGTTGAGCCAGAGATCTCTGGGAGAGCTCTCGCTGATTGATAATACGTGGGGCCACGAGGTCTGTGGTGGTCCAATGTCCTGAACTTGGCTCTCCCACCTCGGAGGCTCATGTCCGACACCCAGCTGGAGCACCAAGACCGTGTCAGCACACGGCTCAGAAGAAAAGGAAGAAAAGAAAAAAAAAATTTTTAAAAAATAAAAAGAAAAATTAAAAGAAGAAAAAATAATAAAATAAAAAAAATTTTTAAATAAAAGAAGAAGAGAGCAACCAAACCGATAAAGAAATCCACCAATGATAACAAGCACTAAAAACTAAACTAAGATAAACATAAAAATCAGAAACAAATCAGTCACAGACAGCAAACCCCAAGTCTACAGTTGCTCCCCAAATCTACCACCTCAATTTTGGGAACATTTGTTGTCTATTCAGGTATTCCACAGATGCAGGATTCATCAAGTTGATTGTGGGGATTTCATCCGCTGCTTCTGAGGCTGCACGTAGAAATTTCCCTTTCTCTTCTTTATTTGCATGGCTCCTGAGGTTCAGCTTTGGTTTTGGCCCCGCCTCTGCATGTAGGTCGCCCTCAGGCATCTGTTCCCCACCCAGACTGGAGGGGGTTAAAGCAGCGGCTGATTAGGGCTCTCTTGCCATCTCAGGCTGGGGAGAGGGAGAGGTATGGTAGTCATAATTGGAATGCGGGGTGGCCTATGGTGGCAGAGGCCGGCATGACATTGCAACAGCCTGAGGCACTCTGTGTATTCTCCTGGGCAAGTTGTCCCTAAATCTCGGGACCCTGACAGTGGCGTGCTGCACAGGCTCTGGGGGGGTTGGGAGGGGTTGTGGGTAGTGACCTGTGCTTGCACACAGGATTCTTGGTGGCAGCGGCAGCAGCATTAGCATTTCATGCCCATCTTTGGGTCTGAACTGATAGGTGCAGCTTGCGCCCTTCTCTGGAGCTTGCTTAGGCAGTTCTCTGCCTTCTATGGGCACACAGGGAAGGAATCCCCTTTCCTAGCGCACCCCGAAACAATGGTCTCTTGCCTCTTCGGCAGGTCCAGACTTTTTCCTGGATTCCCTCCTGGCTAGCTGTGGTGCACTAGCCCCCCTTCAGGCTGTGTTCATGCAGCCAACCCCAGTCCTCTCCCTGCGATCTGACCACCAAAGCCCGAGCCTCAGCCCCCAATGCCCACCTGTCCTGGTGGGTGAGCAGACAAGTGTCTCAGGCTGGTGAGTGCTGGTCGGCACCGATCCTCTGTGCGGCAATTTCTCTGCTTTGCCCTCTGCACCCTGTTGCTGCGCTCTCTTCTGTGGTTCCGAAGCTTCCCCCCAACTGCCCATCCCACCCCCATCTCACGAAGGGGCTTCCTAGTGTGTGGAAACCTTTCCTCCTTCACAGCTCCCTCCCACTGGTGCAGATTCCGTCCCTATTGTTTTGTCTCTGTTTTTTCTTTTTTCTTTTGCCCTACCCAGGTATGTGGGGAGTTTCTTGCCTTTTGGGAGGTCTGAGGTCTTCTGCCAGCGTTCAGTAGGTGTTCTGTAGGAGTTGTTCCACATGTAGATGTATTTCTGATGTATTTGTGGAGAGGAAGGTGATTTCCGCGTCTTACTCCTCCTCCGTCTTGAAGGTCCCCCACTATGTTATTCTTTTTAAACTTTTACCTTTGTTTGTACTCTCTTTTTTATCTTTGTTTTCTGTTTTATTAATTTCTGGTTTTGTTTTTTACTTCCTTTGGACCCATCCCACCCCCAGTATTAGCATCTTAAGTATTTGAGTGTTAAGTTAGTTGCATCCCACAAGTCTTAGTATCTGGTATTTTCATTATTCAATTCTAAGAATTTTTAAATTTTCATTTATTTTGACCATTTGCCTTTCTCCCTCTTTTTTTTTCTTTTTTGCCTTCTTTTGAAATAATTGAAACGTTTTTTCTCATTGCAGTTTTTTTTTTTATTTAATTATTGTAGGTGTTATATGCTCTGTTTCTCTTTATTAATGGCAAACTTTGAGATTTTAACATGAACACTCAGTGTTATGTTAATCGGAATCTTTAAAATACAGGTACTCTAAAAATGCTTTGACTCCTATCACCCCCATAATGGCTTACTTGTTATAGTTGTTCAAAATTTTGATAATCCCTCAAATTAGGTATATTTTATGTACTTGATTTTGCTTAAAATTACTCATAATTGCCATTTTAAAAAAGATTCACATTCGATTTTGTATCTTAGGTATTTCTTCTGGGATTAGTCTCCTTATTCCTAAAGTGTATCCTTACAAGTTCCTTAAATGAGGTGGCATTGTCTATTAGATTTCGTTCATCTGACAGTGTTTTAAATTTGTCCTTGTTTTTGAAAGATGGTTTCATTGGATATTAAATTCTATGTTGAAAGTTTGTTTTTCCTCTCCCTCTTTGCACATTATATTCTACTGTCTTTTGGTTTCCATTGTAGCCATTGAGAAGTCATTTATCACAATCACTCTAATTGTCATTCCTTGGCCAGAAATCTATTTTCATTCTGGCTATATATATGATTTTCTGTTTGTCTTTGGTGTCCTGTATTTTGACCGTGATTTATCTAAATGAGGGTTTCTTTATTTGTCCTGCTTGTGATTCATTGTGTTTCCTGAATTCTAGGGTTAATATTTTTCACGTGTTGGTAAATTCTTAACCATCTTTCTAAATTTTACTTGCATCTGTCTTTTTTCTTTTTTATCCTCCTGAACTTTAATTAAACGTGTTACTCTGTCTTGCTCAGTCTTCCATATCTCTCAACCTCTTTTTCTATCTCTTTGTCTCTGTGCTGTATTCTGGTTGATTTATCTCCCACCTTATAAATTCTCTTTTTATCCATGTTTAATCCATAGTTAACCCTTCCTTTGACATTTTAATTTCAGTGGTCCTATAAATAGTCTTACTCCTAATTCTTCCTTTAATTTCCTTAAACGTATTAAACATACACATTTTATATTCCTTCTCAGATAAATTCAATATCTCACGAGTTGAGGATTGAGGGTTTATTCCTCCAGGAAGGGTTTGTATTTTCTTTCACCAGGCACTTGAATTCACTGGCAACACAGGTTTACTTTAAGTTAAAATTCTCACTCTTAGTCTTTCTTTGGGCCATACAGATAACATGAGAGCCCCCAAACATCCTTGAAAACCAGCCAGTAGGTAGGAATTCACAGGGAGGCTTTTTTCCCCCTTCCTCCCTGGGCCTCGGCCAGGGCCAGGACAGACTACTTTCCTTGGCAATACAGATTTTGGTTTTGTTTTTTTCCTTTCTACAGGTTTTTGCCCTTTTAGGTCTAGCTTTTTGCAAGAGGATCTACCATCTTAATTCCAGCCCTTCTTGGACTTTGTCCCTCAACATGCACAGAGGTAAAACCAAAGCTCTAGGCCACCTTAGATCAGTAAACACTCCAAAGACAGCCAGATGTTTATGAGTTTTACCACACTGGACTCTTGCTCACATTTTGTTCCCAGCCTCCAATGACTTCCCTTATTTTTATTTTTTTTTAAATTTATTTATTTTATTTATTTATTTTTAACTGCATTGGGTCTTCATTGCTGCGCACGGGCTTTCTGTAGTTGAGGCAAGCGGGGGCTACTCTTCATTGCGGTGCACGGGCTTCTCATTGTGGTAGCTTCTCTTGCTGCGGAGCACAGGCTCTAGGCATGCGGGATTCGGTAGTTGTGGCTCGCGGGCTCTAGAATGCAGGCTCAGTAGTGGCACACAGGCTTAGTTGCTACGCGGCATGTGGGATCTTCCCAGACCAGGGCTCGAACCCGTGTCCCCTGCATTGGCAGGCAGATTCTTAACCACTGTGCCACCAGGGAAGCCCCAACTTCCCTTATTTTTTTTGGCAAATTCATAGTCATGTATTGGATGTTATATAGCTATTTTATTTACCATTTGTAGACTAGTTTTGGAGTCCTAGTCTACAACACTGCCGTAAATAGAAATGTTTAAAAAAGATCACTGAACTAAAATTAAAATGAACAGATTGAGTGTGACAGTTATTACAGAATGTAACAACTGCTAGGCATATTAATGTAACTACTAGTAATGTAAAATAGGAAAATAATCCAGATCTTTTTTCTCTTTTACCAACAATTACCAATTATATCTAACCTACGTTAAATGATCTAAGTACATAGTATGTGCATAAATACTTTGTTTTAACCTTCATTGAAGCAATAAGATACTACTTTTCACATATCCTCATGAGTGTTAGGAAATTATATTTTTATGAATGTATAGATATATATATTTATAGGAAGCTATATTTTATTTAAAATTATGAATTAAACAAGACCTTTTAATTTAGAAAACAATTCTCAATGAATATATAGTTCATTGCCTATTTTGCAAGCCTATTTGACTTTGAAACATATGTATACTTTTTTAAAAAGTCATCTCATATCAAATAAATCCTTTTCAAGTCAGATTCAAATTATTTATTCTCATAGATCCATTTTGGGGGGATTCTACTTCCCACAGATTATTTCCATATAGATTATATTCAGCAAGTTTTAAAAATTGTGATAAGAGGGGCTTCCCTGGTGGCGCTGTGGTTAAGGACCCGCCTGCCAATGCAGGGGACACGGGTTCGAGCCCTGGTCTGGGAAGATCCCACATGCCGCGGAGCAACTAAGCCCGTGAGCCACAATTACTGAGCCTGCGCGTCTGGAGCCTGTGCTCCGCAACAAGAGAGGCCGCGATACTGAGAGGCCTGCGCACCGCGATGAAGAGTGGTCCCCGCTTGCCACAACTAGAGAAAGCCCTCGCACAGAAACGAAGACCCAACACAGCCAAAAATAAATTGATTAATTAATTAAAAAATAATAAAATAAAAGCTCCTTTAAAAAAAATTGTGATAAGAAAAAAACCCCATAAATTTACCATCTTAACTATTGCTTAGTGAAAAGTTCAGTAGCATTAAGTATATTCCCATTGTTGTGCAACCAATCTCCAGAGCTTTTTTCATCTTGCAAAGCTGAAACTCTATACGCATTAAACAATAACTCTGCATTTTGCACTCCTCTTAGCCCCTTCCTGACAACCACCATTCTTCGTTTGTTTGTATGAATTGACTACTTTAGATACCTCATGTAAGTGGAATTATACAATATTTGTCTTTCTTTGACTGGCTTATTTCACTTAACATAATGTCCTTAAGGTTCATCCATGTTGTAGCATATGTCAGGATTTCCTCCCTTTTTAAGGCTGAATAACTTTCCATTGTATGTATATACCACATTTTGTTTATCCATTCATCCATTGATGGATGCCTGGATAGTTTCCACCTTTTGGCTACTGCGAATAATGGTACTATAAACACAGATGTACAAATATATCTTCAGCACTCTGCTTTCAGTTCTTTTGGGCATATACCCAGCAGTGGAGTTTCAGCAGGTTTTTAGTACTTAGCTGCTTCCTGCTGCTGCCAAACACACTTTGGTTTTCCATGTTGATAATATAGATATACTTTTAATAGCTTCAGTATATTTCATTATATAACTGGCCATAAATCTAACCCTTTTGTTAGTTACTTAGGGTATTATAAATAGTTTATTGTTATAAATGACACTTTATACATCGCGTCCATGTACATATGTTTTTGTATATTTGTGTGATAAATTACTAGAATTGCTGGGTCAGATGATCTGTATATTTTTTAAGCTTTTGATAGATACTGCCAAGTACAAAGCTCTAGCAATTTATGCTGCCTTTATAAGGCAATGTATGAGAATACCCTTTTCTCCACACCTTTGCTGTGATTTTCTTTTTAATCTTTGTCAATCTGATTAAAGCAAAATGTAGCTCACTTTTCAGCCATCATCGAGGGTGATTTTTTTTTAATGTTCATTTGAATTTGTATTCTGCCTTTTGTGATATCTTTGTGAACGAGGAAGATAAGCTGAATTATGCATGGGTCCAAGCCCTCAAAGCCAGCCTGGCTCAGTTAGTAACCAGTCACTGCCTCGAGTTAGTAAATGTATAATCTTTCAGCTGCATCAGGATGTTCACCAGAGGTGTGCTGTACACCACCATCCTCACACCTCCACTGCCAGTGCTTCGCAGTATGTAAACCCCAATAATCATGGCCTTTTCATGGGGCATTGCACCACCAGGCAGCGCTGGACCTGCTCTGTGTCACTCAGCCATCTCCTCAGCCTGCAACATGGGTCCTGTGCCCCCAACCTTAGCTCCAGCCCCAGGCCGCTGGACTGTCCCCAGGGGGCTGACCTTATTCTCCACAGTGATGCTGGTGGACAGGGGCCGAGACCTGGGGATGAGACAGTGGAGGCCAGGCCATCTCAGAGTCTTTGCCTGTGCCACTGCTAGGCAAATTTTTGGCAGTATGTTTTATTGTATAACATAGGCAAGCATAATGTCCAATAGTTTTATTTCATTTTACATGTCCTAGATGTTAACATATTAATTTCTTAGTACACATTCATTGATCACTCACTATGTAGTAGGTCCCGTACCAAGTGCTAGAAATTCTGAGATTAAAAATATAGTCATTGCTCTCCAGCAGGTGAAGGTTAGCAGGGAATAGTGGAGAGATATATGAACAGATAATTATAATTGAATTTTAATAGTTTTAGTGAGAGGAATAATTAGTGTGATGGAAATAGAGGTGGGGTACTGTGGAAGCATGTGGAAGGGACTCTCTTGACGATAAGTATTCAGAGAATGCTTTCCAAAGGAACCATTGCCTAAGGAAAAAGTGGAACTTAGCCAGGTACTGCAAGGGGAAGAGATATTCTGGGTAGAGGGAAGGGGTGTACAGAGGCACAGGGACCTGTGAAAATATTTCATGTTCAGTAAATGAATTTTAAGCAGATAATGTGACTGTATATGTGGTGGTAAGAAATGAGGCAGGAAAGGGCCAAGTTATGAAGAGCCTCATACGCCGTGCTGAGGCATGTCTTAAATGTGGAAACTTATTACACATTCCTCACTTTGAGTATCAAAGAAAAAATAATTTTCCAAATTATTTAAATTTTTAAAAACATGCTTAAAGAAGAAAACTACCTTTTATTTCTTGATTCAGTTAAAAAGAATTGTCTTGTTTCTGCTAAGTAACTGCATTATTAAAATGTGTATGGCATTTAAACCAATCGAGAAAGCAGAACTGGAAAAAAGAATAGACATAGAACACCCACAAGTTGGTGGAATTGTGGTGAAGGAAAAATAAACCATGTGTATCAGTCTTTCATGTCTACTAGAAGAGGGGAAAACATATAATTTATTTTTACTTCCCAAGTGAAAGTTTACCATAATCAAAGCAAGAAAATAGCCCAAGATGCTGGTTTCCATTCCTTAAAGAATCTGTGTTTCCTTTGAGATTGAACATTTTCCATCAACAGCAAATAAAGTAGCCAAGCTGCTAGGGATTTGATATGATGGCTTAAAACCCTCTGCCTTTCAGGATAGGTCCAATCACGAGACAGATTAAACCACACAGTAATTTAAATAGAGGAATGTAATAAGAAGAATTGTTAAACTATAATAGGAAACTATAAAGACATGAAGAAAACTCTAAAGGGTACCCTAGGAAGGACAAACTTGGAAGGGGACCCACTTCCCAAGGCTGAGGTTCATATCTCACTGAAGAAAGTGTGGTGGCAGCTCATTGGATGGTGGAGGTCAGTGGGTTGCCTGGGCCAGAGCTGATCCTCAGTCACCAGGCAAGCAGAAGACAAGACAAACCTCCCAGGTCCAAGTGAGCTGTGGCTGGTGGGCAGGCACACAGAAGTTGTCAGGGCGCCAGGTGGCTGTGTGAGATATGAGTGTGCCGTGTCCGCATTAGGAGGGCCCAGTCACTGAGGCTGCCCACTCTGGGCGTGTGGCCGGGGAAGTGGGACACCAGATGTCCTCACATATCCACACCAGTGATCAGCCATGCAGAAGGAGCAAGAACACACAAAACACTGCACCTTGCCCACTACACTCCAAAACCAGGGAGGAGAAGCGCTTCCTCCTGCAGTGTCTCTCTGCTGTCCTCTCTGGCAAAGTTTTCTGGTGTGTTCACTATAAAAGAGAACATGCTTACGGTCCAGTCCATTTTCATAGACCACCTATGGAGTGATTTGGAGCTCAGTAAATAGATCAATAGATAACTGGCACAGGATCTGACTGTTTAAAACCCTGAACCTTTCACCTGTGTCTGGCTTTTAAATGAGAAAGAAATTAAAAAGCCCCTGACACCCAGGAGCTGATCTAGCTCTCAGCTCAGCCTCCCTGTCACTGTAGACTGATTGGATGCTCATAGCTGAGCCATGTTGCTCTGTAGAGCATAAACGGTCTCACGGGACCATCCACTCCAAGCAAGGTCACTGTGCAACCCACAAAATACCAAACACCCTCTTCCCTCAAGCTGCCTGGTATTTGTTTTTTTTTTTTTTTTTGCGGTACGCGGGCCTCTCACTGTTGTGGCCTCCCCCGCTGCGGAGCACAGGCTCTGGACGCGCAGGCTCAGCGGCCATGGCTCACGGGCCCAGCCGCTCTGCGGCATGTGGGATCCTCCCGAACCAGGGCACAAACCTGTGTCCCCTGCATCGGCAGGCAGACTCCCAACCACTGCGCCACCAGGGAAGCCCTGCTATTTGTTTTTTAGAAGTATTCCTGTAAACAGGTTTTCACCTAAAATTTTATAATGAATCAAATAAGGAAAATTATAAATACATGTAGGCTATGGATAGCTGATGATTCATGACCAAAATCCCATTGTAGACTATTAAAGATAGTCATTTACAGATTATAAAACAACACAAGAAAAAATTTTAATGGAAAACATCCTGCTTTTGCGTGGTTGGGTGTTCTTTGAATTTGATATGAACCAAGTAGCATCGGATCATTTCCCTTAACCTTTTTAAAAAGACTTCCCCAGAGTCTTACTCCCCCAGATTTTACTGTATTTGTGCACAATAAATCCTGTGAGAGAATTATTACAATTCCACAGTATCCATTCTGAAAACCAAACTTTTTTTGGAAACTCATTTATCGGCAAAATCAGATCTGAACCAAAGTGACCCTATTTAAGTTCTTTGAGTATATTGGGACACTCATATAGTTTGCTGCAGAAACATTAATGTATTTGATTATAGGGTGCTGCCCTGGATATTTCAAGTATGTGTGGTATGCACAATATTACCTTTCTAAATTAAAAAAGAGAAAATCTGAATTCTGAAACACGTCTGCCTCTGAAGGTTTTTTTTTTTTTTTTTTGCGGTATGCGTAGCATCGGCAGGCGGACTCTCAACCACTGCGCCACCAGGGAAGCCCTGCCTCTGAAGGTTTAAATAGGGATATAGACATATGTATGTATAGCATCCATGGCAGAGTGGTTTTAGAGGGCACTTTATTTGTAGCTATGTGAGTTGATGAATGTTAACTAAACTTATTGTGGTAATTTATTTTGCTGTTTATATATATATCAAATCATCATGTTGTACACCAAATGTTATATGTCAATTATATTTCAATAAAACTGGGGGTGGGGTGAGAAGGCACTTTAATACTGCGGACAGTTTTTAGTTTTGATAAATTAGTTCATGTAAACAAAACACAACAAAAAAACCAACCTCTAATTTTCTGGTAGCTTTCACTTTGTCCCTAGATTTGAGTTGGAGGTTAATGTAGGAAGTGTGACTATGAATGCATATATCTGTTGACTTCTTGTACCCACAAAATGAAGGCTAAAATAAATATAATAAGGATACCTATAGGCTATAGCCATGATCATTTATACAAGAAAAACAGAGCCTCTGAATTGAGGATTGCATAGATATACATGTATATAAAAAGTGATCAGTAGCAATATTCTTACACATTTTCAATGGGAGAAGTGCCAAGAGCAATTTTATTAGTTCTTATTTGCTTTGTATTTTGAGGGAACGTCAATACACATACCAGTGTTTTCAGAAGCAAAAAACTTAATGATGTTTCCCACCCACTCATACCCCCTTAAAACCATTCAATGAAACCATTTAACTCTTTAATTATGGTGGAATAGAGCTGACCTCTTTTCTGCATGGTCATGAAGAAACATTTTACTTATTTATTAGCACACGAATTTTTTCTGGAAATTCATATTTTCAAGCTTAATGCAGTGATTATGTTTTGACTTGTAATCTTCCCTACCATTTTTGTTGTTGCTGTTCTGTACAGATTATCAACGCCTGATGACTGTGGCGGAAGGCATCACCACACTTCTGTTCCCATTTCAGTGGCAGCATGTTTATGTGCCCATCCTCCCTGCTTCTCTGCTACATTTTCTTGATGCTCCTGTCCCTTATCTGATGGGCCTTCAGTCAAAAGAAGGAACTGACCGTTCTAAGCTAGAACTTCCTCAAGAGGTAAAAACTTACAGTGAACGATGAAGCACTTGCTGTTGTTGATTTAGGTCAAGCCCACTTTTGTTAGATAGCATTGTCTTTGTCTGAACTGAGTCTCTGGCTATTCTGCATCTTCCAAGTAGGTCTAGGGCAGAGGCTCAGCCATAGAATGCAGATCCTGATTCCTGATGATTATTATATGACATAGTCATTAATTAAACATGGATCAAAACAGGACAGTGGCAAATTTTCACAGCTGTAAATTTGTGAAGATGGAGCAGTAGTAGTATTATCTAGGAGCTTTATTATTTTAATAACATTTTATTTCTTTTTCCCTATTCCTGTTATAAATTTTGTTTTTAAGTGGTACAGCCCAATTTTAACATCCTTCAAATTATTGTATTAATTGAGGTGAATTTGATTCTTGACCTCTACCAAATGAAAAGTAACATCTTTCAGCAAGCTAGGGATCATGGAAATATTAAATACTTTAGCAGTCTGTTTTCAGACGTAAGGCCAGTTATCAGCTTTTTCTGAATGTTAGCTTAGCTCTCTGGTTGAGATAAAAATTCTAACCCTTAGCTTTTAGTCTACCTTAAGATTACTGTGCTTTCTGTGTGCTATATTTTCAAATGTTGTTTCAGAAGAAAATAAACAGGAATTCTTGAAAGCATTTTGAATCTAATTTTTAGCTGTTGTTAATGGTACTCAGAATTGAAATGTAAAGCCTTTGAATTGAAATATTGATGAGAGTGCCATGGCCTATTAAAAAACATAAAATGGTTAATTACATTATATTATTCGCTATTTAATTAGCACCTTTCTTAATAAAATCTTTCATGCTGTGCTTCACTCTTTTTTGTTCTTATTACCCATAGAGATTCTCATTTTAATAAATGAATTTAAAATAACACACTAAGCCACGGACGTTATACCCAGTAATGATTCTTGTAATCATCCACTGCTTACTTTATTCTAATGAATGTTTCCCTACGAAAATTAACATTTTTGTTCAGGGGCAAATAGCTTGATTCAGATCATATAAAATACACATGCAAACTGTTTTGCTCTTTTTTGAGGTTGTGCACGTTCTCTGCTTCTCCCTCTCTCTTATACCTCTTTTTTCTAATACCTGAACTCTCATTTTCTCTTTTATTAAATTAATCTAAGTATCTTGTTAGTTCAAAGAAGTAAGTCCTTTAAATTTTTAAGGAAAAAGAAATAGACTAGCCAAATGCATTTTGTTTTCTTTCTTTTTTTTTTTGGCGGTACGCGGGCCTCTCACTGCTGTGGCCTCTCCCGCTGCGGAGCACAGGCTCCGGACGCGCAGGCTCAGCGGCCATGGCCCACGGGCCCAGCCACTCCGCGGCACGTGGGATCCTCCCGGACCGGGGCACGAACCCGCGTCCCCTGCATCGGCAGGCGGACTCTCAACCACTGCGCCACCAGGGAAGCCCATGCATTTTGTTTTAAAGACTTAAACAGTGACATGTTTTAGCTTCTTGTTGAGTAACTGGTCTCTTTGCATGTTAATTAAATGATATATTTTTAGACACATAAATATTATCTTTCCATTTTTGCATGAGTAATAATTGTTGAGCAATTTTAAATGCCACCTTGATGTATTTGTCAGGAAATCTTTCTGTCTCTATGCCTGTGTGTATACTCTGACTCTAAAAATAAACAAACTTAAAAATTCTGAAAGCTGTTACAGTAATGTCCGTGATTTTCTAATTTTTCATTCACTAAACCAACACTATTTAATAAATATACATACTCATGTATTCATAGAGTAGAATAATAAGAAATAACCTGAATCAGCTGTGAAAATAACACTGCTTCTGTATAGAAAGTATTCATTAGAGCATTACTGTTTTATAATAAAAGGCTAATAGCATATCACTTTGCTCTGGTTTCATTTTACAATGAGATGAAAGAATCTACTCCACAGAATTTGGAGGAGGAAGTGGGTATAAAAATAGTCATTTTAAAAAAGTGACTGGTAATACCCTCCCTTGCTTTGAAAACTGTAAAATATACTAATAGCTAAAAATAGTGAGAGGGCTTCTTAGAATAGTTGTGAAAATAAGTTTACAGAATGATTATTTTAAGAAGACATGATTTTAGTTGTTAGCTAACTAATGTAACTACATAGACTTATAATTAACTACCCACTCCCTTGCCCCATGATTCCAAAATGACAGGCACAGGTAGCGATTTGTTATATAGTTTTGGTCGGGGGAGCGGGGGAGAGTGATGGTGGAAGGATGTGGCACTGGGGATTAGTTGCATAGACTGTACCTCATTTTCTACCATTCTTGCTCATCTTTACACTGAACGGTAGACAAAAAAATCTAGGGAAAAACTGAAACAGCATTGCTTTTCTACTTTCTTTTTGTCATATCTTGCCCTAAAATTTTATGAAAATGTTAAATGTGCCCCTCTGGCTTACCCTTATACCAGCTTAACTTCAGCTATTGAGAAACCAGGACTCTTACCAAACATGAAGAGGGCTGTCCTGGACTCACTCCCTGGATACTTCTTCCTCTTGCCTATATTTTTAAGGTTCCACAAAATGACAATGTCCTTAAGCCTTATTCATTCATTCATCAAACAGTTGTATCATACACTACTAGTGTACAATATACGAGGAGACATCTAGAGAAAAATGTCACCTTTAAGAGGTGATTTCTGATTTCCAAAGTAAGACATTTACAAATATCAATAACACAGGCTAAAAAAAAACGAATAAGAGGAATGAAAGAACTAAGAATATATACAGAGGAAATCAAGATGCCTTTAGGATAGGAACATGGGAAGCCTTCGTGGCAGAAGAGATCATTAAGCTTCAAGTCTTTGTCGCCTACTTTTGAGGGAATGTTTGTTGTTTTTAATTGGAAGTAATTACAGATGAAGGCTTCTGGGCAGTGTTAATCAGTAAAAATATAGAAATATTTAGTTCTAGGGACTTCCCTGTTGGTCCAGTGGTTAAGACTCCGCACTCCCAATGCAGGGAGCCTGGGTTCAATCCCTGGGGGGGGAAATAGATCCCACATGCATGCCACAACTAAAAGCGCCTGCATGTCACAACGAAGTTCTCGCACGAGGCAGCGAGGATTCCGCGGGCCGCAACTAAGACCCGGTGCAGCCAAATAAATAATTAAATATTTTTTAAAAAAGAAATAGTTCTAAAACATCATAAGATTGAGATGTTGAGTATATTTTTTATTCTTGAGTTCTTAAAATTTTTTTTTAATTTAATGGTATTAAAAGTGAGAAACTGACTTAGAATACTCTATTGTATGGAGTTCTTATCTGTTTTAGAAAAAGGGCTTTTTGGTTTTTCTTCAATAAATTTTTATAACACAAGTTTACATTCCCTATTTCTACTTTGTAATAATCAAAGCCCCAATTCAGGCTCCTGTAAGTCAGCATAGGAGGGTGAGAGGGACTTGCGGGAACATGAAGACAGGCCCGTAGCTGTGGTGCTGGAACATCCACCTTGCCGCACATTTTTGGCTCAGCAGTGATTACATGAGCATAACAAGCTTTAAAATTTCCCCAAATGTATCATTTTTCTCTTTTCACAGGGGCAGGAGAGGTATAGAAAAGGATAGCAGGAAGGCATTAATGAAGGATACAGTACAAAATGTAAGTGGTGAGAGGTTGCTGGTTAACATTTAGATTAGCAAGTTAGTGAATTTTTTCTTCCATTTTTAAAGACATTGAATCATCCATTTGAATTATGGTGACCTAGTTTCTCCCTTTAAGGCTTACAGTATATCCTACTTTCTACAGACTGTAGAAACATATATAAAGATGTGGATTTAAATAAAGCTGTAATAGCACTACTGTCTTCAGTAAGATGTGACTTCAGCTCTTACTCTATATAGAGAAAACTATTGACATTGGAGATGAGGCATAATGGAGAAGAAAAAAATCCCTTAAGCTACCAGGCTGTTTGAGGGTGTGTACCTGGAACAGGTGTCAGGAAGTCACCTACCTTCTTGGGCCTCAGTTTCTTCATCTGCAGAATTAAAGGGTTGGATTCAAAGGTTATTTTAGGCTTGAAGAATCACTGTTGATTCTGTTTTTGGATGGTGGAAAATCTTGAGTTTTTATCAATCTTAATTTGGAATTTTGCTATACTTCTTGCTCATCAGTATCTAATATGAAGAACAGGGATCAAACAGAAATAACAGAGACTTCCCTGGTGGCGCAGTGGTTAGGAATCTGCCTGACATTGCAGGGGACACAGGTTCAAGCCCTAGTCCAGGAAGATCCCACATGCCGCAGGGCAACAAAGCCCCCGTGTGCCACAACTACAGAGCCCATGCACCACAACTACTGAGCCTGTGCTCTAGAGCCCGTAAGCCACAACTACTGAGGCCCGCACGCCTAGAGCCCGTGCTCCACAACAAGAGAAGCCACCACAGTGAGAAGCCCGCACACTGCAATGAAGAGTAGCCTCCCCACTCACCGCAACTAGAGAAAGCCCGGGCACCGCAATGAAGACCCAATGCGGCCAAAAATTAATTAATTATTTTTTTTAAATTTGACACTAAAAAAAAAAAGGAGAGAATAACAGAAGCCTAATTGTTTGCTCTCCTCTTTTCATCTTACCTTGGCATTCAGGATCAGAAGACAGTATGAATTCTCTCCTTGCTGACCTGGGGGCATTGTTGAGGGGCGGGGAGATGGGGAAGCATGAGGTGAGGCTTCCTATTCTGTTTATTGACTTCACCCCATGCCTTGTGTCCAGCTGCTAATCCAGTCAGGATCAGTTTTATGTGATGGACTACCTTGCCCCCCTCCTCCTCCCCAGTTTAGGAGCTTAGTTTTCCTTTACTCTGACAACCTTGTTCTGATCAAGAGGGTATGGATAGTAAAGGTAAAATACTGTTTTTGTATATACTGTCATCAAGTACCTGAGGGACAATGCAAATTTTAGGCAGGTACTTAGCCCCTTGAATTTTCTATATCTGAAAGATATTTAGAAGTCTTTTAATTCAAAATCCAAAGTGTAAACAAACTCAAAAACATTTCCTCTTATTTCTGTCTCCTCTTTTCCTCAACTCAAAAATGTTCAAGTCAAGTCTGAGTTACCCAAGGGTTGGTCACTTACCTTTCTCTAGGCACTTGCCTCCACTGCTCTCTGCCTCCTGCTCTTCGTCCAGTGGCTTCTGAAATGGTTTTGCCATGTAAGAGGTTGAAGCTAAGTTTAGATAAAGTGAAAACTTGTGGGGTTTCTGTGGACTGGATTGCCCTTTGCCAGTTTCATTCCATTTTGGGATACTACAGCTGCTAAATTTTAGCAGTTATTGCGAATTCTACATTATAAACGGTGTTAGAGCAGTGGAATGGCATAGAAAGTCCAAGCTCAGTAAGCATTTTATTTTCCCCAGTGCCTAATTTGTAAGGTACTATGAGTCTGTGTGCTTTTACCTGTCTAAGGAAAGTCTGTTCGATGCCATGTATTACAGAGTTATATCCGGATTATAATAAACTGATGAGACCCTGGGGAAATGATTCATATGTATTAAATATATACTTATATATTCCCTCACATAGGGAAAAATGCTGGCAACAGAGATTTATTTTTAAAGAGTAAAATATTCTTAACCCTGAGAAGGTTAACATAAAAGGCAGTGCAACCTTTTCTTTATAATAGTTGATTTTGTTTATAATAGTTGGCAAGAATATTTTAGAACATAAAATTACTATAAAACCTTTGTATTTTTTAATTGATACTTTTAGCATTTTATTAAGTAAAAGTTTTTTAAATTAATTTTTTAATTGAAGTATAGTGGACTTACAATGTTGTGTTAGTTTCTGCTGTACAGCAAAGTGAATCAACCATACATATACATATATCCACTCTCTTCTAGACTCCATTTCCATATAGGTCATTACAGAGCACCAAATAGAGTTCCCTGTGCTATACAGCAGGTTGTTATTAGTTATCTTTTATGTATAATAGTGTGTATATGTCAATCCCAATCTCCAATTTAAAAACCTTTGTATTTCTTTTTCCTCTTTCAGGCTAATTTGTGTTTTGTGGATATTGACAACCATTTTATTGAGTTGCCTGAAGAATTTCCACAGTTCCCCAATAAAATAGATTTTATCCAGGAACTCTCTGAAATTCTTCTTCAATTTGGGATCCCTCCTGAGGGCAGCCTACATTGTAGTGAGAGTGCCACCAAGCTAAAGAATCTGGTTCTGAAAGACTTGGTCAATGACAAGAAGAATGGCAACGTCTCTGCTAATAACATTAGCATGTATGAGTTACTGAAGGGCAACGAAACCATAGCCCGCCTCCAGGCTCTAGCCGAGCGGACTGGTGTGACCATGGAAAAAATGGACCTCTCTGCCTCTTTGAGTGAAAAAGAAAAAGATTTAAAACTGCAGTGTGAAGAGGCAGAACTAAGGGACTACCAGCTCAACGTACAGCTCCGAGAGGTCTTTGCTAACCGCTTTACGCAGATGTTTGCAGATTATGAAGCGTTTGTGATTCAGACTGCTCAGGACATGGAATCTTGGCTGACCAACCGGGAACAGATGCAGAACTTTGACAAAGTAAAAAGAAGCAGAGTTTCCCTTTTCATGGTTTTTAGTGGGCTATACATTACTGATTTTGTTAACTTTTTTAAAATACAGATTTTTCCGCCTCTCCTTTCCCTTTAAGAACTCTTTTTTACCAGTATTTTATACTATATAAAATAATTTCACTGGAAAGTATAAATCAACTAGCTCATTAAGCTGCTCATTGAATTATGTATTTAATGGCCTTTAACCTTATTTTTAACTTTTCTATACTTTGAAGATGTTTGAAATGAAACTTAAATTCCATGTTTTTCAAATCTGTTAATACTGTCTCACCTTGTACGCATTTTATTTACTCATATTTTAGGATCAAGTCTAGTTAAATGAGGCCTATTCCTTTTCTAATAAATCCTTATTCTTATATTTTGTCTTCATCCTGCAATGAAGTCACAACTTCCCCATGTAAAGGTAACAGTTTACTTTCAGAAGGTAAATTTTTATCTCATCTTAGGATCAAAAGAGAGAAAAAGGGAGGTTTTATGAGAAAAATGAGTTTTTATGACTTTAACCCTCTGTTCCTAAGATTTTGGAAAGGGAAGACAGAAAACGACACTAACTTTTGATTGTCCTGCTGAAATTGAAGCTTCTTTCTAAGGTTTACTATAGAGTATTCTTCTGCTGGTTTTTCTGGACATATCCACCAATTTTTTTTTTCTTCCAGACAAAAGCACTTAGGGGTGTGCATTAACTCTTTCAGGTCACTAGGGTATAGTTCAGTCCCTTGCCTCTGTGATTGCCAAGGCATGATATTGCTATTAGAATGAATTATGGCTTTTTGCTAAATAGTACCTTTGTATCATGAAAGACCTCTCAAAGGGGCTAATATGTTCTAAGAGGCTAATCTACAATCTTGGAGCATCTGACAAATAAGAATTAATAAAAAATTTTGTAAAGGTGGGTGGTATAAAAGATTATTTTCTGATTTCATCAGATTTTTTTAGATGAGTTATATAAACCACATTTAACAGTTAATTTCTGATGCACTTTATGTTTGAGAAAACTTCTTTAATAAATTAAGAAGCTTTCACCTCTCCAAATATGTTCTTGCTCTTAGTTTCCATTCTCATTAAGCTTAACCATTTTTCCACATTTTTTCCTAGCCAGCTTGGAACTAATCTGTGTATACTCATGATTTATCCTTGGAGCAATTCAAATTCTTATCTAAATCGAGCACTGGTGCTTTCTTCCTTCTTAATCTTTATGTAGCTTCAAACTATAAATGGAATTCTTTTTATATAACCCCTAGAGAAATGAAAGTTTCATGTTGGATTCCAGAAGGCTTGTAATCATCTCATTTTCACTAGGAAAATTTACAGGACTATCACATAGTAGTCCTGCAAGCCAAGTCTTTCCTGCCTTAAGTGATGTAGCCCACAAGGATCTAAATATCAAAAGCCAGACATTTGGTCCATTTAGGAAAAAAAGGCTGTTTGCTCTGTGAAAAGTAAAATTGCTATTTATCTGTAAAATATCTTTTGAAGAGGTGAACTGTTTCTGGAGATGACTGTGAACCTTTCTTTGGTGATTCGGATTTGTGTAACTCCATCTGAACTATGGAGGCACTTAAATTGAATAAGTGGATTTCTGTAAGGAAGTTTTTCAAAGCTATCCTAAATTTCAGAATTTATTTCCTAAATAAATATGCTAGGAGGAAGCTAGTGAGTATTAAGGAGAGTAACCTTAGGTCAGAACTTATCCTTCCACCTTTCCCCTTCTGGCTTTTGCCACATTGCACCTAATCAAAAGAATGAAAAGCAAAAGTAACCCCACAGCTGAAATAGTAATCCACTTCCAAATTTTAGCTAGTGTCACATTGTGGCTAGAATTCCTCTACACACATGGACCTGAAGAGCCAAAGGAAAAAAATGAACCCTTTGAATTAGAAACTGATTACAATTTACTGAACCGTTCCATGCAAGCAGAAAGGCTGGTAACAGGACCATGTGGCTGGTTGTACATGTTTTCCAAAGGCTTGGCTTGCTTTGGATGGTTTTTCAGGCAGTGCTTTTTTTAGTTGTTAAGGCCCAAACTATTCTTTCAGCACAGGTCTGGATGGAGTTTGATCTTTAACTAATACTCATCCATCAGTTTTTAACTGGGGGTCCTAGGAAAACATCCCCCTGAACCAAAGATTTTACCCATAATGACAAATTCCACGTTGTTGGATTTTTTAAGGTTATTGCTTATGTATATCTTATTGTATCAGTTAGTCACCTCGATGCCTTATGACTTGGAGGTATTTAGCACAGGCTAGGAATAGAGAGCAGAAGAAATTACAGCTCACTGGGGAAAGGGGTCAAATTTAATGGTAAGTGAAGAGAATGATTGATGATCATGTAGCAACTGATCCACCATCTTTCATTAATGATGCCCTTTTTTCTGCATAATGGTCATGAGGACCAGAACGTAAATCAATTTTGAAAGGTGGGATCAGTGCTGAAGAACTAAGTGACCTAAATTCTATGACTTTAGAAGATAGGAAGAAAAAGTGGAGTTTTAAGGATTTTTAAATTTCAAGCATCAGTTTTGTGTTATAAGATTGTGAAAAGGAATGATCTTAGCAACAGATAATTTTTGGATTTATCATGTAGTATTGAGATGGTCTCTTTGCACTAATAATTGCCTAATTATCTCATTACAGGCTTCCTTTCTGTCTGACCAGCCTGAACCTTACCTGCCATTTCTTTCACGCTTCATTGAAACACAGATGTTTGCCACCTTTATTGATAACAAAATTATGTCTCAGTGGGAAGAGAAAGATCCTTTGCTTCGAGTCTTTGACTCTCGGATTGAGAAGATAAGACTGTATAATGTAAGGGCACCCACCTTGAGGACATCTATATATCAGAAATGCAGCACTTTAAAAGAAGCAGGTACATTTGTTATGCCTTTTAAAATTAACTTAAAATCCACGATCATATCTTTTTACACATCGTTGGCCTTATAAACCACAGAATTAATTTTCAATGTTAGACTTCTTGGTTAACCCTTGTACTGTATCAAGAGATGCTTTCTATCGTTTTGTTTCCTTCTGTTTTGTGAGCTAATGTCTGTCCTGTTCCTGCTTGACATTCCTCTTCCCTCAGAAGATGAAAAACAATAACAAATTGAATGGAATACAACTATAAGGTTGCTGTGAAACTGTTAATTTCTGTCTTGCTGCTTATTTTGCCTTTTTGCTTTTTACCTATTCTCTCTTCATCCAAGGAAAGATAAGTATTAATTTGAAATAGTAAATTTGAGTTGCTGCCTAATTTACATAACTAAAACAGTATATTTACTTCAGTGGTGCCATTAATTAAAATAGCTTCATTTACTGAAATGAAACTCTAGATTCTTGTATTCAAATTAGAGGTTCCCAACCCTGACATTAGTTTTTTCTCTCAGAGAATTATGAGTCTTGGCCAATCTTGTCTGGCAGTGTGATATAGTCCGTTAAATAAATAA
The DNA here is from genome assembly GCF_963455315.2 of Globicephala melas. Classification (NCBI taxonomy): domain Eukaryota; kingdom Metazoa; phylum Chordata; class Mammalia; order Artiodactyla; family Delphinidae; genus Globicephala; species Globicephala melas. Next base: position 76,978,153 of record NC_083323.1, read on the forward strand.
TCATATTAATAGTCAGTGTTTACTGAGTACATACTATGTGAGGGACATAATGCCAGCTGTTTTACATGCATTTTGACATTTGATCTTAATAATGAGGGGGTATAGACACATTTTATTGTCTGTTTTATTGCTGTCGTCATCTTACAGTTGAGAAAACTGAAAGGTTAAGTAACTTGCTGTGATTGCATAGCTTGTGGTTGGTAGAGCCCTGATTTGGACCAGAGTTTGACTGATTCTAGCCCCTGGAGCCTCACTACCACATTAGCTGTTCATTCAATAAATGAACATGTAAAATGTACCAGTCCACACAACTTTATACATTTATACCTGGTTCCTAACTCTTTCTTTGCCAAATAAAGTGATATCTATCACTTGAGTGCCCCTTCCTTTTATTTCTTCCCCTTCGTGTAGAAGTTATTTGAGAGCAATTTTTTTTTCCGGAGCAAAAAGGGGCAGCAAATGTGGATTTTCTTTGCTCTGCCTCTGTTGCTTGCCTTTCTCACTTTATTTTAAATAGATCAAAGTTACAGGAGTGGTGATGCTGTAGTTGTAGCATATTTTAAGGAAAGAAGTATATAAATGATGTCTCTTGTGTAGCCTTAGAGGTTTCTGATGACTCGCTGAAACATCCTTCTGTTGTATCCCACCTATGAGGATAGATCCTTGGAGCCCCTTTAGGAAGTGACAGTTGTTTCTGTGTTTCTAGAAGCTGAGGGAGTAGAGTGAATGAAATTGTCTATGCCTATTCAGAGAATAGTATGACTTTCAGTGCTTTAATAGCCATGTAAATAGTGTAATGCCTTGTTGAGCAAATTTTATTCTTCCCTTCCTGACAGAATTTTTTAAATGAAGTTAAGTGCTGATTGCTATATTTGTGTGCTTCTAGAAAATCTTTTCAATTAAAATAGATTTTCTGTCAGCCTCTCAGAGTTTTATACTCCTACTGTCATTGCAGAAATTATATAAACTGTTGAAAATGTACCATTATAGCTTATATATGAAGTCCTTTTATTTTATTTATTTTTTTTAACATCTTTATTGGGGTATAATTGCTTTACAATGGTGTGTTAGTTTCTGCTTTATAACAAAGTGAATCAGTTATACATATACATATGTTCCCATATCTCTTCCCTCTTGCGTCTCCCTCCCTCCCACATGAAGTCCTTTTATTTTATGATGCTATGAAAAAAGCATTGACAAACAGACAATATATACCCAAAACACTTCTTTACTGCTTTTATATTAAAAAAGCTTTAAGAACAACAACAACAAAAACGTACCATTACAGGTTTAATATATATGAAAAAGAGATTAGGCTAATTTAGGAATAGTCTCCCAGGAACTTAATTTATCAAAGACTTTCTTAAAAAGTAAAAGGAGGGCTTCCCTTGTGGCGCAGTAGTTAAGAATCCACCTGCCAATGCAGGGGACACGGGTTTGAACCCTGGTCCAGGAAGATCCCACATGCCGCGGAGCAACTAAGCCTGTGCACCACAACTACTGAGCCTGCGCTCTAGAGGCCGTGAGCCACAACTACTGAGCCCGTGTGCCACAACTACTGAAGCCCACGTGCCACAACTACTGAAGCCCACATGCCTAGAGCCCATGCTCCACAACAAGAGAAGCCACTGCAATGAGAAGCCCATGCACCATAATGAAGAGTAGCCCCCACTCACTGCAACTAGAGAAAGCCCGGGCGCAGCTTTCGAAGACCCAACGCAGCCAAAGATAAAAATAAAAATGAATAAATAAATTTATTTTTTAAAAAAGTAAAAGGAGGCAGTCAGCTGTAACTATGTCTCACAGATGGTGCAGTTATTTCTTTTATCAGGTAAAATTGTCTCCTCCCCACCCTCACCCACAACAGAAACTAGGATTTTTTGGTTGACATTGGATTTTATTGTGTATCTTGTTTTCTTTTTTCTGTCCTTTGTTGTGTTGCTTTTGTTTCTGTTTTGCCTCTAACTAAAAAGAATTTTGATTTGCAGGTGAACTCTTTAGGCAGAGGCTATCTGCTGCTGATATTGTGGCACCAGAACCTCATGATTTCTGTGCAGAAAGACACCAAGTTGCTAGTAACGCAGAGTTTTCTTATTCCTTACTGATCACAGGAAATGAGTTTTGGCACAAACCCTTGAAAGTCTAACAACAGCCCCATGATCTCTCGAAGCAGGCATTTAATAATTTCTGAATGTTCAGTATTCACTGATGATACAATCACTGAAAAGTAGCATTGTGTTATGCTCCCTATGGCAATCTTATAAACCCTAGAGTAATTCATTGTGAATCATGATTTTTGTTTTTACAGAGCTTCCGAACTAAAGGAGAATAACTCAATATCAGATGGATTTTTTTCTGTCATTTTAAATCCAATGGAAAAACTGAAGCTACTTTTCCTTTTTTCCTTTTGTGAGAACAGAAGCACTTTTTGGCAGAGATGGAATTCTGTACTATTTCATGGAACATAAAATCGTCAGGGACTTCAGAGAATTCCATGCCATGAATCTAAGCATTATTTCTCTAACCATCTGTTAATTGTGTTTTATAAATATTAGGAAGCATTAAGAGTATAGATACGGTTGTGGAGAGTCAGGGGGCATCATTGAAAATTAAATATCATTTCACATTAAAACATGACATCCTTTTGCCCAGCCTAGAACATATGGACTATGTTTCACGAGAAGTTACAAGTTACACATTAAAACTAAAATGAAATTCAAAAAGTTGTGGATAAATTCATATGAGTTATAAAGAAAAATTAGGGAAGCTTAAAACAGATATCTAACATTTTGAAGTTTAGGGTAATAATGCCTTCTGCACACATGCCTTAATGTTGCAAATGCAAACAACTGGCTGGGAGGCATCCATCTCACATAAGATGGTCTTAAGCAGCTCCATTTGACAAGAGTGAATTGTGTCATGGACAGACCCCTCCCCATCCAAAACAGAAATTTTTCTAGAGTATATATGGGGAAGAACCAGCAATACTCAATCAGCTGGTATTGAGTGGGGCAAAATAAACTGATTCTATGAAATATTTGTAAAAATACCTGTTTACTTCTCTCAAATTCCAAGATTGGCAGTTCCCATGGTGTGTTCTGTTTATCACACAACCACACTTACTGCTTGTTCTCCTTGCAGTAATCTCTAGTCAAGGGATGGGAGACCTAATCTTGCTTCACAAGTATTATATTTTTTCTTGAAAATTCAGTTGATAAAGGCATTTAAGATCAGATTTTTTACCAGAGAAATAGTTCACTGTTTCCTGGGCCTTTGAAACATCTCTCAACTTTATGTGGTTTTAAAATAGAAATGTTGAGTAATTCCTATTTTTTAACTCTGGCCTATTTTATTCTTCAAAAGGCAGCTTCTTATCCCCTGGACATTTTCTAAATGCCTGCTTATTTTATTTTTCTCTGCATTATGCCTTTTGATCTAATAAACACTCCTAAATGACTCCTACTAATGAGAATGTGTTGCTAAAAGTGAGGTGATAAACTTTACACAGTTCCTTGTTTTTACAAATGGAGAAGCATGAATATTTAATGGATCTTTGCACAAAGAAATAAAGTAACATAAGGCTACAGTGCTTGCTTTTTTCTTCCCTTTATCTTTCAGCTCAAGGAAAATATTTATTTGCCATCATTTTCTTTAATGTTGTACTTAGAACCATATTTTCATTAAGAATATTGAATTTCCCACTTAAGGGAAACTGTTTCAATACTAAATTATAGATTTTTTTTTAACCCCGCTGCCCTGCTTTTGACAAATGCAGAAAATAGTATGAAAATGAATTATCTAGTATTTACTTAAAACTAACCTTTTTATACTTAACATTATACGTGATTTCTGAAGAGCTTTTGTAAAAATCTATTTCAGACTATCAGAAAGGTCGAGTTTCTTGTCACTGCATGAATGGAGGAAGCATTATTTTTTAAGGTTTAGCCAGTGAAATGTCTCTAATATGTTATGAATTTAATTTATAGCCCAGTCAATTGAGCAGCGACTGATGAAAATGGATCACACTGCAATCCACCCACATCTACTTGACATGAAAATTGGTCAAGGCAAATATGAGCAAGGGTTCTTTCCAAAGTTACAGTCTGATGTCTTGGCAACAGGACCAGCTAATAACAAGTAAGCATGTTCTTCACTTGAGTAGTTGGTTGAAGGAGTGAATGAAGGGCGCAGTGCTCTAATGGGGAATGCTTAACTGTTAAACATTTTATCAGTCATTACTTTTTCAAAGACCAAATTAATCTGCTTGAAATATGAATTGACACTCAATGAGTATTTGACTTTTAATTCCATCATGTAAGAAAATCCAAAGCCTAGATATTTTTCTCTTGTTGAAGTAATGTGCACTTGGGAATAGTTTCATTTTAAATGACTGTGTTTTAAATATAATGCTAATACTGTCTAATGGAATTAGAAAAGTTATGCCTTCACTGTCTGTATTAGTTTCCTAGGACTGCTGTAACAAAGTACTATAAACTTGGTGGCTTAAAACAAGAGAAATTTATTCTTTCATAGTTCTGGAAGCTAGAAGTCCAAAATCAAGGTATTGGCAGCACCATGCTGCCTCCAAAGCCTGTAGGAAAGGACCCTTCCTTGCCCCTTCCCACTTCTGGTAGCCCCAGGCATTGTTTGTCTTACAGGAGCATAACTCAGTCTCTGCCTCCTCTTCACAAGGCTGCCATCCCTCTGTGTCCACTCTCCTCTTATAAGGACAACAGTTATGTTGGATTAGGGCCCACCCTAAATGCCCTCATCTTAACTTGATTACATGTGCAAAGATCCTCTTTCCAAATAAGGTGATATCCACAGGTGTTGGGATTAAGACTTCAGCATATCTTGGGGCTTCCCTGGTGGCTCAGTGGTTAAGAATCCGCCTGCCAGTGCAGTGGACACTGGTTCAAGCCCTGGTCCGGGAAGATCCCACATGCCACAGGGCAACTAAGCCCCCGTGTGCCACAAGTACAGAGCCCATGCACCACAACTACTGAGCCTGTGCTCTAGAGCTCATGAGCCACAACTACTGAGCCCACGTGCCACAGCTGCTGAAGCCCGTGTGCCTAGAGCCCGTGCTCCGCAACAAGAGAAACCACCACAATGAGAAGCCCGCACACCTCGATGAAGAGTAGCTCCCTCTCGCCGCAACTAGAGAAAGCCCGCATGCAGGAATGAAGATCCAACGCAGCCAAAATTAATTAATTAATTAATTAATTAATTTTTAAAAAAAGACTTCAACTTATCTTTTAGCGAGACACAATTCAACCCATGACACCATTCTGTACTTTTAAGTATCAAGTGCAGAAATTACAAAACAACCAAAAATAAAGGTAAACCATATCATTTTTTATGGTAGATGATTCCACTCAGAAAATATCTGAATATGGTTAGAATTGAGAAGTTATTTGGATTTAGGGGAATTCTTGATTTTAGCTGAACACAAGAATGTAATAAAGAAGGATTTTACAAGAAAAGAACTCAAAGGAGAGTATTAATGGGGAATATGGTAAGTTGGAAAGAAGCCTTTGAATTGGAAATCAGCAGTTCTGGAATTTAGTTCATTCCTGACCACTAACCAGCTTAGGATCCTTGGACAGCTTGGAATCACTTGCCCCTTTTCTCATTTAATAACATTCTATAACATCTGTGATTTTATTAAAGAGGCTCAGAGAAGGAAAGGGAGGAGCCAGGCAGTGGCCAACAAATGAGATAGAAGACTGTGGTAGAGATTGGGTGTATAAAATGGAAGTGGCGTTGAGCCAGAAGGCAAGTAGAGAATCAGTGAGGGGAATAAGACAGGTGGAATTATGCCTTTTAACCTAAATGGCCCAATCTAAATAATAATATGCAAGTTCTTGAAAGATGGCTTTAAAGTATGCTGTTTCTGTCTAACATATGATCTGCTGAGCTACATGTTGGGGAAGTTTTGGTACTTAACCTCTTTATTTCCCGTAATGATTGTCATGATTTTATTGGTCAGGAAAAAAGAAAACTTAGTAAATTATCTTTATCATATGTGATGGTAATGCTTGGTTTAATTTATTAAACACATACTAAGCTAAGTATTGTGCTACTTGGAGTTTCTTGGGCTGCATATATATGTGGTAATATTTGTATATCTTGTGTTTGTATAGTTACTGTCCTATTTTTAATAACCTAAAGGAATGAAACCCTTACCATTTTCCCAGCTAAAGGTGTTCCTTTAAATGTGTTTCTGAAATGTGTCAAAATTACTGATTCATTTAGGTCTACACGTGAGAAAACTACAGTGATAGCAAACACATCAAAGGAAAAAAGATGGTGTATATGAATTAAGGAAAACAGTTACAGTACTATATACATTGCTGTTTCCTTTGCTTTCAGAGTCTAGTACTGGCATACCTCAGAGATATTATGGTTTTGTTTCCAGACCACCACCGTAAAGTGAATATAGCAATAAAGCAAGAAGTTTTTGGTTTCCCAGTGCATATAAAAGTTATGTTTACGCTATGCTGTTGTCTATTAAGTGTAGAATAACATTATGTCTATTTTTTTTTACATATACATATCTTAAAATACTTTATTGCTAAAAAACGCTAGCTGTCATCTGACAACACAGGGTTGCCACAAACTTTCAATCTGTAAAAAATGCAGTATCTTTGAAGTGCAATAAAATGAGGTGTGCTTGTGTGTATCATTATAAATATCTGCCCCTTTTGAGATCTCAGTCAAAAAATTTGGAAATTTTCATCACTGCTTCACTTAAAGTAATTATCCTTCCTTGTAACCCATTTTTTCTGCTTTCAGAAAGCATTATCTTCCCTGCCAGTGGAGCCTTCTCCATTCCAAGAGAGTGTTGGTTGTGGAGATGCTGCTGATAATAGCTAATATTATTAAGCCAGTCTGCACTGGCGTCTCTTCTGACTGCATTAAGTACATTGCTCATTGATCCTTATTACAAGCATATCCCTACATATAAAGCCTATATTGCTTTACCCATTTTATGATTGAGTCTCAGAGACAGTCAACAGCTTGCTTCAAGGTCACATAGTAGGAAGTGGTGAAACTAGGATTCAAACCTAGGTCTGCTGATTCAGGGGCCCAAGCACTTAACCATTATACTACATATACTGCCTGGCTCTGTTACTCTAATATAAAGGTGACGTGTGCCTTTTGTTACTTCTGGAATTGGATGTTTTGCTTTGGTAGCCCCCAAGAAATTTTGAATAGCCTAAAATATGGAACGTAAGGGAGTTTAGCAACAGCCTGTCATACCAGCCTAATGATCTTTCAGAATGAAAGAGCCCTCAGATGCCTCACTTCTACCTCACACTGGGCTCTGTTAAGAGGGGTGGACCCGGGGCTTCCCTGGTGGCGCAGTGGTTGAGAGTCCGCCTGCCGATGAAGGGGACGCGGGCTCGTGCCCTGGTCCGGGAGGGTCCCACATGCCGCAGAGCGGCTGGGCCCGTGAGCCATGGCCGCTGAGCCTGAGCGTCCGGAGCCTGTGCTCCGCAACAGGAGAGGCCACAACAGTGAGAGGCCCACATACCGGAAAAAAAAAAAAAGAGGGATGGACCCAAAAGAAGATAGGATAATAATTTGGGAAGCAAGATACATTCTCAGGCGCCATCTTGCTTCATGAAGAAAAGATTGAGATCAAATAGCCTAACCCCGAAGTAGTGTCATCGTTATATGTTGGTAAGAGTACACTTTTGGGTTAATGGCAGGGTTAGGATTAGAACCCAGGTCTCCTTATTCCTGGCACCACGTTCATGGTGTCTCATTCATAAAAACTGTGGAAAGGTCTGGAAAATCTTCAGTACCAGCATTCTTTTACATATTTGGAAAAGGATCACTATGCAGTAAAGTGAAAGAATTGTGGATTTTTTAAAAGCTTTATTTGATTGAACTCTTTTATTTAAATAGGTTGTTTGAACTTTAATGAAGACAGTAAAGGAGGATGATTCACTAGAAAGGCGGCCCCTCCTGTAGAAATGCAAGCGTTTATGCTAAAGTCTTGGGTAGGAAGGCTGTAGAGAGAATTTAATATGCTGCTTACAAGATGGAGGTAAATAGCTAATGACTGAAAATTTTACCTTACTTACCTTAGTTAATTTACAGGGTTTCACCTTCTAGTGAAGAGCTATCCCTGCTTTTATAAACACTGAACTGAAAATGTGCTAAGAGTTGTTGACCATTATGGGGATTCAGACTTTACAGATGATTGTACTGGATACAGTGTTCTATTTTTCAGAAGTGAATGACTAGTCATCAGTTTATTCATTTTTTTCTTATGTTTATAAATTATCCTAATTTTTTGAATCAATTTGATATGAGTAGACTATTAATTTAAATGGTTTTTATTTCCTTTTGATAGCATTAGAGTGCTCATTCATTCATTTGGCAAATATTTATGGGATCCCCCTACTATATATGAGACACTGTCCTGTTCATTGGGAGTTTAGCAGTGAACAAAATAACAAAAATCCCTGCTTTCAACATGAGGACGCAAACAAAAAAACTTAATATGTAAAATAAGTAACCTGTCAGAAAGCGATAAGGTTTGTGAAGAAAAATAAAGGAAGGGAAAGGAAGTAAGGAGTGCTTAGAAGGGAAGATTTCAATTTTCAAATGCCATATTTTATTGCTTTTAATCTTATATATAATCTCCCCATTTCCACACAGAGCCCCAAGCATTACATTTTCAGCTAGATTGTAGTCTGAAAGAGATAGATGTCAGAACTAATTACAGGGTAAAGGGATTTATAACCGTGCCTGTACAAATGGTTGATCAACTGTAAGAATTTCATAGACTACTTACAAAGCAAAAGCAAATAAGCAGTCTTTAGCATTTCAGCAAATGTGGTCATCTTTGGTAAAATTATGCTTAGAAATGAGGTTTAATTATGCAAAGAATAAATTAATTACTTAACAAGACCAGGAATATGTGGACTTCATAGTAATTTTCTTAAGTAGATGCTCATTTCCCTGTTTTGAAAATAAAATTAAACTGGGCGTTTTGTCTCACAGAGTGAGATGCTAGTTATATCCTGTAAATTAATATTTATCCTTATCTTCTGTGCTTTTCCACTTTGCCTGCCAGGAGAAATGTTCATCCATGTGTATTCTGCTCCTTCCTTTATTCATTATATAAGTTTATCAGCTGGTGTTTATAATCTATTTCATATTTTTGCTATTTATTTGAACCACCTTGCCCAGTAACCCTAATTTTTTAAATCCCTGAACAAATTTTACTATCTTACACTGACTGTTTTTTGCTACAAGGCTGTTTCCAAGGCCTCCAGGTCTTTGTACATTGTGTTACTTATATTTTACCCTTCCTTTTTATTTATTATATAAGTTCATCAGCTGGTATTTATATTTTGCTTCAGAGCTGTTAAAAAAATATTCATGACACTTGTTGAAGATGGTAAGACAGACTTTATTCAAGGCAGAGGGGCACCTTTATTCAAGGTGTAGGGACCACCGCAATGGGGTCTTGCAGTGGAGAGGGAGATTAGAGGCTTCTCTGAATACTGCATGGACAAGTGGGAATTTATCACCAAGGAGCAGAGTGGAGGTCAGCGGATAGAAAATTACTAAGAGGAAACATCATGGGTATGGGGGATTCTGACTAAACTGACCTACCAGGATTCTTGTGGAAGGCAGGCCTAGGTGATTAGACATCACCTGGGGGATGGTGGAGAATTCAGAACCTGATCAGATATCCAGAATGATCATATAATGAGAGGGGAGATGGTTTCTGCTAAACTGACTTAGCTAGGTTCTTGCTAAAAGTGAATTTTACAAAGAAGTGCACAAATGGGCTTAGGAAGGGTTAGGAGTCTGACTAAAGTTTGGTCAAGCAGAGAATCTTTGTCAGTGTCTTGATACGCTTTTTTTCTGGATCTTCCTTTTCAGTCACCCAATTCTCTTTGTATCCTTTTTACAGTCTTTTATTGATCTTTTGCTTTAGGGACATTTCCAAGGATTCTACTTCAAAGATCTGTCACTAGATCTTTGTACCTTTTTTTCCTGCTATAAACCTATTCTTTAGAAAAAAACAAACAAACACTATTTTAAGAGGGGTTACCTTCCTTTGCTACCATTTTTATAATAATTATTCAGTGTTCCTCTAAATAGCAGACTGAAACGAGATGATTCGTCAGTTTGAAACCAAAGCCATGCATAAGTTATTTAAAAAGCAACAAAAGAAGCAGCATTCTCATTTTAAGCTTTTTGTAAATTGGATACTTCATTAATAAGAAAATTTTAAATTGTGGATTGTCAGTAATGCAATATGACTTTCGCTGAATGGCAAAAGTATAAATTCATTTCTTAACTCGTGTATAGCTCTGTGCTGTCAGGGATATACTCAACAGTAAATATTTCTAGAATAGTACAATGAATACAGTCATGGGGATGATAAGTCAAGACCTGAGAAATCTTTTTAAATAGTTTGATATATGAAGGAAACATAGGCAGAACACTCTTTGACATAAATAGCAATATTTTTTAGATCTGTCTCCTCGAGCAAAGGAAATAAAAGCGAAAATAAATAAATAAGACCTAATTAAACTTAAAAACTTTTGCATAGCAAAGGAAATCATCAACAAAACCAAAAGACAAGCTACTGAATGGGAGAAAATATTTGCAAATGATATGACCAATAAGGAATTAATATCCAACACAAATAAACAGCTCATACAACTCAACATCAAAAAAACAAACAACGCAATTAAAAAATGGACAGGGCTTCCCTGGTGGCGCAGTGGTTGAGAGTCCGCCTGCTGATGCAGGGAACGCGGGTTCGTGCCCCGGTACGGGGGGATCCCACGTGCTGCGGAGAGGCTGGGCCCGTGGGCCGTGGCCGCTGGGCCTGCATGTCCGGAGCCTGTGCTCCACAGCGGGAGAGGCCACAGCGGTGAGAGGCCCGCGTACCGCAAAAAAAAAAAAAAAATGGGCAGAAGACCTGAATAGACATTTTTCCAAAGAAGACATACACAGATGGCCAACAGGCACAGGAAAGATGCTCAACATCATTAATCATCAAAGAAGTGCAAATTAAAACCAGAGAGGTATCAGTTCACACCTGTCAAAATGGCTGTTATCAAGAGGACCACAAATAACAAACGTTGGTGAGGATGTGGAGAAAATGGAACCCTCATGCACTATTGGTGGGAACGTAATCAGTGAGGTCACTAAGGAAAACAGTATGGAGGTTTCTTAAAAAACTAAAAATAGAACTATTTTATAGTTCTACTGCTATATTTTATAGCATTTCCACTTCTGGGTATTTACCTGAAAAAACAGAAAACACGAATTCGAAAAGATACATGCACCCCAATTTATTTATTTTTGTTTGCATCGGGTCTTAGTTGTGGCATGCGGGATCTTTTGTTATGGTGTGCATGCTTCTCTCTAGTTGTGGCGCACAACTATAAAAATAAATAAATGTTCATAGCAGCATTATTTATAATTGCCAAGATATGAAAGCAACCTAAGTGTCCATCAACAGATGAGGATACAGAAGATGTGATGTGTGTGTGTACACACACACACACACACACACACACACAATGGAATATTACTCAGCCATAAAAAAGAATGAAAGGGCTTCCCTGGTGGTGCAGTGGTTGAGAGTCCACCTGCCTATGCAGGGGACACGGGGTCGTGCCCCGGTCTGGGAAGATCCCACATGCCACGGAGCAGCTGGACCCGTGAGCCATGGCCACTGAGCCTGCGTGTCTGGAGCCTGTGCTCCATGGCGGGAGAGGCCACAACAGTGAGAGGCCCGCATACCGCAAAAAAAAAAAAAAGAATGGCAATTTGCAACAACATGGATGGACATGGAGGGTATTATGCTAAGTGAAATAAGTCAGAGAAAGACAAATAATGATATCACTTATATGTGGAATCTAAAAAATAAAACAAATTAGTGAACATAACAAAACAGAAACAGATTCACAGATACAGAGAACAAACTAGTGGTTACCAGTGGGGAGAGCAAAGCAGGGAGGGACAAGATAGGAGGAGGGAATTAAGAAGTACAAACTACTATGCACAAAATAAATGTGCTACAAGGATAATACTGTACAACACAGGAAATGTACCCAATATTTTATAATAACTGTAAATGGAATATGATATGACCTTTAAAAATTGTGACTCACTTTGGGACTTCCCTGGTGGTCCAGTGGCTAAGAATCTGCCTTCCAATTCAGGGGACATTGGTTCGATTCCTGGTCCGGGAACTAAGATCCCACGTGCCGCAGGGGAACTAAGCCCGCGCGCCACAACTAGAGAGAAGCACGCACGCCACGACGAAAGATCCCGCATGCCACAACTAAGACCCGATGCAAACTAAACTAAATAAATAAAATTTTTTAACTAAAAAAAATAATAAAAATTGTGAATCACTTTGTTGTATACCTGAAACTTGTATAATATTGTATATCAACTATACCTCAATAAAAAATTAATTGTAAATAAAAATAAAACCACCTATAATGCCATCACCATGAGATGTTAACATTTGGTTTTATGCCCTTCCATTGCATGGATCCTGATATGTGTGCATGTCCATACTTGTTTTGTTTTTTACAAAAGTAGAAAATGCTTACACAGTGTTGTATCCTGCTTTTTCATTCATTATTGTATCATGAGTACTCTCCCATATTATTGATATTCCTAGTAACTTAATTTTTTTAAATGACTATATGATGTTTCATTATATAGCACCTCCTACTGTTGAACATTTGGGTTGCTTTGAGCACATTTACTTGATTCTAAGTAACTGTTGGTTGTAAGATCTGCTATTAATTCAAAAGCTTTTTGGAAAAATTATACTTTAAACATGTATATGAAATAGTAGATTCATCCTAGTTTCAGGAACATTTAAAAACCAAAATGTGAGTCTTAGAATAATGGAAACACAGAATTGGTTATTGCATATATGCTGTGATGAACGTCTATAAACCTAAATATTAGACTGTGTCTCTGATTACATTTATTTAGGGTATATGTATAGAAGGGGCAGGTGATGTAGTTGACTCTGCAAATAAAATGGCTGAAAGACATGATACCAACCCTTCAAGCGTTTATAGTAGAGAGGATTGTATAGAAAATAGAGATAAGTAATTATAACACACTGTGATAAATGCTACAATTGGAGAGTATAAGAGGGGTAGCTAATTTAGATTTGGAAGAACCATAGAAGACTTCCTGTGTAGCATCTAAAGCTGTCTGAGAGATGAATAGAAGTTGGGAGAAAACTTCATCTTCAGAGGCTCAAAGGTGAGAGAGCTTATCCTATTGGAAGCACTGAGGTAGTTGAAGACAACTGGAGTTTTAAGGTAGAAAGGATGATCAGCAGAGAGTTTAAGTAAGCTAAGAATTGAAGAATAGCCATTGGATTGGCAGTGAGGGCTATAAATGGCTTCAAGAGCATTTTCAGGGGAAGAAGCTGATTTGAGATGAACAAAATATCCAAAGATAAATAAGTAGAGGCCTTACATCTAAACTTTTCTTAAGAATGTTTACATGAGAAGAGTGAGGAAACAGTTTTAAATGTAACTATCGCATGTCAGCATACTTGTAAGCTGAAGGGCAATACTCAGTTGAGAGAGAAAAATTGGAGATATGGCACAGGAGGTTTCTAATGGAGCAGATTGGAGGAGGCAAGAGAGAACTGGTCAGGGATCCTGGTGGAAGCAATAGTTGTGGCCAATATACATTATACTTTGGGATTAGAAGAAAGATGAGGGGTTTGCGTGTGTGCGTCATTGAAGTAGAGAGTAGGAAGAGGGAGGCAAGGCTGGGTCATCAGTTGAGTGGAGGCTCTTGAGGATAAAGTGAGAGGTTTGGGAATGGCGAGTGAGGGAAAGTTGATAAAGAGCAGGTAAAGTGGTTCATGGTAGACATGAGGGAGATCAATAACTAATTTGCATGGATATTTTAAAAGGAAGTGAGAGGGTAGTGCCTATCCAGGTTTGGGGTTCTGTTGGGCAGATAAGGTGGAAAAGAGAAGATCATTACAGCTACTGTGCATTTTTTAACCTTGGTTTCAACAAAGCATTGATTGTGGTGATGATTGCATATCTCTATGAATATACTAAAAACCATTGAATTGGTTACTTTAAATGGGTGAATTGTATGTATCTAAATGACATCTCAATAAAGCTGCTATATATTTTTAAAAAGAATTGATTGAAAAATAAGTATTGTTGGTCTTCGGTTTTCAACAGTACACTCTTCCTATTTTAAAGACAAGTGATCACATTTTTTTTTGTTGCGTTGTTTCTTTTAACCTACCCCTTCTGTTCTTTCAGTCGCTGGGTAAGTCGGAGTGCCACTGCACAGCGCCGGAAAGACCGCCTTCGCCAACATTCCGAGCACGTTGGGCTGGACAACGACTTGAGGGAGGTATGTGGGCTGCCCTCCCGGGATGCCTTGATGCAAGAACTGTGAACTAGGCTTACTTAGCCCAGCAGGTGTCATTGTGTAGGTTCTTTTGTGTTCTTCTAAAAGAATCGGTTCAATTTTGTTTTAAAATAGTAATCCTTTTATACTGACATAGCTGAAAGCACCTTTTTTTCCATTTTTTGTAATTTTAATACATCTAAAATAAGGCTGTAAAACAAGTCGCCCTGTGTACCACATCAAGTAAAGGCTAAGCTTAGGATACATTTTTGGTCAGTGTGTCTCCCACAGGGAAAAAAAAGCTATAAGAAGCGTAGACTTTCTAAGTTTCAAGCATAATTTAAACTTAGTAAGTAAAGATACATTTGCCTGTGCTTTGTCCTTGGCTTGCTGACACCATTTTTAGGAGTGTTTTTAAATTATTTTAAATTGAGATCTTTATGCTTTATTCGTACTACTTGAAAACAAAACAGTAATTACACATTTGAATAATGATAATGATAAGTAAGTTTTTATTTTTTCTTGTGATCAAAAGAAAATACAGTCAGAAGATCCGTTAACTATTTTCTAAACTCAGATGGGTAGAAATAAAGCAGAAAACAGCATTCCAAATATATATATTGCTCTTTGTTGATGTGTTCATGTATATATATATGATTTTAAACATTTTCTTAAGAACTGACGCATAGCCTGTCTACTGCTTTTCTTTTGTGCTGCTGTATTTCTTCTCTCCCTTCCCTTCTGCTGTGACTTTATCATATGCATGCTTGTTTTGCTGTCTCTTTCTCCCTGTCCTTTTCTTTTTTTGCTTTTCTGTCATTGGCACTTCTCCATCCTCTTAGCCTTCCGGGGAACTTGTGGTCTGTCAGAACTCCATGGCATTCTGGGAGTGGGATCAGGGTCCACCTCCTCCTGCACGGCTTCCTAAAAAATCCTTCTCTGAGTGCTGCCTGGTATGTTCTATGCCTGAAAGTGCTTTGCAGATGTTCCTGAACCTTGTCTTTGGTGTTCCTCGAATCATCCACGTGTATGAGTGCACATAGCTCTAGAATGCCTCGCATCACCTTGTGACGTGAACTGTTAGCTCTCCACTTCCTTTTGTGATTGGTACCTTTTCATGGTGGTGTGCGCTAACAAGAGTAATTCTATACCATTGGCAGATAAAACTGATTATTTAAATTCCCTATCAGTGGTGTTTTTGAGGGGGAAAGGGGGGACTAGATTTAACACAATTGTTTTTCTTCCAAAGGGGAAATACATTAAATATTCAAATTTTATTTAAGCATTTTGCAAAAGTGCAGAAGTGATTCATTTTCAAACAGCTTTTCTTTTGCCGAGTTTTATCTCCACAGTGTTTTTGTTTTTTTCTTTTGTGGTACACGGGCCTCTCACCGTTGTGGCCTCTCCCATTGCGGAGCACAGGCTCAGCGGCCATGGCTCACGGGCCCAGCCACTCCGCGGCATGTGGAATCTTCCCGGACCGGGGCTCAAACCCATGTCCCCTGCATCGGCAGGCGGACTCTTAACCACTGAGCCACCAGGGAAGCCCCTCCACAGTGTTTTAATTTACCTTCCTTATTCCTGGTCTGTATTTTATATGGTCAGAAAATCAGATCATCAATATAGAATCTTAGTGCTAAGAGGAACATTTGAGGTAACTTTGTCCAACTTGACATGATTTAACTGAAGTCTGAGAGGCTTGCCTAAAGTCAAATGGACACACAAAGTCAGGCCTAGGCCCACAGGCCAGGCCTCCTTACTCCAAGCCAGTGCTCTTCCCAGTAACCCTGCACACTGAGTTGCACTGAACAGCTACTCACCTGAGGGCCAGAGTTACTTAGGACTCCTGGTTGTATTTTTTCCCGTAACGACATATTAATATAAATTTACTTAACTTTACAGTGGTCTGCTCTTCACAAGCTCCATGCTGGTTAGAGGCACAGTGTGGTTATTAGAAAATTCAGGGAAAGCCTGTACTAAAGAGCAGTTATTTCAGTGTTTACTGAATAATAGGATATATTTTCCTAGGTAGCTCCTACTGGTTTGCTTTTGGCTTAGGCAACAACGACGAAGAGCATCGTAAAAATCTCAGCAGAAACCTGGGGTGACTTCCCTCTGTCGGGAAATCGACTTTATTATAAAACCAGTCCTTGTGAAAGATTTCTCTTTCTTCTCAGTTTTTTATCTTAAAGTACACCTTTTCTTCCAGCGACCCCAAAGAAAATTACATTCTTATCATCACTTGTTTACTGTAAAGGCACTGCTCTATTTTTGTAGTATACAGGGGCAGCCTCACTGCTTGCTGTGAGGAAGGGCCTTGAGCCACCCCTGTATCCATTCTGTGCATGCCTGTGGAACGTTGCTTATTTTGTGGCTTCAGCAAAGGTGCTCAGAAGGAGAGTTTGCACGTGGCCCTGTGGAATTCACTGTTGGCTAATACTACATCTGCCCTGTATGTGCAGGGTGATTGGTGAATATGGCCACTAAAGGACAGCCCCATTCTAGCTTGCTGTCATTTATAAAATAGAACATAAACTTTAAACAGTGCTTAATTTTTAATCCAATTACTGACTTTAAAAAATCTAATTATGCATATTTTTCAGAGAAAAGAAAAATGCCTGTGGCTTCTTCCTAGCCTCTTGCCTGACCATGTACCTCACTTCTTTCCTTGTAGCCAGTGTATTTCTTCCTAAGCCAAGTTTAAGACTTAACCCTTCTTGAGAATTGAGTGTTGTAGTGGGTCTCTCTGCATTTGCACAAGTCCTAAAGACGGAGGAATTGAGGCTGGGGGAGAAACAGAACTCTTTTAACATTTAACAGTTAACATTTGTTTTTACCAACTATTTATCTCTAATTTGTAATATTCCAGTTAACATTAGTACAACCTGAAATGATAGGAAATGCAGGTATTATAATCTCATATATGATCCCTGTCTTATATCTCAGGTTTGTTTTTCTGAAACTTTTCATTTCTTGATTTTATTTATGTGAACATTAACCTTCAGGATGTTTTGCTAGACCTTGTTACAGTAATTTCCCTAGTGGTGATAATTGACTTTCATTGTCAATTTTTCCTCTTTCTTTGACCCTCTAAAAAAGATTTGAAGCAGAAAGAAGTATACACAGCTGTTATAGAAACTAAATTCTTGCAGAGTTCATTTCAGTTTTTAATCTGTTCTTAAAATAATTACACTGGAAAAGAGATTATTTTGTTAATGCTGCCTTTCGTCAGGAGGGCTGGTAGAAGTAGAAGGTAAATGGATTCGTTGAATCCCTAGTTGATGAGATTTTTAACGAATTGTACTAGATTTAGCAGGTTATTTTTCTTCCAAGGGGGAATGTATTAAATGTGCAAACTCTCTTTTATTTAAAGAATGCAAAGGATTTTACACATCTTTTTCTTATAATATCAAATTTCCCCTTAAGATAGAAAAGATAGACTTCACATATGTATCTGTGGGAGGATGTGCTGGCTTGCAATCTCTCTCTCTCCAATAAACTGCTGGTTTTACTGTATAATTTAGAGCAATTATTCTCTAAATATGGACCTAAGAAGATACTTAGACTTTTTGGAGATTCTGCCCTGTGGTCCTGACAAACATAAGGTATCTGATGAGCTTTTGCAGGTACCACAGAAAGAAGAGAGACGACAGCTGTCCTGCGCTAATTATGTGTAGTGATTTTTTTTTTTTTTCCCCCCTGGAAGTTCATTAATCAAAGCTCAAGAGCAGTGGTCTGAGTTTCTGTGGTCCTCTCTGAGCCATCGATGTCTCCTAAAATGATATTTCTGCTTTCTTTTGACTGTGGAACAAGGCAAAGGAGGGATGTAGCAAAATGTCTTGGAAACAAGAGGCCTCCTCCTGCATTTGGAGCACATACTTTTCAGAGTGATCTCATAGCTTTCTGTGAGGCAGGTGGGCTTGTTTTATGCCCATTTTATGAATAAGCAGATATGCCTGAGGTCATAAAATTGGTTGCAGCCATTTTCCAGAGCTCCTGATTTTACTGTTGTGACTTGATTAGAGCAAAGGGTTGGGTTGGACAGCACTGCCCAAGAGGTTAGAAGCATGTCAAGGCTCTTGTTTTGTGGGGAGATGAGTGGAGGAAACCAGTGATCTGAGAATCACTGGGTTCCTGGAGAGCCTTGGATTTGTTATTCAGACATGCAAATGTTTCCATCCCAGCCATGATCCTGACTAATCACACCCCTGGGTATTCCCAATAAAAAGACTGAACTAGATGAAACTCCATCTCATTTTGAATGAGCTTTTACTTGGTGTGGCTTCTGTCACTCTCCTTTTCACGGGGTAACAGTAGAGGGGGTGGGAATCCCTTCTGCCTTTCAGTGTGCTAAACCTTGAACTGCTGTTGCACGTATACACTTATGGCCTTTTTTTGCATCTTGTTGTTCCCGCACTTGTTTGTAAGGTTAAGTAGGTCAGAAGAATATCTGATGTTTATGCATTAAAAATACTCTTTAATTTTTAGAAATACATGCAAGAGGCACGAAGTTTAGGAAAAAACCTGAGGCAACCCAAATTGTCAGACCTCTCTCCTGCAGTGATTGCACAAACCAACTGGAAATTTGTAGAAGGCTTATTAAAAGAATGTAGAATGAAGGTATGTATTACTCACTGTGCAGGACAGTGTACATTCATGTTCAATCCATGTATGAAGCTAAGATGAGCTGAGCCAACCCCCACTTGAGCCTGTAGCTTCCCTAGAAGGACACTTTTACTGGGGCATAAACCTCATGTGCTCTTTACTGAGGGCATGAACCTCGATGGGTTCTGTTACCCACAGAATCAGTGACATGGGAGCCCTGCATGGTTTTTCTCACCTTTCAGCCATTGCTATCTTCCTCTCCAACATGACAGATATTAAACCAGTCAGAAGTTGTGTCAGGGATGTCGTCATCTTATGTGAAAGGCAACACATTTTTTTGTATGTGTTTATACGTGTCTCTGTGTGCACCTGTGTAGAACCTTATCTGTGCTCATATGTGTGTGCGTATATCCATAAAGAAGAAGACCTTAGCTGTGTTGTAGGTTTGTGTATATTACACATGAGTCTCCTCTCAGACATCTGTGTTTATCAGAGGTAGCAATACAAATTGACAAAACTCAGAACATCATTTTAGCCAATAACTTCATTCATTTATTTGACAGTCATTTCTTGAGTACCTTCTCTGTATTCAGTAAATGCACTATTTTAGCATCAGCTTACAATGCTGAATCACACAGACAAGGTCCTTGCCTAGAGGAACTAGATTCTCTCTCACTTTACATTTTATGAGGGCAGCTAAGTCTGCTGTAACTTAACTTACTTGAAACTGACTTCCATTTCCTTTCCATTTTCTGGTACATACTCATAGCAGAGAAGAGATGAAAGAGAAAAAGAGGAAGGAAAAAAAGAAGTCTGCTTCACTCACAAATTAGACAGCTCTGAAAAAATTTAGAGCTGCCTGTTTGTATTGTGGGTTTTGCCTAAATGCAATCAGAACTAAGTGTGAATACCTTTAGTATGCTAAGATGAAGTGTGAGTTGTGGCAGGTTGGGGTTTCAGATTCTACAGTGTATTTTCTAGGCCTGGTGTAATCTCCCAATGTTATTCAAGCAAGTAATCTGAAAATTGTTGTACATAAGCATTTACATGAGGGTACTTTAAAATAGCATCAGAGTCTCTCTTTAGTGACTCTTTCTCTGACAAAATAGTAAAAGTATACATAATATTACTTGTTAGTTGACCACAGAGATTAAGACACTTTTCCCAAGGTGATTCAAAATCTGCAGTTAGAAGTATAATGAAGGGGAACCCAGATCTCCTGATCCAGGAATTGACTTGATGGCTTTTGGGCTCACTGCTGGGGTTAACACTTGCGACCACATGTGATGTTTTCAGACAAAACGCATGTTGGTGGAAAAGATGGGACACGAAGCAGTGGAACTGGGCCATGGGGAAGCAAACATAACCGGCTTGGAGGAGAACACCCTGATCGCCAGCCTCTGTGACCTGCTGGAAAGGATATGGAGCCATGGCTTGCAGGTCAAGCAGGTAACAGTCTCAGGAGGCCCTGGTGACAGGGCGAGTTAGGAGCTCTGTTAAGCAAAGTAACAAAAAGAAAAAGATATTATAAAAATTCAAGGTTATGTCCCTTTGTCACAGGATGACTAGAAATACGCCACAGGCATTTTAATTCCAGAAAAAGAAAATATAACCCATGATTAGCAGGCAGTTTGGGGCTCTTTTCTGGTAAACAGGAAAAGATAAAACAACACATTCACTGTGGAGGCTGTATCCCCTGTAGATTCCATTAAGTATCTGCTTTCATCGCTGTCCAAGAAAAAAATCTATTCGCCAGAATTAACAGTTCTTTGCCATTTTAAGTTATCTGGTTATTCAAGGCAGAAACACAGATGATTTCTTTGCTTTTGTCCCTCATTTCCCTTTCTGTTTTTTTTTTTCTGTTCATCTTCCTCTCTTTGTCCCCTCTTCTCTTTCTCCTCTTGCCCCAGTTTTCTTCCCTCATTGCTACTGCATACATCCAAACATATTTTGCATACAGAAGTACATTCTGTGCTGCTGGAGCCTTTAATTCTGTGCTTGCTTGTGTGGCCAATGTAGACAGCCCTAGTTACATACAACTAAGTAACAACTGAGCTGAAGTCAGGAATTTCCTTGCCTGCCCTTCCGCCCTTTGCTTAGCTGCCCTTCCCCAGGCTGTTGCCAGTCTTGTCAGTGAGGCAAAGGACGACCCTCACTACACATGGAGTGGGGTGCTCAGAATGTCACACAGCTAGGAATGGATGAGCTTGGGTCTCCCAGCTTCAAAAAATAGGCATTTCAGTGTGAATAGTTTTGATAAGTTATTTTTTGATGAATCATTTCTTATAAAATGAAAAACTTTATATGCCTTGTACTTTCAGGGGAAGTCAGCTTTGTGGTCACATTTAATTCAGTTTCAGGACAGAGAAGAGAAACAAGAGCACCTTGCAGAATCACCAGGTGAGAATTCATTGGCTTGATTGTTTCTACAGCACTGGCAGCAGTGAACCATGTGAAAAATCAGCACCTGTGGCTTTGTCTCCACCTCTCTCAAGCTGACGCTCATCCCATCTTGGGGTAAAGTAGAAGGAGCAATATTACGTACTAGCTATGAGACCTGGGAAAAGTCCCTTGACCTTTCTGATCTTCAGCTTCCTCATCCACAAGATAGGGAAACTAATATTAGGCATGCCAAGGCTGTAGTGTTGATCCAATCAGAAAACATTTGAAAACGTCTATTGAGTTGTACTCATAGATCATACAAGTAGTATACCTTACTCTCAGCAGTATTAGGGTACGGTGTATACTGGTTTTTTCCTTAAATAAAAGTTTATTCACATCGTTAATAATCTTTCAGAGGAGAAAACATGTATATATGTTTCAAAAGTATTCAGAAATCAGATTTCTTCTTCAGTTTATAACAAGACACCTCATGTTACAGTATCGTGAGTCATTAGCTAATAATGGTAAAATAACCATCTATTTCACAAAAAGTAGAAGTAACAGTGGAAAGCCAGTAGAAGTAAAATGTTTTATACTGAGTCAGCTATTTGGGAACATTTTCTAAAATTATTGATTACTTTAGACATAGAAAAATGTGGGAAAAAAAGTTTTATTTTTTTAATAACTCATAAGCCAACCACCAGCGTAAGAAATAAAGCATTGCAAATATGATTGAACCACCCTATTTCCATTCCCCTCACTGCCCCTAGAGGGCAATACTACCCTAAATGTGGTGTTTATCGTTGGAAACCTAGTTTTTCAATGTATCCAATAAAACAGCTAGGAATGTGAATTTGATACAACATTGCCCTGGAGCCCCTCTAAACAGAATGTCAAGGTTCTGATGTCCCAGGATGTAACTGTATTTATAAAGATTTAAATCGAGTTTAAAAGCGTTCTCTAGTGTCCATCTATCTCTGTTGTCCATTTTTCTATTGACAAAGTAAAAGTGCATTGGCATATTCCCTGAAACTATCTCTAACGTTCACCCACGTTCATAGAAGATTTAGCTGTTCAGATGTAAGGCCATAACCAAGGTAGTTTACCCTAATTAGAATAAATAAATTCCTAGGAAGAAATAACCATTTGTAGGATGAAATGTTGCAAAGCCAAGCTCAGTTAAGCAGGGAGGTGGAAGCATTTGACTCTTGTGCTGAACAGGCATGTGAGAATGTCCAGCTGTTAAAGTGAGCAGCTACCAGGCAACACCAGCAAGTTCATGGCTTTGAATGGTCAAATTGTGGGTGGTTGAGCTAGAGACCAGAGACTCAGCTGTTTGCAGGGCCTTTCAGTCAGTCAGTAATGACACCAGTAAAACTCTGAAGTCAAGGCTCAGAAATATGGAATGTGTCAAAGCCTCATGCAGTCCCTGTGCTGCACTGCCAGGTGTCAATGAAGGGCTGGAGATCTAAGAACGAACATAAGCTAAATATTGTACTGATCCTAAGTAGGATTAATGTAAGCTGTGTAGCTTTTGAAATCAAATTTATTGTCTGTTTGAAGGGGTGGGTTTGATAAATATTGCTCTAACACTTCTGATAATTCAGCCCACAAAGTTAGGACTTAAAAAGATGACAGTGTGAAATGTGTTCGAAAAAATCAGTTTAAAAGTAAAATCATTCATTGTTGAGAAACAGTGTGTTCTAATTATTTAGAAATTAGCAGTTACTGACTTTAATGATTTTAAATCTGGGTATTTGTTTTTTTCCCAAAAAAATACTTTTTGTTTGCCAACTACTTAGCTTCCTAATTAATGGCAGTAAACAGTCTGCATCTTCATATTAAGGAAAGATCCTCCAAGTCCTTAGAGATTCACAGTGGGTTTGAAGACAGCTCTTATTAGCATCGAGCCAGGATGAGATTAGGTGATGGTCATTACTGTTCTTTCAGAAGCAGCACTAAACAGGAATCAGACATTTTAAGGGTTGCAGAAGAATGGAAAAGATCTCTTAGTAAGAGGACCGTAGCAGGGTAGACTGTCTTGAAATTTTTTTAATAGATTTTATTTTTATAGCAGGTTTAGATTCATGGCAATATTCAAGAGATGGTTCAGAGATTTCCCCTGTAGCCTCTGCCCCTACACATGCATAGCCTCCCTCGTTATCATCATCCTCCACCAGAGTAGTACGTTGCTTACAGTTGATGAACATACATTGACATATAGTCACCCTAAGCCCATAGTTTATTTACATTAGGATTCACTCTTGGTGTGTTGTGCAGACTGTGGGTTTAGACAAATACATGTTAATGACATGGACCTACCATTGTGGTATCATATAGAGTACCTTCACTGTCCTAATAATGGTGTGTTCCTCCTATTTATCCCTCCCTCTCCTCTAACCCCTGTCAACCACTGATCTTTTTAACTGTCTCCATAGTCTTGCCTTATCCAGAATGTCATATAGTTGAAGTCATATAGTATGAAGCCTTTTCAGATTGGCTTCTTTCACTTAGTAACGTACATTTAAGTTTCCTCCATGTCTTTTAAAACTGTCTTAATTTTGACCTAGTCAAATTTTGACCAAGTCACTGTACCTAGTAGTTAAAAGTCCCATTTTAGAGAAAAGATCTCAGAATGCAATTGATTCTAGAAAGAGGACTGTTGTTGACATATCACCCCAAAGTTTCTACCCTTAAGAATGTTGACCAGCTTAGACATAGGGGGTGGGGTAGGGTGCAGAAGGGAGTGGAAATACCATTTTAAACAGTTATTCTGGATCTAGCCAAGAATTTGGAGTCACTCTTTAAACGTCTTTATCTTCATCAAAGTTTTCTTTAGTTACTTACCTGCCTGTAGACTATAAATGGCTCTATAAAAATAATATATGCAATCTGCGCTCTACAAACTTGCTGTCTATGCAGTAACATTGATTCAGGCAGAATACAAAGGAATTCCTATGGCTAAGTATTAAATCCATGAGTGTTTATATTGAAGGAGAAAGTAGCCTATTGCATTTGAGTATAGTGAATTAAGAAATACTAATAGAGAGAGTCCCTGGTGGCCTAATGGTTAGGATTCAGGGCTTTCCCTGCTGTGGCCCAGGTTCAATCCCTGGTTGGGGAACTGAGATCCTGCAAGTCATGCAGTGTGGCAAAAAAAAAAAAAAAAATATATATATATATATATACACACACATATATATACACACACTAATAGAAATACACATTTTTAAATAGTTCATAAATTTCTCTTCTGGCTAGAGTAGACTTCATGGAAACTTCTTAGATTTTAGATCTCTAGATAAAAAGTATGGCCTTACTCCTTTATTCCTAATCTGGATTTTTGTTCACAGGCTTCTAAACTTTCCTCCAAAGTTACTAATAAAATACTGTATTAATTTCCTGGGGCTACCATTATACAGGACCATAAACTGGGTGGCTTAAACAACAGGCATTTATGATAGAGGTACTGGGCATTAGGACTTCAGCATTTTTTTGTTGACAGTTAATCCGATGTTATCATCCAACTATCCCATTAGCAGATTTTTCATAAATCTCTATCTCCATCCCTAGTTCCTAGACGTCCATAGCCCACTGGGACCTCAAACTCAACACATCCTGAAACAAACTCATTATCTTAGCACCTCTCCCTCCTGTCCCAGTCAGGCTTTCTCCCTTCTTCTCTCCATTTCACTTAATGACATCAGTACCCTCTTGTCGGTCAAACTATAAGCCAGAAAGTCATCCTTAATGTAACAGCCCACTGGACGTGACATCAGAACACTCTGCCCCTTTTAATTAATGGATATGATTGGGCAGGTTTCTTAACCTCTTTGAGCCTCAGTTTCTTCATTTGCAAAATTAAGGTTAAAAAATGTTAAGGAAAGTTTTAACTATGGGATAGTATATATTAATACAGTTTATATTCATACTTAATATTGTTTGTGACTCTTGAGTCCTGCTTACCCTTAATCCAGTCATTTAAGTCCACTGCATATTTCTCCTCTTCATTCTCATTGGCTGACACTGTCTTAGTTCATCCACAGGCTGGCCTTTGGAACAACTTCTAGCTCATCTCCCTTATAGCCCTTATACCATCACACTATCACTCTAGTTAACTAACTAAAAAGCACTGAGAAGCATATCACTTCTTTTCAAAATTTCTTTCCCCTCCCTAGGATTTCTGTAAATTTCTAACTTGTCATTTAAGGTTCTGCTATCTGGCCCTAAATAATCTCATCTTCCTAGTGAGTATTTGCTGTGCATTTTGAGGGGCCCTCTGGATATTCTCAGAACAGGATATGACCAAGCCTCAAGAGGTGTATAATTTAATAGGAGTAACAGAAGTGTTAAATTGTGGTAAGTTTGTGATAGAGGTTCAGTTTTACAAGTCCCATGAGAGAGAGGGAATGACTTATCCAACAGTGTTCCTAGGGGAAAGAGAATATTCAGGAAAGATTTCACACAGAGGCAAAATTAAAGCTAAATTTCTTTCCTTTTTTTTTTTTTGAGAACTTACTTTATGCCAGGCACTATTATAAGTGCTTTACATCTATTTGAATATGGTAGGTATTGTGACTGTCCCCAATTTGCAGATGAAGAAACAGACCATAGAGGGGTTAAACGACCAACACAAGGTCAGCGAGCTATTAAGTTCTCTGTAGGGCTTGAGAAAGCCATGTTCTTAACCATGAAGCTATACTGCTCTCAATCTGAAGTGATAAATAGGCTATAAACAAGGAGAAAGATACAGAATCACTAAAGGATGAACCAGAGACTTTAACGAATTGCATGGAGACATGAAAAAGTATATCACATGTTTAAGGAATATTGATCAGTGAAGGGTGGCTAGAATACAGGATTCCAAAACAGGATTCCCAGAACATGGTTAGGCCTGTGAGTGCTCTCATTGTGGTTGCTACCACTTCTTTAAATGTCAGACTCCTCTTTTATTGAGTCTCTCACCTGTTCTCTGCTCCCTGAGGCATGATTCCTTGTATTTTATGTCTTCTTCTGGCCAAGTTGTCAGATTATGGTCTCAGCTCCTTTCTCCTGCCTCATGATCGTTTCTTTTTCTCTTCTCAACCTATTTCATTTTTTTAAAATTAATTCATTTATTTATCTGTTTTTGGTCTGTTGGGTCATCATTGCTATGCGCGGGCTTTCTCTACTCTTCATTGCTGTGTGTGCGCTTCTCATTGCTGTGGCTTCTCTTGTTGCGGAGCACAGGCTCTATGTGTGCGGGCTTCAGTTGTTGTGGGCACATGGGCTCAGCCGTTGTGGCTCACGGGCCCTAGAGCGCAAGCTCACTAGTTGTGGCGCACAGGCTTAGTTGCTCTGCAGCGTATGAGATCTTCCCGGACCAGGGATCATACCCGTGTCCCCTGCATTGGCAGGCGGATTCTTAACCACTGCCCCACCAGGGAAGTCCCTCGACCCATTTCTTATTACGTGTGTGGCCATCTTTCATGCTGTCTAATCATCTGGAGTGTAGAGGCATTCTCTGAGGTATTTCACTTTCTCCCCCAAAAGAGGGATGTGCTTTCATTAATTAGCACACTTAAGTGATGATAGTCTCAGACAGGAAGACAACCAGCACATTCCCTGCAAGTCTGTGGAACAATGTCTTCGGTGTCTGTTACCTCTTGGGTATCAAGATGAACCAGTGTTTTCAGTGACCCATTGAAAACTCCCTCCCCAAACTGCCAAGACAAATGCCCTATTTGTTACCTGCTTGGTAGGGAAGGCCCTCAAAAGGACTGCCTTTGGGTTGGTCTGGCCGCATTCTCTTTGTCTTGGCAACGCCATCAGTGCTCATACCTGCCAAGTATCAGCCCAGCTTCTTTCACCAAGTGCCAAAAACTTGCAGATCCTAATCCACCAAAATGTCCCCTATCTTCCTTCAGTGCCAGCTTCATGTATAGTTATGTGTTCTGATATTGTATTCTAGCCCCCCGAAGTAGAATGGATCTAAAAACTGAGAAAATGCAAGTTTAATATACAACGAAAACTCACATTCTAAATTCTGATTTTATCAATGCATTTGCCAAGTGTGATGTTGCAATTTACTTTTCATTTACAGGTGGGAAAATGGAAATAAAGAAAGGGGACAAAACTCCACAGCATCTCATTTAAAGTGAGATTGAGCACTCCAACTACAACATATTAACCAATAATTGATTGTTTAGCCATTGCTATATAAGAGAATAATCTTTCCTTTTATAAATGTTAGCTCTTCAGACTTCATAGGAGAATGGCTCATAGACATTATACTTCTAACTGTCCGTTAAGATTACTCACTTTGCATGATAAACATACTGTAGTTTGGATTCTGAACTTTGAAGTAGAAACTTATATCAGACTAAAGAATCCAAACTCTTAGGTTTTTCTTTTTAAACCCTCTTTCAAAAGGGGACTTGTATGATTGTAGTTCACAAGCCCAGAGATAGTTCACGTACTTAGTAGGTTAATTTACAGACATTACTTTCCTGTAATTATTTGGACCTATTAGAATGATAACTTTAGAAAGTGACTGACCCTTCTGGCCAAAATGTGCACACATTGTCTTATTTGCTAAGTGGGCTTTTATGATTCATTTAAAATTTTCAAATACAGCCCCATATTAACTAGAAAGAAAATAACTAGTTTACTGTATTAATAAAGTAGGAACATTCAGGTAAACAAATTTGAGCTTTTCTGTTGTCTTTAAAATTTGTTCACATCAAAATAATTTCAAAGTATTTATTTATGGAATGTGAACCATGTAGTTTTTTTAAGTCTTAACTGTTATTTTTCTAATACTTTGCTGATATTTTTCTACATAGTTGCCCTTGGACCAGAAAGAAGAAAATCTGACTCAGGAGTTATGTTGCCAACACTCAGGGTCTCTCTTATCCAAGACATGAGGTATTTGATATATGTGCTAGCATATGGTGATAACTTTGAAATATTTATGGCTTTCATTTAAATTGCTCAAATAACTGTGGCTATGGTATTTTTTGCTTGTGTATTCTGAAGAAAACCTTTTTTATAATCTTATTTATTTTACTTTTATACTATTATGTGTTTTCCTGACATTAAATCCAAAGGCAAAATGCAAGTGAGAAGAATTTTAAAATAGCCCTATTTTAAATTGTAAATTTAAATTGTAAATTTAATTTAAAAATTTTAAAATAGGCCTATTTTAAATTGTAAATTATTTTACAATTTCTTTGGTTCTTTTTTTTTTAATCTCCTTGAATTCCTTCTGCCCCCAAATATAAATCAAAAAATCTACAAATAATGACAGGTTACTTAGCAGAAAAATCGCTGACAGGTAGATTTTCTTTGAAGCAAATGCAAATCTGAGAATTATCACATGCAGTTACTGGCTTTAGAAATCATTAGAAGGCATCAACATACCTAAAATAGATTTATTGAATGAGGAAGGCAGAGGCTTTTTTCTTTTAAACACTTTGGGTACATTTTAGTCAGCTTTTAAAATATGTGGGTCTAAAGTGAATGTTATAACATTTATAACGCTTGAAATTTTTCCTTTGTGGTATGCTTTAATATTAACTATTGATGTTTATTTGATTTGTCAGAGGCTTACAAGTGAAAAGCATAACTTTTATGAGTGGCATCATAGTACAGTGGTGACATATCCTGGCTTCACACTAGCTGTGTGATCCTAGGCACTTTTTGTAACTTCTCTTTGCCTCAGTTTTTCCTTCTCTCAAATAGAGATAAGAACAGTTATCTAGCTCATAAGAATTAAACTAGTTAGTCCATTACACTAAAAAGTTTCAAGAAGCACTCGGGTCCTCCTGAGAGTTCAGTAAATGTTGGATTTTGTTATCTGAATCAGTTCCTATGTTTGTATCTTAAATGCCCTTATTCCTTGATAGATGTAATGTAGTTGTCCTCATGTAGCTTATGATTCCTTTTGATGGTCAGCATGAGATGAATAGTTGTAACTTTGAGGGGAAAATGCACTCCAGCTCTCTTAATGGAAGCATAAAACCATCTGTTCTGCAGTGATTTCACAGTAGCCATCACTTTAAGGGGATGATTGTCAAAAGCTTTGCAGTGGTGACCTCAGGGCCAAACTTCTGAAACCTAATTAGGAGATGGTGGCGTCACATAAGGCTGCCCCGCTCCTTCCAGTTTCCTGCTTATTTACTTTCATCTGCTTCATGTTGTTGGTTTTTTGTGGGGAGGGATGTCCGGCTTCAGTAAACTCCCTTCACTTTATAAGAGGCAGTCTAGCGTGCTGGTTAAGACCTCAGGCTATGGAACCAGCCTATAAAGGTTGCTATTTTAGCTCTGCCACTCATTAGGCTCCGTAGCCAAGGGTAGTTCCTTATAGTCCCAGTTATCTCACCTGTAAAATAATAGTGTTTCTCTTAAAATTTTGGTGTAAATATTCAGTGAGTTAATAAGTGTAAAGCACTCAAAATAGGCCTGGAAATAAATCTATGTTTATGAACTCACGAATACACATACATATATATTTATTTCTGTTTCTATATTTATTTATATGTGTGTATATGTATTTTTACACACAGTTAATTTTTTTAAGACCATAAATTCATAATGATATCTCTGCTTCCAGTTCAGTACCACGGGGACCATTCTAGCCTTCTCCCTTATTCGTAATTTTTTTCTCCAACTATGAGACACCTGACTCTCGTTATCTGCAACATATTCACTTATTTGTGCAACCTGTATTTTCGGAATTGCTACCCCAGCCCCTGTAAGGAGCAAGGTTACTAGCTAAGTTTAGTGCTGTGCACAGCTCCAGTTTTCTTTGTCAATAGCCTTTCAGTATCCAGTCAAAATACTGTTTTCCAAAACTTAGTTTAGTTCTTTTTTTCTCCAGTCCCTTCAGTGTGGTTGTATTATTCATTTTTAATAGTGTTAGGGTTATTTGTTAGCTTGTATTCCGTTTGAGGTTCCCTCCACATCCTAGTGGTTTTTGTTTTGGGTTTTGGTTAAATTTATATACAGTAAAATTCATCCTCTTTTGGTGTGTAGTTCTATATGTTTTCATAAACACACAATCATGATACAGAACAGTTCCATCACTCCTTTCGCATCAACATCTCTCCCAGTTTCCTACCGTTGGCAATCAACTGGTATAATTCCAAGCTCTTTCCACTGAGAGGGCCTCAAAGTAGTAATACCCCAGTAACAATGAGCACAACTAGTGCCCACATATTGGTTTCCAAATACCATTCTCCAATGAAAGGAACCATGGCTCTCTAGAGAAGTGGTTGATTCCAGGACTAAGGAAGGGAAAATATAGGATGAACTTAGTGCATCTTTGGTAAGGCCAGAAAGTAAGGAAGTGCTCAGAAAGTATAGGATCAGGTAATAAAGACATAGGAGGGACATCCCTGGCGGTCTAGTGGTTAAGACACTGAGCTTCCATTGCAGGGGGAGTGGGTTCGATGCCTGGTCGGGAAACTAAGATCCCACATGCCACATGGCATGGCCAAAAAATAGGAAAAAAAAAAAAAAAAAAGACATAGGAGCCAGGCTGAAAGAGCTCCAAATGGCCAAAGCTGAAACAATTTGAGCAACAAAATAGATAACAGTAGTAATAGAGCATAACCCATAAAATAAATATCCAAGAGCCTATTCTAATTAAATAAATAGATGAAAGCAATGGGACAGCTCTTTTTTACAGAAGCATTCCAATTAATAAACGTAGAAGAATGAAATAGAAAAATTAGTGGTTGAAGGGTCTAAGGTGAAACCAGAATATCTGCATAGTCTCAAAGTATCCTCCCCCAGGAATTTATTAATTACAGAGGAAAAAATAGTAAGTTTACAGTGGAGAAACCCAACAGACATCTCTTTAAGCAAGTGATCAAGGTTAACATCACTAGTAATAAGACAAAACTAGTAATGTACCCCCGATATGATACACCAAGAAGAGAACATCACTTGTGCAGTGTTCCTACCATAAATGCATAAACTCAATATAACTATGAGAAAACGTGAGAAAAATCCAAATTGGGGGTCATTCTACAAAATAGTTGACTAGTACTTTTCAAAAGTATCAAAGTCATAAAGACATGAAAAGACTGAGGAAATATCATGGATTGGAGGAGACTAAGGAGGTGACAACCAAGTGCAATAGGGTTGCTGGATTAGATCCTAGAACAGAAAAAGAACATAAGTGGAAAAACTGGTGAAATCAGTCTGTAGTTCAGTTAATAGTGTTGTACCAATGTGAATGTCTTAGTTTGGTTATGTAAGATGTTAACATTAAGGGAAGCTGTGTATACAGGAACTCTGTACTACTTTTATTTTAATTTTTTTAATTATTATTTTTAACATCTTTATTGGAGTATAATTGCTTTACAGTGGTGTGTTAGTTTCTGCTTTATAACAAAGTGAATCAGTTACACATACACATATGTTCCCATATCTCTTCCCTCTTGCGTCTCCCTCCCTCCCACCCTCCCTATCCCACCCCTCTAGGTGGTCACAAAGCACCGAGCTGATCTCCTTGTGCTATGCAGCTGCTTCCCACTAGCTATCTGTTTTACATTTGGTAGTGTATATATGTCCATGCCACTCTCTCACTTTGTCACAGCTTACCCTTCCCCCTCCCCATATCCTCAAGTCTGTTCTCTCAGTAAGTCTGTGTCTTTATTCCTGTCTTACCCCTAGGTTCTTTATGACCTTTTTTTTTTTCTTAGATTCCATATATATGTGTTAGCATACGGTGTACTACTTTTAGAACATTTTTGTAAATCAAATTATTTCCAAAAAATGTGTGTGTGTGCGTTTTTTTGGTTTGTTTGTTTTTTAGTAAATTTATTTATTTATTTACCTTTGGGTGTGTTGGGTCTTCGTTTCTGTGCGAGGGCTTTCACTAGTTGCAGCGAGCGGGGGCCACTCTTCATCACGGTGCATGGACCTCTCACTGTTGCGGCCTCTCTTGTTGCAGAGCACAGGCTCCAGACGCGCAGGCTCAGTAGTTGTGGCTCACAGGCCTAGTTGCTCCGCGGCATGTGTGATCTTCCCAAACCAGGCTCGAACCCATGTCCCCTGCATTGGCAGGCAGATTCTCAACCACTGCGCCACCAGGGAAGCCCGCGTATTTTTTTTTTAAACCAGGCCTGGTACAAAGTAAATGTCTAAGGGCTGTTATTATTATAGCTATGGAGTAGATAGCTTATTTTTTTAAAATACTGTTTTCTGGGGGTTGTTTTTTTGTTTTATTTTTTAATTTATTTACTTTAATTTATTTATTTGTTTTGGGCTGCGTTGGGTCTTCATTGCTGCGCACGGGCTTTCACTAGTTGCGGCGAGCAGGGGCTCCTCTTCGTTGCAATGCGCGAGCTTCTCATTGCGGTGGCTTCTCTTGTTGTGGAGCACAGGCTCTAGGCATGTGGACTTCAGTAGTTGTGGCATGCGGGCTCAGTAGTTGTGGCTCGCAGGGTCTAGAGCACAGGCTCAGTAGTTGTGCCGCACGGGCTTAGTTGCTCCGCGGCATATGGGATCTTCCTGGACCAGGGCTCAAACCCATGTCCCCTCCATTGGCAGGCAGATTCTTAACCACTGCGCCACCAGGGAAGTCCCTGTTGTTGTTTTTTTTTAATTTTTTTGGCTGTGTCAGGTCTTAGTTGAGGCACCAGTGATCTTCGTTGTGTCATATGGGATCTTTAGTTGCGGCACGTGGGATTTTTAGTTGTGACATGCAAAGTCTTTGTTCTGGCATGTGGGATCTAGTTCCCTAACCAAGGATTGAACCCGGGCCCCCTGCATTGGGAGCACAGAGTCTTAGCCACTGGAACCCCAGGGAAGTCCCAGAGTAAATAGCTCATTATCTAGGGGTATAATTCTTGGTACAGCTGCTGCTCACCTCTTCCTTTGAATGTTAGATCAGTGAGCTGTGACCTCTCTAGTCTAAGCCCCTAAAATTTCTCTCCTGGATTACATCATGGTCCGCATATTTCAGTGCTTGCCCTACTGTAATTCATCCTCCTCACTGCTAATATGGTGATCCTAGAATAAAGTGCAAATCACTTACCCTGACTGGCAGGGCCCTACTTGATCTGACGCCTGTCTGACTGCAGTATTATTTCCTATCACTCTCTCTCTTTTGTTTCCTCCAGCATGCCAAACTTGTTTCCTGCCCTGGGGCCTTCTTTACCCATTCCCTTCACCTGATAGCTTTTCCCTGAGTCCTACCCCGATAGAATCTCCACAGCTAAGGCTCCTTCTTGTCATTTGCATCTTGGTTCAAATGTCGCTTCCTTCCACTAGCCATCCCTGACCACCTGGTGTACAGCAGCAATCCAGTCACTCTCTTTCAAATTCCCCTATTTTTTAAAAAACTATTTATTTATTTGGTTGCTCTGGGTCTTAGTTGCAGCAGCTGGGCTCCTTAGTTGTGGCAGTCAGGCTCCTTAGTTGTGGCTCACAGTCTCCTTAGTTGCCGCATGCAGGCTCTCAAATTCCCTTATTTTAATTCTTTGCATAATAGCACTTACTTGCTTGTTTGTTTTTCTAATGGTACTTATGAACTTCATGAGAGAAGGGAATCTATCTGACATGTGAAACTGTTGAATTGCAAGTTAGTGTTAACAGAGTGGCACATAATTGGTGCTCAATTAATATTTATTAAATGAAGGATTTGCCATATTTTAATCTCTTTGAGTGTGGGTAAGAGAATGTGTGTGTGTGTTCATGTGTATGTGTGTGTGTGTTTATCTAACATATATACGTGTGTATATATATACATATATATATATGTATGTATATATATATATATATATATATCTCCTTATAGCCAAACTGTTACTGAATTATATTGGTTACAGTTTTGAAGATTTAGAAAGGTGGTGATTGCTGAGGTACTTTTTACTAATCAATTTAAAATTTAGAATATAGAAGAAACTTGAGAAGTCATATTGCTTAGCTTCTTCCTTTTATATATGTGGAAACTCAGGCGCAGGCAGATAAAGTCTAAGACCATATATATAGCCAACTAACAGCAGAAATGGAACTAGAACTAAGGTTTCCTGACACAGTTCATGTCTCTTTCTAACTAGATTCAAGTTCTCAGCCTTCGCCTTGTCATCAGAAAAAATGCCAGGTGTGACTAGGCACAAACAAGTTGGCAGTAGTGTGTGGGTGCACATCACCCTAAATATAATTTAGTATAACCTTGAATAGTCTATATTTGTTCAGGATACTCAACAAAAAGTTGATCTCCTATGACTTCTCACTTAAGGGTTACTTTGGCTTTTAATTTTCAGACTTTGCCTGAAAGAGACCCCTGGGTACCCTAAAGTGATGTTTTAGCCAAATGATAGATACTTTTAATAAAACTTAACTGGTTGATTGCTTTCAAAAGGTGTCTAGTATAGTAGAAAGGCATTGCCGAGAAAAGACAAGCTGACTTCCTAGGGTTTTTCCCTAAGATTTTATTATTAAAAATTTTAAACATACAGCCAAGTCAAAAGATTTTATAATGAATGCATCCATATACCCACAACCTAGATTCTACCACTAACATTTTTCTATGGCTTTTTTAAAAAATGGGGTAAAATATATATCTCATAAAATTTACCATTTTAACCATTTTTATGTGTATAGTCAGTGGCATTAAGTACATTTGCAGTAGTACAACCGTTACCTCTATCCATCTCCAGAACTTATTGTCATTGTAAACTGAAACTCTGTACCCATTAAACAATAGCTCCTCAAGCCCCTGGTAACCACTGTTCTATTTCCTGTCACTGTGAATTTGACTATTCTAGGTACCTCATATAAGTGGAATCATGCTTTTTGTGTCTAGTTCGTTTCACTTAGCATAGTATTTTTGTGGTTCATCCGTGTTACAGCATGTATCAGAACTTCCTTACATTTTAAGGCTGAATAGTATTCCGATGTATGTATATACCACATTTTGTTATTCCACTCATTCATCGACGGGCATTTGGGTTGTTTCCACCTTTTGGCTGTTTTGAATAGTGCTGCTGTGAATGTGAGTGTACAAATATGTGTTTGAGTTCCTGCTTTTAGTTCTTTTGGGTGTGTACCCAAAAATGGAATTGCTTGATCATACAAAAAATAATAATAATAGGCTGAACTTGGGTCATCTGTCCACTCTTGTCTAGTCATCTATGACCAGGTAAGGGCATGGTCACAGGAAGCCAGTTAAACCAATTTATTATTTCCTTAACCAGAGGACTTGATATTCCTTTTTTTTTTTTTTTTTTTTTTTTTGCGGTACGCGGGCCTCTCACTCTTGTGGCCTCTCCCGTCGTTGCTGAGCACAGGCTCCGGACGCGCAAGGCTCAGCGGCCATGGCTCACGGGCCCAGCCGCTCCGCGGCATCAGCAGGCGGACTCTCAACCACTGCGCCACCAGGGAAGCCCCAGGACTGGATATTCTTTCATTGATAAAGATAGGCTCTGCCTGGAAGCTAGATCAAAATCAGAAGTCTACTTGCTGTCCTCAGGAGCAGAGATATGGATGCCTGGTCACCCAGCTCCATGCCATTGATCCTCATACTAAGGGGACTGATGTCATCTCAGAAAGGCCCTGCAGAAACACTGCCCATGGTTCTCTCTCCCTTTTCTCTGCTTCATTCTGCCTCTTTAAGATAACTTTATATGTATTGTTGTTCTTATTCTTGATACGTTTACTTTAACTCTCAGTGCACAGGCTTATTTCTGTTTCCAAGTTCTTGGCAAGTACTTCATTGTAATCCCTAGTTGCTAGCGCGATAGTTGATGTAGATGCTTTTCCTTAAAGAGAAACACCCAAGTAATATTTCTAAACTTCGGTTTCTTTCACTATGGGCACTTAAAAACTTGTTTTTTAAAGATTAGGTAGCAAAGATATCTGAGTTCACGCATTCTGTGGGGCACATTCCCTGGCAGTACCTCCTGTTTCCCACATTTCTCTCTTGAAGCAAAGCCACTGGCAGTGTAGAGACTTTGAGTCCTCATAGTTGTCAAGTGTCTTGGTACCAGATTGCTTAGCAGCTGGCATGAGTCCAGACATGTCTACAGGCTATCCCCTGTTATCTCTGACAACTCCCCAGGACCTTCATAGATGCCAAGTATCACCATACTGTCAGTTATAGAATGATTCTTTTCTTCCAAAGAGAAAGGCTTGGGACAGTAAATATTAATAATTGTACAAGTTGTTGTCTACTTATAAAAGAGGAGTATTACCATGCCGTTACCATTATTACCAGTTTCTTTCCAGAGTAGCTGTGCATATATCATCTAGCCATTCAAACTAGCACGGGCTTTCTCTAGTTGCCGTGAGCAGGGGCTACTCTTCATTGTGGTGCATGGGCTTCTCATTGCAGTGGCTTCTCTTGTTGCGGAGCACAGGTTCTAGACACACGGGCTCAGTAGTTGTGGCTCTCGGGCTCTAGAGTGCAGGCTCAGTAGTTGTGGCACACAGGCTTAGTTGCTCCGCGGCATGTGGGATCTTCCCAGACCAGGGCTCGAACCCGTGTCCCCAGAATTGGCAGGCGGATTCCTAACCACTGCGCCACCAGGGAAGTTCCCCAACTTTTATTCTTAATGACAAAATGCAATTAATAATGAGGGGCATAGTAGAACATTACATGATTGAGGAGATTGTGAGTACTATAATCCAAGTATAGATATTCTGAATATGTAAACAAATGAGCAGGATATCTGAGTAAACCCTAGAAATATCTGGTTTACGATGGGAATAAATTACTTGGGGGTAAATTGGCTACTCACTTTATCTTTTTATAACTAATGTCTGCATATGAGCTGTGAGCATCTGGCTTTATTCTACACTAAAGTTAAATAGTCACGATTGATTTTGTTACCCTCAGAAGGAATATTTGAGGAATTTTTATGACTATACAGAATGTGGGCTCACACTAAAATTGGCTAATTCCTTAATCTCTCTAATAAATATTATTGTGTTTCATTGGTGATACAGTGAAATAAGCACCAGTTTTGGACTCAGGAAATGTGGATTCAAATTTAGTTGCTGCCACTCTCAGGAATCATTCAGTTTTAGGGAACAGAAGCCCATTCAAACTAGCTTCAGCAGAAAGGAGGATTTATGGGAGATACATGAGGGTATTTTCCAGAATCCAAGCACAAGAACTGTGGCTGGATTGGAAACAGTTTTGTCCAAGGTTACTCTCCATCTCAGAAGAAGCAAATTGTCCCTGCTTTTCCCTCCACTTCTGCTGCTTTTCCTCCCCTCTGTCCCTTTCCCTCCTTTTCTGCTTTACTGTGAACATGCTCTCCCAAGCCCTGGCCTTAACGTCCCTTATTTAAGCATTCAACAAAAACTAACTTGGTTTTTCAGTGTACTAATTTCCAGTTTCTGAGAGAAAATCTGATTGGCTCAGCTTAGATCAGGCAGATAGATGCTGCTTATCCATTCAGTTCTAGCTGAAGGATAAGGAGCATCGTCATGGTGGTACCTGAAGTTGTTGCTTCTGGTTCTTCTGGGTCTGTAGAAGGAGAGCTTCTCCAAGAATGTGAGTACCAGGAAGAAATGATTGGTAAAAAAATGGGTGGCATCTCTAGAATATGTACTATTTCTGTGACCTTGGGTGGGTCACTTAGTCTCGATGAATCTCAGTTTTCTCATTTTTGAAGTGAAATAATGATGGTCTCCCTCTCACTAGTTATTGTGACAATCAGATAAGACAGAATACATAAAAATTAGAAAGCTTTGTACCAGGGTTGGAAACAAATCAAATAAATAAGCTATTTAAACCACACCATGTTTGCTTTTCTGTGAATTAACAGGATCTGTTTTATTTTAATTTTTATTTTTGGCTGCATTGGGTCTTCGTTGCTGTGCACGGGCTTTCTCTAGTTGCGCCAAGTGGGGTCTACTCTTCATTGCAGTGCGTGGGCTTCTCATTGCAGTGGCTTCTCTTATTGCGGAGCATGGGCTCTAGGCACACGGGCTTCAGTAGTTGCAGCATGTGGGCTCAGTAGTTGCAGCATGCGGGCCCTAGAGCACGTGCGCCTCAATAGTTGAGGCGCATGGGCTCAGTAGTTGTGGCACGTGGCCTCAGTAGTTGTGGCTTGTGGGCTGTAGAGTACAGGCTCAGTAGTTGTGGCACACGGGCCCAGTTGCTTCACGGCATGTGGGATCCTCCCAGACCAGGGATCAAACCCGTGTCCCCTGCATCGGCAGGCGGACTCCCAACCACTGCACCACCAGGGAAGTCCCCAGGATCTATTTTATAAGTAATACTTGTATAATATTATGCTGAGTATCACTGTAATTACCTATAATAAATTATTCCAATTAAAAAGATTCAAATGGGGGCTTCCCTGGTGGCGCAGCGGTTGAGAGTCCGCCTGCCGATGCAGGGGACATGGGTTCGTGCCCTGGTCCAGGAGGATCCCACATGCTGCGGAGCAGCTGGGCCCGTGAGCCATGGCCGCTGAGCCTGTGCGTCCGGAGCCTGTGCTCTGCAATGGGAGAGGCCTCAACAGTGAGAGGCCCGCGTACTGCAAAAAAAAAAAAAAAGATTCAAATGGTATAACTACACAGAAAAAATTTTAATAGATTTAAAGTTGAATAACACAACACATATAAATTGTTTTAAAGCATAAAATTAGATATAGATTTACAGAGCAACAGAATTTTTTTAGCTTTTTATATACACTAGGCCCTAGAGGGAGCAAAGAAGGATTCAAGGCTAGTAAGAAGTATTGGGTTCCTCATTCTCAGGGAGCTTTTGTCAAGCTGAGAAAAATGTATACCAAGAGAAAATGATAAAAGTAGTAATGCACAATAAATGCAAATCAGACTATAGAATTCCGTAAATTAGAGAGGTCACTGAAGGCTGTCATGGTCAAGGAAAGCTTTCTAGAAGAAGCTGGGATTTCAAACATGAATAGAATCAAATAAGGAAGCTAGAAGAGAGTAAGTACTTCAGGTAATAAAATACAGAGTCTTATAAGTTAACTGCTTGGAATAGAATTTTTTAATAGGAAAATATATTGAGGCCAAGGGGTAATGGGCCTTGAATGCAGGCCTGAGCAGTTCAGGCTATATCCCGTGAGCTTTTGAATATTCTGGGACAAAGGAATTACATTAGGAGGCAATTTTTTAGGCAGGTAATTTCCCTGGTGCCAGTGAACAAGGGGCTTGAGGAGAAGAATCTGGTGGCCTCATCTCCTGATTCCCATGCTTCCTGACAAAAAGAACACAAAAAAACAAATAAACAAAAATTAGTGCAAACATTTTTATGATGGGAGTGCTGATAGCCACCTAAATAAAAGAGGTTTCACTTTATGTATTCCAGTCCTTCCCGTTTTCCTTTAACATAACATTGTTTTTCAGATAATTATTTCCCATTTTGACATTCTTCACCTATCATGTCTCCAGATACTTAAGACCAGCATGAAACTAATTTCAGTAGACTTTACTGTTTTAGAGTAGGAAGAACACTTAGGGAAAGATTATACAACATACGTACTTACCAAACCTCATATAGATTCATTTCTGGTGGATACACTTTGATCAACTTGGTATTCCTGGATCATGTGAGCTCTAACCTGGCACTGCGCTCATGGGGGGACCTTGTACATACTGTGGAACTTTAAGTGGTAAATACCTGAGCATTTCCCCCTTGTTGCTTTTAGTCAACTGTGTCATCATTTGGGCAATGTCAGTAGTTGAGGAACAGCCAGTGCTGTTTCCTAGGCTCATTTTGGAGGTGCCCGTGTGGGTCATCCTACCACTGCCGCCACCACCAGAACCAGGGTCTAAGCGGGACTTGCCTGACACCAGCTTTCTCCGTTCACGACCGTGTGTAATGGTATTAGCCCTTTAAAGATAAATTGTCTGTCATAATTTCTGAAAAAAATTCTTAGAGGTGAGGTTGGTTAACGAAACGGCAACAGAATTTTCTTTTATTTCCTCATTCTGACTTGTTTTTAAGCCATCTCTTTAAGCCTCACTTGTGTGATGTGATAATGCTTTACATTTTATCAAGAGTGTTTGATCAGACGCAAGACAGGCTGCCCCAGACGGGAAGCCCGAGCAGCCAGCCGAGCCACCCTGCCCCTGCTGGGGGAGGAGCCACAACGAGGCTGCCTAATGGGGCTGGTTTGACCTGAGCAGGTGACCAATGGCCAGGGGGCGAGGAGGTGAGGGGGTAGGGCTGCAGAAGGCCTGCCTACAAATGGAGTCGAGGGGCGTGACCACACTGCAGAAGTGGAGCCCTTCCCCCCAGGACTGGCGAGAAAGCCAAATTGCAGGGGCGGGGTGGGTCAGGGATGTGGACCTGCGCGAACAGCATGGAGATGCACGGGCACTCACGAGGCATCCAGGACATGGAACAGCTGCGCTGGGCACCACAGGTGACCCGTGGCCCGGCAACCAGCGCAGAGAGCATCGTGGCAGAGCAGGTGGCTCTGAACCAGACCCAGGTGTGTGGGATACTACGGGAAGAGCTGTACCAAAGTGATTCCTTCCACCAGTTTGATACACATATCTTCATCATCATGGGCGCAGCCAGCAACCTGGCCAAGAGGAAGATCTACGCCACCATCTGGTGGCTGTTCTGGGGTGGCCTTCTGCCAGAAGATACCTTCATCATGGGCTACGCCCTCTCCCACCTCACAGTGGCCAATACACGCAAGTGGAGCGAGCTATTCATCAAAGCTACCCCAGAGGAGAAGCCCAAGCTGGAGGAGTTCTTTGCCCGCAACTCCTATGTGACTGGCCATTATGATGACGCGGCCTCCTATGAGCGCCTCAACAGCCACATGAACACCCTCCACCAGGGAACGTAAGGCAACCGCCTCTTCTGCCTGGCCTTGCCCCCCAAAGCCTATGAGGCTGTCACCAAGAACATCCACAAGACCTGCATGAGCCAGATAGGCTGGAACTGTATCGTCATGGAGAAGCCCTTTGGGAGGGACCTGCAGAGTTCCAACCACATTTCCTCCCTGTTTCATGAGGACCAAATCTGCCTCATCGACCACTGCATGGGCAAGGAGATGACCCAGAACCTCACGGTTCTGAGGTTTGCCAACAGGATCTTCAGCCCCATCTGGAAGTGTGACAACATGTCCTACGTCATTCTCACCTTCAAGGAGTCCTTTGGCACTGAGGGCTGCTGGGGCTACTTCAATGACTTTGGGATCATCTGAGACGTGATGGAAAATCACATCCTGCAGATGGTGTGTCTGGTGGCCGTGGAGAAGCCCGTCTCCACCGACTCAGATGACGTCCGTGATGAGAAGGTCAGGATGTTGAAATGTATCTCAAAGGTACAGGCGAACAGTGTGGTCCTGGGCCAGTACATGGGGAACCCCAACGGAGAAGGTGAGGCCACCAAAGCATACCTGGAC
Organism: Globicephala melas; assembly: GCF_963455315.2. Lineage (NCBI taxonomy): Eukaryota > Metazoa > Chordata > Mammalia > Artiodactyla > Delphinidae > Globicephala > Globicephala melas. The sequence goes on from NC_083323.1 coordinate 77,019,894, forward strand.
AACCCCATGGTGCCCCGCGGCTCCACCACCGCCACCTTTGCAGCTGTCATCCTCTACGTGGGGAACGAGAGGTGGGACAGGTGCCCTTCATCTTGCGCTACGGCAAAGCCCTGAATGAGCACAAAGCTGAGGTGCCTCTGCAGTTCCGAGACGTGGCCGGTGACATCTTCCAGCAGCAGTGCAAGCACAGCGAGCTGGTGATCCGCCTGCAGCCCAACGAGGCTGTGTACACCAAGATGATGACCAAGAAGCCCAGCATGTTCTTCAACCATGAGGAGTCGATGCTGAACCTGACCTATGGCAGCAGATACAAGAACATGAAGCTCCCAGATGCATATGAGCGCCTCATCCTGGACATCTTCTTTGGGAGCCAGACGCACTTTATGTGCAGTGATGAGCTCCAGCAGGCCTGGTGCATCTTCACACCACTGCTGCCCCAGATCGAATGGGAGTAGCCCCAGCCCATCCCCTACATCTCCAGCAGCTGAGGCCCCACAGAGGCAGATGAGCTGATGAAGAGAGTGGGCTTCCCATACAAGGGGACCTACAAGGGGTGAACTCCCACAAGCTCTGAGCCCTGAGCACCTGGTCCCCACTCCCACCCACCTTGGCCCTGTCTCTCTGTCCTTCCCACTGTCTGACCCCACTTCAGGAGGACTTCGGGACCATAAACGTCAGCCTCACATTACCAGCCCTGGGCCTAGGCCACCCTGTGCCACTGCTGCCTTGGGCCCAGCTACATTCCTCAACCACCAAGCCTCGGAGAGTCGTGCTGTGACCATCCCCAGCCACCACTGAGCCAGCTTCTGTCCACAAGACTGAGCCCCAGTGGAAGGAAGGAGAGTGGCTCTTCATCTATCCTGGCTTCTTCCAGAGGCCTGGAGTTAGGAGCCACAGGGAGGGGCAGTGATAGGCCTCATGATCTGTATAAGTCAAGTCATTATGTTGTACACCTTAAACTTATACAGTGCCGTGTGTCAATTATACCTCAATAAAACTGGGGGGGAAAAGAGAATGTGTGTGTTTTACTGGGAGGATATTCCTTACTCTGAATGCTTGGAATCATCAGAGAAAAGGGTTTGTTGCAATATTTATTACAGCTGAGATGAGTCATTCTGTACATTAAAAAAAAAAAAAATCAAAGGAAGGGATGGTGGGTCACAATCACAAAGACTTTTCAGTGAGTCATTGTAGTGGTTCTATAATTATCCTGTCCCTTAGGCTTGTCCTTCCTGCTCAATCCTTCTTTCTCCTTAGGAGGAGAATCATTATTTAAATTCAGTCCTGCTGGGTATGGCATCAACTTCTACACAGAATACTAATATATACATATATGTAACATTCATTTGGGGGTTGACCACACAGTTTGTTTGTGGCCACACAATTTCCTAAGTCTCTCAAATTTTTAAGAATTTTGAATTTATTAGTATAGTACAGCTTGTATTCTAATGCCATAGAAAATGCGATTTCATATTTTCCATATGTTGTCAGGGCAATTTGAAAAATGATTCAGTGGATTAAAGTTGTAGCAGATACTTCAACTGTAGAACAATTATTCTGAATAAGAACTTGAATATTCAGCCTGTTCTATTGCTTTTATTTTTCTGAGTGTCAGGAATAACCAAGTGCCAGTTTGTAGGTATCTATGAGCCTGAAACAAGAATAAATAAAACCTGAAAGAGTGAATGAGTGTTAAATGCTTTATCTTAGGATACTGCCTGTGTGCTCGTGTTGTAATGGTAATTCTGATGTTGGACTAATTTCGTGATTCAGGTGGAACACTTGAAGTTTAATCAACATAAATTGTGTGTTGCCTGTTTCTTCCTCTAAGTACAAAATAACTTTTCTGTGCAAGGTGCCGTAACTCTTCAGTTCTTTTCCAGTTCAAGGTTAGCCTTAGGATTTACATCTTTGCTGTTTTACTATTCTTTAGGCATATTCAAAACATGAGTGAGATCAAGACTGATGTCGGACGAGCTCGAGCATGGATAAGATTGTCTCTAGAAAAGAAGCTCTTGTCTCAGCATCTCAAGCAGTTGCTCTCTAACCAACTGCTCACAAAGTAAGAGATGGCCTCTTGAGGCATTTCTGTTTCTGTGACCTGTGTGCTTACAAAATACATTGCATAGGCTGCCACGCTGGTTTCTTCAGCCTGAGTTGCTGACTCCTCTGCACATGAACTCTTCCTTTCTAACAGGCACATGCTTCAGAAACTGTGTGTCATGACCTCCTATTTGATTATATCTGGGAGGGTACAGATTTCAGAGCCAAGGGGCAGATTGTGCTACTCTGTTCAGAACAAAAGCTGATAGTCCCACAGCTGAGAGTAACATCCAAAAGATGGGTGGAATTTATGTAAACCGTATATCATATTGTAAAGATCACAACAAAACCAGGAGTGGTAAAAAAATAAAAAGGTCCACAGGAAAGGGCTTCTCTGAGAGTCTTGCTAATACTTACATTTAGTAGTTTAGAGCCAGAAAACCAGTCAAGTGCATATTAGTTAATAGTTAACTGTTTTGATAGTTTCCCTTTACCCCATCAAGAAACCTTGGATGAAATGCGTCATCCAGCTAATATGTATAGTAGAACTAATTTGAAGGTTGAGGACTTTGAGTTCTCTAGACCAAAGGTATGCAAAGAATTCAACAGAGACCTCAAACGTGACAGTGTTGGAATGCCACCAAAACCCAATTCTTTTTGTGATTTTGCATTTGTACATATCACTGTTGGGTTAAGTTACTCTCTGGAGCATTTTAGGATGAGTCTTAATGTCCAAAGAATAGGTTTGATAAAGAGTGCGTGATGTGAAGTACAGTCTGTGAACCTGACCTTGTTCTCTTAAAACTGATTACTCTCCCCACACCTTATCCCCACCCATAAGTCACTTGCCCTTTGTGGCCAAAGTACAAAGAAGAAAATGATAATCATTTAAAATCTTACTACATAAAGGTGACTACTAAGTATTTCACATGTTTTCTTCTGTACTTCTGTACATGTTCTCTTAGTTAAGATTATACTATATTTGCAATTCAGCATCTTTTTTGGCTTAATATTATACCGTAACATTTTCTATATCATAAGGATTTAGCCTCTGAAATCTGAATGCCTGTGTTCAAATACTACCTTTACTATTCACTATTTGAATAGCCTTAGACAAAATACTTAACTTCACTGTATCTCTGTTTTCCTCATCTATAAAGGGAGAATGCTAATAGACTTACCTCTCGTGGTCACGAGAATTAAATATATTAATAATTTTAAAATACTTGGAAAATGCTTAAGTGTAAGTGCTTAATGAAAAGTTATTTATTATTTTGGGGAGTAGTAGTTTTGTTTTTGTTAAAACTCTTCCTAAACTTTATTTTTAATGGGTATACAATGATATATTTTTACTTTTACAAATAATATTCAAGTGGACATTTGTGAGTAAATCTTTGCCCACATTTTATATTATATCCCTAGGACTGAGCCCTTAAAGTAAAATTAATGAGTCAAAGAATATGATTGGTTCAAAATAATTATTACCAACAAATTGCTTTTCTGAAATTTTCAGTTCCACTTTCTATTATTCACTGCCACCCCCTACCCCCCATCAGCAGTGGTCATCACTTTTAAATCTTTATTACTTTAAGAGACAAAATGGATTCATGGCAGGTTATTTCTTTAATTACTAAATAGATTTAAATTTGTTATTAACTGTATATGTGTTCATTTTTGTGAATTGTCTGTTCTTTCTAGATTAAAGTTTCTACCCATAGTTTGTCTAAGTGGAGATGTTTATTTTTAGTGGAAGACATAATGAAAAATATACTATACTATTATTTTGTGCTTGTCTTACCCTTTCCTAGGAAGCTTTATAAACGTTATGCTTTTCTACGTTGTGAAGAAGAAAGAGAGCAGTTTCTTTACCATCTTCTTTCCCTCAATGCTGTGGACTATTTCTGCTTCACCAGTGTGTTCACCACTATCAGTAAGTCTGGAGAATTGACTGTTAAGTGAAGAGTTGCTCAGATGACTAATGGAATAAGGGTTTATAGTTTTTAAAACGAGACATATCACAGCACACTGAGTCACACACTGTGACATCCACCACCACCCCCGCCCTACCCCATCTCCATTTATGAATGAAGGTTGTGCCCCAGCAGCCGGAGATGCTGCTGGAAGACCACCCTCAGCTGTCAGCTCCTGTGGGGAGTGTCTCACCAAAGAAAACTACCTTGCCTGAAGCTATCCCTCCTACCAGAGCTGGCCAGCATCCCTGCCTGATCCATGGGCTGTCCCAGAACTCACTGTGGGACCAGCTGAGCACTCACAGCATCAGAGCTCAGCTTCTGCCTCAGCCCATCCGGCTTTCTTCCTCACATTCTGCATGCTAATTTCTGACTCAGAGTCTGCTTCCCAGGAAACCCAGTCTGCAGTAGGAATTGGGATGGATGTAAAGAAAAATGTTTTATTAAACAAATATTCCAGTATCTTACCTGAAACACATAAATTCAAAGAATCAGTATATGATAATAAACTTATATAACTGAACATCATTAAACTTTGAAGATTCAGAAAGACTTCAGGATCTTGCTGGGTGTTGTAGGTCTATAGAGGAAGGAAATGATGATTGGAGATGTGTTTTTGATAAATTGAATTACAGCATTTATTCTGTTGCAGTGCATCCCCTTCCCTACTTTGGAGAATTTTTACTTGTATCAGCAGTTTTATTCAGCTGCAAGTATCAGAAGCTTGGAAAATAGTGGTTTAAAGAACTCGGTTGTTTTAATTTTCTTACACAGTGATAAGTCTTGGGGTAGGCAGTCCACAGTGCTATCACGGACCCAGGCTCTTTGACAGTTACCAGTGCGTGCTGATCGCCTCCAGCGATGGCTGTTCTCAGTCCACCCTCCAGCCCAAAGAGGGAAGGAGTGCCAAGGAAGAGGGGTTAGAATCTGTGCTAGAAAAGCATAGTTTTCTAAGAAATCTCAATAAATATCACCAATATTTCACTGGGCACAGTTGTGTAGGTTTTGGCCTTCAAAGTCTCTGGTAGAGGCAGACAAGGGGGAAATGGAGTTGGAATGGTTATTGGGCCAACCTGTATTATCTTTCAAGCTACTATTAGTTTACTAGAAACTAAGGTGTTATATACAGTTTTGAAAGAGAAGAGTTAGGATCCTAAGTTCCTCCCCATATATGCAGATTTCTCTTCATCTGAGGAGCTCTTTCAATTAGAGGAATCGAAATACTTCATGAAATAAATATGCTGAGTTTAATAATATTGCTCTTTTTCTACTTTATGAAATCATTGTTGTGCATCTGTGAGCCCTTTGCAGCCACAGAACTGCTGACCTTAAACAGGCCTTTTTCGGTAGCTTTTCTAATCCTGTCAGTGAAAGAAATGAAAGTAGCCTCTGGGGCCTAAAATAACATCTTGCACTAACCTCTTCTGCTTTCAGTTTCGAAAATCATTTGAGTCTCATGATTACTAAACCATGAAAGTATGGCCTTCCCTCTGACATTTTCCTTTCCTTCAGCGAAAATAAAAGGACAAAAAGGGAGGTTATTCACCCAACAGAAGGTCGTTTATGTAAAGTTAGGGAAATGAACCATTTATCCCATTCATTTCGCTCATCTAAGAGCACATTGAAGCATGAGCTCCTATTGTGAGGCTGTATCTGAGCCTCTTATCCAATAAATGTTTTTAATTCTACGTGTAGTTCTTTCAAGGAGGGCTTTCTGTTAGCTCTCTTGTGGCTGAATGAACAGAAATCCTGAGAATACCAACCAAAATATTGATTCTACCCTGCTTTAAAAACAAAAAAAAAGTATGGCTCTGAGGGATAAAAATATGCTAATGTGTTTGAGCCATCCCCATTTTTTAAAGGAAATGGAGGTATGTGTAATGCCTGGGTGGTTTCCACATTTGAGCAAAGGATGGTGATAGGACAGTGACATCTAGTGGTGTGCCTTTTGAAGAGCCCTCAGAGGCGAAAGATTTCTTACAGATCCCTTTCCATATCCTGATTCTTTCCCTGGGGCACCTCTTGTACGTGAGTCACCTTTCCAAGTTGTAGTTTATAGACTTCATATTATGTCCAGAATGGAGGTGCTGTTGTTTATTATTCTTGGCTTTGCATATTGGACTGTAAAACTGGGATGGGAAAGTTCTGAAGTGCAGTGCTTTTAAGGGTTGGCCAAGAAAATCAGCAACAAGAGGATGCTATCCAAGAAGTCATCTACCACCTTTTTTTATATGAAACCATACTAGTAACTGTGCTCATTTATACTCGATTCTGGAACAAAATTAATAAAAAACATTAAAACAATGAAAATATTATATAGCACAGTCACTGTTTATGTCCTCAGAGATTCTGGTGCTAATGCCTGACATTGTTTATAAATGTAGTGGTAATGGTAAGCATGTCATGTACACATGGTGTTGTATATGTGTGGAAACCACAAATATTGGGACCTTTGGCTTATAAACCAGACCTCATCTTTCTAGACTGGAGGAGGTTATGATCTATCTTTTTGTTTAAGTACATCTTGATAGATCATTAAAAAGCAAATTATCTGTGAAAGCCAGCCGAGTTCTTAATGTATATTTGTTTTGCTATCAGGAGAATTGTATTGTAATTTCGTATTAATTTCAGCATTTTTCTTTCAGTGATTCCGTATAGGTCAGTGATCATTCCCATCAAAAAGCTGAGCAATGCGATCATCACATCGAACCCTTGGATCTGTGTATCAGGAGAACTGGGAGACACGGGAGTAATGCAGATTCCCAAAAATCTCCTCGAAATGACTTTTGAAGTAAGTTCAGCTAAAACCTTTCTTTCTTTTTTTTTTTTTTTCCTTCATTACGCGGCCCTCTCACTGTTGTGGCCTCTCCCGCTGCGGAGCACAGGCTCCAGACGCGCAGGCTCAGCGGCCATGGCTCACGGGCCCAGCCGCTCCGCGGCATGTGGGATCTTCCCAGACCGCTGCACGAACCCGTGTCCCCTGCATCAGCAGGCGGACTCTCAACCACTACGCCACCAGGGAAGCCCAGCTAATACCTTTCTTAGCACAAAGTGTCATACATAGTTCTACACAACGATGCCAGTTTCACTTTTTCATTTTTCCTCGAGTCAAATAATATAAAGGAGTAATTAAGTACACAGGATCATTTTTGGGATTATATACCTAAAGTTGTCTTGAACACGTGAATTTTTCTATTTTTATTGTTATTTTAATTGTTAAGTTCTATTTTTCCACTTATAATGGTGCGCTTTGGGGCTTTGCCAGGTCCTATTCCATAATTCCCAGTGCCTAGCACGGAACCTGGCAAGTAGAGAACATTCAAGTAAATGCTTTCCCCACAGTGGTTCTCTTCCAAACTGTAAATTCACCCTGCCTGAACCTAGACAAAGGAACAGGGGAGCTGCTATCCATGCTTTTGGTTTTTAGACCACGTGGTGATATTTATAAAGTGATTTTGCAAAAATAAACCTTTCGCTATGGTAGTTTTCAGGTCTTACCTGGTGAAGTATTCTCATACTTTTGAGCCCACATGCTGGTTGATCCTGGCATGCAGGAAGAAGACAAACAGCTGTTCTTGTTTCAGGAGGGAAATGGTGCTAATTGAAATGTCCTGTTCTCATGTTCCTTGGAGTCTAGGAATAGCAGTTTCCACTCAGAGTCATAACACTGCCCAAGAGCTTATTTTGACGCTATCTATCTAGTGGGGTCACAGCCATCTGTATATAAAAGATTAAAATCCTTGGCTTTTCTTCGACTACCAAGTACCGAACATAAACTGCATTATAAGTCCCATCATTGCTGTTTCTAGACTCCCACATCTGCCTACTTCTTTCCATCTCTGCTGCCACAACTAATTCAAGATGCCATCCTCCCTCACCTAGATCGCTGTGATTCAAAGACGTCAAGGACTTTGAGAACTCATAGTTCTGATGTCTATGATCTGGGATCTATGTCAGGGGTAGACCCCAGATCTGGGGTCTATGTCTGGGGTCTATGATCTTTTATCAGAATTTAAAAGTCAGAATTTAGCTGACATTTATTTTCACCATTCCTATTATCATTGCTTTCTTTTGTACTTGTCCACAAAGGGTCAGGAAGGACACTGATAACTATGTTTTTGTTTTTGTTTTTCTTTTTAACAGCAGCTTCAAAGACTTCTAGGTGAGGTTTGAAGTCAGTTCTGCCTTAGTATTTTATTAGAAGCAGAAAACTCGTCATGTTGGTGATTTTTTTGTATCTATAATTGTTTCTCTGACCTCTCTGCAACTAAATCTAAACAACATCCTTTTCCCACTTCTTGAGATTCTTCTCATCCTTCATAGGCACAAATCACTGACTCTGCAGTGTTTCTGGGTTCTCCAATTAGAAATCATCGTTCTTTCCCCAGTGTTCTTCAAGTACCTGTTTACATCTCTACTCTAGCGCATTGTGCAGTCCCTCTCATTTGATAGTTAATGATCCTATGTCTCCTGTCTCATTAGAAGGGATCTATTAGGTGTGAATATTTTCTCTAGTGCACAGCAGAACACATTATGCAGAGTGGGTCCTCCGCAGTTGTTAAATTGGATGGAACCATGGCACCACTGCTAAAGCTGAGGGGTAGCAGGAAGGGATCAGGTACTGAGTAACCTGTGGTCCTGTCCCTGCAGTGCCAGAACCTGGGGAAGCTGACTACTGTTCAGATTGGTCACGATAACTCAGGACTGTTAGCCAAATGGCTAGTGGATTGTGTCATGGTCAGAAACGAAATCACAGGACATACATACAGGTAAGTAAATGTCCTTGGGAGCTCAGGCTTCTTTTAAGACTCTTTAGACAAGAAAAGGTTTGAGAATTATTTTCATTCCAAAGCTTTCCCGCTGCCTTCTGAATTTTGGTTTAGTTTTTTGGGTGGTTTTGTTTATGTCATAACAAAATTGTGTTATTTTGTTCCAAATACAAAATTGTCCCCAAAATACTTTTAAGAAACTGATTGTGTTTGCTGCTAATGCTTAGTCCACAAGTGTTGAAAATGATTGGTGGAAGTCTGATTAAAAAAAAAAAAAAGGAAACAAAAAAGAAGCTTAAAATAATGTCAGTAAGAGGAAAGGGTCTTTCAGATGCTCCTGGGCAAAGCCAGCACTCTTCTTTGAGAACATTCTCCTCTTTTCTCCTGTAACTTAACTCCCACATTAGCATCTAGTTTGAAGATATTGTTGTTGAAACTAACCCCAGAATTTTAATACAGACGAGGTATGAGAAAATATTAAAGAATTATTTTAATTTGATGATAACGATTTATTCTCTTTATATAAGAGAGAATATCTTTAGTTTTCAGAGACTCATACTAAAGTGCTTGGGAGTAAAATGTCCTGTTGTTTGTAATTTACTTTAAAATACTTTTAACAAAAAATAAAAATGAAGCATATGGCAAAATGTTATGTTTAAGTCATGAGGAATAGGGTGTCTCTTATCTTTTCTACTTTTTTATGTGTTTGAAATTTTTCATAATGAAAAAAGCAACCCACAGGCCCTAAAATGATGGGCTTCACCCATGGTGCCATTTAAAAATTCTAATTAAAGCTAGTAAGATATTGGTGATTCTGAAGTTTGTTTCTGTCCTACCAGGTTCCCATGCGGGCGGTGGCTGGGGAAAGGCATTGATGATGGAAGCCTGGAGAGAATTCTCATTGGAGAATTGATGACATCAGCAGCAGATGAGGATCTAGTGAAGCAGTGTCGGACTCCACCCCAGCAGAAATCACCCACCATGGCCAGGAGACTAAGCGTCACTTCACTGACAGGAAAAACTACCAGTAAGTAGTTTTTTTATTTTCCAGTGCGTCATGTTGCAGGCATCATGTAGCCATTTCATAGAAAACTGTTGTATTAATGAATTACGGTAAGGAGATTGAAAAGAAAAAAGCTGAGGAAAATTAATTTGAGAGAAAGGCTTTAAGAGTGGGGAGAGAGGGCTTCCCTGGTGGTGCAGTGGTTAAGAATCCACCTGACAATGCAGGGGACACGGGTTTGAGCCCTGGCTAGGGAAGATCCCACATGCCGCGGAGCAACTAAGACCGTGCGCCACAGCTACCTAGCCTACACTCTAGAGCCTGCAAGCCACAACTACTGAGCCCGCGTGCCACAACTACTGAAGCTCATGCACCACAACTACTGAAGCCCGTGCTCTGCAACAAGAGAAGCCACCACAATGAGAAGCCTGCGCACTGCAACGAAGAGTAGCCCCCACTCACCACAAGTAGAGAAAGCCCACGCGCAGCAACAAAGACCCAATGAGGCCAATAAAATAAAATAAATTAATTTAAAAAAAAAAAAGAATGGGGAGAGAAAAAAGGAGGAAAAATAAAGCAGGACATTAACAAATAATTAAAAGCCCCTGAAGAATTTAGATGCTAAAATCCAACAAAAACTGCCTGCTTCTGTTTTAATTAAGCTTTGGAAGTATGAATAAATAATATCTTGCCTGAAACTTAAAGGAGGAATAAGGACAGTTACATGTTACAGTACTCCCACATCTAGTTATCCAGAGCCCCTTTTTCTAAGAGGAATTCTAAAAATTCCTCTCCCTACCCCACCCCCAACTTCCTGTAGAAGTGATAAAACAAAATACTATAAAAAAGTGAATTCTGTGGATAGGATACTATGTTCATATGCCATTTTGAATAGTACAATAAACTTCTAATTTATATTAATGTGGTCTTTAATAGGCTGAATAATGTCTCCCAGGGGTATCAGATTTTAATCCCTGGGATCTGTAAATGTTACTTTATTTAGAAAAAGCGTCTTGGCAAATATAATTAAGTTAAGGAACTTGAGATGGGGAGATTATCCTGGATTACCCAGGTAGGCCCTAAATGCAATCACATGTATTCTTCTAAGAGGGAGGCAAAAGGAAATTAGACACACACAGAGGAGAAGACAATAGAAAGATGGAGACAGAAATAGAAGTGATGCGGCCACAAGCCAAGGAATGCCAGAGCCACCAGAACTTGAAGAGGCAAGGAGCAGCTTCTTCCACTGAGCCTCCAGAGGAAGTGCAGCCCTGTCCACACCTTGACTTCTGCCTTTGGAATTGTGGGAGAATAAATTTCTGCTTTTTTACGTTACCAAATTTGTGGTAACCTAGTACCAGAACCACAGAAAACTAATAAAGAGGCAGTATGATTTAGTGAAATATCACAGAAGTTTATCAGTGAAGTGGTTTTATTTCAGTTTATAGACAGTAACCATGAGTAGAATAAGAGGTCCTTAGTTAACTAACAAAGCAGCTTCCTTAGCTATTATTATTCCATATCCATTTCTTAGTACATAGTAATATATTAGCTATTAGAATGATACAGTCTAAAATGTAAAATTATTCTTTCTCAAATGATTCCCTGTATTCATAATTCTTCTCTGCCTTCAGAAGTAAACTTAACACACACACACACACTAGAATAGCTAAAATAAGGGTAGAGAACAGTGGAATACTCATATATTGCCAGTGGGAATGCAAAAGGAAAAACCATTTGGCAATTTCTTTTAAAGATATACACATACTAACCATACACTTGACCCAGCAGTCCCACTCTAGATATATACCCAAAAGAAATGAATACATATATCTACACCAAGACTTGTACTCAAATGCTGCTAGCAGCTTTATTCGTAATAGCCAAAATGGAAACAACCCCAGTGTCCACCAGCTGGTGAGTGGAGAAGCAGATAGTGGTAGATCTAGTCAATGGGATACTATTCAGCAATACTGTGGATATATCTAGCATCACGGATGAATCAAAACTATTATGCCAGGTGAGAGAAACCAGACACAAAGGACCACACACTATATGATTCCATTTGTATTAAATTCTGGAAAAGCCAATATAATAACGATGAAAAGCAGATCAGCAATTGACAGGGGTTATGAGCTGGGGAAGGGGATTGACTGAAAAGGGGAACGGGGAACTTTTTGGGTTGATGGAAATTTTCTATATCATGTTTGTGGTGATGGTTATATGTCTATACATCTGTCAAAACTCATCAAATTACACACTTAAAATTGGTGAATTTATTGTATGTAATACCTCAGCTATGCTGATTTAAAATCAAAAAGTGGATTTCAGTTCAGTCCTTCCAAATTATTACAACTTGTGAATCAGTCCAATTTTATGGGGTATTAATGTTTTGAGAGGCCTTATCCCCCACTTCCAGTCATATTTTCTTTCTCAGTAAGCAGAAAATTTTAAATAATGTGAAACTCAGAGATGGGTACGGTGGTGTTTTTTTCACAGTGTGTGTAAGGTGATATTTAGAGAACTAAACATTTTAAATTGGTTTCAAAGTAATGCTGATCAGCACAGGGTTCATTCGAAATGAATAAAAGCTTGCAACATAGATCTTCATGTTTAAAAGAGAAAGGTACAAGTAAAAAGATTACTAGGAGCTGGAGATGACACAGTATCAGTCCTTCAATTATAAGAGGTTTCCATTTTAACAATTTTTTTGCATTGGTATAGAGAAAACTTACTTGAGTCTTACCTGGAAAATGTCTTATGCAAGAAATCCTCCAGCAGTATGAATTTAAAGAGTCTTAAATTCTAGACTGTATAGCATGTCATTTATAGTGTGATACGTGAGTTTAAGAGTTAATCACTACAAGAAAAGACCAATTATTTAATTTTTCTCTTGTTACTTAGTTCTATCCATGGATGAAACCTGTTTACCACCTTTTTTTCTTTTCCGTCTTTTTCTCCTTTTTTTTTTTTTTTAATCATTCTTGGGGTTTGGGAGGCAAAGGTGCTTTAGATTCCATTCAGGAAACCCACCAAGCTCTCCCTCAGGAAGGGGGCCTAGGTCAGCAAGTACTGGCTGAGAGAATGAAGCAGTGCCCAGATGGACTAAGTGGCCAGAAAGAAACAGTTCTGGGCTTCGAGGCAGGGTGTCCCCATGTACCTGGCATCTTTAAACATATACCCTTTACTTTTAAGACAACAGCAAAGCACACGATCCAAATTAGACATTCAGAGCTCCAGAAGCCTTAGTCTGTGCCTACTAAGGACTCGGAGGTAGGTGGGATAAGGGGTACCTGAGGAATGATGCTGTGGGTCTTTCCCACCTCTCTCCTTAGATCTGAGGACTAGTAGCACTTTGTGACAGGCACCATGCCAGATGATTTACATGTAATATCTCATTCACTTTTCCCTGTGACCCAAGAGGTGTGTGTTTTCCCTGTTATAGATTGAAGAAACTCAAACTCAGAGGAAATTAGATAATTTGACCAAGGTTATGGATTGCAAGTGGTAAGGCTGGGATTTGAATCTTGGGGGTCTCTTGGTTTCTACTCCATTGTGCCAATATGCCTCTCCCTTGGCCAAACTGGCCAAGGCAAGTTTCACGGAACCCTGACAAGCCAGCCTGCTCTGGTAAAGTGTTTCCACCACAGGCAGGCACAGTTGATGTCCTATAGTACTTTGGTTTATTTCCCTTGCATGAGAATTCAGCCATTATTGATTATTTTTTAGAACCCAATGCTGGACAGATCCAAGAAGGAATTGGAGAAGCTGTGAACAATATCGTGAAACATTTTCACAAACCTGAAAAAGAGGTATGATGGGCTATAAAACTTAATATGGTAGGATTTTAAAGCTGCTTTATACATGATACATAAGGCAATAAAAGGTGCTTTAATTTTCATTTGTAAGCTTTCTAATAGCCACAAAAAATGCTTCATTGCTACTCTCAGCACTTGTTCCTCTAGTATTTTTCTTAAACATCGAGCAAGAGCTTATTCTCCGGCACTGTGTGTTGCGCTCCACAGAGAGGAAGCCTCACTGTGTTGCTGTGTGGAGAGAGTGGCTTAGTTGCAGCACTTGAGCAAGTTTTCCACCATGGCTTCAAATCTGCTCGCATCTTTCACAAGAACGTCTTCATCTGGGACTTCATAGGTAAATTAAAGCTGGTGTGTGGTGTTATAAGGTCATCAAAATGTTTCTTAGAAAACTCAAACTCAGGAATTGGAGTGAATAAGAGTTAGTGATAAGGGTGTATGTTTTTAAAAGTAAATATCAAATAAGCAGTATCTGTGCTTTTCATTCAGTCAACAAATATATATAAATGTCCACAGTATTCTAAGCAGTATTCTAGATGCTCAAGATATACATAAAGATAAAAGTAGACAAAACACAGAAATTCCTATGGTTGACAAATTTATAATCTGGTAGGGGCAAACCATACACAAAAACATAACAGATATGCAATTCATCTGATATATTGGAAGGTCATCGCTGATCCGGAAAAAAATAGAGCAAGGTGAAAGGAAATGGAGTGGGGGCACTCTTTTAATTGGGGTCCTTATAGACTTCGTTGACAAGGTAACATTAAGCAAAGACTTCAAGGAAGTGAGCCTTGTGAATACGGGGAAGAGGGCACTGGAGGCTGAAAGAAGGGCCCCCGGCAGAGCAGGGTGGGGCTGTGCTTGGCCTTGCATGGAGCAGCAGGGATGTTGGTGGGACCAGAGCAGAGTGAGGGAGAGGGGCTGGGATTGGGAGGAGAGGGTGTTTACTGCCAGAGCCGGTTGTGGAGGGCCTTCTAGGCCTCTGGAAGCACATTGTTCTTTGTACTGAATGGTATGGGAAGTCCCTGGAAGGCCTGGAGCTAAGGAGTGACATCATATAATCTATGTTTTAAAAGGATCACTCTAGTTCCCTGCTGTCCAGTATGGTAACCAGTAGTCACGTGTGGCTATTTAAATTGGCTTAATTTAAATTAAGTTTAACATTCACTCCCTCAGTCACACCAGCCCTACTAGTGGCTGTAGAATTGGACCTTGCAGATGTAGAATATTTTCATCATCATGGAAAGTTCTACTGGAATGTACTGCTCTAGCTCGCTAAACTTTGTATTCTTTATTTTGCTATGCAGGTTCTTCTATAATTCCCAGTTTCTTTAACAGGGAGATTAATCATTTCATGTTTATAAATAAGGCCTGGATGAAGTAGTTGATTTTATCCAATAACTTTTAGACAAAGAAAGGAAAGTTGACAGAGCTAGGCCCCCTAGAGTGGGTTGTTTTTTTTTCTTTTGGGATGCATAGACTCTTACTGCTCCTGCTTCTGATATGTATATACATAACTCTTCCTCAGATTTTTTTAAAAAATAAATTTATTTACTTTTGGCTGTGTTGGGTCTTTGTTGCTGCACACAGGCTTTCTCTAGTTGTGGCGCACGGGGGCTACTCTTCGTTGCGGTTCGCGGGCTTCTCATTGCCGTGGCTTCTCTTTGTTGCGGAGCACGGGCTCTAGGCACACGGGCTTCAGTAGTTGTAGCACGCGGGCTCAGTAGTTGTGGCTCACGGGCTCTAGAGCGCAGGCCCAGTAGTTGTGGTGCACGGGCTCAGTTGCTCCATGGCATGTGGGATCTTCCCGGACCAGGGCTTGAACCCGTGTCCCCTGCATTGGCAGGCAGATTCTTAACCACTGCACCACCAGGGAAGTCCCTCTTCCTCAGATTTACTGAAGCAGTTCCATTTCAAGGATTTTGTTGCGCAGTGTTAGCCAGCCATTCTATAACTAGAACAAAGGGCGCCACCTCAATGGCTACCATGTCTTTGCTACTTACTCTTAGAAGGCTCCAGTCTTAACAGACAAGTTCATGGGGTTTTTTTTCTTTGCTGTCAACTGCCATTTCTTGAAGGTATTCTAAAGAGAGTAAACTTTCCGACCATCTGGAATGCAGTCTAGATTAGAAAATAAACTCCTGGGAGCATATTGTTCTAGCGTGAAACATGGGCCTCTAGAATTTATTGTGAAACCAGGATAAAGTAATGGTTTTGGTTTTAGGACTGGCTATAATGCAAAGTGTCATTAGTATTTCCAGAATAAACCAAGTGATTCATCTTTTTTTATTTGAAGTATTATGTGTATTGTGATATGACTCTGACTTCCTTCTCCAGAGAGAGCAGTTGCTTATTTTGAAACAACTGACCAGATTCTAGACAATGAAGATGATGTCCTCATTCAGAAATCATCCTGCAAAACCTTCTGCCACTATGTAAATGCTATTAATACTGCACCCAGGAACATTGGGAAGGACGGCAAATTCCAGATTTTAGTTTGCCTTGGAACACGGTATTAAGCCAGTTCTTGACTTTCCCTGTCTTTGTCACATGTTGAGCAAGAATTTAGAAAAGATTATACCAGATCACGCCCCTTCCAAAGCTCTCCCGTGGGTTTCTTTTGTACCAAATTTTATGAGACTCGCTGTTTATTGGGTGCTTGCTATGTGTCGGGCAGTATGTTCAGTACTTCACGTACATTATCTTATTTAACCCTCCTGTTACTTCACCACCACCACTGCATGAAGTAGCAAGCGATATCCCCACTGTATAGATGAGAAAATAGAAAGTAGAAGAGGCACGGGTAAGTTAACAACCTTTCCCAAGGTCACACAGCTGGAAAGAGGCAGAGCCAAGATTTACACCTAGTCGCCCTCCAGAGCCCAAAGCTCTGAACCGTTACGCAGTACTGCACCAGAGGTGGGTGGGTAAGTAATAGGTAGATTGGTAGATAATTAGACACGCCAGCACATTCACACATATATATTTCCTGTATAGAGCTTGTATAGTGTGTATATGCTACCATGTTGCTTTAATTTTAATACATTGTGGAATTCTTACTATCTAAGCAATTCTTACTATGGAAAGTCTTCTCCTTAAGACAATTTCCTACCCCTTTCTTTTTTTAAAATGACGCTTAGGAGCTGTACACTCCATTAATTTTAAAACGGCTCTCAGAATTCTAAGAAATGAACCACATAGATCTTTAGAAGATGTTTTATCTGTGCAACGTTTGTTTTCTTCTAAACCCCTAGAAGCCCCAGCAAGAGGTGCAGGACGGCCCAGCTGCCTTGTCATGAAAGCTTAGCGAGAGGTGCTCAGTGAGGATGTCTTAGCTACTTAGCGACAGATAGCTCATGTCAGTTTAATCAGGAAACACTGAAGATTGAGATCCTGTCCTCCTGAAACAACTGGTTTACTGAGCTAAGTTCTGTATTTCTTCTTAATAAAAGCTGCCCAATTTCAGCTGTGTTTTTTAAAGTTCCTTTTGAGTATGATCCTTACCTCCTTTTATCTCTTTACCGTTCTGATTTATTAGACCAGCGCAACCCCTCTTTTGGTTTATAAAATCTACTTCATGTTTTTCTGCTTTGATTTTGTTCCTTACCTTGTAATGTTGTGTAAATTTAAAAAAAAAAAAAAGCGCTAGTCCCTACAATTAAATGGAAACTTTCTTCACAAAAGGTCAATATACTTTGGCATGCCTTGCCACAGATGTCTGATTAACATCCCTGTAAAAAAAGAATACAAAATGGCATTCTGCCTTTTTTTAAAGTGGTAGAATCAGAATAGAGAATTTCTTTAATACATCTAAGTCCTTATGGCCAACTTGCGCAGACCCACTTTTAGAACCTGATGGGTTTCCTCGTTAGCTTACACTGTCTCGTTACCTTATCTTTTTAACCAGTCATTATCCAGCTAGTTGACTTTGGTTTTGTCTTTGGTGACCTCAGAGCTTGGCTAGATTTTTCCCCATCCAGTCCCACACCCACACCTTCCCGTCGTCAAAAGCTCCAGTGTGTGCCTTGTTCTCCCGCGAGGGCAGCAGTGCTCAGGACTTGTTTCTGTTTGGGTCTGTAGGGATCGCCTGCTCCCACAGTGGATTCCGCTGTTAGCTGAGTGTCCTGCCATCACCCGAATGTATGAGGAGAGTGCCCTCCTGCGAGATCGCATGACCGTCAACTCCCTCATCCGCATTCTGCAGACCATCCAGGACTTCACTATAGTCTTAGAAGGCTCACTCATCAAAGGAGTGGATGTGTAACCCAATTAGCTAGAAACTCGCAGTCCAGACCCCTTGTTCCTGAGCCTTCCCCAACGACGGGGACCGATTTGGACTTGTCTGATGAGGTAGTGAGTCACTGCAGGGGGCAACACACCGTATCCCCCAATTTGAACAATGCTGACACTACAGACAAGGTAAAGTGCTGTATTGTAGTTCATTTGAACCTGGAATTTAGTATAAAATAGAGTATTTTCATGTGTTAGATGTGTGTAAATATGCTCTCTTCTTTGAGAAACTATATTACTCTAATAAGATAACTTTTCTTAGATTGAATATTCCTGTGACTTAAAATAAGTAGCTTAAAAGTATTGGGAGGTGGGGGGTGGGGGGAGGAGAAAGAGTGGTGCTAGTCAGGAAGAAGCCAGTAAACATGTAAATACAGTGCAACCCAGTGGGGCTTTTTTTTCCCTCCCGGTATAACAAAGGAACTCAGAATGCATTGTTATGTCGTAACCAGCCATCCTGGTGTCTGATCCTTTGTATTGTGAATGTAAACAGCTTTACCTACTGTAGGGGATGGTAGCCCTCACTTACAGCTTTTAAGTTTCACATGGTTTCATACATTTGAATTGAGCCACTTTTCCAGTCTTTTGGAAAAATTTTTTCCGTCAGCACAAGATATGATTCAAATATTTTAAATACTGTACCCCAGGAGCTTGGCTAAACTGGAAAGAGAACACACAAAGCCCTGAGAAGTGTGTTAACTTGTGGGATTATAACTTCTTTACACTTTGGAAAGATTAGCCTAGACTAACTTCATTCTTGGCATTTTTATTCTTGTTATTTGAGGTACTTTGGGGAGATGTGAATTTCAGAGTGTTGGCCTCATGGTCTTAAGAACTGCAAACGGCAATTTGATTCTGTACTTTTAATTTGGCCATCTCAACCCTGCAGTGGTCCCTTACCTCTTAAAGATAAACAAACACAAACACGGTCTTTGTTTGGTTCCAATCACCCGCCTCCCCTCTCCCGGTGCACATCCCCCCTCAGGAAATGGAAAGAATGTTTAAGAAGGAGGAGGGCCCTGTGTGGCTTGGAATGTTTTTGTGAAAGTATTTGTTGACCATGATAATGCAAATAACAGAAGAAGAGAGAAAGAATGAACCCTTTCTGGGTGTTTCAGGGCAAGCTTTATGTTCTTTTGTAAGCAGGGGTGAAAATGTAAAACAACTGGCCCAGAGAAGGTACGGGCCAGTACTGACAAAATGGAAGCGAAACAAGAGGCAACAATTTTAGGAGACCAAACATTGTCACTTTGCAGTTTGGTATTTTTTAAGGAAGTTAAATAAATTTGGTATTAGCTCGTTACCTTAAGTCTTCATCTTACGGTCAGTCCTTTAAGTCTAATTAGGCATTTGCATGTTGTTAGCAGGGAAATTACCTCAGCAGAGCTCCAGATTTTGTTCCCAGTTGTGGCTGAGAAGCAAAGCCATGGCCTCTCAGGACCCTTGTGAAATCTGAGGGTCCAGGCTTTAGCCAATAGCGTTGTTTACCTTTTTTCCTGGAAGAAGAAACTAATGAAACGAGTGCCTCACTCCCTTTATCAAACACTGTGTTCAGCCAAGGCACACGCCCTTTTAATACGGGACTGGGTACTTGAGGAGGGTAGGGAGGGTTGAAGGCAGCATTTAGAAACCCATGGAAAGGGTTTGAGAAGATGGTTCTGGGTGACCTGGGTAGACCAGGAATTTGTTTGCCTACAGCTGAAGCTGAAGTTTGTCCACAGTGGTGTGGCTGTTCCAGGGACATGGAAAGTCTGTTATGGGAGACATCCAGAACCTGTTGCACACTAGGCACTTACTGTTTCAGTGATGAGAAACCATAGCGTGATCCAATCCCGGATTTTGTCATTGTTACCTTTTCCAAAGGCCATGCTTCTGACACATTCTGGGCAAACAGAGAGATGGCTTAGGTTAGCAGGCTAGAATTGAGTCATCTAGTCTAGCCTTCTCATTTTACAGATGGGAACACTCAAGGGTCAGAGAGATTAAATACTTACCCGCACACCTGTGACAACACAGTCTAGAATTCATGTTTTTTATTACACCAGGCTGCATGAGACTGGCCTCCAAGGCATTCATATTAATAGTCTTTCTACCCTTGGTTTATTCATCCACCTATACAGGTAGCACAGGGATTAATATTCATTGTAACAAATTGTCCTTAAATTATAGAGAATTACACCTATTTTAAAAAGTAGGAGCAGGAATTCTCTGGCGGTCCAGTGGTTAGGACTCTCACTGCCAAGGGGCCGGGTTTGATCCCTGGTCAGGGAACTAAGATCTCACAAGCCTCACAGCGCAGCCAAAAAAAAAAAAAAAAAACTAGGAGCAAAATTGGATTTTGGACCTGTGAATAATACCGATACTTTAAAAATTAATACCTCCCAAAAGAGTTATACCTAAAGTTTCATCCCACTTTCTATTGTCTGACTATAGTAGTGAGATGACCAATTTCAAAAGAAGGAATCACACCAGAACTGACACATCCTCTAGAATGCTAGGCCCTTTAGAGTGGTCACCTTGGGAGTCCATATATGTATGCCAGTGATAAAGCCAGTGCTCCAGACACCTGGGGGACCTCCTTATGAGCTGCCTGAATGACCTACAGCCCATTCTTTTGAATACTGCCAGTGATGGGAAATGGTGGCCTTTCAAAAGAAATTTAAAATTTGAAACAACAAAAAGTCCTTAGGTTACAAGTTGATGAATGAAAAGTAAAGTTTGGGGTCACATAAGAAACACAATTCTAAAGAAATAAGACTTAGTTCTTACATGGCTTATAACTACCTTTGAGCCAATATCAAAATATTTTGAGCGGGACAGTAGCAGAATCCTTAGAATAAATGTACATAGCCTTCTAAGCTAACTTCTGAAGGTCATTCAGAAGTATACTTTCTGCTCTGTTAACACTTTATTTTTTTTTCCTGTTAATACTTTAAATTAGTATATTGCTTTATCATCACACTTCAAAGTTAAAGTACATAAAAATCAATTTTGTAATTGACCTTTTTTTTCTCAAAATAAATTAAAAGTAATGCCTGGAATCATAATTAGTATTTTCACATAATAATAGTTAAGAAGAAATTGTTTTAAAATTAACTTGCCAAAAATATTATCTCTTGAAACATTTATCTTCCAAGTGTTTTTCAAATGTCCTGAAACTCCTAATATCAACCTTGGTGACATAGTAGCATTACACCGACATTGGTATTATGTGTGAGACCCTGAAGCTGTGCCCTGTCTGGGGGCTTACCAGCGCCTTAATAATGACTGAGGCTCAGTGTGGAGTAGTATAAAGTAGGGTTCTCAGTGGAGAAAAATGGGCTGCTGAGAACAAAAGGAAGGCCTCCCAACCTTATCCATCCTCTTTCCCACTGGGGGCAAGAATTTGATAGAAGAACCTAAAGCTTGCAAAAGTTTATGATTTCCCTCTAAAATTTATTTTAAATATTTCACACATTTTGTACCTTTTGTAACACTATGGTATTTACTTTAACATGGTTTTTTAAGAAATCATTTTAATGAACTTCTGTCACACTATATGAATGATACAGGGGAAATACTGAATTGCTCGTATTTCCTTTTTTTGGCAATAAAGCACTGTAGTATGTAAATGTAAGTAAAAGAGGGATAGAGGCTATACATAACAGTTCATGTGTAGTAAATGGTGACACCTCTGAGATATTTTGAAACATGAGGCAACAGACAAGGACCTCAGATTCCCCAGGGAAATATTTATTTGACAGCATTGGAAGTGTAACTCTTAATGATGAAATAGCTTCTTTCTGCTAAGAATTATGATTTTTTCAGTAGATTTTCATTTTGAGAACTGTGAGTATTTTCTCTGTGAGGTTTACAGAAACTAGTCTATCTTTTTCACCATTCAAAAGGACAGTCTGAACCGTAGCTATTTACATTTCAGTATTAACACACCTTCACTGATTGAGAATGGAGTCTTGAGATCATCTCTACTTTTTTAAAGTGAATCAATCCTATTTCCAAGTCATCCGTGTCATTTGAAGTCCATGTTTCTTATATAAGTATTTGTTACATTACCTTTTAGTGTAAAAGGAGGCAGAAACAAATAATAAGCTACTAGGTCTCTTATTCCTGTTAAAATACATTTATAAATCTCTTGAATCAAACTGATTTCCAAGCTTTTTGAAGAGGGTACCGATGGAGTGAGATCAGAGTAATCCAAGGAGAACCTCATCCTATCACATCTTACTAGACATGATTGTCCTCTCAAGGACAAAATAAAGATTGGCTCCAGAAAGTTATCACATTGAGCAGTTAATACCAGAGTGAAAAAAAATCGTCAGAAACAGTCTCCTCATTTGAAGGAATCCAGGGTATCCTTGGGTTATGTGGGAGGGAATCACGCTTGACCCAATTACCTAAATGTATTTACATGTGGCCCAGCCTTTATTCCAAACACTAGACAGATCTTATTAAAAGTAGAGAGGTATGGTAAGAGTTCCTGTTGTCAATCAAATGAGGGTGTTAAACTTATAAAAAGAATTCTCTGTGTTACACTTGAACCATGTATAAATGTACCCTGTGTATCTTTTTTTTTAAATGAGCATTTCTGCATTTAAATTATATTGTTTTCTTTGTATTGTTAACAAAATGCATCAGAACTGGATTTTTTTTCTCATCTGAGCATACTTAAAATTTAAAGAGTATTGTGATATCAAGCACTTTAACATATGTATCAGAGAAACTGATGTGGGTTTTTCAGGTTTTGGAGTACATTTAAATATGACTTTTCATGCTTCATTCTTTACAAATAAAACTGTGGGGTTGATACTTTGTTTTGCATCATTTTTATAGAACCTTAATACCGAGCAGTTCACAGGGCAAGTGACTCCAGAAAGTAAAGGGATAAAACCATTATGAGAGAAAAAACTACATAAAACCATTATGTAGTAGAAATATAGCCTGCTGGGCAACTGGTTATCTAAAAGGGGTTAAAAAAAAAAAAAAGAACCCTACCTCACACCATACAGAAAGATCAATTAATTCTTGGCTTAACAACCTAAATGTAAAAGGCAAAACAAACATTTTTGAAGAAAATGTAGAATGTATTTATGAACTTGGGAAAGGGTAGTATTTAAACAAAACACTCAAAAATAACTAGATTTTTAGTCCGTAGCAAAAATGAAAGGCAGAGATTCATTGATTACCCACTATATGTTAAGCATTACTTTAGGTTAAGGACATAAAGCAGTTTAAACATACACATACATCAGATTCCTGCTATCATGGAATTTATATTCTAATGGAGGAGTTACACAATAAACATGACAAATAGGTAATACATATAGTAGTTAGATAATAACAACAAGCAAAGAAGAAGGATTGAAAGTATAGTTGGGACTGCTTAGAGATGGACTGCAATTGTAAATGGGTTAGCCAGGGAAAGCCTCACTGAAAATGGAGTTGTCTTTAGCAGAAATTGGAAAAAGCGTAAGAGAAACAAGTTTACAGGAGGAACATCAAGAGCTTACTTTTGGCAGTAAGTTTGGCATGCCTGATAGACATCCAAGTAAAGATGCTGATAGACAGTTGCACATATGGATTCGGAGTTCAGGGGAAGGTAATGGTGTGTTTGTCGGGGTCCAAATCAAGAAACAGAAATCACACAGCAATTTGAAAAGGGGTAGTTTAATGTATAGAACTATGTTAGAATTCTCCAGAGAAACAGAACCAACAGGATGTGTGTGTGTATGTATATGTATATGTATATATAGAGAGATTTATTTTAAGGAATTGGCTCACACAATTGTAGAGCCTTGGTGAATCCAAAATCTGCAGGGTAGGCTGGTGGGCTGGAGACCCAGGGAAAGAGTTGTAGTTCGAGTTCAAAGGGGTTTGACTGGCAGAATGCCTTCTTGCTCTATTAAGGCCTTCAACTGATAGGATACATTATGGAGGGTAATCTGCTTTACTCAAAGTCCACCAATGTAAATGGTTAGTCTTATCCAAAAAACACCTTCACAGAAACATCCAGAATAATGTTTGATAAATATCTGGGCTCCATGGCCCAGCCAAGTTGACACATAAAATTAACCATCACAGACTACTGTAATAAGAAATTGGAATTATGGACTATTTGCTATTAAGCAATGAAAAGAACTCTAAAGGATACAAGAATAGCATATATAGGAAGCAGCCACTAACCGTAGGGCTGAGGCAAGGCAAACCTAAAAAAGCCCCCTCCCCCTTAGGCTGAGAGTCAGACTTTTAATATTAAGAGGGCACAGCCATGGCCCACTGGATGGTAAAGAAGTTTACTGAGATGCTGCACCAGTGCCACTTGTTTGGAATCTGCTGTCAGGCACCAGGGAAACATCCATGGAGAGGTGGCATAGCCCAGAACTTGCTGGGAAACCACTGGAGAGGGTGCCAGGGAAGCCGTCCACTGGTGAATTCTATCAAAAATTTAAGGAAGAAATAATGAAAATTCTAATCAAAGTCTTCCAGAAAATGGATGAGGTATGTGTTAGTTTGCTAGAGCTGCTGTAACAAAGACTGGTTGGCTTAAACCACAGAAAGCTATTTTCTCACTATTCTGAAGGCTAGAAGTCTGAGATGAAGGTGTCAGCTGGATTTGTTTCTTCTGAGGCCTTTCCCTTGGCTTATAGATGGTCGTCTTACCTCTGTCTTTATATGGTCTTCTCTCAGTGCATGTCTGGGTCCTAATTTCTTCTTCTTACAAGGACACCAGTCATATTGGATGAGGGCCAACCCTAATGACTTCTTTTTAACTTAGCTCTTTAAATACCCTACCTCCAAATACAGTCACATTCTGAGGTACTGGGGGTTAGGACTTCAACATATGAATTCTGAGAGGACACAATTCAGCCCACAACGAGGTAATACTTCCCAACTCATCCCATGAGCCAGCATTACCCTGATACCTATATCAGACAAAGAAATTACAAGAAAAGAAAAATACCAAGAACTCTCATGAATGTAGATGTAAAAATTCTTAACAAAGTGTTAGTAATTCAAATCCAGTGATAAAAATGATATGTCATGACTAATTGGGGTCTATCAAGGAGAGCAAGGTTGGTTTAGCATTCAGTCAAGGAATATAATTCACCACAGTTACAGATTAAAAAATAAAAATTTATATGCTCATCCCAATATACACAAAAAATTTTTGACAAATTCTAATGTTCATTCATGGTTTAGAAAAAAAAACCCAAAAACTCAGTGGACTTCCTCACCTCAGATATACTGTGTTCATGGATCAGAAAATACTGAAAGTCATCTGCAAAAAACCTACAGCTAACATCATCCTTTATGGGGAAATGCTGAGTGCTTCCCCCATAAGATCAAGAACAAGGCATGGATATCCACTCTTAATACTTCTGTTCAACATTGTACTATAGTTTCTAGTCAGTGCAATAAGACAAGAAAAAAAAGGCGTAAAGTTTGAAAAGAAAGTAAAACTGTATTCACAGATGACATGATGGTCCATGTAGAAAATCCTATGGAATTTACTAAAAAGTTACTGATGCTAATAAGTGAGCGTATCAAGGTTGCAGGGTATAGAGTCAATCTACAAAAATCAGGTGTATTTCTATATGCAACAGCATTGCAGTGCAAATCTGAAATACTTGGGGATAAGTTTGACAAAAAATGTGTAAGACTTGCTCACTGAAAACTACTGAGGGAAACTAAAGAAGTCCTAAATACATGGAGAAATATAGTGTGGTCCTAGGTCAGAAGATTCAATGTTATTAAGATGTCAGTTCTCCCCAAATTGATCTATAGAGTCAATGCAATCCCATTCAAACTCCCAGCAGTCTTTTTCGTAGAACTTAACAAATTTATCCTAAAATTAATGTAGAAATGCAAAAGCCCTAGAAGAGCCTAAATAACTTGGAAAAAGATAAACAAACTCGGGGGACTTATATTACCTGATTTCAATACTTACATTAAAGCTACAGTGATTAATAAATACAGTGTGGGGAAATTGAAGTAAAGTCAGACAAATAGATCAATTGAACAGAACAAAAAGTATGGTAATAGACCCAAACATATATGGTCAATTGCTCAACAAAGTTCAAGGGTTATTAAGCGACAAAGAGGATAGTCTTTTCAGTGAATGGTCCTGGAACAATTGAATAGCTACATGTAAAAGAAATGAAGTTTGATCCACACCTCCCACCATATACAAAAATCAACTCAAAATGGATCATAGATATAAATGAAAATCCTAAAATTAAAAAACTTTGAAAGAAAACACATGGTAAATGACCTTGGGTTAGGCAAAGATTTCTTAGATATGAAAAAAGATACAGTCCTTAAAAAACATTGATCGAGACTTCCCTGGCGGTCCAGTGGTAAACAATCTGCCTTTCAATGCAGGGGACGCCGGTTCAATCCCTGGTCGGGGAACTAAGATCCCACATGCTGCAGGGCAACTAAGCCCACCCGCCACAACTACTGAGCCCGTGTGCCTCAGCTAGAGCCCACATGCCACAAACTACAGAGCCCACACCCTCTGGAGCCCGCGCATCACAACTAGAGAGAGAAAACCTATAGGCCACAACTAGAGAAAAGTCTGTGCACCACAAATACAGAGAAGCCCAAGCGCCACAAGGAAAGATCCAGCATGCCACAATGAAGATCCCGTGTGCTGCAAATAAGACCCAATGCAGCCAAAAATTAAAAAAAATAATAAATAAATATTTTAAAAATTGATAAATTAGACTTAACAAAAATTAAGGGGCTTCCCTGGTGGCGCAGTGGTTGAGAGTCCGCCTGCCGATGCAGGGAACACGGGTTCGTGTCCCGGTCCAGGAATATCCCACATGCTGCGGAGCGGCTGGGCCCGTGAGCCATGGCCGCTGAGCCTGCGTGTCCGGAGCCTGTGCTCTGCAACGGGAGAGGCCACAACAGTGAGAGGCCCGCGTACCGCAAAAAAAAAAAAAAAAAAGAATGTATGTATGCTTTTGTTTTTTCAAGTTTCAGACATTTATTAATCAGTGTAAATGCCAACACAATACACCAACGTGATTTCATGTATGTAGAGGGGAAATATTTCCTGGTTAATTAGAAAATTTTACAGATAACTTCTGGAACACCTTCATTCTAAGCAGCTTTATAGTCAAACATTTCATTTAGAAGTCTGGACCTTCTTTCTTCAGTTTGCTGTAATCCACATTCACTGAGTAGAATATATATTGATCACTGGGATTCAATTTCTTCTGGGTTCTGGGATATTCTTTCTGTTCCAAATGACTGAGCAATGCCAGATACAAGATATACAGTGCTGCTCCAGTACCTCCGGCTCCAATAAATACGAAGAAAGAAATCAAGCTTGTATGCTTCTTGGCCTAACCAAGGATCTAGTGGAACATATTTGTGGCAAAGGCCTTTGGCCTGAAAGGAGACGAGAACAAATCTGCCAGGCCCCAGATTAAGTAGTCTCTGCCCAAATGTACACTCTTTGTGGGACTTCTCTGGCGGTCCAGTGGTTGAGTCCGCACTTCCACTGCAGGGGGTACAGGTTCGATCCCTGGTTGTGGAAGTAAGATCCTGCAAGCTGTGGCCAAAAAATAATAATAATAATAACTTTGACATATACCTACCACATGATCCAGCCATTCTTTAGGTAATTAAATACTGAAGGGAAATAAAAGCATATGTATATGTCTACACAAATACTTACACATGAATGTTAATCACAGTTTTATTTGTAATAGCCAAAAACTGGAATCAACCCAATTGGCATCGACAGACAGATGAATGGATAAATAATTTGTGGTATAGCCATACAACGGAATACTATTCAGCAATAAAAAAGAGTAAGCTATTAATATATGAAGCAACATAAATGCATCTAAAAACAATTATTCTGAGTAAAGAAAGCCAGGCAAAAAATGAATGCATACTATAGGATTCCGTTTGTATAAAATCAAACCAAAAATGCAAATAATCTATAGTGACAGATGACAAATCAGTTGCTGCTTGGAAATGGGGGCCGAGGGGAGTTTGACAGAGGCCCAAGGAGACTTTGGAAGTAACAGATATATTCATAATTTTAATTGTGGTGATAATTTCACGAGTACATACTCATGTCAAAACTTAACAAAATTGCATAGTTTAAGTAAATGAAATTTGTTGATTGTCAATAACACCTCAAGGATTTTTTAAAATCTAACTGAAAAGTTGAGAATACATACACTGTAATTAAAATGGGGTTTAAAAAAAAGGGAAAACCCAATAACTTGATTTACCAATCATTCCCTTCTACCTCATTCTATGGGCTTCTAAACAGGTGTACCATCACCTGTTTATCCACAAGCACTAAAGACATCTATACTAAAGATCGGAAGCAGGTCAGGTAAATCTAGATAAACCCAACAAGTGCCTAGCATGAAGAACTGCAGGCACACGACTGCAGTCACAGTTATACACTCCTTCAAAGAAAGCCAACTTGCATTTTTGCTTCTAGGTTTCTACCTGGCATGCTGTTGTGATTCTTTAAACTCCTTTCCTTAAAACCCTTGCATGGCTGTGTCAGTTAATCCCAAACTATTAGATCATGGTCCTACCCAAACCTAACCAAGCCCCCTTTCCCCATGCAAGGGTCTGCCTTAGACCAGTCTCCAAAACCTTAGTAAATATCCAGGCTCCGCCCTTTGCCCTCTGACAGGTTACTAAGACCCTCAAGGGAAAGCTCTTCCTTACTGTGCAAGCAATAAACAGAATGTTTCCATGTTAATTCAGGAAGCCAGTATTTAACATTACTGATCGTGTATATTTCCTCTTCTGAGTTATTTTAGTGATCTTTGCCCATTCATTTTTAATGTCTGTTTTGGCTTTGATTTATAGTTTAAAAACATTTTTGATAGTGGGAACCAGCCGCATAGCGCAGGGAGATCAGCTCGGTGCTTTGTGACCACCTGGATGGGTGGGATAGGGAGGGTGGGAGGGAGGGAGACGCAAGAGGGAAGAGATATGGGAACATATGTATATGTATAACTGATTCACTTTGTTATAAAGCAGAAACCAAAAAAAAAAAATCATTTTGAGCTATTCTTCGCTCTATACGATATCAATATTTTCTCTTTCCTTTTAATTTTTGGTATTTTTTGTTGCACAGAAAACTTAAGTTTTCAATTGTTTAAGGTTATTATACATTCCTTAAAAAAAAAAAAAAAAAACAGCTTCTGGTGCCATACTGCCTGGGTTCAAATCTCTACTGCTTAACTATCTGAAGACCCTTGTTTTGTCACTTAAGTCTCTGGGAACCTGGTTTCCTCATCTGTCTCCCCACAGGAATGTAAGGAGGCATTTTTGACTGTTTTGTTAACTGCTGTAGCCCCAGCTCTGGGAACAGTGCCTGATACATAGTGCTCAGTAAATATTTATTAAATGAATGAATCTACAAAGCCAGAACAATAATCTTATTTACCTCATAAGGTTGTTATAAGAATGAACTAATCCTTGTAAATTTTAGTCTAGAACAATGCCTGGCACACAGTAAGAGCACAAGAAATGTTAGCTCCCCCAACCCCCAATCCCAGAATCCTGCCTCTTTGTGAAGTCTTACCTGAATACCCCTCCCCCACCTTCCCTTCTCCCTTTTCCACTCCCACCAGATTTGCCCACTGTCCCCCCACCTTAGCAACACCCGCTTGTCACTTGGAATTCTTAACCTATGGGCAGCTGTAAGCCCCTCTGAGAATCCAAGGAGAGCTATGAACACTCTCCCCAGAAAAACGCACCTGTGCACATACACACCTGTACAATTTCAAGGAGCTCATTGACACTAAACCGCCTTTTTAGATTCCTGAATTAAGTAGACCTTAATGTCGAAACTCCTTATTGCTTTGTAGCAGCAAACCTCAACAGGTCCCAGGAAATTTCTCAGAGCAGATCTTAGCTGCAAGGATCAAAGTCCAAACTGGGTGTCAAGATCTGAGCTCCGAGTAGCAAATTTCTCTCTCCCTTTGAGGAAAGGACGACGATTGTTCCTTCCTGACTGCCCCTTCAGAGCTGACCCTTCACCCTGATCTGACAGGGAAGGGCGCTGTGGAGGACGAGGGCTGGAGGAAGGGGCCTCTAAATGGAAACACGAGGCCCCAGTAGATTCTAAGACCATCCATAAACTTCGGCAACCCCGTTTATTTATTTCAGTCTCCCAGTTGGTAATTAATAAACCCTTACCACCATAATGACCCGAGTTCCTGTCTTCTGCAGCAGGAAAGAGGGGGTAAAATGGGAAACTGTCCCACTGCCTTTTCAGGAAAAGAGGAAGACTGGCCAGTATGCAGGTGAAGAGCCCTGGACCTGGCGACTAGCCGAGCGACTTCCTGTTAAGTTCTGTAACCTTCCTAAGCCTGTGTTTTGCGCTAAGAACAGGAACAGCAGCATGAACCTCATACTTTTGTTGTGAGGTAACTAAATCGACTACACACTGTTTTGCACCTGGAAGCACCCAGTAATTATTAGCTGTTATTTATTACTATGAAATAGCAACTCGAAAGAAGGGTGTTGCCTGCTTACCAACGCGGTGGGCCTGGAGTCGGCCCAGGGGAAGGAGGGCAGCGTGCAGGGAGCTGGCCTGGGGCTGAGCCTGTGCCACAGCCCGGCCTCCCCACCAGCCACAGGCCCGTCAGCTTCTGTACTGTTGCCCTCCTTCTAGCTACACGGCCCCTTGCCTTTTCTCTGTCCTGGAACTCCCCAGACAGAGATGCGCAGATCCTCAAGGGGTTCAACACCTTCCCCTCCCTCTAGCCGCGGCGTAAGACTCCCTCATCTACGGATGTTTCTGTCACAGAGTCAGAAATTATTGGACTCAGAGAACCTGAAAGATGGGTCCAGCCCTTTCTTTCTTTATTCTGATTAGAAACAGTCCCGAGGTGATGTGATTTGCCCAAAGTCGGCAACTTCCTGGAATTAGAAACCAATCGGAAGACTTCCATGTGGGTGTTCTTTCCGCTATTATCAGGTTACCTCCGAGCCTTAGGATCTGCTTTTGAAAAGGAATGAAGAGGTCGTCTAGGGAGAGCCACTGAAGGAAAAAATATTCGGATTTGGTAACTGCTTATGGCAGGGGGTGAGAGAGTCGGGGGTGACAGAGTGTGTAACCTGCTTCCCCTCAAAAAGCATAATGTGAACGATCTTAGACTTGTTTTACGAGTGTATGAATTTAATGAGTGCATCTTCCGGCGGGGGCGGCTAGGAACTTTCCTGTTCTGTTTACCCAGGCAAGTGCCTAATGCAAAGTAGGTACCTAATAAACATTTGCCACCTGGACGACCGCATGGCTGGATGCGCCCCATCCACCATAGAGATGCAGGAGGATTTGTGGAAATAGCCCCACCTGGGAGGCACGTAAGTCCTTTCCGGTTTTTCTCAATTATGGCTTTGCCATGCATATTCTTTGTTCCTAAATCCTTGACTGCATCTCTTGATTATTTCCTTAGGATATTTTCCTAAAAGTGGGATTACTGTGAAGGGTACGCCCACATTTAAGGCTCTCGATTCTGAACCCCTCCAGCGGTGCAAGAATGAGTCAGCTTCCCAGCACGCTGGCTCAAACTGGGTATTATCAAACTTCATTTTTTTGCCATCTTGATAGAGCAAAAATAATATTTTATTTGCATTTCTTTGTGGACTGATAAGTTTGAGATTCAACTAATTTTAAAGAAACATTCTAAGGAGCCCAGAGAAATCCTGTGTGGCGTAGGAGACCAGTGAAATTAGGCACATTCTGCCCAGTGAGGGGAAACCTAAGGGCACCTATTGTTTGGAGCAATTTGTCCTGAAGATGTAAACATCTGAGCCTTTATAGAGAGGCTTCCCGTGAACCAGGGAGGGAGAGCTGTGATCTACTAGCCTCCCTCTGTTTGTTACTTTCATTTCCTGATGAGGAGTTAATGGTATAAAACAAATGAAAAACCAGTATAAGGTTTTTCATTAAGGACAGCAAGAGAAAGTAGAAATGGGAAAACTATCTCAACTTAAAGTCCTGGAGAAAGGGGAGGGGTGAGCGGTGAACTTTGAAACATATTTCCAGAGGAAGGGAGGTTAAGTCCTTGGGGGTCCGCTGCCAGCCTGGAGGGGCCCGAGGGGGACCCTGGAGACATTGTATGGGACAGACTGCTGTTTGGTTGTGGAGCTTACAAGGCCAGGGGTCCCCGAGGACCCGGAAAGGGCTTTTAAAGGACTTTTGAGGCTCCCAGGTAAACTGCCAAGGGGCAAAGGCAGGCAGTAAGGAAGTGGAGGCCGCGGTGCAGCCCAGGCTGCTCCAGGAGTGCTGAGAAGAGAGCTTCGGGCTTTTCCCAGAGAAGAGGCAACTGTGAGCTGGGGGGCTTTTCTTGGTTTATGAAACAATGAGGACTTCCCACTCAGTCAGAGCCAGGAACTGGTCCCCAACTCTTCAGGTATCCCCTGGGTTCTTTTACAAAGCACACCAAGGAGGATAACTATTTTAGAAATGTTTACAATTTTATTTACTAACCTAGCTCTCATTTACTCTCAAATAAATTTATAGTCCTAATTGCCGTCATTAGCATTTTCTTGATAATAAACATACAAGATGTGTTTTTTAGTTGTTGTTTTTTTAACTTCGTGGGGGAGTTTATTTTCTTGATTGCTTTAAATTTCCTATTAAAGCCTCAAATTTAACAACCAGTCTCACAGCTCAGCAAACTGAGTTTTTCTGTCACTTTAATTCTTCTGAAAGGGCTTGAGCCAAATAGGAACCAGTAGTTCTTAGAGGTTTAAGTAAGTGATTTCAAAGCTGTCACACTTCAAAAATCACTTAGCTGCTTTTAAAAAAATTTCAGTTGCCCCTGCCTCCCTTTTGGGAGACCAATTTTATAGGGTTGGGACATACCCTGGAACTGGTATTTTTAAAAAGCCTCCTGGGTGATTTTTTTCAAGTTGCCGCTACAAAGAGCAACTTTGGGGAACTGATGTCTAAATGCTTATCTATTTTGTTTGTCTTTTAATGGAATTTGGAAATCGCAGCTTTAACTTCTAAAATATTAAACAATACTTTGCATTTCTGGAAAACATTCCTTTTCACCTCTCTCCCCACCTGCTCCAGGCTTCAGCTCACTGGGCTCTGCAGTCCTTACTTGACACTCTTACTACCCCATGTTCTCTCTGGTTCCCGTGACTCCTGGTTTTCCTCCCTGGCAGCATATTTTGGGCTTTCTTTCGTGCATGACAATTGGCCTCTCCTCTTGTACTGTCTTTCAAAGCACTGTTGCTGCTCAGGGTGTCCTGGAAGCTCTGGTGGCCCTATCATCCACTCTCACGATCGGTGCCTGGGTGCTTACTGTTCTCTAATCTGCATCTCTCACTATTTCTGTGGGAACCTCTGCAGATGCCCTCATTTCAACTGCCTACAGAGCATCTACTCTCGGATGTCCCACGAAGCACCTCAGACCCACTATTTCTCAAATATTGAGTTCCTAGCCATGTTTGTCCTCTGTGTTTCATATCTCAGAGAAAGGCTCTCCCAAGTTATTCAAGCCAGAAGTTTGGGGATACCAGAGACTCTGCTGAACTTGTGTTCTAGAAGGTGGCGACCGTCAGTCCAACTCCTTCGTATCTCTAGACTCCTTCAGTCACTACCTTAGTTCAAAATCCCCCAATGGCCTTCCTCTTTCTCTCTTACTCCCTCCAATCCGTTCTCCCCACAGCACAGTCATCTTTCTAAGGTCAGATCTTAACTTTTAGCCTCCAGCTTGAAGCTCTCCATCCCTCCAGGGTAAAGTCCACCTTCACAAATCTGGGTTAAAAAGGTCTTACGCCCTCTGGGCCCTACTGGTCTCTCTAGCACACGTCTCCACCCACGGGAGCCGCTCTCTGCACAGCCACAGAGTTACGGCCGCAGCCCAACCCGCCAGACACTCCCTCCCGCCCCGTCCCCTTTAAGATGGCCCCGCTGATCCCCGCCTCCTGGGGATCACGCCCTTGAGTGTGTTTCCTGATGTGATTCTGGAGAACAGAGAGAGTATGGCAGGAGAGACATCAGCTCCGCAAAGACTGTGGCTCCTTTCTGGGGGCCCTCCCCCCACTCACCTGCTCTGCAGGAAGCCAGCTCCCCTGTTGTGAACACCCGGGGATGGGGCCACGTGACCAGGAACAGAGGGGAGGCCTCCAGCCAGCAGCCTGTGAGGAACTGACTCCTGGCAGCAACCGCAGGAGCGAGCTCGGAACCAGGTCTTCCACCAGAGTTGAGCGTTCAGATGGGAGCGCAGCCTCGGCTAGTGGCAAAACTGCCACCTCATAAAAGCCCTTCAGCCTGGAGGCGCCCAGCTAAGCCACACCTTGATTTCTGACCCAAAGAAACTGTGAGATAATCACCGTCTGTTGGTTTAAGCAGCTCCACCTTTTTGTTAATTTGTTACGCAGAAATAGATAACCAGTACCACCTCTGGACCCCTGCCCCTCCTCCACACCAACTTCAGGGTCCTCCTGACTTCCGATTTCCACCAGTCATGCTCAGTGCTTAGCCCTTAGTAGTAGAATTAGGGATTTGTCCAGATCTCTGCCCCCAGACTGCAGGCTCTTTGGGGAAAATAAAGAAAAAGCCCAGGGACTTCCCTGGTGGCGCAGTAGTTAAGAATCCACCTGCCAGCGCAGGGGACCCGGGTTCGAGCCCTGGTCCAGGAAGATCCCACATGCGGCAGAGCAACTAAGCCCGTGCGCCACAACTACTGAGCCTGTGGGTCTGGAGCCCGTGCTCCGCAACAAGAGAAGCCACTGCGATGAGAAGCCAGCGCACCACAACGAAGAGTAGCCCCCGCTCACCGCAACTAGAGAAAGTCCGCGCGCAGTAATGAAGACCCAACGCAGCCAAAAATAAATTAATTTATTTAAAAAAAGAAAAGAAAAAGTCCCTTTCACCTTCTCAAGACTGAATCCCGCCCTGCTCTGGCCACACCCTGGCACACCTACAGTATGGCAGCAATCGCCCCCAAGCAGAGCAGCAGCTCCAAGAAGCTCAGGCAGCCAGAGCCAAGCCTGCCGCCCCCGCCACCCCCCGCGCTGAGCCGGGCGCACACACCCGGCCGCTGTGGGTGCACTGCCCTCTCCTCGCGGGGAGAGTGGAGTCACTCCTTGCTTCTTCACACACACCCTCAGGCTACACTTTTCCGGGGTTTCTGAATGGCAGGTGGGGGCGGGGAGAGCCGCCCAGTTCCTCCAGCCAACCCAACTGTCACACTGTTTGTTCCAGCACGTCGTGGGGAGTCCCTGCAAAAAGCGAAACAAAACAAAACGAAACAAAAAACCCACTAGCCCAAAGTACTCCTGCTGCTTTCATTTTCTGGTGATCCAACCCACGGGTCACTCACTATCTCAGACCTAACCCTGAGCTCTCAATACGGTTCCTGGAGCCCAGCACCCGCCTCGGCGCAGGTATCACACTGTCCTTTGGGCTCCCGCCCTTGGCTAGATTGTCTTCCCGGGGGGGACCCCCTGTTACCCTGTGCTGGCTGTACCACGAACCCCCGCTGCCCATCTGCCAGCATCCCTACTGAGCCCAAGGTGGATGAATGAATGTTTGAGAGACATGCCTGGGTATGAACACACCTCTGTCTACTGAAGAACGAAAGCTTCTAAATAACACTGCACGTGTGGCATGTGCTTCTGTCCCCTGCCCCACTGGCACTCCCAGCAGTTCTCCCCTGGGCCCTTCCTCCTGCAGTGGCTTTCTGCTAGCTGCTCTCTGTGGCTAAGAAGGTTCTGCTCTAGGTGTGTGGTAGTGTGATAGTGGGAAGGACATGGGTTTGAGGGTGCAGATCTGCTTTCAAATCTGAGTTCTGCCATTCATGTTATTTACCCTGCTCGTGTTACCGGCCACCTATAGGCCTCATCCTCTGGCGGGGGTGGTCGGCTAATAAGCTGTTTCCCCCGTTCTGAGATTAATTTAAAAAAACCACGAATATGACAATGCATGGCATTGTAGTAGTAAGTGTTCAATAGTTGCTTCTTGTGTGTTTTAAAATGACTTTAACAATCCTTGTAATTTTTCCTTAGAAATATATAAAGCTAAAGAAGACGGTTGATGTCTAGCCGACAAAGTGCCTCTTTAGGTTTTTTGTTTGTTTTTTTGTCAGGAGATGGAGTCGGAGAAGGTTAAGAGGTTAGGGGACCACTGTTTCACTGGTTTTTAATCTGACTCTTCCATCTGCCGTTAGGGGCAATGCTGTAGAAACAGCTCCTCAAATGCCTGAGGAAAGGATGTGCCTGAACCTGCCGCAGACGCCCAGGTGGTAAGGTGTTTTTCTTGTTTGTATTCAGGCCTCTGTGCCTCTGCTTTGGCCCCATCACAGGTGAAAGGGAAGAGCCCACATCGCTCAGAGCACACAAGACACAGTGGCTCACACGCTGCCTACACTCTGCCATCAGCAGCAGGCATACAGACTCACTTCCCAGATCAATAAACACATGACTTCAAAAATTAAACGCAGCCAACTTTCTTCTTATTGCCCAGAGTAGACACAGGGGGTAAGATAGCAAGTCAGTAGTCTTTTCAAGTCAGTCCACTTCATGGTCTAGTGTGTGCCAGTGCCTGACTTCATGCGTGATCAGAAGACACATTGTGTTGAGAGTTTTAGATATTTAAATCAACTGTAGGAGCTTCTATATCCACAGAAAATTCACGGTAACAATTCAACTTTCTCTCAACAATGTGAAAAATTACCATAGTGTGGTAAACCTAGGTTTAGTCAAAAACAGATAAAAATTTGAGTTCTGAAGTCTACATACTTACTTCCTTGATAACATAAACAGGAAGGAGAAGTATAACAAGATATTTTAACAGTGGGAGAGGTAATTTGGCATTTTTGTATAAAATGAGCATTTCAAATAATACTCCAAAGGGGCATCTACTTTCAGCTAGTCTCTAGCAACTATGTTTGAACTTGCTCTCCACCAGAGCCGCTTAGAGTTGTTTGCCATTTAAAATGATAAATACTAGTCATCATGTATAATCATTGGTAAGGCACTTAAAGGAAGCAAAATAAAGATGTCAGGGAAGGAGGCTGACAGGGTTTGACTGTCTGCTCAGACAGGACTGCGTGACTTTATTTAGGTCATAATGCCCAAGGTTCTCGGCTTTGAAGATCCCCAAACTCCCTATTTTGCTATTTTGGAGGTAATCACTCAGGCTCACAGTGGGAGCTAACAGTAACTAAACTCCTAAGAGACTGATGTGTAAAACCAGCTGCCAATTTGTACTTTCACAGTAAGAAGTATAACGCCAAGAAGACCAGATGGTCAGCCCAGTCTCCCTTATGGGAATAGGTGTGAGAAGTGGGAAGGCACATGTTAAACTAGGATAATAGAAATCAGAGTCCAGGAGTTCAAGATCAGGATCTTAGAGGTCATGAAGCCCTTTGCTATCATGATAAGTGAAAATTCATGTTATAAAACAGTATGTACAGTGTAACCCCAGCTTTGTTTGTTTGTTTGTTTGTTTATTTATTGGCTGTGAGGCTTGTGAGATCTTAGTTCCCCAACCAGGGATCTAACCCAGGCCCTTGGCAGTGAAAGCACGGAGTCCTAACCACTGGACCACCAGGGAATTCCTCCAGCTTTGTTTGAAGATAAAAATAAACCTGGAAAAAGATACATCATAACATTATAATAGCAGTTATAATCTCTGCATAATGGAATTACGAGCATTTTTTATTTTTCTTATTTCCACTTTATTTATGTATGTATTTTGGCTGTGCTGGGTCTTTGTTGCGGCACACCGGCTTCTCTAGTTGCAGCGCGAGGACTCTAGAACATGTGGGCTCAGTAGTTTCAGCGCGCAGGCTTAGTTGCTGTTTGTGGGATCTTAGTTCCCCAACTAGGGATCGAGCCCGGGCCCCCTGCATTGGGAGCACAGAGTCTTAGCCACTTGACCGCCAGGGAAGTCCCCTTATCTCCACTTCAAATTTTTTATACAAAGTAATTATGAGTTCCTTTTGAGGAAACAAAATAAAGGACAAATTAAAAGTCCAACATTAGAGACTTTGGTAAGTA
The DNA here is from genome assembly GCF_963455315.2 of Globicephala melas. Taxonomy (NCBI): domain Eukaryota; kingdom Metazoa; phylum Chordata; class Mammalia; order Artiodactyla; family Delphinidae; genus Globicephala; species Globicephala melas. The sequence continues at coordinate 77,057,809 of NC_083323.1, forward strand.
AATCATGAAAATCTACATGGAATGTTATGTCGTCATTAAATACCATGTTGGAGAAGAGTTTTTAGTGCTTGAGGAAGTAACAGTTAATATTTATGAGGCGCTTACCATGTGTTAGGCACCGTTCTGAGTGCTTTATGTGTCAGAACTCATTTAATTCTGTACCAAGCTTACAAGGTAGATGAGGAAGCTGAGGTAGAGAAACGTTAAGAAAATTGCCAAGGTCACCCAGCTGATCCCAAGGTCAATTTTCTTTTCCATAAAATAAGTGCCCTTCCTAACATTAGCTCATCAGATTGATATGTGAATTAAAGGAGATAACGAATATAAAGAAAATAATCCAGTGTCCAGAACGGGGGTTAGCAAACTTCAGCCCACAGGCCAAATCCAGCCCTGTCACCTGGATTTGTATGACCCATGAGCTAAGAATTGTTTTCATAGTTTTAAATAGTTGGAAAAAATCAAATCGAAAGGAGAATAGTGGGACTTCTCGGGTGGCACAGTGGTTAAGAATCTGCCTGCCAATGCAAGGGACACAGGTTCGATCCCTGGTCTAGGAGGATCCCACATGCCGCAGAGCAACTAAGTCTGTGTGCCACAACTACAGAGCCCGTGTGCCACAACTACTGAAGCCTGCACGCCTAGAGCCCGTGCTCTGCAACAAGACAAGTCACCACAATGAGAAGCCCATGCACCGCAATGGAGAGTAGCCCCCCCGCTCGCTGCAACTAGAGAAAGCCCACGTGCAGCAACGAAGACCCAACGCAGCCAAAAATAAATAAAATAAATTTACTTTTAAAAAAGGAGAATAGTATTTCATGACACGTGAAAATTACATGAAATTCAACTATAAGTGTCCAAAAATAAAGTTTCATTGGAACACTGTTAAACTCATTCTTTTTTGTAGGAGTACAGTCTTTCTGCTCTGCTGGGATGAGTAGTTGAGACAGAGCATGAGCTGCAAAGCTTAAAATGTTTACTATCTGACCCTTTACAGAAAAAGTTTGCCAAAAGCCCCTGTTGAGGTCTAGCACTGATTATAATAGTTACATGAAAGAAGTCTAGTATTAATCAGTTAAAGCAGTGGCCTCCGACTTTGGCCACACTTCAGAAGCTCCTTCCATGCTCCATTGGTCGCCCTACCCTGCTCCCCTTCACAATTTCAGCTTATCCTGTAGCGAAGTAGTTGGGAAGTTTGTATTTTCAAGGGCATACTGTGTCTCATACGTTTGTGTTTACACATATATCTAGTTTAATTTTGACAATGGTCCTATGACAGTGGTATTATGACCCCAGTTTTACAGATGAGGAAACTGAGACCCAAAAAATGTAGGTAGTTTGCTGAAAATTTGTACAGTTTAGGAAGTGGCAGTAATAACAGTTTTCTGGAGCTTTGTCAAGTGAGTATTCTTACCATGCACGCTGCCTCTCTGAACCTCTTTTGCTATTTCACATGCTTTGTTTATTCTATTCTCTCTGACCCTTGGTCACTTCCTGTTTGGGGTGGGCACCCTGGTACAACACAGAACTCAAACATCAATCCCATAACTACCAAGAGGAGTAGCTAATTCTCTGGCCAACCACAGTGTACTAATGGGTAAAAGCTAACCTTAGTTACTCCTCTCAGCCCAGGTAATATTTAAATCCCAGTGTATTTTAACCCTATTCGTCTGGAACTGACATTGCTGTCTTTGTTGAGGGACACTGTTGGTGGACATTCTCAGTGGAGGTGAGCACAATGGCAGGTTGATGGGGATTTCTGTTTGGACAGGTGTGACCATTAAAATCCCACTATGCAGACTTTTCACCATTTCACCGGGCACTGTTGTAATCTTGTATGTGCTCATTTTTACAAAGTGAAAATGGCTTTTCCTGTGTACTTTTGCATTTGAGCGCCTCATGCTTGCTGGTAATGCCAACTCATAGCCAATGAAAGATCCATAAATAATGTTAAAGCCGATGGTACAGTATTTATTTATGCCAAGTTTATTAGTAAACCTTGGTGCTATTTTTTTTTCTTCTTTCACATGGAATCTGTACTTATTTTGTCTATTTTCATGGTCCTTTTTAGACTGTTACTTTAATTCAGTTTTTTTCCTTCTGGGCACATTTAATTTCTCCCGCATTGAGTCCATCTCCCTGTGGCCACTCAGTAGCCAGGGCAGGCCAAGGGGAAGAGAGTGTTGGGTTCTTTGCCAGCACTGGCTTGGAAGCAATGTTGTCCAGTGACTCTGCTTGCCAGAAGTGTGAACAATACCTCTGGGGCCCAGATCCAGTAGAAGGTGTCTTGCAAAGTTGCTGCTTTCCTGGAAGAGCAAGTCTTAAACAGTTAATGATTGTAAAGAAACTCATTAGGAAAGGCATATTTTACCTCCTTTTCTATCACTGTAATAGAGGATTCAATCAACTGTAATTTTTTCAGCCAGGTGCCTTTGGAAGCTGCCTTGTTTGTTTGGCTTTGTTTTCATGAAATCGCTTGTCAACTGTGTTCCGAGCATCAGTGAGCTAATCCTGCCCCTCTGTCATATCCATGGTAGACAAAGGCCACTAGCACAGAGTCTCCACAATGAGAATGGCAGAGGATCTATTAATGTGTCAGTTGCCTGTGAATTACAGCCAAGATATTTGCCCAACATATGGCACAAGGTTATCACGTTGTAAAAGCATCTCATTGGAAGACAAGCAACGACGCACGCACACAGACACTCATACCTACTTAGTCGTGTAAAAATTATGCCCGAGGACAAATACTCTTGGGAATTTGATGCAACCACTAAATTACAGTAGAGTTAATCAGTTGGGAGCATTTTACTTTTTATAGGACAAGAATAAATTAGAGATAAAATCAGAGCAGCTTTTGGAGATAAAGTGGAAAAAAAACCACATTTAGTTCTAATCCTCAATTAGGATTGAGGGTGGTGTCCATGGTCAGGAAAGGGTGCTAGAAGCAGAGTCCATTTTATCCACGAAGACATTTCAATGGAAAGGAACAAGGTAGTATCATGGAGACAGGTATCACCTGGCCTTCTGATAGCTCCTCCAGACAGGCCCAAGAGGTTTGTCTTTCACTTTTGCTAATTAGCAGCCCCAAGTTAAAAGGATGCAGATAACTAATTCACTAACAAAGCCCAAAGACAGGAGTGTATAAAATAGAATGCCAAATTATTCATTTCCAATGAGAAATACAATGGCACAACTTAACAGTTACTGAGTCAGCCTAATCAAAGACCTCTCTCCTGGTCAGTAAGAGAGACCCATAGCAGTGTGTTCCTGTGTTAACCAAAAAGGGCACACTGGGTGAGTGCATAGGGGGACCATGGTTGCAAGGTGGGTGGGGAGAAATGGGCAGAGTGGAGCAGATACAGTGGGAATGGCATCAATTTCTCTGTATGTGATTCTGAGCCCAGTAGACAAAAAGCCATTCAGAGTCGGGAAATGGGCTGTATATCAGTTTTCTAGGGCTTCTGTAACAAAGTACCACAAACTTAAAACAACAGGAATGTATTCTCTCACAACTCTGGAGGCTAGAATTTTGAAATCAAGGCATCAGCAGCGTTGGTTCCTTCTGAGGCACTGTGGGAGAATCTGTTCCCTGCCTCTTTCCTAGCATCTGGTGACAGCTGGCAATCCTTGGCATTCCTTGGCTTGTGGACACATCACTCCAATCTCTGCCTCCATCTCTGCAAGGGGTTCTCCTTGATAAAGATTTTCCCCTTGACCAAACTCTAGTCAGGCTCCTCTGAACTCTCTTCTCAACGAGACCCCGACTTTTGGAGTTCTGTGTCATTCTTTGTATCACCCAGTTTTAGCCAGAACGCCCCACCGTTGATAGCGGATCACACTCGATATGTGGTTTAGTTTGTCATCCTGTTCCATCCCCCAGGTAATGTCTGATCACCCTGGCCTGACTTCAGCAAGAATCCTGTTAGTTTCCTTAAGCAAGAAATCCCCCCTTAACCCTGCTGTTTCCTCTTAGTGATTTTCCATCCAAATGACCGCCCCCCCCCAACCCTGCTCTCTGGCTATAAATTTTCACTTTTCCTTGTTGTGTTCAAAGTCGAGCCCAAGCTCTCTTCCAAACTGCAAAACCCCATTGGAGTGGTCCCTACACCTACCATGATGGTACCCTGAATAAAATCTCCCTCATCATTTTTTAATGTGTTGTGAATAACCTTTCTTATAAGGACACAAGTTAGATTAATGACTCACACTACTGCAGTGTGATACCATCTTAACTACAGTTGCACCTTAAACAACACGGGTTCGAACTGCATGGATTCACTTACACTACCACAGTACTATATGATCTGCAGTTGACTGAATCCACAGATGTGGAACCAAGCATACGGAAGGCAAACTGAAAAGTTATACGCAGATTTTCAGCGGAAAGTCAGTGCTCCTACCTCCCCCCGCCACCTCCTCTGTTCAAGGGTCAACTGTAATCACAACTACAATGACCACCTCACATCTGAGGTGCCGGGATTTAGGGCTTCAACATGTCTTTTGGAGAATACAGTTCAGCCTGGAACAGGCAGCCTCACTATTTCTGCCTGAAACACAGCATAGTGGACACTCTGATGTTGCCTTCCACACTCTTATTCCTTCTCCTGCTAGGGTACCTCCCTCCTCCTGTCTCCAGGGAGACTTTTCCACCAGTCCAAACCTGGGATTCCACACCCCTGGTCACACAGGACGGAGATGTCACCCAAGAAGAGCATGTGGCCAGTCAACTAAAACCCTTCCCTCAGATTTCTCTAAGTAGAGTTGGTGGGGGAAAGCTCTTCCCCCTGGGATGCGGGACTTGGGCATGAAACCCTAGACCTGCTGTGCTGTGTCCCCAAATAAGTGGAGAGAACTTGTCTGCAGTACGAGCAAATGAAACCACCAGAGGAGAGGAGATGAGAAGAAGTGCAGAGAACCAGAGCTTGGAGGTTCCTTCTCCCAGCTTCCTCCAGGCTCAGCCCTGGCTCTTCCAGGGTCATGAGAACTAATCAGACCTTCTCTGTGCTCAAACTAGTTTGAGTTGGGATCTATCACTTGAAAGGAAAAGAGTCCCAGGAGAAACATGTAGCATAGAGAAGACAAAAGACAGAGCATTAAGTGGATCCTTGAGGGCTGTGCCATTTGGGAAAGCCCTGGGGAGAGCCCCTTGGGAAGGATAACGTCCCCCCAGAGGAGCAGAGGGGCTGGCTGGAGAAGAGAAGGGGACCCTGAGAAATACTCGGGGACACTTTGGGGGCTGAGGTATGTGGCTCTACAGGGGAGCCACCAAATCAGAAATGTTGGTGTTAAAGCTCAGCTGGACTCAGTTATGACCCTGTGGGAGGGACCTGAAGATATTTGAATTAGAAATGAAAAGGTAAGTTATCAAAAGATTGGTTGACAAGCCTAGAATCCTAGCAAGAGGCATTGACCCGAGCTGTATGACTTAACTGTTTACTAGCATCAAGCTCCAATATCTGTTTTTACAATAGAACATGCCTGTCAGACGTATATTAATTTATTCATTATTCAACAAATACTTATTAAGAGCATATGGTGTCCCAGGCACTTCAGTAAGAATGAGTATATACTGATACACAAAAGACATGTGATTTCCCCTCCCATGGAGCTTTCAGTCTATGGAGAAAAAAGATATTTAATGAATAAATATAGTACTAAACGTATAATTACAAATGGTAGTAAATGTGAAGGAAAAGTTATAAGAATTATGAGGAACCTATTTTAGATCGGAAGGTCAAGAAAGGCCTCTCTGAAGAGAGACTACTAAGATGTGAAAGTGAGTAGAAGTTAGCCAGACAACGGTATGGGGGAGGGGGTGGTAAGGCAAGGCAGGAGACGGCAGGAGAATCCACGTGAAGGAAACAGTGTATGCAAAGGCCCTGTGGCCAGAAAGAGCTTGACGAGAAATGAAAGAGAGGCATGGCTGAAGAATAACTAGGGTGGGCAGAGAGTGGCTTGAGAAGAGCCTAGAGAGATGGGCAGAGGCCCAATGTAAGGATTCTAGAGTCTATCCCAACTGCAATGGAAAGCCACTGAAGAATTTTATTTAATGTTCCAAGGCACCTTTTAAGAAAGAGAAGTGATTGAAGAAGGACAGAGAGGAAAGAGAGACCAATTAGGAGGCTGTTTGCAATAGTTGAGATGAGAGAGGATGATGGCTTGGGCTGGGTGATGACAGAGACGTCTGCATTGGAGACACTTGCTGATGGTAGAATTGATGGCGTGGGCCTGGTGTGGATATGGTAGGTGACAAGAGGGAAGCACTGAGAATGACTTTCAGGTTACTGGCTTGAACTTTTGGTGGTTGGTAGTGCCATTAATTGAACTGAGAAATAATGAAGAAGGATGTCAAAGGAAACAGGCAAGCAAGATCAAAGAGGGATTTCAGTTTTAACATGTTCCGTCTAAGATTCCTGGAGGACTTCCAGGTGAAGATAGTAAATACTAGTTGGATATGTGATTCTCATGATATAGGAAAGATCTGGGCTGGTGGTAGAAATCTGTGAATCACTGTAAAAAAGCAATCAGAATGGTTGAGACTGCCTAAGAACAGAGTATAGAACAAGAGAAGAGGAGAGCCTGGGGACGGACAGGAACTCCTTGCACTGAGGTGTTGGGTACAAGCCAATGTGTTAACAAAGGGGACTGAGAAGGCACAACCCGGCAGGTGGCAGAAGAACCAAGAGAAGGCAGTGTCACAGATTCCAAAAGGAGAGTGTTATGAGGAGCCACTCGTCACATGTATCAACTGCTGAGAAGTCCAGTAGGATGAGGACTGAAAGGTGTTGACTGAATTTGGTGGCCTCATCAAGAGCTTCCTCAATGGAGTGGTGGGGGCATAAGCTAGATGGAATGGGTGGAAGGGTCAATGGGAGGTGGGCAGTGGAGTCAGGAAGAAGTGTAGACAGTGCTTTCAAAACCTCTATTTAGGGAATTCCCTGGCAGTCCAGTGGTTAGGACTCTGCGTTTCCACTACCAAGTTCAATCCCTGGTCAGGGAACTAAGATCCCACAAGCTGCATGGCCAAATAACAATGATATCAACAACAAAATCCTCTAATACCTCGGAGTCCTAACCATTGGAGCAGAGAAATGGTACAGTGACCAAAGAGGAAATGGGGGGTCAAGAGGGGTAGGATTTAAATATGAAAGATACTAGAGCATATTGGAATGCAAATGGGAATCATTCCAACCAACCAGGAGGATAAAGACCAGAGGAGTTACTAGATGGAAACGAGGAAGTAGCTTGAGAGGATGCACTCTCCTCCGGACAGGGTAACGCCTGCCTCCAGCTTTGCTCTGCTTTTGTTGATGACCTTCCCTCCTCATTCCGTTCCTTCTGGTTGACCTAAGAATGCTTCATTTCCATGAATATTTTTCACTTTCTTCAGAGTCTTTAAAGGTGACAGTACATCTTTGTGTTCATTCTGCTGTGTTTTGATTTTATAGTTTAGTTCTTTGGGAAGAATTTTCATCTTTCTTAGATACTATACTGATGAGACATTTTTTGTCCCAGTGTAGCCTATGTGGTGTGATTGGAACACCTAGTAAAATTTATCCTTGCCCCAAAGTATCCTTTAGTAAGAACTAATAATAATTAACTTAAGTATAGGAGTTACCTTTAATGAGCATCCTGATTTCACAGATGTTACCTCCTTTCATCTTGGTTTTTGTTTTGTTTTGTTTTTTGAGGGTTTTTTTGGCTGCACCACACGGCTTGTGGGATCTTAGTTCCCCAACCAGGGATCGAACTCTGGCCCTCAGCAGTGAGAGTGCGGAGCCCTAACCACTGGACTGTCAGGGACTTCCCTCCTTTCTTCTTTTTTTCTAAATTTTTTTTTTTTTTTTTTTTTTTTTTTTTTTTTGCGGTATGCGGGCCCCTCACTGCTGTGGCCTCTCCCGTTGCAGAGCACAGGCTCCGGACGCGCAGGCCCAGCGGCCATGGCTCACGGGCCCAGCCGCTCTGCGGCATGTGGGATCCTCCCGGACCGGGGCACGAACCCGTGTCCCCTGCATGGGCAGGTGGACTCACAACCACTGCGCCACCAGGGAAGCCCTTTTTTTCTAAATTTTTATCAGAGTATAGTTGATTTAGAATGTTGTGTTAGTTTCAGGTGTATAGCAAAATGAATCAGTTATACATATACATATATCCACTCTTTTTTCTTTTTTTTTAGATTCTTTTCCTACATAGGCCATTACGGAGTACTGAGTAGAGTTCCCTGTGCTACATAGCAGGTTCTTATTAGTTATCTATTTTATAGGAATTCTGTGAGGTAGTTTTCAGTATCCCCATTTGGAAAAGAAGAAACTGAGACCAGGAGCAGTTAAGAGATTTGCAAGGTTACAGAGCTAATAAATGGCAGATCCTGGGTAGTCTAAACCCCAAATTTCAAGCAAAGCTCTAGTTGGATCTTTACACATGTAGTTTCATTGCTCTTGAGGTTCATATGGATGATGAAATAATCACAGATATTCTGCCAACACTCCCCAGCTGTCAGCCTCCAAGAACAAGGGGCAGGGAGCCAGAGTAGAAGCAGAAAAGCACAGATTTGACGTTCAGCTCTGAAAATGCCTCGTGACTGGCCTGAACCCATCATGTGGGTATCTTTCACAGCTAACCGTCATTCCACAGAATTCAGCTCATGTCCTCACAAGTTACAATGAGACTGAGAAGTAATCTGGTTCCTGTGGACAATCAGACTGGAACCATGCATGTATTAACTGCAATTAACCTGGAGGAGGCTTATATTGTTACTCTTGTTTCAGCACAAAAAGTGGAGGGTAGAATAAAGTTTTCCCACAACTTAATTTTCTGAGAATGGTGTTTGAAGTTGGGATGAGATAAGGGATATGAAATCTCTTGAAAAAGGTACTGCCACATTGCTGTGTGATGCATTATTTGTGGTGGTGGAAGGGAATTGGCAGTTCACGGTATTATCCCAGAGCTCAGGGCCTTGTGAACCAATGACCCTACCTCCTACCAGGAGGCGATGGAGGCTACCGTGCCTCCCCTGCATCCCCCAACTGTAGTGCTCCATTTATTGAATGGCCCATTGCTCTTCCATCACACCAAAGAGATTAAAAATGGAAGATGGACTGTGTCCTTTAGAAGCTGTAAGGACAGTTCAGAAGCCCAGATCGATTCTTTCTTGGTTATGCTAAGTAAGCAAAGGTTTTGGGAAATGTCCACCATGTCGTTAAGCTGTAGGACACCCCACACACACTTAGTGATAGACAAACTGAGAAAAGCCATCCATTTTTCAGAAAATTATCCTATATAAACTAAGAAGGTAAAATGATAGGTGCACTATTTGGATTCGGAAGAACCAGGGTACAATCCCATTTCTGTAACTTATAAGATGTGAGATTTTCATTTCTCTCAAGCTCATTTTGCTCAGCGATAAAATGGGTCTAATAATAATGTTTAGTTCACAGCAGCAGTGTGAAGTAAAGAGATAAAGTGACAGACCAGATAATGTCGGTAAAGTTCCTGGTGCTTTGTGTTACAGCCATTGGTCTGTAGCTGAAATGTAGGAAGGTGGGCTTGTAGACGCCCTGAGGAAAGTACAAGGAATCAAGTGAGGTTTCGAGAACAGTTGCTCCAGAGTGGAGGAAGTGCTGGTCTGGAGAAGTGGGAGGTGGGTGTGCAGGAGTTTGGGTGCCCTGGGGGCTGCAGAAAGTGGTCTGCTGGCTTAGTCAGATTTGGACTGGAGGTTATAAAGCTTTGTCATTTCTGACACATTAAATAAAGTCTGTCATATTGACTTCTAAATTGGAGGTTTTATAATTCACCCTGGAGGGTAAAAAGCATTTTGCTGCTAGATTCACTGCTTGGTTGTATTCTCTTTCCCGAACTCATGTGATTTTCATTTCTCAGAACCAGTTTATCAAGACTAAAGACTAATGCCTATGCTGTTGGCTTGTCTGGAGAAAACAAAGCCATTAATGATAGTTAACATATTAATTGCAGAATGTGCTTCTTTAGGTTTCTGTTGGCAACAAGTTACCAGTCTAACAGAGTAAGTGAAGTGCATCCAGACTCAATTTAAAACCTGGCCAGGCAGGGCTTTTAATCTCCACGCTTCAGAATTTCGTTATTAGAGTTGCCAGAACGCCAAGCTTATAATTTACAAGTAGTACCCGTGTGTCACTTAGAAAGAAACCCAGACCCGAAAATAGAAATGAAACTCAGGAAAACACCAACCCAGATAAATGAATCTTATGTCAAATGCAGAAAGCTTGTAAACCGTGCTCAAGGTTACACTAATTGCTTAAATTTCGATGAAAGCAGGTACATTAACCAGTTAGTATGTCACTGCCCAGAGGAAAGTGGCAATTCGAGAGAATTATTTCAGAAAAATTTCTCACATCATTTCTTGCTCTTTTTTTCTTCTCCTGTCTGACTGATTTTTCAATTCTTAGGTAACAGAATGCTCTTTCTATAACAGCCATGGTAATACTTCCATTGGGATTACTTTTACCTAAAGCATTACCCCTAAAGGGCCAAGGTCATGCGTGATCCCTATACAGAACTTTGTTACCTTGCCACACACTGTGTCCCTAACCCCAATCAGTTGTTAGAAACGTATATGCCATTGTTCAGGGTAGGACAAGAGTGAGATTGAAGTTAAAGGGTAAAAACAGAGTACTCGCTGTTAAGGGTAGGACAGATGTGAGAAGGATAGTTGCAAACCATTGTGTCCAGGGCTAAAACCTTGGACCTCCTTTCTCTTTACCCCCACATTCCAGCCAATCACCAAATCCTCCTAGTGTTTTCTCAATTTTTTGTTTTTGGGTCGGGGTCGGGGGGGACATTATCCATCTTTTCTTTCCTTTGTGTGGTGGTTTGTTCTATATGTCAACTTGGCTAGGCTATACTACCCAATTATTTAATCAAACACTAATCTAAGTGTGGGTTACTTTGAAGGTATTTTATAGATGTGGTTAATATCTTCAATCAATTGACTTTAAGTAAAGGAGATTATCTTGTTAATGTGGGTCGGCCTCATACAACCAGTTGAAAGCATAGGGGAGGAAAAGCTTTTTCTCTACTCTCTTAGGTTGAGCGAATGGGAGCTGCAAATTAAAGTGACAAAAGACTGATTAACAGGAAGAGAAAATGGAGTTTATTTATGCAATATGCATATAGCAGCAGAACTCTGTGAGAACTCAAAGGAATGGTTAGAATTTGGGGCTTATATATCATCTTAATACTAGGTGAACGGAAGATGGAGAAAGGCACTTACAGGAAAACATTTATCTTTGTAAAGATAAATGGGTTTTCAGAACAAACAGGAGATAAGAAAGTTGGTGATAATGTTTGTCTGTACAGGTATGAGTAGTCTTTCCGACTCCTTCAGGGCCATAAAAAAACCCTCCTCTGTAGAAGGGGTAGCTCTTTTTCACATTTTCCCTTCTGGGACTAGATCTGCCTTGAAGAGGAATTTATGGCAGCCTAATTTCCCAGAAGTTGCTGCTTTTAGTCAGATAAGGGGAGCTCTGAGAAGGATTTTTTTCTCTATCTGTTGAATTTCAAGTATCTTCACCTTAAAATAATCTTTATACCAATATAGGATTCTGAGTGGGTTCCCACAAAAGACTTTAGGAGCAAAAATTGAAGTTTCCCAGAGAGGAAGTAATTTTGCCTTAAGACGGCAGTCTCAACTCCTGCCTGAGTTCTAAGTCTCCAACCCGCTGTCTTCCCTACACATTTCAGTCTTGTCAGCCCCCACAATGATTAAGCCAATTCCTTAAAATAAATCTCTTTATATATACATATGTAATATGTAGGCTCTGTTTCTCTGGAGAACTCTGAGAGATATACAGCGCCACTATCCCTAACGAAGGCCCTTATCTAATAATCGTACTATTGGAAACTTAACTAGTCTTCCTATTTGAAGTGTTTCTCTGCTCCAAAATCTTATACATCTTTTTTTTTTTTTTTTTTGGCTGCATTCGGTCTTTGTTGCTGCTCATGGGCTTTCTCTAGTTGCGGCGAGCAGGGGCTACTCTTTGTTGCGGTGCGCAGGCTTCTCACTGCGGTGGCTTCTCTTGTTGTGGAGCACGGGCTCCAGGCACGTAGGCTTCAGTAGTTGTGGCATGCGGGCTCCATAGTTGTGGCTCACGGGCTCTAGAGCGCAGGCTCAGTAGTTGTGGCACACGGGCTTAGTTGCTCTGCGTCATGTGGGATCTTCCTGGACCAGGGATGAAACCCATGTCCCCTGACTTGGCAGGTGGATTCTTAACCACTGCGCCACCAGGAAAGTCCTATACATCAACTTTAAGTTTATCTTTCATTGGTTGCTCCCCCAGGCCTGCAGGCAACTGGCTCAACTAGTTCAACTCATTAAGGAGGCAGTCTATGCCCTCAGCACTTGGCGGACTCCACTGATTCAGCCTCATTTTCCAGCACTCTTTTCCTTCTAGTCTCCAGTTCCTGAGTATGCTGTGGGCATTGTCAGCTTCTCGCTATCTGCATTTTTTATCACCCATTTCCCCATTCCCTTGTCTTTGTTTATACATGTCCTACCATTCCTCCAAGGTCTAGCTTTTCTGACAAGTCTTTCGCTGCTTGTATTAGTTTCTTATTTCTACTGTAACAAATTATCACAAACGTAGTAGCTGAAAACAACACATATTTATTCTCTTACAGTTCTGGAACTCAGAAGTCAACAATCAGTTTCAGTAGGCTAAGGTCAAGATGTCAGCAGAGTTGGTTTCTTCTGAGGGGGAATCTATTAACTTGCCTTTTTCAGTTTCTAGCAGGCACCTGTATTCCTTGGCTTGTGGCCCCTTCATCGATCTTCAAAGTACATCACTTCAATCTCTACACTTGTCGTTGTCAAATGGCTTTCTCTCTCTCTTATAGTAAAATTTCCTTCTGCCTCCCTCTCATAAGGACACTAGTGATGACATTTAGGCCCCACCCAGATAATCCAGGATAATCTCCCCATCTCAAAATTCTTCATTTAATTTCATCTACAACCTCCCTTTTGCCATACAAGGTAACATTCATAGGTTCTGTGAATTAGAATATCTATGGGGTCCATTATTCAGCCTACCACACTGTCCCATCTTTCTTACTTCCTTAACTCCAACCAGCATGGTTAATTGTTTAAAGCACTCTCTGCAACGCCCTCTACTTCTTTGTATTCATGTCTTCTCTCCCACCTATCCAGAAAGCCATTGTCTCTAGAACTCCTGAGTCCTTCTAGGACTTAGGCAAGTACAGATCAGCACCACTGCAAATTCATGATGTCCAATCTCAGCTAAACCCCTACACCCCCTTGACAACACTTTCATTTATCCTTTGAAAGCACTCTCTCCCATTCCACTCAGCAACGGTTCCCTCACGATTCTTCTCAATCCACTCAAGGACGGGACTTTCCATTTTAAACTGACTAAACTTACTTCCATTTCACTGACAAAATCAAGGTCATCAAGCAACAGATATCTGAGCTTCTCCCACTCCTAGAAATGTGGCTTCATTTTCCACCATGGCTACCTCCTTCCCATGGGTCTCAGAGGATGAGATATCCTTCTATTGCTCCAGACCAACTCATCTACTTCTGTCCTTGAGTCTTCTCTGTATTCTTTTCCCAGGACCTTGCTTTATCAGACATACTCTCTCTTTATCTCCAATGTCTTCCTTCTCAACTCATTCTTTTCATTTCTTTCAACAAATATTTATTGAGTACCTACTATGCAGCATAAAATGCAATGCTGGGTCTCAGCCTACAAGCATGATCAAGTTATTCACACACTGAAACATAACAAAACATATAAACAAAAAACTTCCCTTGAACTTTCATTCCTCTATAGCTTCTGCTCTCTCCTTCCCTTCCTCAAATCAGATCTGTTCATCTATTCCTCTAAACATGTTGATTTACCAGTTTTCTCAATCTCACTTCATGTGACCATTATCCAAATTAGAAAAAAAACACTTATTCTAGACTCCATCCTCTCCTTCATGTACATTTAGTAAAAACCAAGTCCATCTTATTTCCCTCCTTGAAATCTCTCAATCTGTCCTCTTCAGTTAGTTCATTTATATCCAATTATGGACCTTAATGATATATATTTTTTAAGCTAAAAAAATTTTTTTTTGGCTGTGTTGGGTCTTCTTTGCTGTGCGCGGGCTTTCTCTAGTTGCGGCGAGGGGGGCTACTCTTTGTTGCAGTGTGCGGGCTTCTCACTGCGGTGGCTTCTCTTTATTGCAGAGCACAGGCTCTAGGCACATGAGCTGCAGTAGTGGTGGCACACAGGCTCAGTAGCTGTGGATCACGGGCTCTAGAGCGCAGGCTCAGTAGTTGTGGTGCACAGGCTTAGTTGCTCTGTGACATGTGGGATCTTCCCTGACCAGGGCTTGGGCCTGTGTTCCCTGCATTGGCAGGCGGATTCTTAACCACTGCGCCACCAGGGGAGCCCCACCCTTAATGATATATTGCCTAAACTATAGCACTATAATCTTAAGTGATCAGCCTGCCTCCAATCTGATTCCCTTTTAATCTGTCCGCACTGAACCTAGAATTAGATAGTTAAAAACATGAATCTGGGACTTCCCTCGTGGTGCAGTGGTTAAGAATCCGCCTGCCAGTGCAGAGGACACGGGTTCGAGCCCTGGTCCAGGAAGATCCCACATGCAGCGGAGCAACTAAGCCCATGTGCCACAACTACTGAGCCTGTGCTCTAGAGCCTGTGCACCACAACTACTGAGCCTGTGCACCACAACTACTGAAGCCCGCGTGCCTAGAGCCTGTGCTCCGCCACAAGAGAAGCCACCGCAGTGAGAAGCCAGTGCACTGCAATGAAGAGTATCCCCTGCTCGCCGCAACTAGGGAAAGCCCGCATGCAGCAACTGAAGACCCAACGCAGCCAAAAATAAAATAAATTAATTAAAAAAAATAAAATTAAATAAAAAAAATAAAAACATGAATCTAATTATGTCATTTCCCTGTTTAAATGCTTTTAATGGCTCCCATTTCTTACAGCTTAAGTCCAAGCTCTTTATTAACATGGCTCACAGGCCCTTCATGACCTGACCAAACTTATCCCCCATTAATCCCAATCACGCACTTGACACTGTAATAATTCTCCATGTTCCTTCAATATGGCATGCATTTTCTCACTTAAAAGCTTCTGTTTATGCTGTTACTGCAACTTGGGAAGCACTGTCCATGTTTGTTCACCTGTCAACCTCACATTCATCCTTCCAGATCCACTCAAGCAGCATTTTCTCCAAGCCTTCTCTGAACACCAGGCTGTGCTAAATATTCCAACTTTGTGTTTCCTTAGTACCTTGTGCATACTTTATCATGTTATGCTGAAATTATCTATTTACCTATCTGGGATCCTTACAAGCTCCGTAAGGGCACAGACCATGTGAACTCATACAGCAGTAATGGGGAGTATGTTTTATTTAATACAGAGCTTGTATTATTTTGAGTATTTGGGTAATTACTTTTTATGCAACTGTTATGTCTCCCTTGTGAGGCTGGAAGCCCATTAAGGATAGGAAGTATATTTTATAACATTGTGCATCCTTACCAAATAGCAAATGTCCATAAAGAAATTAATTAACGATTATTATTGTGAATATTATGAAAAACAACTCAAGTTTATACTCTACTACTTATGGGTTAGCTCTATCATTCCTACATAATAAGAGAAGTCCATTTGAGGTAAAATCTAATTACAACAAATTCCAACAAGATTTCTAAATTCTTATACTGATAGTTAATATAAAACATTGAGAGGAGTGAAGTGTCAGTTAATATTACACATACACACAAATTTTTTTTTGTTATTGTAAAAGCATCCAGCTAACAGGCAGAGATATCAACACAATTTGGCTACCTTAATAGATAATTCCTTAGGTAAGGAACACCATATTTTACACTGCATATGTAGACAGTCCTGTTCAACCACATTCTTGCTGTGATACCTTTAAGTCCCCTTCCCCGCCCCAGATAAATTCACCTTTTTTCAAAGCACTGCCAGAATGATCTAGTCTTCTTTTGCTTTCTTACAATTTCAAGGGAATTTGGAAGAGTCAAGGCAAACATTTTTTTCTGTAAAAATATTTATTATTTCCACTTGGCCCACTGCTTGGGAGAGGGCTCCAGGGTGGTTAAAAAGCTGCCTAGAGCACATGAAAAGACGCTCAACATTGCTAATCATTAGAGAAATGCAAATCAAAACTACAGTGAGGTACCACCTCACACGGGTCAGAGTGGCCATCATTTAAAAATCTACAAATAACAAATGCTGAGAGGGTGTGGAGAAAAAGGGACCCTCCCACACTGTTGGTAGGAATGTAAATTGGTGCAGCCACTATGGAAAACAGTATGGAGGTTCCTCAAAAAATTAAAAATAGAGTTGCCATGTGATCCAGCAATCCCACTCCTGGGCATATATCCAGACAAAACTATAACTCGAAGAAATACATGCACCCTAATATTCATAGCAGCACTATTTATAATAGCCAAGACATGGAGAGAACCTAAATGTCCATCAACAGATAAATGGATAAAGAAGATGTGGTACATATATACAATGGAATACTACTCAGCCATTAAAAAGAATGAAATAATGCCATTTGCAGCAACATGGATGGACCTAGAGATTATCATACTAAGTGAAGTAAGTCAGAAAGAGAAAGACAAATACCATATGATATCACATATGTAAAATCTAAAATATGACACAAATGAACTTACCTGTGAAAAAGAAACAGACTCACAGACATAGAGAACAGACTTGTGGTTGTCAATGGGGAGGGGAGGTGGGGGAGGGATGGATTAGAAGTTTGGGGTTAGCAGATGCAAACTATTATATATAGAATGGGTAAACAACAAGGTCCTACTTGTATAGCATAGGGAACTATATTCAGTATCCTGTGATAAATCATAATGGAAAAGAATATGAAAAAGAATGTATATATATGTATAACTGAATCACTTTGCTGTACATCAGAAATTAACACAACATTGTAAATCTACTGTACTTCAATAAAATAAAATTTTTTTAAAAAGTTGCCTAGTGGTTGCAGAGAGAATCTTCAGGCCAAAGGCCTGACACAAGGCGGATGCCAGAGGGGCTCCTCACAGGCCACCAGGCTCTGTTCTGGAGGTTCCTAGACGTGCTTGAGGGTAAGCCCTTTTGAAGAGATTCTCGCCCAGCCCAGTGTGGGGGCCTGCAGCCTGTGGAGCTTAGTTAGGTGGTGGCCGTTTCTTGATGAGTTTCACCTTTTCATCTAAGAAGTGGCTCTCCAGGAAGTCACAGAGATGGGGGTCTGCATGGGCAGAACCCAGGGCATGCAGATCCAAAAAGCTGGTTCATGAGATGGTGGCTTTCCTAGTGTCCTGGGTTTCCCCACTCATCTTGGGAGTGCTTCTGCTTGTCTTGGAAGAGGGCTCAGCCGCCGTGTAGGCTTTGCATTCTCAAGAGATACTCACACTTCTGATGAATCTGGGAGTTCATGGTTGATCAGCAGTAAGGAGCTAAGCTCCATACTGTTGGCTGGTCCCAGAGGTTGAGGATGGCTGAGTGGTTGATTCTGAAGGTTGTGACTGGAAAAGAGGGTGGAGAGTGATAGGAGGCTAGAAGAAAGGGTGTCCCTGGGCCTTTTCTGTCCAAATATTGTTGAAGCAAGAGACAGATCCGTGGGACCAGGAGAGCAACGAAGGCAAACTCTTTATTCTTCCAATATAGCATAAACATTTTTATGCAAGTGTGATCTGGATAAAATAAGGATACCTTTCAAAGAACATAGCCATCATAAAAGGGCAGCATGTAGGCTGAGGGAATGACCTAAGAAGCCTGTTCTCCTTATTCCTTATGGCTATTTCCTTCTTAATACTTCAGGTGTGTTTGAGCACACCTTTGTGCACCAATTGTTTTACCCCTTAACCTCATTGTCCACTACTTCCCTAGAGCTTACGCCACTTGATCCTCACAGTGTTTGTATCACCCAATCACTTGGGCTTTTCTTCCTATAGAGGTATCTCTGATTCTACATTTGAATTTACAAAAATTATTAATGATTATGAGTAGCTTAACAAGTATTCTTAGGCAACTGCTTTTCACAAGGCACTATGGAAATTCACAGACAAATCAGGTGTGGATGATCCTGTGGATGTGCAGGGTTTTTTTTTTTATAAATTTATTTATTTATTTGGCTGTGTTGGGTCTTCATTTCTGTGCAAGGGCTTTCTCTAGTTGCGGCGAGTGGGGGCCACTCTTCATCACGGTGCACGGGCCTCGCACTGTCGCGGCCTCTCTTGTTGCGGAGCGCAGGCTCAGTAGCTATGGCTCACGGGTCCAGTTGCTCCGCAGCATGTGGGATCTTCCCAGACCAGGGCTCAAACTCGTGTCCTCTGCATTGGCAGGCAGATTCTCAACCACGCCACCAGGGTAGCCTTTTTTTTTTTTTTTTTTTAAATATGCAGGCATCAAGGGCTTCCCTGGTGGCACAGTGGTTGGGAGTCCGCCTGCCGATGCAGGGGACACGGGTTCGTGCCCCGGTCCGGGAAGATCCCACACGCCACGGAGCGGCTGGGCACATGAGCCATGGCCGCTGAGCCTGTGCGTCTGGAGCCTGTGCTCTGCAGCGGGAGAGGCCACAACAGTGAGAGGCCCGCGTACAGCAAAAAAAAAAAAAAAAAAATGCAGGCATCAACTGCAGAAATTCTGATTCCATTGGTTTGTGCCTAATACATTTTAAAATTTAACACTTCTGTTGATACCAAAATCAGACAAAGACACTGAAAGAAAAGTAAAGTACAGACCAACTTTCCTTATGAATGTTGATGCAAAAATTCTCAACAAAATTCTAGCAAAACAAATTCAGTAGCATATTAAAAGTACCATGACCAAGTGGGATTTATTCCTGGAATGCAAGAATGGTTCAACATACCAACCCCCCCCCAAAAGAAAAACACCAAAAAAAAAAAACCACTTATATGATTATCTCAATTGATGCAGAAAAAGCATTTGGTAAAATTCAACACTCTTGTATGATTAAAAACACTCAACAAACTAGGAGTAGGAGGAAACTGCCTCAACATAATAAAATCCATGTGTGAAAAAACCCACAGTGAACATCATACTCAACGATGAAAGATTGAAAGCTTTCTCTCTAAGATTAGGAACAACACAAAAATGCGCACTTATGCCACTTCCATTCAGCATAGCACTGGAGGTTCTATCCAGATCAAATAGGCAAGAAAACTAAATAAAAGACATCCAAATTGGAAAGGAAGAAGTAAAATTATCTCTGTTTGCAGATGTAAGGAAGGAAAAGATTTTCCTGAACACTCTTATCCCTGGCTGCGTCTGAACAGTAAATGGACAAAGACAGATTAACAGGAGAAAAGCATACAGATTTATTTGTTTTACATGACATGAGAGCTTTCATAAGGAAATAAAGACCTGAAAAAACAGTTAAAACCTAAATATTTTTATGCCAGATTTGATAAAGTGTAGACAGTTGTGAAAAAAAATGATAGGTCAGAATATGAGGGAAGGGTAGTAAACTGAGGGAAACTTATCAAGGCCTGTTTGATTGGACTTTCCTTGGTGACCCTTTATTTTTGGAGATAAGGATGCTCCTTTTCTCTGGGTAAAGGCAGGGCATCTCTCACATGAGATGAAACTTGTTGATGAAACAACAGGACTTGCTTCAGGGGAAAAGGGTTGGGAGGAAGGTCAAAATGATTTTCCTGTTTCTGCCATTTTCTCAAACTTCTTTAGCTTAAAATATCCAACATATCAAGATGCCGTATTATGGGGTAGCATGTCTTGAATATCATCACAGATGATATGACCTTATATGAAGAAAACCCTAAAGATTTCACAAAAAGAACTGTTAGTACTAATAAATGAATTCAGCAAAATAGCAGGATACAAAATTAACCCACAAAAATCAGCTGCATTTCTATACACTAACAATAAACAATCTGAAAAGGAAATTATGAAAATGATTCCATTTACAATAGCATCAAAAAGAATAAAGTACTTAGGAATTAACCAGTGAAGGAAAACTTGTACAATGAAAACTGCAAAACGTTGTTGAAAGAAATTAAAGAAGATATAAATAAATTGAAATGTATCCCATGTTTATGGATTGGCAGACTTAATATTGTTAAGATGTCAATTCTACCCAAAGTGATCTACAAATTCAATGCAATCCCTATAAAAATCCCAATGATGTTTTTTTCTGAAGTAGAAAATCCCATCCCCAAATTTATGTGAAATCATAAGGGGTCCTGAATAGCCAAATAATCTTGAAAAAAAACAAAGCTGGAGGACTCATACTTCCTGATTTCAGAACTTACTACAAAACTACAGTAGTCAAAACAGTGTGGTACTGACATAAAGAGAGACATATAGACCAATGAAATAGAACTGAGAGCCCAGAAATAAACCCATGCATATATGGTTAAATGACTTTTGACAAGAGTGCCAAGACCATTCATAGGGAAAGGACAATCTTTGCAACAAATGGTGCTGGGAAAACTGCACCCACAGTTTTCCACAAGCAAAAGAATGAAGCTGGAACTTACTTAACACCATATACAAAAATTAACTCAAAAGGGATCAAAGACTGTAATATCTAAAACGTAATACCTAAAACTATAAAACTCTTAGATGAGAGAATTCCCTGTTGGTCCAGTGGTTAGGACTCGGCACTTTCACTGCCGTGGCCTGGGTTCAATACCTGGCTGGGGAACTAAGATCCTGCAAGCTGCATGCAGCCCCCTAAACAAAAATGGCCACCAAAAAAACCTCCTAGATGAAACATAGGGCAAAACCTTCATGACACTGGATTTAGCAGTGAATTCTTGGATAGGACACCAAAAGCACAGGCAACAAAAGAAAAAATAGCTAAATTGCACTTCATAAAAATTAAAGCATTTTCTGCATCAAAAGAAAATATCAACAAAGTAAAAAGCAACCCAAAGAATGGGAGAAAATATTTGCATACCATATATAAGGGATTAATATTCAGTATATAAAGAGAACTACTAAAACTCAACAACAAAACAACCTGATTCAAAAATGGGCAAAGAACTTAAATAGACATTTTTCCAAAGAAGATATACAAATGGGGCTTCCCTGGTGGCACAGTGGTTAAAGAATCCGCCTGCCAATGCAGGGGACAGGGGCTTGAGCCCTGGTCCAGGAAGATCCCACATGCTGCGGAGCAAGTAAGCCCGTGCACCACAACTATTGAGCCTGCGCTCTGGAGCCCATGTGCCACAACTACTGAAGACCACACATCTAGAGCCCTTGCTCTGCAACAAGAGAAGCCCCCGCTCGCCAGAACTAGAGAAAGCTCGCGTGCAGCAATGAAGACCCAAAGCAGCCAAAAATAAATAAATAAAATAAATAAATTTATTAAAAAAAAAAGCTATACAAATGGCCAATAAGCATATGAAAAGATGCTCAGCATCACCAATCTTCAGGGAAATGCAAATCAAAACTACAATGAGGGGCTTCCCTGGTGGCGCAGTGGTTGAGAGTCCGCCTGCCGATGCAGGGGACACAGATTCGTGCCCCGGTCCGGGAAGATCCCACATGCCGCGGAGCGGCTAGACCCGTGAGCCATGGCCACTGAGCCTGTGGGTCCGGAGCCTGTGCTCCGCAATGGGAGAGGCCACAACAGTGAGAGGCCCGCATACTGCAAAAAAAAAAAAAAAAAACTACAATGAGGGGGCTTCCCTGGTGGCGCAGTGGTTGAGAGTCCACCTGCTGATGCAGGGGACACGGGTTCGTGCCCCGGTCCGGGAAGATCCCACATGCCGCGGAGCGGCTGGGCCCGTGAGCCATGGCCACTGAGCTTGCGCGTCCGGAGCCTGTGCTCCGCAACGGGAGAGGCCACAACAGTGAGAGGCCCACGTACCAAAAAAAAAAAAAAAAAAAAAAAAAAACTACAATGAGATACCACCTCATACATGTTAGGATAGCTACTATCAAAAAGGCAGAAAATAACAATTGTTGGTGAGGATGTGGAGAACATTTGTGCACTGTTGGTGGGGATGCAAAATGGTGTAACTCCTGTGGAAAACAGTGTGGTGTTTTCTAAAAGAAATTAAACATAGAATTAACATATGATTCAACAATTCTACTTCTGGATATATACCCCAAAAAATTGAAAAGAGGGTCTTGAAGAGATATTTGTATGTACATGTTCATGGCAGCATGATTCACAATTGCTAAAACGTGGAAGCAACACAAGTGTCCACTGATGGATGAATGGATAAGCAACATGTGGTATATACGTATAACGGAATATCATTCAGCCTTAAAAAGAAGAATATTCTGACACATGCTACAACGTGAATGAACCTTAAGCACATTATGCTAAGTGAGATAAGCCAGTCACAAAAAGACAAATACTGAATGATTCCACTTATATGAGATACTTACAGCAGTCAAAATCACAGACAGGAAGTATATAGAATGGTGGTTGCCAGGAGCTGTGGGGAAGGAAGAATGGAGAGTTACTGTTTAAGGGGTATAGTTTTACTGTACTTTCAGTTTTACAAGATGAAAAGAGTTATGGAGATGGATGGTGGTGAAGGTTGCACATTATGAATGTATTTAATACCACTGAACTGTATATTTAAAATGGTTAAGATAATAAAGTTTGTTATGTGTATTTTAGCACATTAAAAAAAATTGAAAAAAAAGTTCATTGGTGATTTTCATGCCCTCCACAGGTTGAAACTATTAGATTTAGCTCTCGTCATATAGAGACATCAGAGTAACTGAAATATAAAGCAGAAATTGATGTGTGCCTTAAGATATACTGACAAAGTGCTAGAAGAGTTCAGAGGAGGAAAATAGTACTTGCTGTTTGAGGAATCGGGGCCAAGTCCATGGAGGACTAAAGTGGAATGAATCCAGAATTTGGACATGAGAGACGTGGTTTCCTCTTTCACCTCCACCTCTTACCATGACACGTGAGGCACCGAATAAGCTTCATAACTGTGAGAAAGACTCACATCTGTCACAGAAGTATTGTGAAGACTTTAAACAATGAAGAGAGATAAAAACACATGGAAGCACAGAGAATAATGCTAGATCTAGAGCTGACAATCAAAAAATGATAATTATGTCTGAACCTGAGCTGGCATTTGAGTCAGGGCTTGAAGGATAGATAAGATTTAAACATTCAGAGATGAGAGGGAAAGTAATTCTCGGTAGAAGAAAGAAAGAAGAGCTTTTATGGGCTGCACGGTTTTATGGCTATTTATATACACGTACCATACAAAACATTTTTGGAACTTTTGAAGCCAAACCAGATATGGATCTTTGGTTCAAGAAGCTAACAGTTACCTTAGTAATTCATTCATTAAACTAATACAGACACTTTTTCTTTTGTAATGTTGCTTGTATTCTTAATGGGCTACATGCGTTTTAATAGGTGTCTTTCTACCTTAAAATATTTTAGAAGTAATTGATGTTCATAAAAGCTCGAAGAGGAAAAAATTATATAAAATAAAAATTACTCCTCCCGGGCTTCCCTGGTGGCGCAGTGGTTGAGAGTCCGCCTGCCGATGCAGGGGATACGGGTTCGTGCCCCGGTCCGGGAAGATCCCACATGCCGCGGAGTGGCTGGGCCCGTGAGCCGTGGCCGCTGAGCCTGCGCGTCTGGAGCCTGTGCTCCGCAAACGGGAGAGGCCACAACAGTGAGAGACCCGCGTACCGCCAAAAAAAAAAAAAATACCCCTCCCACTTTCTTTCTCAATTCTATCTTCCTCAGAGATAACTGTGATTAAGACTGTGCTATGTCTACTTAAAATCACTTTTTATGTATGTACAACCACATTATATATATATAATCCTTTTGGCCCCTCAAATGAAAACATAATTTACCTACTGTTCAGGAAACTGCTTTTTATCCACTTTAGAGTGCTAATATCTTCCTATGTCAGTATATATAAGGCAACCCTATTCTTTGAAATAGCAGCATAAGATTCCATTTTATGTATTTCATCATTTCTTCAATCAGTTACCTATTGATGAGCATTTGCATTATTTCCATTATGAATAATGCTGGAATGAGTATCTTTGGACGGACCTTTGTGCTTTGTATAAATATATCTTAGAGGAAATTCCCAGAGTGGAAGCAAACAAAATTTTCACATTTCAATAGATAATGTTAAATTGGTATCTTAATGGAATGAATAATTTATACTCCCAATAAAAGAATATGAGAGTTTCTGTTTTCCTACATGTTCATCAACCCTGGATATTATCAAACAAATTTATTTATAATCAAATCTAGATAAAAGTGGTTGATTTTCCTTACATTAAAATTATTAATAAAGTTATAAAATTTATAAATAAAAATCTTATTATAAGTATGACTAAAGTTCGGCATCTTTCCACATGTTTATTTCCATTTATATATTTTTGGGTGAATTAACTTTTTTATATTCTTACTCTATTAAGAAATTATCTTTATTTTGCAACATTTTTTCAGTTTGACTTTTTTCATTGATATTATCATATTTTTACCCATGTACAAATTTTTAACTTTTATGTAGTTAAATTTATTAATCTTTCAAGTCTTTTGAGTTCCCTCACTCCAGCATTAAAAAATTATTTGATATACGTTTTAAATTCCAACATTTAATTGCAACATTTTTAAAAAATAATATTCATGATATGACAAACATAGGGAAAAGTTTATAAATTTTATCTTTTGATTATATTGCATCAATTATGGTAAAAGTTAACAGGAATATGTTTTGTTTATATTCAGTTTTCCAAATCAAGAATTTGGACAAAAATACCTAATTATTTAAAATATGGAGGCTACCCTGGTGGTGCAGTGGTTAAGAATTCGCCTGCCAATGCAGGGGACATGGGTTCGAGCCCTGATCCGGGAAGATCCCACATGCCATGGAGCAACTAAGCCTGTGTGCCACAACTACTGAGCCTGCGCTCTAGAGCCCACGGGCCACAACTACTGAGCCCACGAGCCACAACTACTGAGCGTGCGTGCCACAACTACCGAAGCTCACGCACATAGAGCCGTGCTCCGCAACAAGAGAAGCCACCGCAATGAGAAGCCCTTGCAATGCAACGAAGGTAGCCCCCGCTCACCGCAACTAGAGAAAGCCTGCGTACGTCAACGAAGACCCAACGCAGCCAAAAGTAAATAAATAAAAATAAATAAGTTTATTTTAAAAATATGAAATTTATTCTAGTGCTACTGGCAACTGTTCTGCTTTGAAGAAGTGTCAGAGGTAAAATTTCAAAGAATGCATTTTGGGGCTTCCCTGGTGGCGCAGTGGTTGAGAGTCCACTTGCCAATGCAGGAGACGCGTGTTCGTGCCCCGGTCCGGGAGGATCCCACATGCCGCGGAGCGGCTGGGCCCGTGAGCCATGGCCGCTGAGCCTGCGTGTCCGGAGCCTGTGCTCGCGGCGGGAGAGGCCACAACAGTGAGAGGCCTCAAAAAAGAATGCATTTTTTCAGAAGTAGTTTCAAAGATCTGGGATTCCCTTCCACAAAGTCTTATTTTGTAAATTATTAATCTAAGTATAGATTACATTATTGGCATTACAGTAGTGTTTTAGTTGTCAACAACTGAGTACTAACACCCTTCCCTATTTTCAACAAGCTTGAGGATATGTTTTAATTCTATTCCTGTAAAGAAATTTAAATTATATTCATATACTAGACCTTGCCTGCTAGCAAAACAGTATGCAATGTTTTACTCTCCTCTGATACCATCTTCTCTAACCATTGCCACAGATGCAATATGGTACATTCATTACCTCTGTTTCAACTGCTCTGCCTTGTATTTCCATTTCTGGAACACTAAAGCACTGCCAAATTAACAATATATCTAGATAAACTATTAATGCTTATATCATCTGAAACCTTGAAACCAATATCTCTTATTTGTTGACCTAAGTTATAAGATTGCATTCTAGTTTTTAAAATTCAAGTACAAAAATTCAAATTCTTCAAAATATATATTTAAAAAGTTAAAAAAATTAACTGTGAGCAAAATATTAAAATTTTCTAGATTCCTAGATATTTTATTCCCAAAGTTCTTAGAAATGGCAACCCAGCATGTTTCTTTTACTTTTCTGTATTGTGTCTGCTTCTTCACTTGTTTAACTGTTGGTGATGTACTATGCTTGCCTTCAGTAATGATTTGAATAATTAGAAAAAGGGTTGTTCCAGGAAGTGGATTCTATGGCTGGGGGATCAATTTCTTATTGACATTTAGAAAAATAAACTTTTGCAGAAGAAATATATATTGATTATACCAACTGTAATCTAATCATAGGGGTTTGTCTCTAGAGTCTCTGCACTTTTGTGGTGCAACTACTTCCAACTCAGTGTAGGTACCAAATCCGGAGGGTTTACATTCTGATTTCTCTTAGATTCCAATACCTGACATGATCTTTTCACTCGAACAAGATTCATGTGTGACTTTTATTCAAAGTCATGATGCTTCTAGTCATGTCTTTCCCCACCACCCCAAGTACCTGGCTGTCTCTAAGAACTTTGCTCCTGAAGTTGCCATTGGTTCAACATTCTTTTCACCCTCCAATCCTTCATCTAATCCTGCTGATAATTCAGCTTCACCTCTTCAAAGATGCTTTCTCTTACCTCCAGATTACATCAGATCCCCTTGCTATACATGGTTAGGCTCACAGTTCCTTTTCCCTTTTATTTCGCACAGTTTGTAATTATATTTGTTTGGTTATTTGGAATGCCTGCCTACTGCATTCCATGAGGAACTGTTTCTGCATTGCTCCTCATTTTATTGTTAGAGCCTGGCAATTAGTAGATACTCAATAAGTATTTGTTGAATGAATGAATGAATAGATTCATGTCCAAACTCAAATCTCATACTCTCCAAAACAACATTCCTAACCTCTCCAGCCACAGTGATAGAAAAATCCCTTTCCTGAACTTAAGGCTCCTATTGTTTTTAATATTTATTTATTTATTTTGGCTGTGCTGGGTCTTAGTTGTGGCACGTGGGAACTTCGTTGCAGCATGCAGGATGTTCAGTCGCGGCATGTGGACTCTTAGTTGCGGCATGCATGTGGGATCTAGTTTCCCAGCCAGGGATTCAACCTGGACCCCCTGCATTGGGAGCTCGGAGTCTTATCTACTGGACCACCAGGGAAGTTTCCTTAAGGCTCCTATTGTTGATACCACTCATTTATCCCATGGAATCATACTGATAGATTCACAGAGTTCAATAGGAGTTTACAGATAGCAAAGTTTCCATTGTAAATAATGTAACTCATTGAAATAAAAGTCTTGGTTTTATTTTTGTGAATGCCATCATTAATGATGGGGAGTTGCCTTCTGAAGTAACCTGGACCATCCTTGGACTATTCATATGTTTAGAAATATTTCTGATATTTAGCAAGACATTCTTGTGATTTTCAAGGCTAATTTTGGTTCTTAAGTGTAAAAAAATAAGCCCATTGGCTTTTCTTTTCCTTTTTCTTTGGCTCCGCTGGGTCTTCGTTGCTGTTCTTGGGCTTTCTCTAATTTCGGTGAGTGGGGGCTACTCTTCGATACGTCTCATTGCGGTGGCTTGTCTTGTTGCGGAGCACCGGCTCTAGGCGCGCAGGCTTCAGTATGCGCGGGCTTCAGTAGTTGTGGCACACCGTCTCAGTAGTTGTGGCTCTCGGGCTTTAGAGCGCAGACTCAGTAGTTGTGCCGCACAGGCTTACTTGCTCTGCGGTATGTGGGATCTTCCCTAACCAGGGCTCGAATCCGTGTCCCCTTCATTGGCAGGCGGATTCTCAACCACTGTGCCACCAGGGAAGTCCCTGGCTTTTCTAATGATGGTCCTTCAGATAGTCAAAGATTGCTCTCTTGCTCAACCA